>NC_136888.1:21776212-22976212 GCF_949152265.1 Phoxinus phoxinus
GCGTGTTTTTAAAAAGTTGCCAGCCACCAACTTGGCGTTTTTGATAATTTTCACAAAACTTTCATGGCCCCCAGAATACTTTGTTGTATGGATATCTGAACATGCAATATAACAAACGAAATAACAGACCCTCTGTTTTTAAACAAAAAGAATGCATTCTTTTTGATCAACACTTGAATGTGGGCAAGTTTCATAAAAAAAAGCAACATCTTGGGCAAAAAAGCGGAGAAAATCATGTTTTTGTCAAAGCCTGGATCAGATTCAGAACGATGATTAAAACATAGATGGTGTAGATTGAATCCATCAATACCTTCACAACAAAGCTTCACAGTCCTATACAACTTCCCTGGTCGACATTTCATTCTTTAACATTAGGCAGTTTTGATTTAAATGCTGTTTAATGTTGATGATCGCGTTATTTTACATATGATAACATGAGAGCGCTTGTTTCTGCATCTTCCTCACACATGTTTTGATCTGGAGATTCAGTACTCTTTCAGAAGATGTCATAGTGCCCCCTACCGTATAACAGTGAAAACACGGAAAGCCGGAAAATTCTGTCAATGGCGGGGAAGCGTTTTCACACAAATTATGGAAATTTCCGTCAATGACGGGGAAAGAATTAAATGCATGTTGTTGTTTTTTTTAAACGATTCATCTCAGTGTTTTTTTTTAACGATTCATCTCAGTATTTTTTTTAGTTTGACCTCATGATGTTTAATCAAAATATGTCAGACTTCTCTGTGGTGACATATGCTGGACTTTTCCAAACATTTTGGCTCACGCTCACAATAATCGGCCTCCATTTTTTAGTGCAACGCCCACAGCAATAAGTTTTTTAGATGATGACACAACACTATGTACTGTATGTTCTACAAGACCCCCCTCACCCTCCCCCTCCCTTTCCATTAAACATTTTATTGGAATGCCCCTTTTTTAATGCATGTAGACAACCTTTTTAGGTCCCACTTTATATTAAGTGGCTTTAAGTACTATGTACTTACATCGAAAAAATAAGTACAATGTACTTATTGTGTTCAAGTTTTATTGTAAAACACTTTTGCTGCTATGCGGTGTGATACGGGTAAGGTTAGGGACAGGTGTGCTGGTATGGTTAAGTTTAATGGTGGGTTAAGGTGTAAGGGAAGGGTCAACTGTGTAATTACAAATGTAATTACATACATTAATTACAGCTGTAATTACATGCAGGTATTTTAAAAATATAAGTACTATGTAAAAACATGTATGTACACAATAAGTCCATTGTATCAAATTATTAATTTCAATACTTATTAATGTAAGTACATAGTACTTAAAGCCACTTAATATAAAGTGGGACCCATTTTTATGCTGTAAGTTCCCCTAAGGACTTAGTAAGATTTTACCAGGAAAGGTTTTAGATTTGTTTACTTTTCTTTTTGTTTGGTTTTATTTGTTTATTGTATTTATACAACTCTTGTATTTTTTGCCATGAAGATAGCCTCAGGTGTTGACAGGGCAAGAAAATCTATACTACTACATCTACATCTCAAAGGCCAGTTGTCTCTATTGTAAAAGTCAACGGGACTCAAAACTTTCAACCTTCATAAACTATTAAACTATCGTGAAATTAATCCATATGATTCAACCACAAATATCATGCTGTTTTGGTCACAAAATGTGCAAAAATAAAAAATAAATGATAATAATTTCACGCTATTTGTCCATGTCCATTTTGGAGCTTTAAATGTTGGGGTCCCGGTGACTTTATAATGGATTAAACTGCTAAAACATCCTTCAAAATATTTTCTTTTGTGTTCCACACAAATCATACGAGCTTGGAACCACAGAAAATAATCAAATTTTGGATGCACTGTTAAGTGTATACAGTATGATAGCTTTTGTATTCAAATCCATTAGCTCTTTGTTATGGGCAAACTACTTATTTAGTTCTATTATTTAAAATGATGTTTCCAAGTAGCTTTCTGCATACGAACATCCCCAATTTGCAATATCACTCAATTCTATGTCTTCTGCTACTTCAGCTAGGTTGTTAGGCAAAGGTTGTTCCTGGATCCCTAAACTAAAGTGTGTGCAATGAGAAAGCCAGTGACTGATTGACTTTTGTTCAATTGTTCTGCAGTTACTCTTCCGTCCTTGTCTGCTCTCCTTCTCTCCTTTCCCTTTGGTGATATCTTGAGTTGAGGCAAGCACGTTGGCGAGAGCAACAGCTCATAAACCACATATTATAGCTCAGGAATGTTGATTAACAATAACATAATATTACATTTTGCAGACATTGTTGAATAATAGCAACCAGAATTCTGTATTATGACTACCATTTGTCAACTGCTTGAAATTTGACTGGATTTGAATTAGTATCACATAAAGAGATAAGAACGTTTACTGGGTTCAAGACTATATTGCTTTCACCGACTTCTTGTTCTCGCTTTAAGGTGTTCAGTCTGCCATATGCCTGTACAATTTGACTGTTTCTTTTATGTATGGTTTTGTTTTTAGTTTCTGATATACTCTGTAAGAAGGGAGTGATTGGAGCTCTGGCAAGCAATAAGAACCACACAATAACCAACTTTACACATTTTACGTTTTATATCCCTCTCTGTGTCTTCTTATTGCAATTATATGCCAATGTCCAGGTAGTCACAGGTTCTCTATGGTCTCATACAGGACACTAAGGGCTGCACTCTGGAGATGGCATCTGGCTCATTGGCATATAATGAAATTGCAACTGCTGCAGGATACGCACGGGACGTTTGCCCAGAGAGAGAAAGAGACTGGGAAGACACGCAGGCTTTTTACACAGGTCAGCCGAGACCTGAGCAGGGATACCTGTCAGTGGGGTGAACAGGGCTTGAGAATATGAAGTCATTTTAGAGGAAGGACATGCGTTCTCCTGGAGCGGGCTAGGACTCTAGATAAATCAGATTACATATGTGGATGTGGGTGGTGAGGTAATTATGACTCACTCATGCATAGAGAACTAACTGATGACAGACACCCAGGCAGAGTCAGAGAGATTAATTCATCCATATTGTGTGGATTAATAAGTACTTTCTGTTTAGAGACTGATTATTTTATTCATGGAATCTCTTTGCCAAAGCAGCACTAACAGGAATCCCACTGTGTGCGCCTCTCCATTTCACTCGGCATTCTCATCAGAATCATCATCTGTTTGTCATCCATCAGATCACCCATTCAGTGGCCACACCGATGTCCCAAAATATTGCAATCTGGAATCCAAAAAAGAGATTGGCCTCCAGTTGTGTTGTTTGTCACAGCTGTAAGTGCCCCAAATTGGGCGTATTTTAATGGCAAATTAATGCATTTTTAATTAGAGGCACATTCAGACTTTCTAGTACAGCTTCATGAGCTCTACAGTAATTATCTCTTCATTGATCTTATGACTCAGAAACATAGTCTCATAATGTGACACCTCTAATTACCCATAAATGGTACAAAACTGTAGACTATAACGCTGATCCGCTGGCATCGACCCCGAAGACCTCTGCGATTGAGTTAAAGAGCTGATTCACCCAAAAGTAATTCACCCAAAATTACTCTGTCATGTCGTTCTAAACCAGTATTCATTTCTTTCTTAGAAACACAAAAGAAGACATTTTATAACCTGTTTTTGTCCATATAATAAAAAGTCAATGGGTTGAACTTCTTTTGTGTTCCAAAAAAGGAGGAAAGTGATACATGTTTGGAATGACAAGAGGGTGAGTGAATGATGACAATTTTCATTTCGGAGTGAACAATCCCATTGAAATGGCAAGGATGCATTACTGAGCTGACTTGTACTAAACAGAGAAGAAGAACAGTGATTAACAGAGTAGTCCTGGATGTAACGGTTATCAGCGTTTACTGAAAGCTTCATAGTATCGAGTCCACCCTCCTCACTCTCTTACGGAGGATGCATGGCAGGAGAATTAAATGACTATCAGAGCTGTGTGGGAAAAATGTAAGCAGTTAGCAGCAGCCTGTTAATGTTGGCTTGATTCTTTCATTAAGTGGCACGCCACGGCATCACTGGCGCATGACCGAAGCTATTTCACGGCGGTGCGTATCAAAGAATGAAGAAATACCTTTTTCATGGCTCCTCTGAAATAAGCCCGAAACATTGAAGCGCCGGGGCTTGTGTTTGCAATTCAATTTATGGCCCATGTTTCCCAGCACAGACTCTAATTTGCATCATTGATTTTTTTTTTTTTCATTTCGTAACTTTTCAGATATGAAGCTGTTTTAGCATTCAGACCTTTTGCTTGCTGGAGCGGGTGGGAGACGAGATGGATTTGATTTTATTTTTATGAGATTATTCCGTGCTGTCAGTAGTACGTTGTGTAATTGGTATCATTAATCAGAGCTGATGTGATTGTTGGAGCCCTTGGACAACACCTTCTGCTATTTTCTGAAAGATTGCATGCACTTCCACGTTCCTTTCATTCACATCTGTTTTTGCTTCAGTGTCCGTCCAATTTTTGCTTGTCATTTCTCATTTTCTTTCCGCCTTCCACCCCACAAATCAATTCCCACCTTTTCATCTTTCCTTCACCTTAGACTCTGTCTCAGTCGCCCTGTTTCTTTGTCATTCCCAGGACAAAGAGATGGATCTGGAGCAGGTTCACCAGCGTTTGAGTGGGCATATGGAGGACGATCTGGCGCACAAGCAGCTGCCAGGTCAGTCTCTGGAGATCTCTGCCCTGGACATGGGCAGCATGCGTCCACAGCAGAGCTCCCAGGAAGCCATGAGAGATTTCCCCCGTGGGGGCCTGTCCGTGACTTCGTTCCTCCAAGAGGGTCCTGGGGTCGGCCGCGTGCCCGGACGGAGCCTCCCCCTCCCGCTCAGCAGTTCCACTCTGCCGCCCTCCATGCGCTGCAAACACCGGGCGCCCAACGGAGGCCTTTTCCGCCAGAGCCCCGTAAAGACACCTATGCCCATCTCTTACCAGGCAATGCCCGGGGGACCCATCCCAGAAGCCATTGATCCAAGCCATGGGACCTCTATTTGAGCCAACCTGTCAGAGCGTTCTAAAGACTGCCAACCAGCCAATCACAAAAACTGAGTTTGGACCAGGTCTGGTTGCATTTATACAATTACATACATTCAAACCGATATGGAGATCTCTTTTTTTTCAGTACAGATACATATGACTGTGAGACGCTGAATTCCCTTGCCTGTACATATTTGTATATAATGAGAGACAGCAGTGAAGTCAAAGTGTATTTTGAATATTCATGATTTTTTTGAAGTTGAGTTTAAAAGACGTAATTACATCAAATACAGACTGTTTGAATGGCTTTGTAAATTTTGTTCTAAAATAAAATTGAGAATTCCTTGTGGATGTTTTCTAAGTGCCATGTTTAAAGTTTTTTTTTTAGTTGGAGTAGAGAAGATGGGGAGAAAACAACTGAAAGAAAAACAGTCTGTAAATATTTTGATCGTGTACGTTTTTGTTTAATATAAAGAGAAATGAATCAGTGAAACTGCAGGTTTGTGGAGGCACCGTCCGCATGACGTTAGATCCTAGGGAACGAAGTTTTTGTAGAATCACTTCATAGTCTCAGAGTATGTATAGAGAAAGAAGCTGTCTTAGGCTTTGACAGCCATGTGTACAAAAGCATCTGTAGTCTGCAGTGTACAAGACGCTTTATAACAGATACGTTCTAAAAGGGAGACATATGTACATTATATGTACCTGAAACTCTGCATACTCGTTTGTAATGACTAAAAGTCTTTTTAAAGTGTACTCTAAATACACAACTGAGAGAGAAATATGAACATATCAATGTAGTACAAAATAGTTATTTTAATTTGTAATAACATTTCACAATTTTCCTGTTTTCCTGTATTTTTTCCCGGTGAGAATGACTTCTTTCGAAAACATTTAAACATCTTCCAGACACCAAACTCTTAAACTTAAGTGTATGAATAAATTAACATTATCCTGAGATATTATTCCATGATACCCAGTGCCTAATCAATAAAGAATGATATATTTGCACTACAGAGTGCAGTTCTTAGCTGTCAATCAAACAAACATTTCGCCTGTTTCATTATAGCTATATCCTGTATATTTAGGGGATAGTCATAAAAGATGAAGTGTTTTCTTGAGGTGTTGAGCAGTGCCCCCAGGCTTCATCTTCAAAATAATGTTCCTTCTATCTCAGATACTCATAATGATCAACAACCGACATTCCCCTGCAGAGCAAATCAATGAAAGCATTAATTATACAGTTTGTTTTCAGATCAACTCTACATGACTATTGGTTTTTAGTATCCTCTTGGTGTGTGCTTACAAGTCAAAGCCAAGTGTTGCTTCTTATTTCCACTAATGAACATAACCAATCAGCAGCTCCGAACACATCAGCAGTCTTTTTCTTTTAACAAACTGCTTCGTACTTCTCTCTTTGTCACCAAAACGAACTATCATATCACCGCAGGGTTTACGTTCACACTTTTGCGGGTCTCTCAGCATGTTGCAGGGATGACGCTTGACTATTTTACACCCCATTCTCCAAAGTCGAGCGGAATAAAAAGGTCACGGCAGTGCCCGTAGTCCCTGCGGCTACATGAATGAACACACCGGATTTGGAGTACTCGAGCCCTTGAGTTGTTTGTCAGGTGAACAGACTGGCAGCGCCCTCTCCGTCCCTCCTGCCTGCTGTGTCAATAAGATCTAGAGCACCATGTGGATCCCACGACTGACCCTGCAAGGGCAAGAGACATTACAAACATGTTGTGTCAAACGTTATACATTTCAACACACACACTAACTCTATAAACTCACTATACGAAGTGATGCGGTTGACTGTGTGTTTTTTGAAGACTATAAAGATTTATACATGCTGTTATGTTTAGCTTCTGGTTTCACTGACATATTTGTCCATGTCTGTGTGATCTCAGGCTTTTAAATCATAAGAGGATGCATTGAAATCAGTTCAAGCACCCATGAAGTACTAAAAGCCCTGAACAAAATGCAGACAACATTTTTATGCTATGCATAATTTGTAAGATGCCATTTCACAGCATGTTTCTGGCGTGTTTGGCTGACTATAGCTTAATATGATCTAAAACATTTAAACCTGTCATATTTACATTTGATCACAAGGCCTCACTCAAGCATTGCTAAATGCATGCTTATATTGCAGCTCACTGCAGATCAATATATTGATATGTGCAACAGGTGTGAACTCTTAACCAACTCAGACTCAATTACACATATTCAATATGACATGCATTATCATAGAAACATATTCAATATGACATGCATTATCATAGAAACATATTCAATATGACATGCATTATCATAGAAATTAAACTAATGAAATGAGGAACATCTTAAGTGTGGCTAATTTTCAAATTATGGATTTATATATATATATATATATATATATATATATATATATATATATATATATATAACACACACACACACATATATAAAGCCATAGTTTTAAATATAAATGTATATAAATACACATGCACGCACTCACGCATGCACGGACACACACACACACAAAGCCATAATTTGTTTAATTTCTTTGATAATGTATGTCCTATTGAATATGTTAAATTGAGTCTTACAACATATGGTGGTTAATTTCTATCAGTGTGAGGAAGGTTAGAAATATATGGATGGATGGACTAATAAACAGGAACAAAAAGACAAGTGCAAGGCATCTGTTTTGAATGCAAATGTTAATCATATCTATCGCAACTGAATTATGAAAGCTCTGAGTCCAAGGCTCAACAGTGAATAGAAGGTAATTGCTTTGGAGACACTTTCAGATTGAGAATGCCTTTGCATCATTAACGCATTCATAAATAGACTGCAAATGTTTTATTAATATCCCATTTTCTGAAGAAATGATTGGCACGTTTGTCTGAGAAAAAAATATTTGGTAATTTTATAAGCAGTGTGGCTCTGATATGCAGAACAGTGAGTCCTAATTATAGCAGCAAAGTATGAACACAACACAGCGGTTAAAGATGATCCTTTTGAGTCTCGTTAAAATGAAGCTATTAGTCATATAAATGAGTGCAAGACAAGCTGCAGAAATAGGGGGGAAACACAGAGCTCCCCTCACACAAATCATTCAAGATTCAGTAGCGGTAGATGTCGGTAGACATCAAAACCAAGACAAAAGGATGAAAGAAACCCTAAATCAGTAAACAAGTCATGATGAAAAATATTTTACAACTGATTTTGGCGAACCTCAGACTTCCACCCGTGACACAGCGGGCTTCAGTAGTGCAGACGGCAAATGACAAGCCCCTCGCCTTATCTACTGTAGCACACAAACTAGCACCCTAACCTTGAGAAGTCATTTTGCTAGATCAATATTTGCCAGGCGGAGAGATTGAGAGGCAGGCGGGAATACTGTGGCTTAGAAGAGATGGAGGGAATATCAATGCCCACAGGTGAGAGGTGGAGAAAGCAAGAAATATGGCAGCTGTCAGATCACATTTTTTTTAAACTCCATCAAGTCTCAAGTGCTGCTGGAAAATCTTGCAAGTGTGTGTTTTGTAAACTGTAAATAACTTTTTGGAGGCATTATTTAAAGCAGTTGCACTGGTCAGCATGCACTGATACACATCCCATGAACACAATACATAATACAGAAGTGTTTGTTATTTAATGAATGTGTAGAACAAACCATGTGTAGAAAAAAAGGCCTAGAGACTTGTGAAGTTTCTCAGTTTGTTTTTTTCTTCTTCCTTTTTCAGTCCAATACAACCATTCTTCACAACCCAGGGATACTTAGTAGGCGGATTCCGGTCTGGATTGTGACCGAAGGACATTTCCATATGGACAGAGACTAAGTTATGGTGTAAGCATATGTGTATCAAAGGTTGGTGTGAACGGCCTTTAAAACACTGTTAAATGTCTAGCAGAATCATTAAAAACAAAACAAAAAACACAGTAATTTCACTCCCCTTCTGAAATTAACTGTTGGCATATGACAACCCACCAGAGCTGCGTAACGGCATCTCTATGACAACACTTTCTGGTCCTAGCGTAGTGGTGTTGACATTTCTCAGGTAGCTCATTTGTTCTGCCAAGTGCCATTAGCCAAATAAATGTTGGAAAAGCTACGTCAATGGCCTCATCAAATTGTCAGATCGGAAGAAATGAAAGGTTGGCTGTGAAAACTGCATTTAAATATGACTGGACAGAAAATATGCATTTATTCTCCCCAACGGAGGGACTAAACCTTTAGATTATACCTCAAATGAGACGCTGGTGGTTAAAAGTGGTAAAGTGTCACTATGAATGGAAGCAGAGAGGAATTACCAACAGAACACGGCGTGGAGGTAATCAAATAAAACCGAAAACCCAGAATCATTTCGAGCCGTATAAAGCCGTATTATGGTCGTGTGGAGTCTGTGGACCTTCAGCTTGGGGTCATTCCCATGTTCCCAGGGTCCTATGTGGGAACAGACTGAAAGTAGAGCAGTCATCGTGATCGAAATGTCACAAAAGTTATAGGATTCAGAGAATGAGATCAGGTGTCGTATATGAGTAGCTCACGTGGGAGAAAAGGAAACGAGATAGATAGCAGATGGGAGTGCAAAGAAAGAGATGCACAGAAACGAGATATAGATATAAATAATAAATACTGTAAAGCAATACTGAAATGAAGAGTCCAATTAAACAACAAATAAAGAGCAGATGGCAATAACAATGGGTGGGGGATAGAACAAGTAGATGTTTTTTTTTTTTTTTTTTTTTAAGATTAAAGGAATGTAGGGTACCGGAGATGAACTGGAAGAAATAAAAGAGAAGAGACCATAACATCCAGATTTGGGTTCGGGCATTGACCGCTACACTGCACAGAATAGGAAAACATGGAGGAAGGAGGACGAGACAGCAGACGTGATGATCTGTCCCAAACATTATGATGAAAGTTCAATATTTCAGTATGAACAGATGTATGTTTTTCATTTTTATTACAACACCTAAAAGCGAGAGTAAGATGAGAAATCAATTTAACAGAATTAGCAGTAAGGATGTGACACGTTTATTGGACACGTGCCTTGTTGTCTTGCTAGCTCTGTATGAAAGCAGCATTTTCCAAACAACCTATAGAACACATACTTTTTTAACGGTTGCAATGAAGTGTAACTAGACTGACCTACTAGACCAATTTAAAAAAAACCTCTTGCTTTAAATCAAAGTTTGTAATATTTATTCCATTGCTTATAATGCAAACACTTTTTAAAAAATGTATGGCAAAATATGTACAGAACCAGGCACTCTATTACACGGCTCTCTGGAAAACTCAATTCTTATTGGTCAGTCTCGGCATCCAGTAATCTGATATTATCATACCAAGTAATGGCGACTTCAGTATTAATATTCCTGTATTACTGTTACTGTAATAATTGCAATTGTGAAAAACAAAACAGAACAATCCTTTTTTTGTGTGTTTTGGGATTAAAATACAGCTCTCTATGCAACTTCCCTTCTTGAGATGTTGATTTAGCGAAATAAACAGAGCACTCCACCGCACTGCTCTCAGGAACACCCAGGACGAGTCAAACGAGACACGTCTTTCCTGCTGTGGCTCACGGGCCATGAGCGTGCAGACAGCAGTTAGCCTGTACCTGCGCTGAGCCGGATTAGCCGTGTGATAAATAGCCACTCCCCATTTAATAAATAATCCACGAGAAACACTGCATTGAGTGAGAGCAATGAAACTTTTATGCTCTGAATTGTGAAAGCCTTCGGAAAAACAAGACAGTGCCAGACACCTGCAGAATTTCAACTCTCTCTCTCTCTCTCTCTCTCTCTCTCTCTCTCTCTCTCTCTCTGTCTCACTCCATCATGTCACCATGCTGAAAACATGTGATTAACATTTAAAATAAAACCCATTTGTCTTTTGCACTTTGCAAAGATAAATTAAAAATCTCTTACCAGAAAAGTTTTTAGAATATAATTTGTTCTGACTGTGACTGTTATTGCTTTATGACATATAAAACTAGTACACTGCATGCAGTGCTGTTTTTGGTCTTCTCTCCATTCTGGAATTGATTGAATAACAAACACAAATATGTCAGTCGGTCCTAATAGCAGTGCATTTAGAGATGCAAGAGCTTTTTAGTTTGTAGTCCGAAAACCAAGAACAGAATTTGCATTTAAATAATAGAGAATTATCATACTGTGTGGACTTCCAGTGTGTGAGTTTGTACCCTTAAAGGGATAGTTCACACAAAGATGAACATCCTGTCGGCATTTACTCACTATTACTCATTATTACTTCAGCTGAACATAAAGAAAGATATTTTGAAGAATGTTGGTAACCAAACAGTTTTTATCCCCCATTCTATACTATTGAAGTCAATGGGGACCAGGCAGCAACCATTTGGTTACCAACATTCTTCAAAATATATTTCTTTATGCTCAACAGAAGAAAGAATATCAGGTTTATCGTACAGGTTATATCACAGCAACACACTAACATCACACAGTTGGCCAAATATATAATTTTCTGGCCCAAATCACTTAAAAAAAAAAAAAAAAAAAAAACTTTCAAACCGCTAAAAACCTTTTTCTACATATACTAACTATATCAAAACACAGCAAACCCGTCTCAAAATTGAATCATGTCAAAACACTAGCACTAGTTTTCTATCCAACATGAACATATAGTCAATCATAGCACAATGACTGTCAAAATACTAACAGTTTATCGCATTATATAAACTGCATTACTTGTCATGTTTCAGTTCTACCTGCAGACAATATGAAATCCATTGTTTTTATAATTCATTTTCATTTTACTGTAAGCCATTCAACACTTTTGGTTGAGTGTTTAATGTGTGCATTCTTTCCAACATTTCAACATACTATCTAAAAGTGAATGAGGCATTACTTTATAAACTGTACAGTAGGAAAAAAAACTTTCTCCTCTACCTTACCTCTTCTTCTCCCTTGTCCTGATCCAACTACTCCTCTCCTCCTCCAACTACTCCTTTCCTCCTCCAACTACTCCTTTCCTCCTCCAACTACTCCTTTCCTCCTCCAACTCCTCCTCCTCTCCTCCTCTAACTACTCCTTTCCTCCTCCAACTACTCCTTTCCTCCTCCAACTACTCCTTTCCTCCTCCAACTCCTCCTCCTCTCCTCCTCCAACTACTCCTCTCCTCCTCCAACTACTCCTCTCCTCCTCCAACTACTCCTTTCCTCCTCCAACTACTCCTCTCCTCCTCCAACTACTCCTTTCCTCCTCCAACTACTCCTCTCCTCCTCCAACTACTCCTTTCCTCCTCCAACTACTCCTCTCCTCCTCCAACTACTCCTCTCCTCCTCCAACTACTCCAATCCTCCTCCAACTACTCCTCTCCTCCTCCAACTACTCCTTTCCTCCTCCAACTACTCCTCTCCTCCTCCAACTACTCCTTTCCTCCTCCAACTATTCCTCTCCTCCTCCAACTACTCCTCTCCTCCTCCAACTACTCCTCTCCTCCTCCAACTACTCCTCTCCTCCTCCAACTACTCCTCTCCTCCTCCAACTACTCCAATCCTCCTCCAACTACTCCTCTCCTCCTCCAACTACTCCTTTCCTCCTCCAACTATTCCTCTCCTCCTCCAACTACTCCTTTCCTCCTCCAACTACTCCTTTCCTCCTCCAACTACTCCTCTCCTCCTCCAACTACTCCTCTCCTCCTCTAACTACTCCTTTCCTCCTCCAACTCCTCCTCCTCTCCTCCTCCAACTACTCCTCTCCTCCTCCAACTACTCCTTTCCTCCTCCAACTACTCCTTTCCTCCTCCAACTACTCATCTCCTCCTCCAACTACTCCTCTCCTCCTCTAACTACTCCTTTCCTCCTCCAACTACTCCTCTCCTCCTCCAACTACTCCTCTCCTCCTCTAACTACTCCTTTCCTCCTCCAACTACTCCTCTCCTCCTCCAACTACTCCTCTCCTCCTCTAACTACTCCTTTCCTCCTCCAACTACTCCAATCCTCCTCCAACTACTCCTCTCCTCCTCCATCTACCTCTATCCTCCTCCAACTACTCATCTCCTCCTCCAACTATTCCTCTCCTCCTCCAACTATTCCTCTATCCTCCTCCAACTACCTCTATCTTCCTCCAACTACTCCTCTCCTCCTCCAACTATTCCTCTATCCTCCTCCAACTACTCCTCTCCTCCTCCAACTATTCCTCTATCCTCCTCCAACTACTCCTCTCCTCCTCCAACTATTCCTCTCCTCCTCCAACTACCTCTATCCTCCTCCAACTACTCCTCTCCTCCTCCAACTATTCCTCTCCTCCTCCAACTACCTCTATCCTCCTCCAACTACTCCTCTCCTCCTCCAACTACTCCTCTCCTCCTCCAACTACTCCTTTCCTCCTCCAACTACTCCTTTCCTCCTCCAACTACTCCTCTCCTCCTCCAACTACTCCTTTCCTCCTCCAACTCCTCCTCCTCTCCTCCTCCAACTACTCCTCTCCTCCTCCAACTACCTCTATCCTCCTCCAACTACTCCTTTCCTCCTCCAACTACTCCTCTCCTCCTCCTCCAACTACCTCTATACTCCTCCAACTACTCCTCTCCTCCTCCAAATATTCCTCTCCTCATCCAACTACCTCTATCCTCCTCCAACTACTCCTTTCCTCCTCCAACTACTCCTCTCCTCCTCCAACTACTCCTCTCCTCCTCCAACTACCTCTATCCTCCTCCAACTACTCCTCTCCTCCTCCAACTACTCCTTTCCTCCTCCAACTATTCCTCTCCTCCTCCAACTACCTCTATCCTCCTCCAACTATTCCTCTCCTCCTCCAACTACCTCTATCCTCCTCCAACTATTCCTCTCCTCCTCCAACTACTCCTTTCCTCATCCAACTACTCCTTTCCTCCTCCAACTACTCCTCTCCTCCTCCAACTATTCCTCTCCTCCTCCAACTACTCCTCTCCTCCTCCAACTACCTCTATCCTCCTCCAACTATTCCTCTCCTCCTCCAACTATTTCTCTCCTCCTCCAACTACTCCTTTCCTCCTCCAACTACTCCTTTCCTCCTCCAACTTCTCCTCTCCTCCTCCAACTACTCCTTTCCTCCTCCAACTACTCCTTTCCTCCTCCAACTACTCCTCTCCTCCTCCAACTACTCCTCTCCTCCTCCAACTACTCCTTTCCTCCTCCAACTACTCCTTTCCTCCTCCAACTACTCCTCTCCTCCTCCAACTATTCCTCTCCTCCTCCAACTATTCCTCTCCTCCTCCAACTATTCCTCTCCTCCTCCAACTATTTCTCTCCTCCTCCAACTATTCCTCTCCTCCTCCAACTATTCCTCTCCTCCTCCAACTATTCCTCTCTCCTCCTCCAACTCCTCCTCCTCTCCTCCTCCAACTACTCCTCTCCTCCTCCAACTACTCCTTTCCTCCTCCAACTACTCCTCTCCTCCTCCAACTACTCCTCTCCAACTACTCCTCTCCTCCTCCAACTACTCCTCTCCTCCTCCAACTACTCCTCTCCTCCTCCAACTACCTCTATCCTCCTCCAACTATTCCTCTCCTCCTCCAACTACTCCTCTCCTCCTCCAACTACTCCTTTCCTCCTCCAACTACTCCTCTCCTCCTTCAACTACTCCTCTCCTCCTCCAACTACCTCTATCCTCCTCCAACTATTCCTCTCCTCCTCCAACTACTCCTCTCCTCCTCCAACTACCTCTATCCTCCTCCAACTACTCCTCTCCTCCTCCATCTACCTCTATCCTCCTCCAACTACTCCTCTCCTCCTCCAACTATTCCTCTCCTCCTCCAACTACCTCTATCCTCCTCCAACTACTCCTTTCCTCCTCCAACTACTCCTCTCCTCCTCCAACTACTCCTCTCCTCCTCCAACTACTCCTCTCCTCCTCCAACTACCTCTATCCTCCTCCAACTACTCCTTTCCTCCTCCAACTACTCCTCTCCTCCTCCAACTACCTCTATCCTCCTCCAACTACTCCTTTCCTCCTCCAACTACTCCTCTCCTCCTCCAACTACCTCTATCCTCCTCCAACTACTCCTCTCCTCCTCCAACTACTCCTCTCCTCCTCCAACTACTCCTCTCCTCCTCCAACTACTCCTCTCCTCCTCCAACTACCTCTATCCTCCTCCAACTATTCCTCTCCTCCTCCAACTACTCCTCTAAAAAACCCTGTATGAGCCTGTAGAGCAACGTGGTCACCTACAGTGCTTTGTATTTCATCAGGAACAAATGTATGTCTCAAAATAAGCTTGTTCCACCATAACAATTCCCATTCACAAAATATACATTTCATTCATAACACACTGACCTAAAAAAACACTGACAACAGGGAGCATTACTTACATATTGAACTTTTATTTTTAACATTTGAATGTTTTTCATTTCACATAAATATTCTTTATATGATAATACAATCTTTTCATTTTTACTGACTGTATTACAGCATAAAGAATGAATGAGAAATGCAGCATTTTTTTTTCTATTTGTTTACATATAGAAATTTACATGCAAAAATTAAAAAGTTAAAACAACAACAAAATCCTAAAGCAATAATAATTACAAATCAACCACAACCAAAAACAACAACATGTATAATGGTGTATATGCAGTATTGGAAACTGTGTCAGGAGGCCTTTCTGTCTGGTGTTTTTATGTTCTCTCCGTGTTGACATTGGTTTCCCACACAAAGACATACAAGAGGTGAATTGGAGACTGTAGATTTGTCTCATCCTGTGATGGAGCGGCCGTCTGTCCGGGGTTTTCCTGCCTACGACCCGAGACGCTGGGAAAGACTCCAGCCTCCCCACGACCCTACAGGACAAGCGGATTGGAAAATGTATGGATGGATGAATGTACAGTACTGTGAGGTGTGAATGAATGACAAAAATGTTCATGGATTTTGGGAAACGTGCTCATTGAATGCATTTTGTGTGAAAACAATGAAACATGATTCACAGTTTGGTCCGTGTAGACTTCGGTTTCACTGAATGTGTGAAGAGTTTTGAAAATGTAGCTTCAGTGCTTCAGCAAACATGTGTGGAAATAAAATGTAAGCATTTTAGAAACGTGGTAATTGACTGTATATATTGTGTGAAAACAACATGAATTGTGTTAATGGTATGGTCACAACAGACAGATGTTGTGCCATTATGTTTAGAGTTTTGAAGCTATGATTACAGATTGGAATTTTTTTTTAGCAATTTAATAAACTAATCAAATAACTGTTTGTTAGCAAAATATCCATTTTTTTAGCAACTTAATAATAAAAAAAAACTGAGTAATTATATTGAAACATATTTTACATATACTGGAATGAAGTAAAAATACTTTTTACCATATTTTGGGATAATTTCAGTGAAGATTTATCCAAACAGATCGTCTAAGGAGAAAACACATTAAAAACAAGCAAACAATCAGATAGAAACGGTATATGTTTCTCTAAGGTTTATAAAGCAAAGGGTCAACTGGCATCATTAGTCATTGTGTAACATCAAACAGCGTCCAAAGGAAACCTGGTGCGATGTTAAAGGAAACCTTTGGCCCTGATGGTTGTTACACAAATCAGTCATTCTGACTCTCCAGTGCTCCTTGTTTACTCTCGGATCTGTCTGTAGTCAAACATTAAAGGCATACTTGAATAACGCTTTACCCTCCATGACCCTTTGATACTGAATTTCGACTCATTAGTTCCTATGCGAGGATGTCTGCCTCTGTCTGTGAGATTAAAAGCACCACAGCTGTCGTGATAAGCTCTCCAGTCTCTGAACTGGGGCTTCTGATTGCTCCATCTTCACTTATCACTCGCACATCACTTCCACTAATTAAGTGACCCAGTCTTTCATTTCATTTACATTAAAAAAGAAAAAGAACAAATTTTTTGGCAAAGAATGCGTATCTATCCATCCATCCATCCATCCATCCATCCATCCATCCATCCATCCATCCATCCATCCATCCATCCATCCATCCATCCATCCATCCATCCATCTGGTTAGTTAAGTTTAGGTATTGGTTAGGCATAGGATTAAGGGATGTAGAAGGTCATGCAGAATAAGTCATTAATATGTGCTTTATAAGTAATAAACAGCCAATCTCCAGTAATATGCATGCTAATAAGCAACTATAGAGATAATTGGACCGATATTGTTAATCATTGTTAATTTGCGTCATATCTGTCCTGTATGTAGTGTGAAGGCATTGATGTCTTTGTATCTGACACATACTCCAGCGGGCTCAGGGGGGTATTCAACACAGAGAGTGTTCTCTCTCTCTCTCTCTCTCTCTCTCTCCCTCTCTCTCCCTCCCTCTCTCCCTTTCTCTCTCTCTCTCTCTCTCACACACACACACGCACACGCACACACAAACACACACACACACACACACACACACACACACACGCGCTGTCATACGTCCCCTGAAAGTTGCATCAGCACCTCGTTGGCACGCAAGAGCTGGCAACAAAGCAGAAGTAAGACATTGTGATGTAGAATAAGCCCTGCTGTCCCCTAAAACTCAAAACTGTGAATCTTCTTAAAGGGCTCCGTGCCTCTTAACAGTCAGCACATCCAGAATTTTTCTTTTTTTACCTCTCAGGGCAAAATGAAAGAGTGATTTCTTTCTCATTTAAAAAGTCTTACATATACATAAATGAATAGTACTTTTGGAAAATATGTATATGAAATATAAAATGCATGATGTGCACTCAAGAGTCATGACTCATGTCAGAACCTTTTGTTTGTGCCATGTCATTTGCTTACTCTACTTACTAAAAGGCATGTGTTGCTTTAATGGTGTTGATTTATGTGACTGACAAATGTTTGGGAACTGAAGAAGATCTAATTTATTGTGAATTGTGAAAAACCATAGAATGAATTTAATGAAGTGTTTAACGAATTTGAATGAAGTGTTCTTGTGCGAGTTTTCAGTGCAATACCAGTGTAACTCTGCGATTTTATTTTCATGACCAGCCTCAGTCAGCACAGTTCACTGGCCATCTAATGCATTTTGCATACAAAACTGGAAACTATGTTGTCAATCTAATGAAATATTCATTGGATTTGCCAATGTTGTCCTTGTCCAGGAGAGAGACATCAAATCTTTGAAAAACTTTTGTTTGATGCACTTAGATGCAAGTTCACTAGATATCCATGAGCAAAACTGAAGCCTATATTGTACCGTATTAACACAATTTCTGCAGTTTAGTGTTTTCTGTACATCAAATGTAAAGTGGCTCAATTATGATTATTTTTATTTTTTTGGATATTATCTTTCATGTTCATGTGTTATAGGCTTGTGGCTGTTTGTAAATGTATAAAGTCTCCCTGAACCAATTCTGAACTGCCTAGTAACTCCATTTTGACCTGCCCTCAAACACTAGTTGTTGCTGTCTAAGAGTTCGGATTGTGTTGTCGATATTTCAAGAAGACACTGTTTTCTGCACTGCAAGAGCAAATCCACTTTGCATTCACTGCCATGGGATGAGGACTTTGTCTAGAATTGATATGATAAGGCCATCGTTACTGTTCATATCACTAAACTTAGGAGACATCCAAAACAAAAATAGCAACATTAAACTCTTTCCCCGCCACTGGCAAGTTATCTTGCGAGTTACCTCCTGAACGAGTACAGTATCTCCTCATCAAAACACAGGCAATGAAGAAGCAGAAACGATCTCATGCATATGAAAAATAATACGATCATCAACAATAAACAACATATAAATCAAAACGGCCTAATGTTACAGTTACAGTAAAAGCAGTGGGTCTGTTCTTTCTTTTGACATATTGCATGTTCCGATATTCATACAACAAAATATAAGGGGCCATGATTTTTTGGTCAAAAACGCGGGCGGCGAAAGAGTTAAAATAACACGATAAGGGCACAACATTACATGCTGTTTTTTTTTGTTTTTTTCATAATATAATCGGTTTTAGATAAATTCACCACTAAACAGCACATGAACGAATTAAACTTGTTTAATCACTTGTTGGTCAAATGTTAATGTCAAATGACCAAGCATGCAGACCAGACCTAATGCAATTCACTCAAATGTCTGTATGCATGACGAGCGAGACCAAGATGAGCATCTTACTGTCTCCTTTTTATTTTCAGTGGTGATATAAATTAAGAGTGACTAATAGGCAGTAATGTAATCAGAATATTGAATTAAACACAAATTAATCTAATAAAGCTCCTAAGGAGAATGGAAACGTAATCCCACAAGCACGGTGAGTATTATTGTGTTCTGTGTTATCATTCATCTTGTCCATGTTTGTGTCAGATATCAGTGAATCTCATCCTAATAGGCTCTTACATTTTTAAATATGTGATCATTATGGATTTCTCAGAGCAGAGTCACTCTCAGATGAAGAGAGGGATCATATTACTGTATTTTGGCAGTAAATGTCAGTTCGTGTGGCTGTGGGTTTGAGTGAGGAGCATGAGGAGTCGCACTCAGCCCCTCATGTCCGGTCCGCGGTATCATTCAGTGTTGAGACGTTTTCTGTTCTCAAAAAGCTTTTATGGGCCAGACTACACAGCTGTAGTTTGGCCTGTAAGAGCTCTGTGAGAACAAACAACTGTCACAATGTTGAAAGGCTCTGAGATGTGGCCACGCATCAGGACAAACGCACTCTTCCAGCTTTCGTTTTTCAGGCATGTAAGACTAATTCCCTAACAAGCTTAAGTCAACCTCTTTCAAGTTCACATGGGCTTTAACTCGTCCAAACAGATCTTTCCCTGGTTGAACATATTAGCCACGTTTCAACATTTTTGGTCAGGTAACAGAAAATGTGCTTCAATGTGGTAACATCTACAGCGATATCTAAATCTACCCAATCACTTTTAGCAGTGTGAATGAATCAGAATACACTCATTTTTAAGGGTCAGAACTACTGTTTTAAAGTCATGCAGCGTTTCTCACTATTTACAGGGAAGTTTGATCAGCTTGGACCAGCTGGAAAGATGTACTGTGAATAGTAAACATAGCTACCAACTGTTTCCTTTCACAATATCAGTGTCTTGGGTTACGCATTACAAGTAACGAGAGTTACGTAATCATATCTTTCTTTTTCAAGTTGCTACTAAAGAAACACACTACTTTTAAATTGACCAAAAAAATCTCTGAGTTTTTTTTTCTTTCAAATAAGTAACGCAAGTTTTCCATTTATTGACTGACTCCTCTCCTGTGCTCATTTTGAGATAATTAATCTCAAATTAATCTGAGGTATTTAATCTCACTTTATTAATGTATCCCCATCTTCTCTCAAGAGATGAGAACTCAAGAGGGAAACCAACACAGTGTATTTTCAAACATAGTAGAATGAATTAACTGCATGTTGTTTCTTTGTCTGTGTTATTCACTCTTCGGCATTTCAGCACTCAGAAGTGTGCTCGCGAGCGCCGCCTTTGTGCCCTCGTTGTGGACTTCTGCAAAGCCTGCACTTTCCCTCCACACGAGTTATACCCAGGAATCATTGCGAACGCCCAATCAGATAAATGAGGGGAGGAGTTTCGTGGCTGTTTGACTTTCGGTGGCATGATGTCATCAAGCCTGTCCCAAAATACACTCTCGCGTGCCCTCGTGGACTCGAGGCCAGCGCCCCTTAGGTCTGCACTTCCTGATGTCACCAAGTGTGAACTCGAAGGAGGTCCACAAGGCCGGTGCCATTTGGGATCCAGCCTATGAGTGCGTGTAGTATGAATGTAATCTGGACGTACTCAATTTGCCATGTTGTCATTAACATTTGACCTACCAGCATTACTTACGTTGCTTTACTGCCATTCATAAATCCTCTCACATGGCCTCATGGGATAGTAAAGTGTCCATCGTATGCACACTTTAGAATCTCGCTGGAAGTAGTAGGTCATCCAAGGACTTTTTGCCTACATACTTCACTTGTCACATACTGTTTTTCACCTACTATACAGTATGGAAGTATGTGATTTCGGATGCACCCATAAAGAAAGTATGATTCACGTCGCATAAGAGAATCAGTGAGATTAATTTATCTCTTCTGCCGAAGATTAAGAGATTGAAGAATATGAAGTACATTAATCCACTGATATAGCAAGATATTTTCTTCTTTCTGTGTAAATGCAAGTAAAAGTTGTGAAGTAAATTTATATAGTTGATAATATATAGAAACACGGACACGTAAGCTCATCTAGTAATTTTTAAAGATTTATCTCACAATTCCAAATCTTATTTATATTGCATATGAACGGTATACAATTATGTTAATCTAAACTAAATGTTTAATAATAATTGTTAAACTAAAATTGCTTGTGTAAGGGATTAGGGATATAATAATTATAAATAAATAAAAATATTATAAGAAATAATAGCTAAAAGCCAGACAATTTTGTATTTAAAAACCTTTTACTATGTAGTGACCTTTAATTTGGAGCAAGAGTGACTTTATTTCATCAGAGAGGTGTCACTTTGCTCACAGCTGATTGGTCCAGTTTCACTTTGAGATCTCTTACACAGAACAAAACCTGTCCCAGAGCAGGTTAGCAAGTACTATGGCAATGAACACCGCTAAAATCTGAGCCACTTTCATCATGTAGCCTAAAACTCAGGGTTAATGCAAACTAAACTGAAACATACCTGGCTATCCAACTAACCCAGTTTCATGTTATAAGCCTCTAGATGAAAACTAACACTTTTAACATAAAAATGACAAGAACCAATATAACCAATAGATGACTGCAGAGGACAACTCATTAGCTCATTCGCCATTTCCACTCCCTTGTATAGTTATTTTCATGCATTTTGCTTTTGGATTTGATTATAAAATGAATATTATGACAAACTGTAACAATTTTATTGTACTGTAAGTATGAAGTATAGCTAAAGTAGAAAAAGTCACAAAGTCTTGAAGGTCCTCTAAAAAGCTTATTTACTTTACTTCAATTGTACATTTAAAAAATATATATTTTTTAATTAAATTAGCATGATCGTTTTCTAAAGTATGCCTTCATGGGTGTGACGTGCTAAAACCCTCCTACAATAGGCCTAGTGTGTTATGCCCCTGTTTTCAAATATAACCGTTTTAGACAATATTTAAAAGCACAGTGGGTAATCAAATGCAAAACAAACATATAGCACTACAGAAAACAGGCTTCTCCAATCATATCAAATGGCAATTTCTCTGCAAATAAGTGCACACTCAATCTAAATAAAGCAAAGTTCACAACACTACAAACTCCAAAGCAAAAAAAAAAAAAAAAAAACCCTACAAATGGTTTGTCATTTGTAGCTCATAAACTAACAGAAAATACTTGCCATAAATTTAATCGCTTTGTCAGTTGAACATCCAAGACATTTAACATTAAAGTCATCTCTTAAGACACACATTAAGCCACAAATGCTTTAAATGAAAGTAAACAGCAATCATGCATCATCTGTAAAATTATATATATATATATATATATATATATATATATATATATATATATATATATATATACACACACAGAGAGACAATTCGTGTTTGCAATATACATTTATTTTATTTTATTAAAAACACTTAAAAACCATCAAACATAAATGGATTACAATACAAAAAGATTCAACAAATCTCACATAGTTCAATAATTCAAATAAGATCAGTACCTGTATTCTTAAAGCACCAATCAACTTATTTCCTGAAAGGACACTAAAACAAAAAGCAAATACAAATGTTAAAACTAGACAAACTCACTATAATCATCATAAATCACAACCCTTACCTTCACAATTCATTTCTATGCTGCTCATTATTTAACTCTTTTCATCTGCTATTACAACACCTTGAAAAACACCACGCATCTTCTCCTGCTTATAGCACATGGTACCACAAAGAGGAAGCTGAAAAAGATTTCAATTTATAGTGTCTTGACTCATGGGGTTTGTAGTTCATTTGTAGTCATATGCCTTCTATCCCATTACATTAAGCAATGTCTTTGCTGCTGATGTTCAATGATCCAATTCAACCATACTAAGAAACAAAAATGACTTTAGATAAACATCACATTTGTTTCATTTAAGAAAAAATGATTGCTGAAGTAAGAGTGTTGAACTTTCTTCTACTGCGTTCTATTCTTCTGCTATTTTAGAATGGCAGCAAGCTGAAAGGTTTGTTTGAGCTGCTCCCATGCCAGCCCAGATTAGAACAAGTAAAGCAAAAATAATGTAACACATTACTTAAAAAAAGTACATAAAAAGTAACTAGTTAATGCAATTGGTTACTAATGCATTATTGTAATGCATTTCTTTTAACTTTTAACTTTCCCCAACACTGTACAAGTTCATATGAGAGGGCCAATTTTCTCCAATTAAATCTTAATTTAAGAAGTCAGGACCTCTGAATTGAAAGTTCACATTCGGATTTAAATCCTGCTTAAAGAAACAGATGGCTCACAAACCTCCTTTTCATTTAATGTGGGTTGTACTAGTCCTTAGTTCCAGTGAATGAAATCCTCCCTTCTGGTGGTGTTCAGTGAAACACAAAATCACCTCTAAGTTGGGAGCCCAATAAAACTGTGGGCATGGCTATGTGCTCTGCAGACCTTGTAAGAGTAATTGGTTTCTTTGTGCGGGGTGAATGCTCCGTAAACGTGGCCCAGCACTAAGAAGCCTCTCTTTACTGTCACAGGAAGCGAACAAATCAGCCAGTGGTTTCCTAAACAGAGACTTTGAGATATACATGGAAATCTTGACTATTTCACAGGACAGACTAAACCAGCTTCTGTTTAACTAGACTGAATTTAGGATCATGACTTTTTGACCGCATGCACTGAATCCATTTTCTTTTGTCTTTTCCCCCATTTCATAATTTTGAATATGTCTGAAAATGAAAGAATATGTTGTTAACTTTAATATGTTGTAATTTACCATTTTACTGCATTTATTTAACAAAAAAATAATATAGTAATATTATTATTAACATTGAAACATTATTACAATTTAAAACACCTGGTTTCTGTTTTAATATATAATAAAATATTTATTCATTCATGTAATGGCAAAGCTGGATTTTCAGCATCATTACTCAGGTCTTCAGTGTCACATGATCCTTCAGAAATAATTATAATATACTGATTTGCTGCTCAATAAACATTTCTTATTATTATCAATTTTGAAAACAGTTGTGCTACGTTTTTTGTTGTGGAAACCATGCTATTTGTTTCAGTATTCTTTAATGAGTAGAAAGTTTTGAAAGAACAGCATTTATTTGAAACGTGTAACATTGTAAATGTCTTTACTGTCACCTTTAATCAATTTCATGTATCCTTGATGAAGTATTATTTATTTATTTTAAGTCAAAAATAAAACAAAAATAACAAAAGTTATGTCTTCTTCCTGAAATATTTAAAACATCAATTATAATAATAATCTAATTATTTATATTTTTTGGGAATAAAAATGTGGATCTGTCAGCAGGCTTCTGACATTCTCCAGAAATACTTAAAGAAGAAAATGACCTTTTAATTTTCCTTTCATGTCTTGTGATTCTAAATAAAGAAGCAATGTGACATGCTAATCTCCCTAAAGCACCCTGCCATTAAGGTGAGGCCTGATACAGAAAATGGAGACAAATGACAAGTTTCATAGAGCTAAAAATGTATTCTCATAAGCAGCTCCACCTCTAAGCCACCCCCTTCCTAAGATGATTTTCATGCTAATCAATGGCACCAACTGATTGGCTGGTGGAGATTGACAGCTGAGCATGTCCTTGAGGACTGATTTGCATAGAGGGATTTAGGCAGAGGTAATTGATAGAAATTATGCCTCAATAAGCAGTTAATGGTGTGATGCTGGTGTGCTTACCCCCTCAGAGAGATGGAGGGCGATGGAGAGCGCACCTGCTAATCTACTGACAGATAGACAGCTGCAAATCTATGGAGGGGATTTGCCTTTGATATGAATGAGGATGCTAACACATAACTCTTTCCAGGTACAGTCTCATGAGGGATGTGCTCAGAGCTCTGCACCATGAACAAATCCAGCCAAGGCCACTTAATGGGACTTTTTAATGACTATATGCTTCAAGGTCACCCTCTATACCTGCTCCTGCACTTGACCTTTTCTCTCCCCTTGACTTGAATTTATGCTCATGTACTCTATTTCCTTTGTTACATAACTGAACTATAAAGACTGGACACTGAAATCGAACTTACGGCTGCACCACGACCCCTGTCATTGATTGAGTTGGCAGGAAGGATGAGTAATGCAGGAAGGAAGTTAAGAATTGTTTTTCAAGTTAGCCCTCCTATGTTTTAAATTAACATATGAATATTAAAATGAAAAAAAAAAGTATCTTTGTAAGCCAGGTTTCGCTGTGAAAGTCTGAGAAAGAAAGATTAATAAGACTGGAGCTAGAGTTTGTATGTGCTGTATAGTAGCACCTTTCAAATGACTACTGCATTTATTTTTTTACAATACCCACTGTTAAAAAGTTTAGGGTCATTATATTTTTTAAAGAAATTCATAATTTATTCAGCAAGGATGCATTTAATTAACCAAATTTGTTTCTTGAGCACCAAATTAGCATATTAGAATGATTTCTAAAGGATCATGTGACGTTGAAGACTGGAATAATGCTGAAAATTCCGCTCCGCCTTCCGAATAAATATACATTCAATACACAATACATAAATTACATTTCTATCATGACAACTCTATGAATATTTTTAGCATGGTAATGTGTCACACTCACAGTCATGTTCTGTTTTGGTTGAGTTTCTGTATTTAGTTCCTTTTGTGAAGATCTGAGTTCATGGTTTCCTTGGTTACTCATTAGTTGATCATTTTGTCCAGCTGTTCTTGTTTAGTAGGTACTACCCTCATTTACCTTCTGTTCATTCCTTTGTTGGTTTGGTCTTAACCCAGCCAGCAAAAAGTCGTCTATTAGACGTTGAATAGACGTAATTTTTACGGTCTAATTACGGTCCACTGAAGGTTGAAAATGAAAATTGAAAAGACGTCAAATTTGTCCGACTTTTCAACGTTTAAATTTTTTTTATAACTTTGACGGAATATGTAAAACTCTTTAAATTTATTTGAGATAATAATGAACATGGTTTGGTAGTTTGTTTTCTCTGTTGTTTTAGCATGTATAACAGACTTATCATGCTGTCTTAGATTATCAGTTGAAAACATTTTAGATGATCAGTTGAAAACACGTAGTCAAACAGTCCGGCCAAAACTACTTAGTTGAAATCACGTCGTAAACCAGTCCAAGGCGGACCGACATATTTTCAACCATATTTCAACGTTGAAAGACGGTAATTGTTTACTGGGAAGTAAGGTGTTGTGTACTCCTATCAATAAAGACTGTTTGTATAGTTTGTTCATGTTGTTTATCCTCTACTACAACACGGCATACATGCCAACCCTCCCGATTTTTCCGGGAGACTCCCGAATTTCAAAGCCCCTCTCGAAAATCTCCCGGACCGACCTTTCTCCCGAATTTCTCCCGATTTCCACCTGGACAACAATATTGCTACACCATCCGTCACTGGGCGCCGTTTCAGACCGAACAATAATAAAGGTTACACACCTAGAAGTCAAGCGCGGCAATCAGAACGGAAAAAGAAGCAGTCAATGCGCTGTCAGAGCCGTCTATTGGGCCTTTCACACAGGACGCGGTATGCGCGGCGCAAGCCATTGAAATGAATGGGTTTTATAGCGCAGCGCCGCGCATACCGCGTCCTGTGTGAAAGGCCCATATGGGTTTGCGAGCCTCCGCTACGCGCGCCTCTGCTGACTGCGCGCGCGCCTCCCCACGAGGCATTTATACTTCGCGCTCGCCGGTGTAGGCTACTATTCTTTGAAAAGACAGGGTGCGACTCGGTGTAATTGTCCTCTAAACCATCAGGAATCAGCGGTGAGAAGAAGTCAGGTACACTCGTGAATGTTTATTTTAGTACACTTTAGTAGGCTAAACCAAAACCACACTACAAAAGAATCGTGCAAAGCAGTAAAACAGATTATTCCTTGTGACATTAGAAAAAAAAATGGATATGAGAATGTAATCTACAACTAAATTAACGTTATCTTACATAATTTCTATGTTTTTATTTAGTTTTGTCAACCTTTTTATAAAACATGGCCATTTTTTTATTTCAAGGGCTTATGTCTGCTATTGTAGGCTCATTTAGTTAATGTAAGCAACTAACATTGCTTACACCCCCCTGTGTAAGATATAATACCTCAGCACAAACAGCATAAATAGAATTACCCATAGCAGATCTACACGGGTGGAGCTGGGGAAGGTGGAGGGTTTCAGATAGGGTTGCCACCCGTCCCTTAAAATACGGAATCGTCCCGTATTTACAAGTAAGATGATGCGTCCCGTATCAAATCAATAAGGGACGCGATTTGTCCCGTATTTTACATTAGGCCCACATATAGTTGAATAAAACCATAAGGATTCTGCAGTATGGATAATACTAATAGCAAATATAAAGAAATCAATTTCTTAGTAGAGAAGCTCATTGCGTGATTGCATTTTAGCGTCTTTGTTTCTATAGCGACTGACTGAGTCTCGTGAACATGCACTGTAAACCTGCACGTTTTTTAACCCCTTGTGCGCTGTTCGGGTCTTTTCGACCCCAAATGACGTTTGCTGAAATAAATAAAACATTATATTTGTCCAAATGATGTGAGACTTTGCACGGTTGACAACACTTTCTACATCTACAAAAAAATTTAAATAAATTTGAATAATATCTGTTTTTTATGTTAGTGTGGGGGGAAAAAGTAACACTTGTGTTGTTTCAATAAAATAAAATTTTTAAACATAATAGTTTTTTTTTTTAGGATTTATAGTTTTAGGAGGATGTAGGCTATTATATTTTTTTTACTTTAGGCTATATAAATAAATATTTTTTAAACAAAAACAGTAAAAAAAAAAAAAAGTTAAATTCACTTTATTAAAGACCCACATTTCTAACGTTCATGGATATAGATAATTTGACATGGTTTAGTGTAAGATTTTTGCCCATCTTTTGGAAAATGCTGTTTTAAAAGTAAAGAAATTATCACTTTAGTAGATGGCTGCAGAGCTACACCATTTGCTATTTGACTAAAATACATATTTTCAATAGCTTTTAGTTGGATTCATATCTACATATTATGAAATCACAATTATAACAATAAAAATGACTTTGTCAAAGTTGAGCATTTGGGGGGGGGGGGGGGGGGGCTGGATGGGAGTCCCTTATTTTGCCACACTGAAGGTGGCAACCCTAGTTTCAGAGGAACTCTAAAGCAGGCTGCAAACTTCTTTAGTGAATGATACTATCTATTTAAATGTTGAGCAGCAAGCTCATTGGCTGCAGATGCAACATGAACCAATCAGCTTGTATTAACAATGTAAATATCATCAGGTTCTTTCATGACAGAACTTGGTATTTTTATGTCACAATATTGCTGTTTTTACAGTATTTTTGATCGGATAAATGCAGTGTTGGTGAGCCTAAAAGATTATTTTAAAAATATGGAAAAAAAATCGTACTTTTAAAGAAATCGTAAAAAATCCCCAAACTTTTGAACAGTGGTGTAAGTAGTAAGTTTCAGCACAGTAAACAGCCACAAAGAGTAACTATTTTATTAAATAAGCAATATATGTTCAGTCTTTATGCAAGTATGCCTTTGATAAATGCAATATAGGTGGCCGGTATCCTGGTTATATTCTATACAATTTTGGCTCACATTCACCTGGTAAATTCCACTTCAGTTTATGAATTTACAAAATTGTCAATTTTCCCATTCAGTGTATGCCATGCTAATAATTTATCATTTTGTTGTGTGCGGTTCTAATAGTATTTAGTTTTTTTTGTGTGACATTTTTATTACTTTTCTATGACAATTTTGGCACCATGTAGGGTTGCCACTAATGTCCAAAATAAATTCTGGGTAAAAACTAACACCACAATCTAAATGTACACAACCAGAAAGCCCCCAATTTTATAATCTTGCCTGTAAGGGTCGCACAAAAAAAGTGCAGGAAAAAAATTACACCTTTAAACCAAAAATGTTATATTTGAATATTTACCACCCATACAGTAATTAAACACCTGTAAGACAAATGAGACATGGTTCTGTAACTTTTGATTCTTGGGAAAAATTAAACCAGCTTTGGCATAATTAGCATAGAACTGTAATCTTTGTGGTAACATACGCTCTTAATCCTGCCTCTCGAATTGATTTTTTTACTTCCACTGTGAAAACTGAGCTCATGAAAGCAAGAAAACCCTTCAGGGAATCCTATACACAGTCACTACATATAACACAGATGGCTGCGGAAATCTCTCTGGATCTGTCAAGGACAGGGAGGTTCTGAAATAGACTGTTTTGGAGGGAAAAGTGCCTACATTGCTGTGGTAGTACTGTCATCAAAACTGGGTTCTAGAACAGAGCTCTTGGCTGTCTCTCTCCAGAAATGTCCTAACAGCTGACAATGTCTGTGAGAATGTGTGTGCTTTTGTCAGTACGTCACATTAGATTACAGAGTATTTGTTTTTCCCTGCACCAAAAAAGACATTTTACAATCCAGGAAAGGGCAAGGAAGACATAAAATAGATCTACAGCCACATCCTCTTATTTACGTCTCGTATTGAAAATGAATAGCTTTTTTTTTTTTTTTTTTTACAAATCTTCTATGGACAAAATATAATTCAACTGATGTGATGTTAGACATTAATTGCATGTTAGACAATAACATTTGCTGAACAAGCCTCCAATTTCAGCATTTGCTTATATGGGTACTGATAGAGAAAGGGTCATGTTTGCTTAAAAATGACATACAGTAACAGACAGAAAGTGGTTTCAGAGAGTGTGGCACACATCAACAGAAATTATGTGTTATGCATTCATACAAAAGTTGGAGACAAAAATGTGTCAGTGTTCCCTATTTTCAGTAGATGACAGGTTACCGTGCCAACCGTAATTGCAGAAGCCACATCATTGGACACCCAGGAAATAGCTGTGTGTTTAAATAGACGTGGACAGAATCACCAAAGCAGAGGATGGGAATGTTACTTTGTTGTTTGAGGGGGATTTGTGCAGTACTACTACTTCTCAGCCTTGGTATTCATTTAAAAATTCTCAACTTTAAATTGTATACAAAAAGGACACTGCAAAAATGAAAATTTTGTCATTTATCACTACACAGTACAATGGGCAATCGACTTTCATTTGTCTATTGTGATTGCTGAGAAAGTCGAAATTGATTCATTCTGCATTCTGTCTTCAAGTTTGTCTAGTCAGAGACAGAGCCATGCTATTCTGTAAACAATGAAAACTTCAATGTTTGAATAATTAAAAATAATTCACAATGTAAAGTCCAACGTGTTGTTAGAGCAGCTTAACAAGTCAGTACTCGTTTACGTTAGTATTAGTTTTCTGATGAACCTGTGAAAAAAAAAAAAAAAAACGTAAAGGCAACGTATGCAATTTCAGAGAGACTAGCAAAGCAAGCTGGCTTTGAAAGCATAAGATCCCCTTTCCTTCACAACGCTCTCCTAAACCACGCCTCTTTCAGAACATTTGAACACACACAGCAGAGTTTGCAAAGTGTCACGAGATGAGAGACAGTGTTGATTTACCTCATGTCTCAAAGCACATAACATTACAATAATAATGAACTTAAACAACTTACAGAGCTCTAGTTGTAACAGCTGAGTGCTGTTGATTGATTTCGCCGTTGATAGTGTCCGAGTCTGAGGACGTGAACAGCTCCGAGTAGAGGATCACGGGTTGCCTCTCTTAATTCAGTTATGACACGGCGTGAACTCAGCATTAGCTCAATGTTTTGGTTCAGGAGGGACTGTAAATACGGCTGCTGTTTGTTTTCGGCACTCGGTGACTATCTGTCTACAACTCTGCATAGCCTTACGGAACACGCTGATGACGTGTGGTGTCTGCGCGGAGGTTTGGAAATACATATGTTGACAGGCAGGTGGGACATCAGTGCAATGATTGGACAAACATTTTTAGTCCTAAGACTTCCACAGAAGATAAATGTACATGTTTTAATACTTAGACCACTCCTATTATTGATTGCTATCAGGATGTGAAGAGTGTTTCAACCAGTATAACAAAAAGTGTTTATAAAAAAAAAAAATGCCTAGCCTATCTTTAACTCTTTTGAACTTTAAAAAATAAAGTCATGTTGACTGGTCTTTATGTCTCCTGTCAAAGTTTTTAACTCTCTAAGCTCTTTGAACCATTCAGAGCTCGGTTTATTAAGGGCACAACTGTACTTGAAATTAAATATTTTTTAACAAGGGAATTTGCTTAAACTAAGATCAAAGTACAGAGAAGGGAAATGCACAACACAAAAACGGGATTTCATTTTCAAAGTGAAACCTCCCAGAGACTCAAACTTAATTACTCAATTAATCATGTACATTCTCTGTGCCACCCATTGTAGTATGATTATAATAAGCTCTAATTAGAGGAACTCCATGTGATGTTGGCTCAAACAGTGCTGAGGCAAATCCAGGAACTAAATGATTCCAATGTCGCCAAAACATTAAAGCCAAGGCATTGCTTTCATACCTGTTCACAGACTACTCAAAACTGAACTAAAATGTGGTGTGTAACAATATTCATGGAATAAATAATACATTTATTTACAGCAACATCAGCTCTCTCTCCCACTGTTAATCTAGATGTTGAAAGTTTCTGATAAATGTTTAACAGTTAATTTCCCCTCTTTCTAAATTGCAATGTAGGCTTTATCATGCCAGCTTGTTATTTTTAATAAAAATTATAACAAATAGAATAGTTTTATATTTATGGGGTTAAGCGATAAATTACTACTCGCAACCACGCATAGCTTTTTATAATTAAACTTTCAAAACAGGCTGCTTCTTTTGGCTGCTTCTGTTGATGTGTGGCAGTGAATGGTTTGAGAACTTGATGAAGATATGCTCTTGTCATTATTCACATGACTTACTGTATATGATTCTTTTAAAAAGCAACTGAACCTATTTAAGTTCTGATAAAGAGGCAAAGTGATAATGACAAGTTAAAAAAACCACACACACACACGCACACACACACACACGCACGCAGGCACGTTGTGTTTTCATGTTTTTTGGGAACTTTTCATAGACATAATGATTTTGATGCTGAACAAACTCTATATGCTATCCCCTAACCCTACCCCATAAACCTACCTTTAACCTTCAACCTAAAAAAATTAATTTGTGAAGCCTGTCACTATATCTGTGTGTATAGTCTCTGTAGAAATTAAAAGTGACGGTTCCATTCCATTTGATTTTCCCTGTTTCAGCTGCTCAGTCACCCTCAGAAGCTCTATATATGCTCTTTTTCTTATCCATCACATTTTTTGTCCATCTGAGGAATGTTCTTGAAAGAAAATGCGCCGATGCTCTTGATTATTCCAGTCACCATAGCAACAGGAATATCAGCAGCTGTTTATTCCTTGCTTTATCTGTCTCACCCGCCATTCAGCAAACATTTAGCTTTTCTTCACACTAAATGTCCTGAAAAGTTTTCCAACTAATGTATTATACTCAGGGCTTTGTTGTCATTGTATTATTGCACCTTGTTTCTTGTTGCATTCTTATGCAAAACTGATTTTTTCAAGGGAATTAGAAAAAGGTAGAGGAGCGCAGCAGGTATTAGCCACAAGCTTCCAGATCAAGAGAGTGATACACTATCAGATACAGCTACACCATCAAGATCTCACGCTGGGTGTCTGGAACAATATGATAAAGACCAATCGGAGAGGGGGATCTGTAGACAGGAAATATGAAACAAGATGAGATTGAAACCAAATAGATCTGCCTTTGATGTGTAACCGAATAGTTTATCAAATGACTAACACATCACAATAATCACCAGCATTTTTTGGAAACAGAGAGGTACTTACAATTGAAATGGAAAACGTTTTTTAAGTGATCTTTTAAAATTATTATTTCATAGGATACTGATGTTGTATAGGTGCACTTGTACTCCCAGCTGATGAATTTCACAGGTCATAATAATAAATAATAAATAATAAATGATGATGTGAAAAATGTAAGTAAAACAGGTCACTTTCTACTCCATATAAAACCAGTTTAGTGACAAGAATGGTTCACGAAAGAGCAGCTAGCAGTCTACTCGCTCTCAGCAAACTTGTGTTTTTACAAGCATAGACCTTGTGTAAGATCTTACCTTCATGCTGTGGAAATACAAACTGGAAAAAAATTACAAAATGAGCTGAAAGGGGGGCGGGGCTAAATAAGGTGTCTGTGATTCAATCATGGACCTAAAATATAGATGTTTTATTTATTTTTAAGGAATAGTCAGATATTTCATACCATGTCTTGCCCACATTAACTCTGGAAAATGACAATAATTTTGAAAAGCTGCTAAAGCACTTATTTCAACACCTTTTTGACATTTTTAAAACATTTGTCTTTAACACTGATGCCAGTAAGTGGCCTTTCAAAAACAGATTTAAAAATAAGGATTCTAAAGAGTGAAATGGTTTAGCAATTTCAAAGCTTGCATTATAACTCATCTCCATGGCGTAGGATGAATCAGAGCACATAAAAACCAAAGGTCCTTTGCTGTTATAGTTTCAAAGAACCCATTATACACTAATTCAAACATCCTTGCGCCTTCTGCAGTCTTGGTAACTGTTTTATTTGAGAAATGTAGTAGTATTTTGGGGAAATACAGTAATAGGCTTTTTACATGATTGATCAGACATTTCATAAGTCTTCTACTGTGCGGTTATTGTTACATTGTAAGATTATATTATGTATTCAAATAACACACAATCCTACTATTATTTCTTGATCAAATGTGTAAAGTTCATATGTAATCCTTTAATGTCTGACTGCAGCAGTAAAAGTACATTTTGTTAGATAAAGATAGAAAGCCAGTGACTGTGGTTTTGAGTTTATCTCAGTGGAATTTAAAAGTGACTGTTCAAAAAATTTTTTTTTTTATTATTTTATTGACGTAGGACTCAACAAAGCCACCATTTCCTAAACATCTTACATTTATTTATTTTTTATTAATTTATTCATGTGAATATATTTATGTAACATGCATTTATTTGTATTATTTATATTTGTATAATATATATTATTTAAAACTCTGTTTCCCTAGAACTAGGTGTATAGGCAAACCAAACACAAATTAATCTTCCAGATGATTCGTTCAAGCTTAATTTCATACAAAACTCAACACCTCAGACCCCAAACCACCAATCCAAAACCATAAAATCCAAGCTCCAGCCAGTCTACTCTAACATACAAAAAACCCCAGGTCATGCAAGCCATCAAAGAGATGAACCCAGCTAAAGGAAGAACGTGTCAGTGTTAGATAGTTTGGAAGAGACTGATTGGTTCAGAGATGGCACAACTCAGGACCCACCAAGATAACTGCAGAGGTATTTAAAACAGACCTCCTTCTTCTTAAGAACCTCTGAACAACCCCAGGGTTGAAATATCTTAAAACCACAGAGACTGAGACTTCACATATCAAAATACATAAACAATTCCTGACTGACTTATAATCAAACATCGTTCAACTACATAATTCTATATTATGTCTACGTACAACCTACAGTATATGTTACTATTATGGTTAGATCTGAAGGATAACAAATTTTAAGAATCTATTTTGTTTTAGGTATAAATGATGATTATTGAGTCTCCAACAAGAGTCTCCTTTCCTGCCAGTCCTGTTTTCTCTATTGTATTTTAAATAAGTCGCATCACTGAGATTCTCACCTTTCAGCCTAGCTGTAGGGGAGATTTTCACCTTTTGTCTTTAATGGCTCTGGGATGGCCCTTGGAACCGGAGTTCCTGGCCAGAATCAGCATGTGAATAGTTATGCTGATTCCTAGCTCAGACGTTGAAGCTGATCAAGATGATTGGATTAGCAATACAATAGAGTGTTATATGCTGATTGGTTCTGGGGCAATCCAGATGCAATACAGGTTTTTCACTAGAGAGAATCAACTCCTCCCTGCTGTCGCTCCACGCCCCAGAAGTCTCCACCTCTATGCAATCCCTCCCCCTTGGAATGTATAAATTACAATGTAAACTGTTTGAGTAGCCAGACTGATTTTGGAACTTGCAGCTGCGCTCAATAAAGAAGAACTTCTGAACGCGATCCCAACTGTCTCACTGGTCTCTGCTTCGATCAAAGAAAAATTTACAACAGATCACATAAGTCAAGTAATTGTTATAACTATTAGATGTTTGAATGAAAGTGTGTCTTGTTTCCTATCAGTATGATCGTACGCTCTTAATTCAGAAGATGGCTTAATTGAAATATGTGTAAAATGTTTTGTATTCTTATAATAGGAATCATGTCCGAACTGTACACTCTGTTCTCTCTGCTAGAGCTGGAGAGTAAAGAGATCACAGATAAGGCATGATTTACGATGAGAGGTGAAGAAAATGCCAACTCTCAAATAAAGACAGTGCCTATTTGGTCAGAACTCATCCAGGAGGCTGGACAAACATTTCAGTTTAAAATCTTAGGACACGAACAAAGCAAGGAGAAGATTCCAGAATGCATTAGAAGATACATTGAGTAGTCACGGAGTAATGACGGAGTAACCAGATAGACGAGTAACCATGAAGACGAGCAGACGAAAGAACCCAAATCAAGATCAGAAGAACATGGGTTAAACAGCCACTAACTACTCTCGTCTCAATTTTCTTTCTCTTACTTAGTTTTCTTTTATTTCCTTTTGAGAGTCTTGGTTCTAAGTTAAGTTTTTCTGCAAAGTTTCGGTTAAACGATTCGACTGCAAAGCCCTCTTCCAACTTCAAAGACTTTCCATTCATCCGCCAACACACCACGTGAGTGGCCGCCCAAGACATCTATCCAGACACGAGGGGACCGCCAGCCAATCAACGAACCCGGGAAACCCCATTTTACACAGACGAAAAGAATCCCCAAAGGAACGCAAAGACAAGCAAGTAGACTCCAGACTCTTAACTGAACTGGTGCTTTTATATAAAATTGAATAACCCCGTCTAAGAAATGACAGAAGGGTTAATTAATGATTGATGGTTCGTTCAGGTCATGTCTTATAAGTGCATATAGAAACTTGGGATTTCATCAGTTTGTGTTTGTGTTAGATATTAGTTTTATGTGTTAGAATAATCAATAAAGTCTTGTTTGTATTTTAAAGATAAGTGTTCTTGTGTTATGTGCTTACAAATTTAATGTTTTAAACTGCTGATAAGTTACCTTGCTAATGAGTAGTGTTTTCACTAGTTTGGATATTTATATCCGCTGCAGAGCTGATAGAGCGTTCAAATGAACGCTGGACGAGTCATTTGCTCGGCAGTAATAAGTGATTATTTCGGAAAATGTATTATTCGATTATTTCCCTATATAAAATAATTAATAATTCCCTTTGAGCTAAATATACCTGCCTGACCCTTACATAGGTACACTTTTTTACTAATTATCAGATTATCCTCGAATTGAAAGAACTTTGACACTTTGAACTGAATAAACATGGTAGGATATAGGTTGCAAGAGAGTGTAAAAAGATTCTTTGAGAGCTACGTGAGAAGAACTCTGATTTGGCAAATACAAACACAGCCATTTACCTTTTAAGGATTTAGCCTCATTCATTCTTCATGTAATGCTGTTGCCTCAACTTGCCCAAATGAAACTCCCAAATTTTATAAACACTGGCCAAAAGAGAGCATCACTCTGAATGCATGACTAGCTCCAGCAGGGAGGCTGTAGTAGGCCATATGAAGATGGAGTGTCACATCTTCACATTGTCCCTTGATATGCCGCCAGCCTATTGGACAATTAGCAGAGCCTGAAGCCAGAAGAGAACCTTCCGTCATCACTCTCTCCTTCCATAAACAGGAGCTGATGAAGAGAGCAGCAGGGAGTTTGAATAAGTGCCATCTCACACCAGGCCTAATCTCCCCACAGATGCCTCATCTGTGTCCTCTAATGAAGACTAAACTTACTCTCAGCAGCCGCCTGATTGAGGCGAGGCGCTGCTGCCTTAGAGAGGAACTGTAAAGAAATCGAGAGAGACAGGAAGGTTTAATAAATCAAGATTTTTTTTTAAAAATATTGGAGTTTATTGGAGACTTAAGTTTTGATGAGGGAGATGATGAAACTGTTTTAATGAGTGGCAAGAAAATCTTAAAAAATTCCTGTTGCCTGAGACGGTTCAATAATGCGTGTCCTGCAACGTGAACTTTACAGATAACAAATAGTATAGTGAATGTGTGTATATATATATGTGTGTGTGTGTGTGTGTGTGTGTGTGTGTGTGTGTGTGTGTGTGTGTGTGTGTGTGTGTGTGTGTGTGTGTGTGTGTGTTTCTATATTGTGATTTATATTTGAGTGTAACAGCTTATTGTAAAGAAAAAGACTTGGTTCATTCCAATGGTTGTTTATTGGATTTTGAGACTTTTGAGATTTTGTTTCACTCAAAATAGAGGCAGATCTAAATGCGAGCTTTGCAGTCAACCTCTTCACCGGAATTTACAAGGTCAAAACAATGTAAATCAAATATGGATGAATAAATCACCCACAATCAGATCATTAACATGCATTCAGAAAATAGATAGGGAACATTTTTATTTAAAGTCCCCATGAAATCAGAAATGACGATTTTTGGCTTTTAGTATGAATATATTCATACCTTGATTGTTGCCTATAAGCTAGAGTGCTCCAAAACAATGACAAAACTCACATTTAGAAGATTTAAGCATTCAAAACTTACAGTCTTTCACTCCTGCCAATATGGATAAATGATTTTGATGACATCACTCTGCACTTCAGCTTCTCATCTGATTTTCTGTCCAATCAAAATGCTCTGTAGAATCTAAAGCGTCCTGCACCCACATTATAAATAGACGCTGAAGCTGCGGCTAAAATCAGTATCAGTCACTTGTTCACACAATTATATTTTCTACATGGTGAATGGCACAAAGTGCACTAGGAGATAGGGAATGATTCAGACAGTGTAAATACCTGTATACTTTCCATTGGGGTGATGAAGTCTGGTTTCACGTTAGTGTCACGCGAACCACCGCAGCGAGCAGTGCCCGCGGTCCAGAGATACCATAGCACAGAGCGAATCGGACCCATTTCAATTCTGCACAGAATGCCATAATTTAAAGCGATGTGAAGGAGATTGGGAGAAGAAACGGTTAGAGATTGGCCCTTGTAGAGCTGATACAAACTAAACGCTATTGGCTTTTTAAAAAGGGGGAGGAGTTGTTTGATATGTCCTGCCCTGTCTTCCTGTTTCAGTGGAAATAACCTCAACACATTGAATAATGCTGTGTGTTCACCATTACTTCAGTGGTCCTTTAATGACTTTAATTTACTTCAGTAGATTTTACCTGGCAGCTGTGCACAGGATGAAACAGTCATTTGTCAGTAAATTCAGGATTTCTATTATACACTTTTTATAATTTTTTATATTGATATAGTTATATAGTCATTTGCATTTATTTATTTATTTCATCATGTACCCTATCTGAGTAAAGTGTTTTCTGGGTTTAAAAACATTGCTTTTCAAAAGAAAACATTTTGTAAAGTGAACTTCTACAAATTGTATGTTTTTATCTAGATGTTGTTAACAAGTAGATTTTTTTATTTTTAAGATGTTTTGTTATGTTCAAAGTGTTGTTCTTTTGATTGACAGTGTCTACTATTGTTTTGTTTACTAAACAAAGATATTAGCCTATTCTGATTAAGATCATGAATGCCTCAAGGTGCTTTTTTTTTCCACGGATGCCTTAAAGTAGTTTTGAGAAATATCATTAAAATGATTTACACTTACATGAGATATGTTCTCTAAAAAAGCTTGAAGCGGCTTGCTACCAATGCTGGTGTCACACAACCAGCTGTCATCTAATAACCAAGGTGTTGCTGAAATATAATAACAATATGTTTACTTTGCTGTCGGCAAGCAGAAATACAAAAGTACATTTAAACAAAACAAGGAAACCAAGCAAAAAATATACATACCACACACACACACACACAAGAAAAAAAAATCAAACAATCAGTCCCTGCTGGAGTGATAAAACACACCACGACAACCTGTGGCTACCAGGCCACAGATCAAAGGATAAACACCATTGCATCAAGCACAAGCACACGGTGGTCAGCCGACACACAGCGAGGAGAAACTCACAGCAGTCTGGTTACAGAGCAATGCAGCAGGCCACAGCGCGTAGAATGTTATATGGATGTGAAGGAACAAAAGAATGTTACATAGATGAAAAGGAATGACAGAGAAAAACAGTGAGAGAAAAGAAGTAGTAAGCTATACTTAACAAACTTCAAGTCAAATATACGCAGGCTGAAAGTAAACAGGAACTTAGAGCACACATGTAAATAATTGTAGTTATTTATTTATTACATCCCATGTTTTTTTTTTCTTCTTTTTTTTCTAATTAAACCATAAAAGGATTAACCAAACAGCCCTTTCATAATAACTGCATTTATGGTCATTGAAATGGATTTCGAAGCTTCTCAGACAAGGCATTTTGCACTGTACATTTCTATAATAAAAGAACCATTTCTCTCTGCCTCTTTCCGTCCAGAAAAAAAACCTTTCTGAGAAATCTAGCCCGCGGCTTGTTTCAAAACTGCATGCATCTGTCCTCTATTGTAACAGGAGATCATAATGGATGACCTGAATAAGGAAAACAGTTGATTACATGCATCAAACTTTCAAATGACCCCTCTGGTTCCATCACAGAAAATTGTCACAAAAAATAAGCCTTTGAAAGCAGCGTGAAGCCTCTAACAGCAGCGGATAGTGTCAAAGCCTTTAATTTAATCTGCTTCTAACCTAATGTGCCATTCTATACGGTAGAGTAGGAGTGCTGCCCTGCACCCAAAGGTGGTGAAAGGACCTCCATCTGGATTCCTGTTGCTTTCAAAAACAGACGAGAACATTGAAACGGATCTATGTGTGTGTGTGTGTGTACATTTCTACCTGCAATGCCATCTGTCAAGGCTCTAATACTCGCAGAAACAGATGTGCCACCTCATGTTATATGGATGAGAATGGCAGGTAAGGAACTGCATTTATGGATTTTTTCGTGACAGATCTTCATTTAGTCCTGTATGCACCCAGAGGCAATGACCTTCTTCACACTTACAACATTTACATGCCTGTTGAACCTGTAGTGATATATAATACTTTATACAATACAGATTGTTTCAAAGCAGATTCATAATAATAAATAAGAAAATAACAGGATTAGGGCCAGATTTACTAAACAGGGCAAATTAGCACGAGAGCACAATAAAAACACAATCTTCCTCAGTTTGTATTGGTTATCAGTTCTTACTTAATTGCTTGTTTTCTTTTAATTGCATGAGAGCTAATGAACTAATAATGTTTAGATGCATAAAATGATGCAAATGCTTTCAACTGAAATCTCCACCTTTTCAATCCCTCTCACGGTCATCTTTCCTGACTGGAGCTGTGACCTTCTTAATGAGCTTTGGTGGGTGTGTGTGTCATGACCTCTGCCCTCATAACTCTTAATAACTCCAATCATACTTCCATATCATCTGTCATTCTTAAAATGTTTGTGACCCTTGCAGTTTCTCTTAGACATTCATAAGTGAGTGGTGAAGTCTGTGGTTCTTCATTTCATTTTCTGCCCTCATTAATGCTCTGACCTCTTCATATCTGTAGAAAACAGTGATGGTTAATCAGGTTGCCATGGCTACAAGGAGGTTAAGTGAGAAGGAAGATGGCAGTTAGATGATCCAAACTCATATATAACTCATAGCATGCACAAAAATACTGTCAAAAACCACCTTTATCTGAAAAAAAACCTTCATAATTGAGTTGACTGTCTCAGAGCAAAAATTATCAATAAGCCAATTATTTGACAAACAACTGTGATGTTGCTTAATTAAGAAGACTTCTAAACAACAGTTAAATAAAGTTAAAGCTCTTTCCCTGCCAGAATTTTTCAAAAAGCGGAAAGCCACCACCATTGTTTTTGATAATTTTCACAAAAATGTCATGCCCCCCCAGAATATTTTGTGTTTGCATATCTGAACATGCAGTATGCAGTATGTCAAAAGAAAGAACAGAGTCTCTGCTTAAAAAAAAAAAAAAAAACTTGTTCGAGAGCATTTTTTCAGCCATCAAAAACACACACCCATAGTCTCATAAATATATATCAGACCACAGGGACCTGCTTATCGATTGTGGCAAGCATGAGCACACATTTTAATGAAGTCAGGCCCTCTGAATGAGCCCTGCATGATAATGTGTGAAGTTCTGATTCAATACGTTTTGATTTTGTACTTGAAGCACGCCAGAATCACTCCAGAAGCCCCTAAATAGACTTTCACATGCTCATAAGAAACTAATTCTTCCAGGAGAAAACAAACAAAAAAGAGCTCTCAGCCAATCATCACAAACTTCACCAGAACTTCATTATGCAATCACATTAGAGGAGTTTTCAATGACCATTGCAAAAATCTATTTATAAACAAGCTCAGAGAAGCTTTTATTAATTAATCTTATTAATCTAAGTGATAGGCTGTTGAGACTAACACCTTTTTTAGATGTTTTATTCACATGCTCCACAAACACCCTATAACTGTTAAAGCAAGCAATTTCTGCACGACACAATCTCAATCATTTTAATCATAATACAAGTTGAAAATTTATTAATTGCACTAATGCTTCTCCTAATAAAATGAACAAACTGCAAATTAGATTTCCAGTGTTTACACTTTCACTAATTAACTCAAATGAAGATAATGTACTGACAGACATTGCTGACTGAGACGCAATCTGAAATAAAATCCACACTGTGAGATTTACTATTGGCAGATTGACCAGACAAATCCTCCATGTAGCTTCTGTCATGGGTAAGGAAAACATTTGGTAAGTTGTGTGTGAATGCAAAAGCCATGCTTTATTCACTTAAACAATACTGTATGTTATTAGGTTTTAAAAAAAGTGACAGGCCACACAGTAGATGTAAAAAAAACAACAGAACTACCACTTTTAGTGTGCAGCCATTTCTAAATGTCTGTGATGCATTTAACAATCTCTTCCTCAGATCTGTCCAAACTCCAAGGACACTGCAGATCGAGCACATCTGTCAAACACTTCCTTAAATCTCCAAAGACATCGACTTTGGGCAGGGAAAGACTGCCTAAAAAATAGAATTCCCTGTGGATTTCTAGCAGTGCTTGTTTATATTAAAATGTCACTAGCAGTTAAAGTCCTGTTACTTTAGGGGTCTGGTTTGTCAGCATCTGCTGGAGAGGAAGGAAAAGTCTCACCACATTTCTCATTCAATCTCAGACCTCAGACATCTCAAAGCCCATAAGAATGCTTCAGCTGGCCGTGAAGGACCTCGGCTGAAACTAAAATTATAAAATGAATTGTGTCATTATTTTTTTTGGAGTGTAACGCTGGCATAAGTCTATAATTTGTACATCCGCTGTAATCATCACCTTCAACTTGTCACATCAAAACTTTCAATTATATTTTCGAGACCTTATTGCAATACAGCTCAGGGTAGTTCTGTTAAGAAAATGCTGTATAAAGCCACCAACAACACTATTAAAATACTCCAGCAATCACAGAATACAGTTTTGAATAAACACATTATCTTTTAGGACTAGAGAACAGTGGCACAAAAACAACATTCTGACCTGTCATTCATTCAGAAAAACATTCAAGACTGACCTCTTGCATTTCCACATTCACAGAATCAGGAGCAGGAAACCCAGCAGAGGTAAGCATAGGTACCATACAGAATTATTCAGCCTTCAGTTCAATCCACTTACAGAGTACACGCTAACCTCCTGGGGTGAATGCTCTGGATACTCTGGAGAACTCACTCCTGATTTTGCATCCTTTACCTTTACACAGTACATTGGGCCTCATTCACCAACCGTTCTTACGAATAAATGTGTTCTTAAACCCCACTTACGCACTTTTTATGAAGATTCTGACATTCACTAATGTTTTCTTATCTTGGATTTGTTCTTAGCTAAGAACAAAATCTACGCACACTCAAGAGCACTCTTACGCACTTTTGAGTGATGACAGTTTGCGCCAAATAATTGGTTACTGCATTTTATTTCATTCTACAGTCGTTTACAATGATTGTATTTTACTGTAATGTATTTCTGATAATGTGTTGAAAAAAAAATCATAGTATGCAAAGAAACACTAACACTGCAGTTTACGTGGGATTCATCAATCCTAAGAACACATGTGCGAGCAATTCTGTCGTTTAAGAACATGTCATGAATCCAACGTAGACTTTTCTTAGCAAGTTTATTAAGTACAAAGTTAAGAAAATTCTTAGGAAGATATTGGTGAATGAGGCCCAATGTTTATAATATATAGTGGTTTTTATTATTTGCAGACTTTCTGAACAGCTTCTCATTTGATTTTAAGTTTTTGATGGAACAAGAAAGCATTTATTGCAGTTGTTTATTTTTTTTTTTACTGTACTTTATCAATTTTATTACTGCTATCTTATTTTTTTTATTAATATTCAGTTTATTGTTTTGCTTTCATTTTTGTCACTTCTTTTGTTGTATGTACTGTTTACAGTTTTTTACAATCACTTTGTTACTATTTTCAGAACCTTGGTGTCATTTTTCACAACTCTAGACACAAAACTCACAACCAATGATCAAAATGCAAATTTTTCAAAACTCTAACCCTTTTCTCAATTGCTTGGATACAATACACATAAAACTTAGATCATTTGTTCATTCAACAAAAATCACCTGTTCAATATGACATAACTTAACATCAAAGTACTACTCTTTCAAAGGGCAATTCACACATTACATTTCAAATGAGTGTCTATTCATTTCCTTACAATGATCTAACTATCAATTGATACAACTGCTCAAAATGATAAGTAACTGTTGCATTACTCTTAATGCATAGTTGCATGGAAACAGACAAACAATCTTCCATGTTTACAGTAAATCATGAAAGTTTCAAGATAACGAGATTCATTGTCACCAAGTAGCGTGGAGCATGAACCAATTAGACTACAATTAGACTACAATATCCATGGATGTAGCCTACAGTAATATTTTATCATAATACTTCATCAGACACGTGTCTATGGTCCCAAATACTGTACCACCTTTTCAGACTATTTACAGTATTGACAGTACTGCACTGTATAGATGCCCTTGTAATTGCTTGTCCAATTCTGCCAACTTGTTACTGATGATTGAGTGCACATTGTGGAATGAGTATATACTGTAAAGAGTTGATTGAGATCCAATTGCAAGAGCATAGTGATACGTAACATGGAGCCAGCAGGTGATCCAGGTCACAATGGAGGTCAAGCAGTGATGGGATGAAGACGTGTTGGTCAAAGGAATGGTAGAGGACAGGCACTTCTTCTAAGAGGTGGTCGTGGGCCTTGTTTGAGAGGTGTGGGGGAACGTGGTAGAGGACAAGGCCACAGACAAAGACAGCATAGTGGCCAATGAAATTCGGGCAATAGTTGTAGACCATGTCATAAATCATGGCATGACAATGACTGAGGCGGCTACAATGATACAACCAAACCTCAGAAGGTCAACCGTGGCCTCAATACGTAATCAGAACTTTCCGCAATGAGAACCGGTAAGTTATCAGCATGCACTAAACATTATTCTACTCTCAATTGTCAAATGACTGCATACCAATGTGTATCACAGAATAGGTGATGTGGACAAGTGTCTTCTTACTCTAATGTTCCCTGTAGAATTGTGACCAGGCCAAATAGTGGAGGCAGAGGCAAAATTCTAACCGACCAACAAGAGCAGGCTGTGGTCGATTTGATTCGGGCCAGAAATGATATTCGCCTTACAGAAATTCGCCAATCATCAGCATTAAACATATTCTCTCTACTACTGCAGTACTTTTACAGAGATGTATTAACTGTACATGTAGTACCATAATGAAACCTGTATCACCTATTTTGTTCTACAATATTTAAAGATTGTACGAACAATGACACAGTGAAACTATCGGTTGCTTGTGTGTGGGTGATCTATAGTTATTTTTCAATGGTATTTCACAGTAAATTTGTTTTTTGAACCAATGATTGTGCAAGTGCAAGATTTCTTTAAAGATGTGAATGCACAATGTAATGTTTTTGAACATTAGACAGCCTGTGTTACAAGTGATAACTGTTGTGAGTTTTGTGTCTAGAGTTGTGAAAAATTTGTGTCTAGAGATGTGAAAAAGGTTCTGAAAATAGTAACAAAATGATTGTAAAAAACTGTAATCGCCCCTGGGAATCTTAGCTGTATGACAGGAGAACCAGAAGAGCTGATGTGTAAAACAGAAGCAGCTCTTCCTCGCTCCAGTCTGATGGGGTTCAGTGGTGTAAAAACGACACAGGAAGTGGTTGTGCAGAAACATGCTGTTTTGTAAGTCATACTGTCAAAATAGTGTGACCCCGACTGATTGCTTCCTCCAGCACTCCTAGAACCCTGTTCCCTCCGTCCCAATTCAAGTAAGTTGCAAAACCTATTCTCGGCCAAGCTTGAATACACCTCAGCAATCACTGTGTGTGTGTGTGTGTGTGTGTGTGAGTGAGTGAGTCTGAATAAAGAGAGAGCGTGTAAATGTAAGAAACCTCAAATAAAACAAAAAACACAAGTGTAAACACTCTGTAAAGCCGTAAACAAAAACCATCCAACAAGTACCCCCTGCAGCCCACCGCAACGGTACAGTAATTCTCTTCACTGAATCTGATCAACAGATGATCTCTGTATAAGTAATGCAGTAGGCCTACGGTTTTCAAGTGAAACCAGAAAATACTATGATAATCTGTGACTAAGCTGAAGCAGATTTATGTAATAAAAACCATGGATCACGTCAGTTCACCTGTCAATATATCATTAACATCTATAAATTATAAAAGAGCGAATATTCTGAAAAATGCTGAATGTAGGCCTACTGTGACAAACTGTAGCCTATAGCATAGCTACCAAGTCATATTTATTCATCAATGCACACTTACTGTTCTGTAAAGGCTGTTCAAAGAGGTAGCCTAACTGCAAAATAATACAGTTAGTTCCCTGAATTATAGCTAATGCAATGCACCTACACGAAATCACCCCAAAAAAACACCAAACCCAAAACAGTGGGGCTCATATTTCTAAAGTGACACTGTCCAGCGCGTCATCAGCGGTTAAAGTTACTGCGGAAAGCAACATCTCTCTTGCCTCCCCTGAGCCACGAGTTTTTAAAGTCATCATAACATCCAAATTGACAATTCTGATTTTTATGGAATATTGCAGTGTTTATTATTCGTGATGTACTTCGCCCTGCCTCTTGGAAGGACATCTTTTCTCTTCTGATGACGTGTTTACTGGTGCGAGATCACACTCACATTAGATCGCGATGCGCCTCGCCTCTAATGTAGGCTATGCGAGACTAGGCGGCTGCAGTTATGGGAGGAGTGAAAAAGCTCCGACAGTTAAAAACGGACAGTTCTCTCTTCTCGCAGTAGATCAGACACCTGCGAGATCAAAGGCGGATATTGCAGTATTCACGCTCATGCACCGTGTTGATGATAACTGGATGTAATTTAAGTTCTTTTTCTATATGAAAATAAATATACAAGACACCCATAGTAGCCTGTTATTTATTTCCATTTGAAAGATGTGTTTAGCAATCATTTTTACTTTAATTACAGACATTTTATAGGCTATATATTTTTTTTTTAATAAATATGACAACAATCAAATAGGCCTAACCCATATTTAGACACTAATTATTAAGAGAGTTTGGGAATATTCACACATAATTTATACACATAAAACATGATATCAGAGTTTTAAAATCAAACATTTAAAAAGAGAACAATACATCACGGTTGTTTAAACCAATGAGCATTAAGATGTGTCGTCAGTTTCCCATCGTGCTTTTGATCAGCGCAGCCGGTGGAGTGCCACGGCACGCGACTGCAGAATCCGACACATCTGCCTCGCCATCGCGAGAGTTTTGACATACGTCAGCATGACATCAGAGCAAGGCGGACCGCACTCGGACCATATACAGTAAAAGAAATGGACACATCGACCTCATAGACTTTAATGGAGAGAAGTGAAGTCAATTAGAAGCACTCACTTCCTGATGGCTGGGCGTAGTGCGCAGGTTCAAACTGAGCTTGACGACGTAGATGTGACGTGAGCAACCTGTCTGACAGCTGTCAGTCTTCTAGTAGCTGTGCCAAGAAAAATGTGAATCATTCCCTTCCGAATCTTGCAGAGACGGAGAGCGTGAGTAGGATCTGTCCATGAACTAGCAGCAGGATCAACTTTTGGTAAGTATTCTGATGAATTATTTTGTAATTTGGCCTACACGTCCCCTCGATTGCCTGTGAGCTTCTCCTCCTGTCTATATGGTAATTTCTCTACTGTGCGACAGAGAGTCACGTGGTTATGACGCAATCGTTAGCCTATTTTTACAAAAACGGCTTATACAGAGCCATAATGTAAGATACAAGGTGATGGAGCCTTTTATACATTGTCGTGTTTCTTTAGAAATAAATTATGGACAAATAGAGTCTCACGATGATCGCATCGTGCAGATTCTGCTCATCTCAAATAAGCCTCTTAGCAAATCACAATGATCCAACGATCATCCAATCAATTCCCGATGGACAAATTAAAACCCCTCCTATTTTTCTTGATCGAAAAGATATTTCACTCAAATACGTCAAGAAGAAAATACAATCTTAACTTCTATTTTTGTCACGATCGCTAGCGGAGAAATGGGTGGATCCAAACGCAGCAACATGGTAATCAGGGCAATCCAAATAATCGTCATCCATGCAATAGTCAAAGTCCAAATAATCCGAATCGTAGTCCTCCATGCCAGTGTCGAAAACCATTTAATCAGTCAGATAACAAATAAACAAAACAAGCAAGAACAAAACCGAGAACAGACTTGAAAACAGACCTTAGAGTTGACGAGTGACATACAATAATGACTCCGTGACATGAACTAACACAGACAGGGTATTTATGCACAGACACTAACAACATAAATGGGAACAGCTGGGTGCAATCACAAGTGATGGGAACAAACAAGGATTATGGGAAATGTGGTTCCAGGATGAATGGAGACCGGAAGGAAGGGACCTCTAGTGGACACCCAGTGGAAACACAACAAACACTGTGACAATTTTATGCCGTCTTTAACAGACCCCCATGTGTGCCGTGTTGGTTTAGTGATGGAGAATGAATGGGGAAAAGGCTATCCATCGCACTATGATTGGCTATTACGCAATTCACTCGATAAATCCAACCTCTTGTCTCCGCGTGAGTTCTGCATTTGCAAATCGCTTTGAATTAATAAATAAATAATGGGGTTAATTGGAAGACAAATTAAAAAGTAAACAATTAACCCACTTGATTTTATTGCTTTGCCATGTCACATTCAAACTTGAAATGACTTGAAAATTTGATCTGTGATTTTAGAGAGAAATCAGTTGAAATTAAAGGTATTATCCATGTTTGTGACCATTATGACACCTGCAGTGTTTATCAAGCTTTGATGACTGATGATTCAAAAAAATTGACTATTAAAAACAATAGCTGAACATTAGTTATTAGTTATGTTATGCATTCTTATAGTTATTATTTTGGAATAAACACAAAGGTGAGAAAATCTCTCTGTGACTAGTGTGTCTATCTATGTCAACTGTTTCCAACCGTAACGACCAGCACAAAAAAAAAAAACGAGTCCCAGAACCAATGAGGAACCTTCAGAGAGAAGACAGAAAAGAGCCAGACAAAAACATCATTAATGAAGACCAGAGAGAGAAAGAAAGCGAGAGAGGAGAGAGCAAAGGGAGGGAAAGAGAAATATATTTTAAAAAATTCAAAAAAGGAGGAAAATTAAGGCTTGCTGTCCATCAGCTAACCAATAGATATATAGAAATATATGAGCAACTCATTTTATTAACTGTCTGCCATTTTGGAGGGGTTCTGTTTGAATATTGTTCTCCCCGCCAGACCAACCACAACCCTCCTGAGAATAACTATAGCTGGCTAGTTTTATAAATATTAAAGAGGGTGAGAAGATGGCGCTTTTTAATACTCACTGTGAAACTTGTTTTGTTGGAGAGCATGGAAGAGTAGACCAGGTTTGGCACAGGTTTAGAATAATGAATATTTCATGTTCCTTTGGTGCATCTCTCTGCACCTGACAGAGCTTCCTGCCCTAACCACACAGCCGTGCCTCAATTCTCACCATGGCATGGACAGATAGTGTCAGGTCCTAACTTGGCCTGTCTTTAGCTATGAAATGGTGAGGTGTGTGAAAGAAATATTGTATGAGAAGAGAAAAGAAAAGGGGGTGCAGAGTCATTGTGTGTTTAGTTAAGAGGCTGATGAGATAAAAGGTCAGTAGTGCAATAGCACGTAGACAGTTTATCATTGCAGGGGGAAAAAAAACATCCATAGATGTACATAACAATATGTAATGGTTTAATCTCAATAGTATAGCCGTCTTTAATATTGCCCTTATTGACAAACACTGTTGCAAAATGTATTGTTGTGGACTAGAGGCCAATGATAGGCTTATGTTCACTTAAATGGAATTAAAACAAGCTTTATATTGACTTCAATATATAATATAGTTGTCATGTTTTAACTTAAATCAATAAATGGATACAAAGATAACATATATTAACAAAAAAATACAAAAGACTAAAAAGTCGAAAGTTAATAGAAAGCTGTTTTCAAACTGACATTCATCGCAATACAACTTCAGCTTCTAAAATAGATTGGATTTCAATTAGCAACTCTAAAAATCCTACATTTAATGAAACAGAGGCAGTGACAGATTCGTTTCATCTGATTAAGATGAAGAAAGGAATTGGTTTTATCCATTGGTTGTTGATCAGATGAATGCAGATCTGAATGTGAGCTTGTGGTCCATTGTAAGAAAGGGATGGATTTATGTGGACTAAATGATTGGAGAAGTCTGGCATGTCAAGAGAAGTCTGTCATTTCACTGGAAGACTGAGTTATGACATTTTGATTAAACATTACAATAACAAAAGATATGCATGCGGATGGATAGTTCAGTAACAATAGATCAATAAAATAGATTTTTAAAATTCTATTTAAAGTCTGAACAGCACGAACAAAACACGTTTGCATGAAAATGTCACTCAGCCCCTAATGCTGCAGGGTTGCTAATGCAGTCCAACTTGACTTTGAATTCCTGACCAGTCGGGGGAAAAAGACTAATGATGAGACGACGGACGTGAAGAGGAACATGAAAATGAGAGAAAATGTATTATTTTCAAATAATAGGTTGCCAGTTATGCTCATGGAACATCATCTTCTTTATTTGTTAGTTGCAAATCAAAACTCAACACTAATCCCATAGCAATAACTATTTTATGTTTAGGCAAACGGGTGGAAAACATTTGTACAAATTAGTACAATCTCATTTGTACATTTTTATACGATCTTCTTATGCACCAGTTATGTTTTTCCATGATTCACAGCATACAGTTTCATACAGATGAGACACCCCTCGCTGCAGCCTGTAGCTCGATGACGTAGTTGGATGGTCCAATACGTAGTGGATGGAGGTGTGTTTTGGTGACGTCATAGACGCATGCGCAGTAACGATCTCTGGGTTATAATCGTACTGTCTATGGTTATAATTCGCCTGCGCTGGTAAAGGTGACATGTTTGCTCAATATTGTATTGAGATGATGTTCTAATCTAACCTGTGTAGTAGTACAGTTAAATAGTAATAAGTAATTGTTGATGAATAAGTAATTATTTACATAAATGGGATGCTTAAGTTATCCGAGTTTCTCTCTACAAAATAGTTAATTTTACAACATTTTAAATCACATGATTTTAAACCTAAATTTGATAGATTAATAGCATGTCCTCACTGCAAGTATTTTTTTAAAATGCGTGTATATAGAACATTTTAAAATAAAGCCATTTTATTTTATTCAGGTCATATTTTCTGTTGAGTGGAAGCAAAAACGAGTCAATAATCTAATTGTCTCTGTAATTTTAAAGGTACAATACAATAAGGTCTGTAAACATCTTACAATACCAGTAAACATCCAAGGGAAAATGCAAAAATAATAACAGCATCAAGAAAATAAATCTTGTCAGATGTCAAAAAAAAAAAAAAAAAAAAGTGCTTAATCATATTTTGCCTGGTAAGAGTTCCTTCTTTAATGGCTACTCGTTTTTCCAGTGATCTGTACATAAGGTTCTTCTTAATTTGCTGTTCAGTGTCTGCAAGACATGTCTATGGAAGCTTGTTTTCGCCACGGAGTGAGAAATAAAAAAGGTAATTGCGATTTTTTATCTCACTATTCTGACTTTTTATCTCAGAATTGCGTGATATAAAGTCGCAATTGTGTGTTATTAAGTCAGAATTGCGTAATATAAAGTCGCAATTGTGTGTTATTAAGTCAGAATTGTGTAATATAAAGTCGCATTTGCGTGTTATTAAGTCAGAATACTAAATAAATACTTGAATACTTGAAATTCAGACTTTTTTTTCGCAGAATTGCATGTTTATAGCCTATCTCGCAATTATAAAGTCGCAATTGCGTGTAAGTCAGAATTGTGAGATATTAAACTAGTCTGAGGTAAAAAATAATATTTTTGAATAATATTTGACTTTATAACTCGCAATTGCGAGTTTATATATACAATTCTGAGAAAATATGTCAGAATTGGGAGATATAAACTCGCAATTAGCCTATGTGTTATAAATTCAGAATTGCGAGAAAAAAAGTCAGAATTCTGACTTTATAACACCCAATTCTGACTTTATATCTCTCAATTCTGACTTTATAACACGTAATTGAGACTTTATTTCACGCAATTCTGACTTTATATCTCACAATTCTGAGAAATAAAGTCAGTATGCTAAATGTAAACTCGCAATTGTGAGATAAAAAAGTCGCAATTATTTTTTTAAATGTTATATTCTGTGGCGGAAAAGAGCTTGCATACTCAAGTGACCATTTATATTTAACTTTATTCTTCTTGGAAGATCAAAGCACGTGCGATTGTTCACCAACTCTACTAGTGCGCATGCATATATGACGTCATTAAAACACACCACCGCGCATGCGCGTAACAGCGTCCACTATGTATTGGACCATCCAGCTACGTCATCGTGCTACAGGCTGCAGCGAGGACCTCTTGGAAATTTGCCACATCTTGTAATTAGTTCTTCCTCATAAGAGCTCGTTGTAACAGTCTTGTAAACACAACTTTGTTTCCAGGTGGATTGGTGCACCCGGACTGCCGGAAATTGCATTGAAGTCAGCCAATCAGATTAGAAAGTGCCTGGTGGTGCTTGCCAGTTTTGTGTAAAATATGGCAGAGAGGTATTGTTAGGCTCTGTCCAGAGATTATTTTGAGATTTACTTGGATTCCCATTCACTACGTGCTTCAATTACTTCAATGTACTTAAAATTCTCACACACACTAAAACATTTCCTCTTGCTTCAAATTGTCATCAGCTTTAAATGCTTTATAGACTGCATGCAGAATAAAATATTCATGATAACTTTTAAATCTTGTCCCAGCCTTACACCACAAAACTCCACTGGAGACACACCATGGTCCTCTGGAGCTAATTTACTGACTGTACCAAATGTTTTGCTGTCCTCGATGGGCGGCAGCTCTTTTAGATATCTTGTCCCCTAGACTTCAGTCACACTCTTTCTTTCTTTTTAAAAAATATATTTAATTGGTCATGCTCATTTCTCATATTTTTACATTTAGATTTTCTTTGCTATCATTAAACAATCACAATGAACTAATCTTTTAAAACACTAATCATTTAGTAAAAATTTTTATATGTAATCATTACCAAATCTCAAAATATGCATTTTTCATACTGCACACTATAATGTTATGATGCCCAAAATTGCTTGTAAAATTACAGATTTTTGTCTCATTTACTGATTTTCAGCCATTTACTGGTTATCAGCCATACCATGAAAATAATTATGAACTTATCTGTATTGGCCAGACTTTTAGTATTGGTGCATGAAGAGCAATTTTTTATTATCATCATGAAACTAAACATTGAAACCAGCCGTTCCACGTTCACATATTGTTGCTATCTTTTCTGCACTGTCCACACTTCTGGAACATGCAGTGTTGTAATATTCAGCACACAGATTCTTTCCTCTCCCCATCACAAAACATTCATCTCCCGGTGGAGGAAAACAAAGTGAGCGAGCACAGCGCAGTGAGTTAGCTGTCAGTGAGCGGGACGTGCGGGGGGACTGGCCTTACCCCATCAGTTATGCTCTCAGCTGAGCCTGGCTCGTCAGAAGAGCGTCAGGCTGTGAGATATTCCATTAGTGACACTCTAGCTCCACTGGGAACGATGGGCCTTGCTGGATATGAAGCATAAACGTTTGCCATTCTGTTTCATTGAGAATACAACAAACAGCCGGGGAGATTTCCAGGATTTGAGGCTTGTGCTGTTCATACTCATTTCCTGTGTCAAATCCTGTTCACACTAATCAGAATTTCTGCAGTTACACCACATGAGGGTTTAGTTGAAATTAAGTTGGCTTTGCCAAACCAATTATTAGCATAAACAATTTTCGAGGTTTTAATGGACAGCTGCTCGATTATTGGCTGAACACAACTGTTGATATCAATACTTGCTTATCAGCCCTCAGATGATGTCATGAGTGTGCTGGATATGATGCATTTGAATGGGTTTCATAAACTACAGGATCTCCATGTCCATATGAGGCGAACTTTACAAAGATATGAAATTTTAAACTATACTGTCGATGGTCTGTGACAATCATAATCAAGAGTGTCATGCACTTATTTCATTTTTTTTTGGGGGGGGGGGGCAATATTGACTTTTAAATGGTTCATGGTACCTTAAATAATTGTAAGGCAGGATTGTCTATGATACAGTATTTGTTGCATGAAAAGACTGAAATGTAGAAAAGTAAATAGTTGAGAAGTAAATAATAATATTTCTAATAACATATACACTTTGTTTCAATGATCCACTTTAGACATTCTACTAACTATAAGTAACTTTGCAACTACATGTCAACTAGTATAGTATTAGATCGTAGACTTTTAGGTTAGGGTTACAGTAGGTGTTAGAGTTCGGGGTTAGCGAAATAATTTAGACGTACTTGCAAAGTATGGTCAGTAGAATGTCTGTTGGCTGATATTAAGCAGCCATTCTACTAATACTCTAATGACTGGTAGTTGTTGCAAAGTTACTTATACATGTAGTAAAATGTCTAAAGTGGACCATTGAAATAAAGTGTAAACATATTTTTTATAAACAATAATCATGAAACTTAATTTTGATCGGATCAAATCAAATATTTTTGCATTTAAAATCTGCATACACATGCTCTCTCAGTTTGAGAGGCTGGATACTTCTGATTATAATAAACCTGTGATTAAAATGATGGGGTGCCAAGCGTAACCAGACTAATTTCTTGGACTGAATGAATATGGGACACAAAATGCAGCACTTCATGACAAAATCATGTTCCACTTGTGCACGTTTTTATTTCCATTTCATTTCTAGATCACAAAATTAAGTTTGAAGTACATTACATTTAATGATTTAGCACGTCACGAAATGCACTTTGGCCATGAAATGTTCCTTCTGTGAATTAGATATGTCTTTCATGTATTCCGTGATTTCACATTCTGTGGTTTATAATAGCTTTGGTCTTTTTTTAATTTAGGCTGTACCAAATGTAATTAATTTATCCAGAAAACACAGCACCACTCTGTCTATAAATAAACCTCTCCTCATTTTCTACTTAAAGTCACATTTTAGAAAGTCAAATGAGATAAGTAAATACAAAACACACACAGTATAGATACTTACTCACAGTAAATATAACCTCATAATTTACCCAATCTACTTCCTGCTCATTTAGAGGAAACTGAAGGCATGGTCCACCAGAACCTATCTGAAAACATCTGTCCCTATAGCCATTGGCCAGGAGATACTGTACCACCAGGAGAACCATGGGAACTATATTTGAGCCAGCTAATGGCAACATTGAAAAGACAACGAGAGCAGATGATAGTGAAATTATTTATATTTCGCCTTTACTTAATTACCTGAATGTATTGCCTTGGTGGACTGAAAACTAAATGGTGGACTGAAAACATAATTCCATAGCTTTGTCAATCATAATTCAGGCAGACCAAATGCAGTGGTCTGTTACGGTTAATAAACAGTTTTTCCTCCAAGACGGATTAAGGATGGTCTCACAAAAATCAATTCATCTCTTTTTGAATACAGTGAAAATACTCACATTTTCATGTAACAATTCCCATTCCCTTTAAAATGGCCATGTCTTCGCATTCAGAGATTTTTGCTTTTTAGTTCTTTGCTGAATGTGAACTTTCTATCTCATTAAGCTTCCATCAACCTTTATCACATTGTGCCTTTCTCTCTGTCCCTTCTTCATCACCTCATTCAGCAAGATGAAAGCGGGATTGAAGGATAACACCTTTACCAAGTGCTCTAATTGGACTGAGCTGGAGCCGCAGTGGAAGCTGATCACCAGCGTCATATCTGTCGCTGCAGCTCCTCCTGATCTATTGCTTCACTGTGAGGTAGCCCTTGTGGACTAGAATACTTATTCTTTCAAACACAGGGCAACTCTTTGGTCAGCGCTGTTTGACATTATTGCTTGAATTCGAAAGATAAGACATATCTTCTGGGAGGACAGCTTCACTCTAAGATAAACAAGTGAAAGAAAAATGGCCACTGAGGATAGGCCAAACAAGGCCTTCTTGGCTCTTGGCTTTTAAGTGTCCAGAAACAGGCTTCATTTTAAATTAACATTTGTATAATAGTGCAAATACCGGTATGTAACAATGATTCAAGTTTTTAGAGATATGCTCTTCTAACTAAAGAGCTATATACATTGAATGACTTTCATGGGGTACTTAAAACGATAGAGCGTGTCACATGTTCTCAGATAACATCCATCACCAATGATTGTCTTCTCTGCTTTCTTTCCCTCGTATATTATCATGTGTATTCGGTGGATTAATTTTTCATATAAAAATGTACTGAATACAACTTTTTTAAATATCGTAATAGTAGGAAAGCAGACTCATAGAGCCTTCCATATGACTCGGCAGGGTTAAAAAAAGAATTAAAAACATTCAACGTTTCAAAAGAGGTCAAAAGTGTGTTGCTTTGTGACATTTTGGCAAGTCTTTGTGGCTGTGCATGGATTTCCTTTAGTGCCTGTCCTGTGGTAATAACTGGACTCTGCAAACATGACTGAATACTTGACAATACTGTACGAGCCATTATGCTGCAGAGGCACACAGATATAGACTATACAAACATTCAGTCGCTCTATCACACAGTGCCAGGAATTTAATGTGAGGACAAAAGATCTTGACACATCTTCTGGTGTGTGGGAAGCTGCGAAATGATGGGAAGCTAAATGTTTCTATTTCTTTCACATGAAGGCTGGATAGAATGTTTTTTTAAAATATTCCACACCTCATTGAAAGTTAAAGCAATCCATATAGTAAAACTTTCACCTTTAAATTATGCCAATTATGCCTTGCTGTATAAGAAATGCAATTTTGATGATTATCTTACAGCTTATGGATACCCCAAATTCGAAATTAGAATATTGTGAACACATTTTCATAGCTGTAAGCCATATAATCAAAATTATAACAAATAAAAGCTTCAAATATCTCACTTTAATGAGTCTATATAATATATTAATTTCACCTTTTAAGTTGAATTAGTGAAATAAATGAAATTTTGCACAATATTCTAATTTTTCGAGTTTCACCTGTATACTATATTGATATTAGAAATAAATTATACTTAGTTAAAATATATTTGAACTTTACTTAAGTATACTTAATAAGGCACGGATGTTCTCCAACAGAACAACCACTGGCTCTAATCTCACTATACTTAAGATGTCGATTCTGCAAGTGAAGTGCGCCTTTATGGAGCTAAACGAATCTCAATAAAGATAAATGCACACACTACATTCACATATGCACACACATGATTCATAAATACACACACAGGATACACAAATGCGCACAAAATTCACAAATGCACACACAAAATTTTAAAAGCACAGAAGATTCACAAATGCATACAAAATTCACAAATTCACACAAAATTCATAAATACACACACAATTCAGAAATGCAAACAAAATTTACAAATGCACTCAAGATTCAGAAATGCACAGGGCAAGATTCAGACGTGTATTTCTGATGCACACACAAATATATATTGATTTACAAACTGCTTGCGGTCTGTGAACTTCACTGCATTTGTGTGTGAATTTTGAGACTCCCTTGACTTGGCTCGACACACAAATGCCTTTTTTTAAACAGGGAATGATCAGCAACCAATCAGATATCTCCCTTGGTTTAGCCAATCACAAGAACGCACCCCGCGTGGGGGATTGTTTACTCATAAGCCAATCACATGAATGCTCACACAGCGCGATATGCATGTGGCGCGGGCGCGGTGGAGTTCTGTCTGTCAGTTGGTTGAGAGACAGGGTGTACTCACACTAGCCAGTTTGAACCGTGCCCGGGTGCGTTTGACCACCAAAGCGCGGTTCGTTTGACTAGTGTGAGTGCTCCGAACCGTGCCCGGGCGCGGTTCGATTAGCCGGCCCTGGCCGGCTTGGAAGAGGTGGGCCAGAGCACGGTTCAGTTGGACTCGGGCGCGGTTCGCATGGAGTGTGAGCTCTAACCGTGCTGGAGCACGGAACAGGACGTCACGGTTTAACAGGGCGCGCTTGACAGGGCATAGCAGAAAGAGAGAGAGAGAGCCCCGGCCGCGCGCGCGCACTCACCCGAGCGCTGTCTGCTCTCTCTCTCCCTCGCGCATATTAATCGAAATCAATTAATACGATGGTGTCGAGAAAAAAAAAACTCCAGTGATTAAATGTTTTCTGTGTTGACAAATCTTGTGCGATATCCTAAACTGCCGAATTCATTGCTGTTTTTTTCTGTTTACATTTCATGGTGTGACACTTCTCTTCATTATGCACCATCATGACGTAAGCGCGCTCCGGAACGAATGCTGAAACCCTATGTGAGGGCAGGCCAGAGGGGGAGGGGGGACAATCGTACTCGGGCCCGGTTCATGGCAACCGTGCCTAGACATCATATAGATATATTGAATTTCTTCACTTTGACATTCAGAGCACTGGGCAGAAATCACATCGCGTCAACACCCGCCGCGAGCCTTCGCGATGCTTTGTTTTAATTAAACAGTCGGATTCCCCTGGTCCGCACCAGTTCTAAGTCTCTATATAATATCTATGGGTTGAGACCTCAACATGGCTTCTGGCAACGACTTACCGCTCCCCTGTCGTTGCCAGAAGCCATGTTGAGGTCTCAACCAGGGGGGCAGTGTTTCGGAAGACACTGAAGCATCCCCGGGCGCCGCCATTGGCTAGCGGACCCCCACCTGCTGTTAGCATTCCATTGACTCCCATTCATTTTGGCGTCACTTTGACAGCGAATAACTTTACATCTGAGGCGTTTTAAGACACCGTTTGTCCATTGTTTATTTCTAAAGAAACACGAAAATGTATAAAAGGCTCCATTACCTTGTATCTTACGTTATGGCCCCGTAGAAGCAGTTTTTGTAAAAATAGGCTAACGATTGCGTCATAACCGTGCGACTCAGTCGCACAAGTCGAGAAATTACCGTATGGACAGGCAGAGAAGCTCGCAAGCAATCGGGAGGACGTGGAGGCATAAAGTCAAGGGAGAAACCCATAGAGAATGATAAAGTTGCTCCCGTTGCTAGCTCATGGACAGCTAATACTCACGCTCTCCGTCTCTGAGAGATTCGGAAGGGAATGATTCAGATTTCTCTCGGCACAGCTACTAGAAGACCTACAGGTTGCTCACGTCACATCTACGTCGTCAAGCTCAGTTTGAGCCTGCGCAGTTCGCCTTGCGATCAGGAAGTGAGTGCTTCTAATTGACTTCATTTCTCTCATTTCGCCCGCGCCACATGCATATCGCGCTGTGTGAACGCATTCATGTGATTGGCTTATGAGTAAACAATCCCCCACGCGGGGTGCGTTCTTGTGATTGGCTAAACCAAGGGAGTTATCTGATTGGTTGCTGATCATTCCCTGTTTAAAAAAAGGCATTTGTGTGTCGAGCCAAGTCAAGGGAGTCTCAAAATTCACACACAAATGCAGTGAAGTTCACAGACCGCAAGCAGTTTGTAAATCAATATATATTTGTGTGTGCATCAGAAATACACGTCTGAATCTTGCCCTGTGCATTTCTGAATCTTGAGTGCATTTGTAAATTTTGTTTGCATTTCTCAATTGTGTGTGTATTTAGGAATTTTGTGTGAATTTGTGAATTTTGTATGCATTTGTGAATATTCTTAGCTTTTAAAATTTTGTGTGTGCATTTGTGAATTTTGTGCGCATTTGTGTATCCTGTGTGTGTATTTATGAATCATGTGTGTGCATATGTGAATGTAGTGTGTGCATTTATCTTTATTGAGACTCGTTTAGCTCCATACCGCCTTGTGGTGCCATCCCAAAGAGGCACAAAATCACTTTCACAGATCTTAACCTTGACAGTTCAATGCTGGTGGAATGACCATCCCTAACTTAACCAGGGCAGCTGAGTGTTTAGCCATTTTCAAGAAAGGGATAAAGCTTTTTTTTTGTCAACACTTGATCCATTAATACTAACACTCACTATTCTATTCTGTATATCTATTTTTTTTTTTAAATAAAAATAAAGTATGTGTTTTCACTTACCGTTACATGTACTTTGCGTGTGTACTGCTACGTGTGCTAGACTAACTTGCACTAGTCACAGCACTTGCATATTGTTGTCCTGTTGTTGGTTTGATTGCTTCTATTCTCCCCATTTTTAAGTTGCTTTGGTTAAAAGCATCTGCAAAATGATTAAATATAAATGTAATAAAGTGAACTTTTTGTAAGGGAAGTAACTAGTTAAAAAGAGAGAGGCACTGAGAGTGGAGAATCTTGCGCCTGTTGCTGTAAACCAAGGTTAGAGAGATTTTATCGAGCTCTTCGATCTCCACAGGTGGCAGAAGCTTGCTCAGCTTTCCTATCAGATTCACCCCGGGAGCACCTGTTCTTCTGAAGAAGACCCCACTGTTTTCAGAAAGAGTGACTGAGAGGTCTATAATATGCATATTCATCAATAAGATAAAATATGCATATTCATCACTTGGCAACTGCATGCATATCTATAACAGTCCTAACCTCTTATAACTTGTTTTGCTGTAAGATTTTGCCCTTTTCCTATTTCCAAAATAAAAATGTGCAAATTTTATCCTTTAGCCTGTTTTTTTTCACTAAATGCTTACACTCATTGTAGACATAAATTAAAATAAAGTGGAAAAAATTAAATAACGACATATGCTTCTAAGACATGACTGTGAATACAGTATGTGGTAAATTGATTAAATTAAGTAGTGAAAAATAATGTTAGAGTCAAAGCGCTTCCATTTGACTATGGCCAGCAGCCATGTCACCCTGTAGCCCAAGCCTGGGGTGCGTTTCCCGAAAGCATCGTTAGCCAAATATGGTCGCAAGTTCCGTCGTTATCAGCATAGTTCAACGATTTGGTGTTTCCGGGAACCATCGTTTCAACGAACGTTCGCAAACAGCATCGCAAACTTGTGTGGTTTGAACGACAGCTCTCGAGCTGTGGTTAGAAGCATAGTTTCTAGTTTACATGAGATATAGATAGACTGAATATAAATCCTTATCTTTGGCAAAATAAGCAAGCTGACATTCAGTAGCCTACAACCTGTGTTATTTATTTAGAATACAAATGTAATTTACTACTTTTAGTTTGTCAAGAGATTTAAAACACCGTTTTTGAAGACTGGGCATGTGCTGAACGTGCTCTACTATGTAAGAACGAGCCAAATATTGAGTCTGGTAATAAAGCAAAATAACTGAGAAAAATTTGAAATAGTCTTCAGATGCCATGTCTGTAACTTATGACAAAATCTAGCGTTAATTAGAGGTGTGCGATATATCGTTTAGACGATAATATCCAATTTGTTGTCTGGACGATATGCAAAATTGGGATATCGAATATTTCATAATTTGTACAATCCGACCCCCCAAACATGAAAAGAGCTGAAGGAAGTTAAAGAGAAAACAAATAACACACACTATAACCTTCTAAACTGATATGTAGCGATTTTAATACTGTATGGGGTTTGTTTGACTGTATTTTATGTTTTTTTTTTGTACAAAATCACGATCGTTCCTCAATTGCACGAGAGTAGCCTAATTGCTGCTACTAATTTGCAATACAATACGGAGTTCTTACCTGTGTGTTATGACGTTTCTTAGGTTGAAGCAACAATCCAAAAACGTTAAGAGTAAAGCAGATGAACGATTAATGAAATAGCTGATAGAAAAGGCAACATATGCGTTGTTTGCGGAAAACTGAAGTCTGAAGTTAAAAAGTTTTTCTTAAATGTCTGTGGCGTCCTCAAGTGGCGAGTTTCGTCATTGCATCATTAGAAAATTGCGTTGCATAATGATGAGTCCAAAAGATGGAATACATTTTCCCAAGAGATCCACCGTAATAGCCTCCGAACGGGGCTTCTTTTAACTTCTAATAAATGGGTAGTCACATTGTTGTTAGACGACTAATAGAAGTACTGTTTGCAAATAGGGGTGTACACGTATTCGTATTGAACCGTTCGGTACGAGGCTTTCGGTTCGGTACGCATACAAACCAAACGATTCGTTGGACCATTTTTTCCTGCCGACCAAAATCCGCGCTGGCGCGACCACCATAACGTTGCACAACATCAATGGCAAACCTCTGGGCAAACGTAATAAAAGCGGAACGAAACTGCGCTATTATTTTGTGCTTCACGGACACTTTTATCAGTTCGGACCATCAATGTCAGTATAGGTGTGTGCACACTACAAGCGACAAAGCGACACCTTACCATTCATTTCAATGGGGCGCGGGCGTTTTCCAGCGACACGCGCGATCGCGGCCGTTGGCGACCTGACGGGGCGTGTCTGGCGACGCGACAAAGTTGAGATGTGTTTAACTTTATGCAAATGAAGAGCGACTTTCGGGAGCGACAACCAATAGGAGTGAAGTCAGTGGAGCGCGCGTGATCATCCGTCACTCTCGGACAGAGGCAAGTTGAACGAGAAGCTAATTTTAGCAGTCAGAAACTGTCCTATAAGTTGTGATATATCTCCGTGTACATACAGTGGTATTCACAGTACTGACTCAGAGCCGGACTCGTTTCGTGAACCCATATAGACCGGTATTTGCCCGTTTGTTGCAATTAAATAGCCGCGATGGCAAAAAGCACTCACAGTTTCTCGTTCATCTTTAATATTATGCATGTTATACTGATTCCATTTATATTCCGAATTTTCCTTCCAAAATGTTTGTTTGTAGTGGCAAGAAAACGGATTTGTTGTCTACAACATGGAGAAACATCCTTGAATGTCACTCACAAACATTACTAGGCACCCAGTGGCGGGAACGCCCACTAGCGACCGCACCACCAGCCACTGGCGACCTGCAGCGACAAAGTCGCTTGTAGTGTGCACACACCTTATGTCAGTGCAGCGCGAGCCGAATCGTGATGAAGCGACACTGTTATAATACACAGCGCTAAGGCCGTTTGTCCACCAAAGCGTTTTTAGCCACCTGAAAACGCTAGGCGCTCTGCTGAAAACGCCTAGCTGCGGGCGCTTGAGAGCGTTTTGGCAGCGCAGTTTTTTTTCAGTTGAGACGCATTGTTGCTATAATACAGAATATCCGTTGGTCCTTGTGGTATTAGTCCCGCCCCTCCTCCACTGTGATTGGACGGTTGGCTAAAAAGTGACAGTGATGAGCGCTGCGTTTTACCTAAAGTTGAACATTCTTCAACTCTCGGCGACCTGTAAAAAACGCTGAGCGCTCAGCGCTTGAGCGTTAAATACTCGCTCAGCGCCTCGTTATGCTCATGGCGTTCTAAAAACGCGGCGTTCCCATTGACAACAATAGAAAAATAAAGCCAGCCGCGTGAAAAACCGCTTTGGTGGACACACGGCCTAAGAGATCCAGAGAAAACATTTTAATTCGCCACTTAGGCTAAGTAATAACATCACTGCGAGATCTAGTGAGAAGCATTCACATTTCTCTGTTATTAACAGATCAAACGTTGAAACCAGGAGAAACATTGTGCCATGAATGAACTAGTTATAGGCTTTAAGTTCACAGATCAGCAACATTCACCATGGATTTAATACAGTAACACTAACCATGGAAGTTTGGCAGAAATGGTAAAATGCCTTCAGGTAGGCCTACATCACACATCTTTTTCCAGCACTTCAAAACTCAAATATTATCATATTTAAATGTTATTTTTAATGTGATGATGACCAAAACATTATTTGTTCATCCTTCAAAGATGACCCCCATTTATAAAACTAAAAGTTCCAAAAAAAAATTATTTTAATAAATAGGAAATTTATCTGGCATTTCTTTCTTTTTGCTGTATCGAAAACATACATCACTGTATCGTATCGAAACAAACCGTGAATTTTGTGAACCGCCTATTTGCAAAGCACAAAGTTAATTTATTACGTACATATATTGTACTGAAAAAGCACTGTTTTTGTATTACAATAAATATCTAGTACAGTAACTGGGTTCATGTTTAAATCAATAATGTCTCATATCTTTATGTAGGCTACTAGTAATTCTATACAATGATAGGTCAAATGCAGCAAGTCAAAAGACCAACTGGACCTTCTTTGCCTGTTTGCACACATTTCTTTGAAGGATTGCAAAAATATCGTCTGAATATCAATATCGAGATATTGGAAAAAAATATAGAGATATTCATTTTTGTCAATATCTCCCACCCCTAGCGTTAATTCGATCTCAAACAGATTAATTAAAATAATTTATTAGTCCACCACGTGCGAGACGTCATAAACCAACGTGGTTGAACGATACTTTGCGACATACGGTTTTGGGAAACAGTCGTGACTAGCTAGTTGATTTCTCCAACGATGCATCGTACTATGGTAGTTAAGCAGTGAGCTATATAGTTGTACGGGAAATGCACCCCTGGTTAGTACCTGGTTGGGAGACCTTCTGGGAAAACCAGGTTTCTGTTGGAAGAGGTGTTAGTGAGGCCAGCAGGGGCGCTCACCCTGTGGTCTGTGTGGGTCCTAACACCCCAGTAGTGACAGGGTCAAAGAGCACCGTCCTTTGGATGAGACGTTAAACCGATGTCCTGACTCTCTGTGGTCATTAAAAATCCCAGGATCTCCTTTGCATCATCCAGGTGGTGCTGCACACTGGTGGAGGTTGAGGAGATTCCCCCTTTCATATTATGTAAAGTGCTTTGAGTACCTAGAAAAACGCTAAATAAATCTAACAAATTATTATTGTCCTATTCAGTATACTCCTCCTCAGTAAGTTGGGTTTGTCCGAGAGGATTTCATCTGAATACTGTCAGAGTGCCAGCGTAGCACAGCATGGCATCTCCTCACATCCTCTCTGTCTTACCTAGGGGTGGGCAAGTCCTGGAGCAGAACTGCCCCAGATAGGGGAGCCCTCCGCTGTGATGATGGAGGAGATGACACCTGGGAGGACTGCGCTTATTCATATCTGACACACACACCTCAGACCACATTCATTTACTCTCATCCATCCCGCTGGGATTGGGGGGGTGCTTGTGCATGGGTTTTGCATGAATTCATGGGCCTATCAGAAAACACAGGTATATGAGACACTGTGGTGAGTGAACCTTCCTGTAGCTCTTTTAATATGTTGGTCAGTGATCTTGGTAACACTTTATATTACGACCCGCAAACAACTGCGTAAGTATACCGAAATTACAGTGTACGTTTCTTTAATTATAGTGTACTTCCGTGTAGGTATAAGGGAACAATATGTTAAGTTTTGGTAATAAATGGGTAACAAGCAGATATACAAGCAAATTATTTATAATGTAATTATTTTAAAACTAACAGGTACCTATTCTGTTAATATATTCCAGGCAAAAATTTTACGTCTGTTGTATATAAAAGTTTTTATCACATTTCTGGCAAAATATGTTCTTGTGCAATGTACACTGTTAGACCTTACCGGGTTTTTTTACAGTAAAATACTGGCAACACTGTTGCCAGTAATTTACTGTTAATTGTACAGTTCTTTACTGTAATCTACAGTATTTTACTGTAATATACCGTTTGTTACTGTAAAATGCACTAAATTAAAACTCGAGTTAAAACTAATTTCACTTGCAGAAACTGACTGCCACAAATGACCAACTGTCATTTAAATGTATTAACTAAAATGTGTAATGCATTAATAATGTGAGAAAAGAGTTAAGAACTTTCATTAGAAACCACTAAAAAACTTAAGTACATAAAAATATTTCCACTTGACCAGCAATTACAGTCACCGCCTGTTAAATAAAGCAACATGCAGCTTATCATCGATGTTTCTAGATCTTCTGCTGGACTGAAGCACAGGCTCTACTCTTCAGCACAATGGTGACCCAAAAAAACTACATTTTACAGTAAACTACTGGCAACAGTGTTGCCAGTATAAACCTGTTTTATAACTTACAGTTTATTACTGTTTAAATACTTTTCGTGGGTGTGTCTTTTTATCTTACACTGTTAACCCTTTCAACCCCACAGGAAAATCCACACTACAAAGAGTAAAAAGTAACATTGACGCAGTGTTGCAGTGAGATAATTAAGTGAATATGTAAGTGATTGTTGAGCATTCGTGATGAACACCTGCTGTTAACAAGCAGAATCACTGAAGAAAAGAGGAACACAAGAACAGAAAATAGAGAAACACAAGAACTACAACTGACTTCCAGCCATAACACATTATTACACGTATTATTAACCAGTTTGACTTTATTTCTGTCATACATCTACAGAAGTTGTTATTGAGATGTTTAATTTAAAATGGTTGATTTGAAGTTACCATTATAGAGATCAGTGTTTGCTTTAGTTGGGTCGCTGATGCCATAACATTATGTTTTCTCTTGCTGCTTGAACTGTGTTTTTGCAAGTCACACTTGTGCACACACACAGTTTGTGAATGATTGTGGTTATATTCACTATCATGACAAAATCACTAAATAGCCTGTCCATTCACCAAGTAGTTAATTCTCACTCATACAGAGTTTTATTGTCAATCAAAAGTGTTATGTGACCATCACTGTGAAACAACAGCAACAATGACTAATTTAATTATAACACAAGCATAACCTAAAACAAAAGAGCTACACCGTCTTGTAGAAACACAGAGATATCACAAATTAGAACATGCATCTCAACAATGGTGGGAATATTTTTTTTAAATTTTTTATTCATGCAGCAGAGCATGCTGGGAGTTTTATACTATCCTGGTACCCAGCATACATTGCGACATGAAACTTTTGATCATCACCATTTTTGAGATTCATACGCTGATTGTTGATGTCTGTGTGTGCCTGAGACAAACAGGAGATGATAAAATTTGAATGCACTATATGATTTTAAAATTATTCAGTTGACCTGATTAAAGAAATCTTGCTGGATTTCATGTTGTAGATTATCAGATATATGGTAATAAACCCATAAATTCATAGCTTACATACAAAAAAGAGCAAAAACTCATGAATGATTATGACATCATAACAAAACCATAAAAGGTAAACACCTGATCAACTTCCCTAGACTTTTTCTTGCTGTAGCAAATGAGCTTTATAAACTCATTGTTACAACAGCCAGAGAGAGAAGACTGGAAAAAGTTTTTAAGTCAAGGTACAAGAGACCAACTAAAGCAAATACGGATCTCCATCATGGTGACAACAACTTTATTATTAACTAAATCCCTGTTCATTCTCAACAAGAGCTTGAAATAAATAATGTTAAACTGGTTTCACACTCAGTGTGGCTGGAAGTCAGTTGTATTTCTTGTGTTTCTCTTTTTTCTGTTCTTGTTTCTCTGTCCTTCTGTGATTCTGCTTATCAGGTGTTCATCAGTGTCTCAATTCACTCACTTCTTTTCATTCACTCTGTCAAGTGGACTATATTAGTGAACTAATGTAGGGAATAGTGAATGAGGGTATAGGGTGTGATTGGGAAAACAGCCCCTGAGTGTCGACTTTGAGCAATGTTAATTCACAGTATATTCCTGTAGGTATATTCCTGTATATTACTGTTTTAATGGAAAATGGTATAATATTGTAAGAATTTGGGCTTTTTCTACAGTAAGGGCTAACAGTGTAGTTACAGGGTAATTTTGACATCTGTGGGTTTTAAATTAAACTTATATATATAACTTATAACTTACCACGGGTAACAAATACTACTTACAATACGTAACAACACTATTTGCACAGTAATTACAGAGAAAGGTACTCTTATAAAAAAAAAAAAAACGTTTTAATTACACAGTATATTTGCCCTGACATTTAATTGTCAATGCAATACAATGTGATAAGGTAGGTACTAAGTACTACATGGTACGTTCTAAATTAAAATCATAGCAGAAACTATTTTTTTTGGCTTAACATTAAAGGGGTCATGACATGGTTTATTTTATTTTATTATTATGTTCCCTTAGGTGCAATTATAGTATTACTATAGTTTTTTTTTTACAAAAAACTACCAAAAAAAAGTGATTTATGACCTTTTCCCACCCTGTTTCTCATCCTCTGATTCAAACAGTCTGTTTTAGGGGTGTTTCCCCTTTAAGAGTTCAGTGTTAACGCCCACTGTTTGATTGGCTAACGTCAGTGCCTATGCATCAATTATTAACAGCCAGAACATTTGAAGGATTCAGCGTATTTAAAAAGTAGTTTAAAGTTTTAAATACATTACTTACAGTTTGCGTCGTCGACGTTGTTGAGCCCAGAATAGTCGGCACGGACTTATCTTTGAGCAACAGTTTTCTGGCAAACCAGCATCATTTTGGGATTTGTTCGGTTGTACCCAACCCATTTATTACCCAAAACGTAACATATTGTTCCCTTATACCTACATGGAGGTACAATATAATTACAGAAACGTACACCGTAATTTCGGTTTACTTATGAAGTTCTTTGCAGGTTGTATATCTGCTTGTTACCCCTTTATTACCCAAAATGTAATTTTTGTTCCCTTATACCTACACGGAAGTACACTATAATTACAGAAACGTACACCGTAATTTCGGTTTACTTACGCAGTTGTTTGCGGGTCGTAATATAAAGTGTTACCATGATCTTTCTTGAAATAAGTATTCAGAGCTGGCCATGCTGAGCATTTGCAGCATTAAAGGGTTTATCCACTTTCGATGAGCGTTTAAAATCATTAAAGATTAAAATGCTTACTGGGACAGTTGTTAGAGAGTCAGTGTTCTGCCCAAATACTTTACACACAACATCAGCCAGAGAATTGCAAATGTGAGCTGTAACTGTGTTTGCTTTTTTTCCCCTTATAATTTCTTTTCTTTTCTTCCTAACCTTTCCTTCCTTCCTTATTTTATTTCACCCTGCCATCCATCCATCCTTCCTTACCATTCCTCCATAATTTGGAGGAATAACCATTTTTTTCATATAATGAAGCAACAGCATTACTAAAAATGGAATGACAAGAGAAAGACAAAAATCATATAAAAGCAGGATTTTAGTAACAATAACAAACGTAACAACTTAGTATTATAACTACAGTTTTTCTCAGTCGCTTTGGTGCATTTCTCACATCACTATTTACATTTGCACATGCAGTTCTCAAAACAATTAGTACAAACTGCAAAACCTAGTTGATAACCTGCAAAAGCATGTCACTTGCTCAAAATGGATAGCTCATTCCTCAAAAGCAAGTATTCATGTCAATGAAAGTGTCAGTGTCATCAAGATGAAAAGTCTTGACACCATTGCTTATGAACAAGATAGTCAAATGGCTTTGTCATGTTTTCATTATGACAGTTTATTCTGTAAATGTTTTCCAATGCAAAAAAGTCAGATATTGGTGACACTACCTGAAAATGCTCAAGACAGCACTATATACTATTTGCACAGCCATTTGAAAAATACAGTAAAGTTACACATTACTGTATTTAGTGAGGTAACTACAAGACACTGAGGGCCCTATCTTGCACCCAGCGCAATTGACTTTGAACACCGACGCATGTATCATTCCTATTTTGCACCCGCGCACAGCGGACTTTTCCCTCCACAGACGCACGTCGGTAAATTAGGGAATGAACTTGCGCTCGCGGGGGCGGTTCAGCGCAAAGAGAAGGCGTGTTCCGGCGCAAAACTTCCATTGTGCTATTTTCCAGTTTTAGAAAGCAATTGCGCCATTGATCAGGAAAAAAACAGTCTAAAGACAGTGGCGCGTTGCGCGTTAGTGATATGGTATTTTAAGGGCGCGTGCTTGGCCATAATGTTAACGCGCATCCACTTTGATTCTCTAATATAAACAGATGCAGCAGTTTTCATTTTTGCAAATCATACATTATTACAAGGAAAAATATTAACACACGAGGGAAATCATTGTTGTGTCCGTGAAGATGTGAAAAATATCTATCTAGATAAAAAAAAAAAAAAAATTTAGATTAGGCTACACATTTACCCAAATTATACGCCTGTTTAACCGAACCTAATTTGGGTGGGTTTCTCCCATCATCCCCAATGTCACTTCTCTGTGTTTTACAGCCCTGACGAGAACGTCGGTTTCCTCGGCTGTGAACCGCTTCTGGCGTGCGCCGGCAAATCCGCCGTTATAGCAATCCGCCATGGAACAAGCGCGCCTGCTCTTAAAGGGAATGTGAGATGGCGCTCTGATTGGTTTATTTCACGTTACGCCCAAACCACACCTATGAATAATGAAGCTACTTCAGACCAACCCCTTTTACATTTGCGTCGGGCGCAAGAGTCATTTATCCCGCTGGGAAAATAGCAACAGCGCCGGGATCCGCCCACAAAGTTACTTGCGCTTTGCACTTTGACACTTGCGTTTCAGATCGTTAAAATAGGGCCCTGAATGTTTCACATTTTTACTGCATATGCTCTTTGCAATTCTAATTTGTTCACAGCATTGTGCAAAAGAAAAAATACACCCTTATTTACAACAAACATAAACTCCCTTTGGGTAGAGCTGTGCACAACTGTAAACAATACTGCAGTACATATTGGAACTGAACATACAACATACATAGTACTGTAATCATTCATGCACATCCAGACGTTCCTCTCTGTCTGGCCACATAATTTCATCTGCATCACAGCGAATATCATCTCTTGCAATGCAATCCAAAACAACAACATGCTTGCTCAGATGGTCTCCAGTTAGACCCCTCTCATTCTCAGGGATTATGTCCCTGTAAAGAGTGTCTAACAAAGTCAGCAGATGTTTCATTGTGAGGCCGTGATTGACAACATGTACCCCTGTTGTACCCCTAACATTTGTACCACAATTGATCCACAATTGTACCCCTGATTTCATCAGGGATCCGCCTATGTACTTGGCCTCTTCTTCCCCTTCCCCGTCCCCGTCCTGCACCGCACTCGCACCCTCACCCGCACCCACACCCCTCTTCCACGAGGCTGGCCTTCCATTTCTGTATGAGAATGCGTTGAACACACTATGTCCTGCTTGGTTCATATATGCTTGTAAAGTGGGGGTTTATGGGATTCAGCTCTGACAGTGATTGTAGAGAAGTGGCTTATCATTGGTTGCAACTACAGTTATGCTTCACACACCCCTTCGCATCAGTGAAAGTTGAGATTCACCTAAGATAAATTGTTCAACTTAGGAGACATTTTCAAAAATGATTTAAAAAAAATTGTAAAATTTGCTTGACAGATTTTGAAAACTAGTTCAACATTTTTGTATGTAATGACTCAAGCAATGAAAGGAGGACTATTAGTTTTATATGGAATGACTATTCAGCATTCACAAGTATAGTTAATTTTTACTGACATGACATAAGCAAATGATAATGTTATAAAACAGCAGAGAGTTGTATGAAAGCAATTGATGCATGTCCAAAAGCATTTGCAATTTGTTCGAAGGAATGAGAAACTGCTACTATGATGTGCACAAATGACTAAATGTTGTGGAGGTTGAACTAACTGTTGTGCAAATGTAAATAATGATGTGAGAAATGCACCAAATCGACTGAGAAAAACTGTAATACATTGAGAATGTAAAGGTTTTTTTTTGTAAAAGATTTCTAGTGGCTGTTGGAATATTAAAAGAGTTTTCTGAGACTAATAAAGAATTTTAAACAATCCAATAATTTTTCTCTATTATCTAGTGTCTAAAATTATGCCGGATGGACTGTAATTTCTGCCTATTTTGTGCCAAAAACAAACTATGTAAAAAATATATATATATTAAAAGGCTGTTGACTTCCTATAACCCAGACAGTTTCTAAATGACAGAAAAATAAAGACAAAATATCAGCACAGGCAAAGATCTGATAAACTGAAGTGTTCATTCAGCAACTACTGTAAACTGCTATAATTTTTACAGTGTGATTCTTTCATTATAATGGGACTGAGCCATGACAGGTTTCATTTTGTTGTTGTTGTGGCAGTTCCATGCAGCTCTCATTTCTAAATATGACCATCACAGCAGCATACAGCCACACCATTAAGGCCACATTTACTGTGCAGGCTGTGTACTGTCAGTCAGTCTGCTCCAGAGGCCATCTGGATTTAGTGATGGGTCCCATCACCTATAAACACCCATTACAGAAGGCAGGAACAGCCGCATGCAGAGTGAGATATCGATTAGTCATGTCTTAGTGTGGGGTATTCGGGAAGCGTATATGATTCTGCAGCTGTCTGCTTTCACTCAGCGATGCCCAAAATGATATTCTGTCATGGGGGTTCAGTCAACACCTGAGCCTTTCTGGGTCCTGAGGGTTGGAGGAAGTGGATGTTTCTCCATCACTGCGCAGGGTTCAGGGGCTCTGACACATGAATGGGCGACAGGGCTCGGTCTCACCGGCGAGTTCACAGTCTGTCACAGGTTTGGGGTGTGTTAAATGATCAGAGAGGAGAGGAGCGCAGCGGTTGGTTATTTTTGGTGTTTATCAGAAGGCTGAATCACTTCACAGGGAGCCTGAGAGCAGCTGCGCTGTCTGTCTCTCGCTGGCTCATATAACTGCCACGATTCACGAACACCCTCTGAGAGTAAGAAGATATTTCAGATATGTGGAAAGAGCTGGAGATACACTAAATGTCATATTCTGAGGCTAGCTGTTGAATTCCCCAAGTTCTCTGCATCAGCTAAATAAAATAAAAATATCTGAGAGGGACAAAAAGAGAGAGTTTTCAGTAAAAAAAAATCACTGGTATTTTGACACAGGTAGATAGACAGATGGATTGAAAGGCAGGCAGGTGGTAGGCAAATAAGATAGATGGATGGATGGATGGATGGATGGATGGATGGATGGATGGATGGATGGATGGATGGATGGCTGGATAGATAGATAGATAGATCTTACGCAATTAAGCACTAAAAGGTGAATTGACAACTGAGTGTATGTGGACATATGAGTGAGACAAAGAGACATACAGACAAATAACAATGGAAAGCATGAAATTAGCTTTTGTCTACCTTGCCTATGAACAGAAAACTTTACTTCCAAACGCAGTGAATGTTTATTGCTGCTATATCCTGACAAAACATCAAATTGTAGCACACACAAAGGAATGTCCATCCATCGCTAAGTGCGGGGAGATTCCTGTGATGTGGATTACACTGACTACACACTTGTACAGAGCAAAGCTTTACAGCAGTGATATAAAAAAAAAAATCTGAAGAGTTTCAGAAGCCTGTCATTATCACACACCCTGGATGTGTGTAGAGTCTTTTATAAACTCTTATTGATCTCTTCAGAAGCGCTCAGGGACACAGACTTTTTTCAGTCGCACTTCAGAATGCCCTGCGTGCCGTTTGAACTCTCACTCTGAATCCTCCTGCTGAAGCTGCTAATTGGGGACCAAGCCTTCGATTAGGAAGAGCTCCGAAGAGAACTGTGTGTTTGGAGGGTATCATTGTCTTTCTCTATTACTTCTATTCACTTTATTGGCTCAGCTTGTGTTCCCTTGATTGTTTGGCTGTTTATAAAAATGACGGAGGTCTTATTCTTATGGAAAACCAAGTGTGTTTCCTGGGTGATGGCGTTTGTCTGGCTTTCAGTTCACTGAAGGCACTAACACTGTTTGAAGATTTCCTCTGAAGACACCCTTAAGCTGCATCCACTGCTTTAGGTCAATAGTAGCTATAAAATCTACAGACTAGAAGCCTTTGAAATGGTAAAAATATGCATTTATCACAGCCTCCGTGAGGAGGAAATCTACTGTATATCTTTAATAGAACAAACTACCTAAGTCAAACATTGGCAAATCATCAAAGCCATACAGAGGTTTGTGACCATCATGGAAAAACACACCAAAATAATAATAGAGAATATTTTGTTAGAAATGTAACAAATAATGAGTGAATGAATTAATAATAATAATAATAATAATAAAGGGATTATAATTAATAATATTTAAATAATAAATCAGATATATGTAAAATAAAAATTGTAGGAAAAAATAACATTACGATGTCTAGAAATCAATTTCAATAGTAACGTTACTGTCACGTTCACCGTCTGTCACTACATTCCCCAGAATCCTCTTTGGCGCACCTGCAATCACTCTTTCCAGAATATTAATCACACACACCTGTTCATCATCAATCACCTCATTAACCAACACTTAAAACACTCACAATAGTTTAAGTCTTTGTCAAGCCTCCAACAGGAACTGACCTTATTCTGTTGTATCCTGAACCATCGCTTCCTAGATGTAACATATACCCTCTTGAGAAACACTAACTTTGTAACTTTGTGCTGCTGTCTCCTGATCTGATCTCTATGATCCAGCGTTCTCCTGAGTTTCCTTATTCTCAGCAGAACCGATTGACTCCGATCACATCTTATAGAAAGAAGAGAAGGATTAACGAACTGTGTTGCTTCAACATTCCAGAAGTTATCTGGCTTACCTGCTGTTATCCCCGCGCCGAGAGGTCTTCACAGAATCTGCACCTGAATTCACACAATACTCACCTTGCACTTTTGTCACTTATAAATAAAGCTGTGTTTGAAATCCACTTACCTCGATTCCCGTGCCTGAATCCTGACAGTTACGTTGAGTTTAATTAGATCATTACTGTGATGGTCTGATGGTTAGAACTTTTGCCAAGCGTGCCAGAGGCTCTGGGTTCTAATCCGCGCTCGTATAGTTTTTTTTTCCATCAAAACCAAATATGTTCATCAGTGGTTACAGTATATATCAAGCATGGGCACGTTTGTGCGCATTTTTTTTTTTGTGATTTCACGGCGTTTAGTGATAGATTGAATGCGTGTCCGAGTGAAGACTGTGCGCGAGCCACAAGAGAACAACTTTATCCGCGGATGGAAAGGATCTCAAGCCGACTAACTGAAGACGTTACTGTAACTATACGACGGTACTTCCAGCACAGCGCTACAACAACCCATTATTAAATTACTCTTAACAATATGATGCTTTACAATGAACTCTGTTAGAGAGCTACAGTACTGTATAGCAATTTATCTGTTCAATAAAATACCATATTATAACCCTGTTGAGTAATAAAAATGCCATCCGCGTCGCATTTACATTTCAAATCCCTCAGTTTTCGCCATCTCCAAAAAACCAAGTCAATGTTGATTCTCGTTTTATTACGAGTTTTTAAAATGGGTGATTCTCCGGTGGTTCCAGATGTAGCGTGCTCCATGTCAACCTTTCTTGCTCCTTGTGACAACTAACCTATGCCACTCAAACACCATTCACGCATCAAAGTCGGAGCAAGTTTTCTCTATTTATGGATATGAAGAGATGCACGGGAGAGTGACGTATATATACACATTTTCCCGCGAAAACCATCCCGTTAGGTCTAAAAAATACATAATAGGCTTACCATATTAATGATGTTTTGAGCTATTATTTAAATAAATTTTTTTTACATGTACCTTTGAATAGTATTAAAATAATCGTTCTATGATGATTCTAGATAATAATTTTGGTCCTGTTGTTTTTCTCTTGTATTTGATGCAAATTATTCCACATCTAACAAACAATCCACAGTGGTTTATGTGTTTAGGTGATGGAGAATTAAAGAAAGGCAAAACAAGGGAATTTTCGGGTTGAGTAGAGAAAACCTTCTCTGTAAGTCTGCAAAAGCCTTGTTAACATCTGGATATCATGGTTAAATGACACGAAACACTGAAGTGGATTCAACTGCAATAGGTTTAATATATTTATTTTATTATAAATATAGTAGTATAATTATATTATAATTTCAAAAAATAAGATCATATCTTGCGCTAGGTTCTCCAAAGTTTTAAGAACCATTTGTACTCTATCTGTGAGTATTTGCAGGGGGCAGATTCATAAATGAGATAGATTAAGCTGCAATTCTGAATTTATTGTTGAACTTATAACCTACATTAGAAGACAGAGAACTCCTTGCACAGCCTGCACAAAGAGCATGTGTTTATGTTGTTCACTGCAGCATCTCTGAATGGATGGGGTAAAACTTCCAAAATGTACATAATATATCCATAAAGAACGAGGACAGCCCCTTTGTAGCAAACAAACTAAAATCATCAGCACTGAATCAGCCTCTCTTATGACCCACAATGAAAATTATAACTTGCAATTATTGGACTATAGACTCAGATGCAGCAGAGCATATATCGAGATTGACCAGTTCTGAAGCATGAGAGCCAAGTGCTCAAGAGGAGCCTGGTTACTGCCATTGATTATCCAAAAACCTATGATCGGATTAAACTAGCAAGCAAATCTACAATCCATACATGACCGACCTGATATATAAAACATTATTGATGGATTTTAAAAAGTTTGTTTTTCCACTTTAAGCCACTTACTTTAGCTCTGAATGCTAATGGATGGCTCTCTCCAGGTATTGCAGACCTCCCTGAATGAAGCCATCAAAGCATGCACAAAGCCTGCAGCTCTTGTTTAAAAAAAAACATTGTTCATATAAAAGCAGTGAATGATTATGAGCTTTTAGGTGCTTTGGAAGAAAAAGAACTAAGTGGCTAAGGAAAAATTGAAACATAAATAGGCAAAAGTTTTGTCTGTAGGGGTTTTTGCCACAGGCTTTGTAATCTGCCTTTGGCAAGTGCAGGGAAGCTGTGATTAAACAGAAGCTCACTGTGCACGTCTGAAGCAGAAAGAAAGGGAACTAAAGAGAGTGGAAACCAATTATAAGTAAAGAATAGCTTTGGTAAACTATGGGAAAGAAAGAGCTCCTGAGGACAGAACAAACATTTAAGAGGTAGAGACTCAAATGTCCTGATCTTCCAACAAGGGCCTTTGATGAAAGTGGATTGTATTTATACCTTCATAGATATACATACTATTATGTAATCCTAAAACAGGATACTTGAACCCCCCACCCCCACCCCCTGTTTTTTTTTATCAATCAGAGCTTTTTTTGTGAACTAAATTGACCAATTCATTGTAATGATCTGACTCACCAAAAAATATATATTATAAAAAAAATATTTTATTAATCAGACACTTATACCTCTCTCATGAATATGCCAAGGCACATTGAAGGTTTATGTCATGTCTTTCAATCAGTAATCACTTAATTGTTGGTATATCACATGACTTCTGCTATCACATGACTTCTGTTAAAATACAACAAAATTATAACTTTTATGATATTTTAAGCTTGAAAGTCCCGGTCCTCATTGATTGTCTTCACCGTTTTTTTTGTTTTGTGGAAGAAAGTGAGGATAAGAAAATGATGACAGAATTATGATTTTTTTTCTGCACATCTGCAGTTCCCTTGCTCACCTCTGGTATACAGCGCTCCTGAAGTTCATAACATCACCGAAAACACTATTTCTGTGATAAATCAATGCTGCATGTACAGGGTTTAATGTTTACAGGGATATTTTCATTTTTTTCCAATAAATATGTAGTAAGGAAATAGAAAAAGTTTTGTGTTTTGAACAGCTAAAGAAAAGTGTTGGACTGTGTATAAACAAGACCTTTTCAAATATTTACACCATTGCAAATCCCCACAGGCTTCCGGCAACTGGGATTTTAAATAAATAACCCATTCCCACAAATATTTATACACCATGCAGCCACCAATTTAAGAAAATCTCTTCAGTTGAAAATAATTTCATGAAGTTTTCTGCAGAGGAAAACAGCCCATTTTTCATTCACAGAAAAATAAGTGACTCGGCTCCTATAGTTAAACACTGTACAAGTAACAGATGTTGATTAAATACTGTTGATTTAACTCATGTCCCTCTCTGTGCTTCATTTCAGATGTTGATACCCCATAGTCGAAGACAAACGGTTTAATTTCAAATACATTTCAAAGCTTCACATAAACTCTATAGTCTAGACTGAGCAGTTTGGTTGATGTTATGGTTTGTTTGGTCTTTTTTCATCGTTTTCATTGGTTTCATCATCCTGTTCAGCTCCCCCTTCATATTTTTGTTGTTGTATTTCCCATGAATGAATATCAGAAATTATATTCAGGGGATTGTTAAGAAACATAGGTGTCAAATTTGATTGAAACGACTCTTTCACGCTACCATTTTCTCCACTTGCTCGGTTACTGAATGAAACCAATTCAGTTCTGTCGAGGTAGTGGATTATACCTGTGCTTGGTGGCTTTTCTGATTTTATTTTTTCTTTAATTCATTTTGCCTACAGCAGAATCCGTCCCTAAGCAAACTGCCGGAGGGAGACTGTCTGTCTCTTAAAGTGACAGAGCCCTCAAACGCAGGAAACACGGATAAACATCATCTGTGCAGCCAATAATCTCATTCCAGCAAGAATAATGAGATTATCCTCTTTTTCTTCTCAATAACTATGAGTTTAAGTGATGAATGGTAAATTATGTCTCATATAACCTTTGTGTATGTTATTATAGTGTCACTGAATCAGATTTATCTATTCTTAAATTTATTTTCTTGTGGCTTTGCAGTTGTGCTTGTACCATTTCAACTCTCACTAGATTTCTGCAGGACATTTTAAATCCAACTGATGCCTAGAGCCGTATAAATATTACACCATATTCTTTTTGAAGGGAAAACCTGTTTCTCATGCAGAGAGATTGAAAGCTTGTCTGATTGGACAAGCTGTGCATGACTGATATTTGTATTGTGCAACATTGTTTGTCTTAAAGGTTTTCATAGTGTCTGTCTATCTTTGTTTAAAGAAAAAAGAAAAAACATCCTCATCAGACTTAAATATTAATTTCTGTATTCCTAGAGGATATTACAAAAGCTATATGAACAAATATATCCCAAACAAGCATTTGTATAGGAAAAAGTGTGAAGCAGACAATCATCAATCATTGTTATTCATCCAAAATTTTGATTTGAGCTTACAACCACTAAAATATTAATTCAATGGTTACTGATGGACAAAAGTACATTAATGTTTCATCAAACACTGATACAAACATAGGCTTTAACAATGACGGTTGATTCATGAAGGATTAATCTGACAAAACAGCCATTAAAAATAGATCATCATGCAACAGAAATACAGAGATAATCATTAATAACGAATTATCAATAAAGTATGAGGCATGGCAGGCAGAGGAGGTTGTTTGTGTCTATTTCAAACATCCATTTGCTATATAAATGTTTAACTCATTCAAATATGTATTTTTCAAGCATAATTAACGTTGGAGTGTGTATCTCTATATCAGCCATGGCTGATTCTAGATTTGCTTTAAGACAGGTTTACATTGAACATTAAGTGTCTCAACAAGAACCAAAACTGTTTATCATACAACTGTGAACAAAAATATCCCTAAATTCTCAAACACTTATATTCATCAATATAATAGTGAATTGCTTACAATAGCCTATACAAAACGTTAACATGACATAGCTAAAAAAGCAAAATCGACTAATATAATTTCAAAATGTTTCTTGAATTTTGATGGTTTCATTCTCTTGTGTACCAACATTTTTGGACACATTTTAATACATTTTGAAATTAATCTTATTTTTCCCCTTTATTAAACCCATTTACTTTGCCTTCCTAACTATGCATGATTCCTTGAATATTATTTTTTATTATTTGCATATTTGAGTTTTTTCTTATGTGCCATTTTTGGGTTGCGACCCACGCGTTGAGAACTACCGTTCTAAAATGTATCAGTCATGAATTCCTAAAAACACTGAATTCATAATGAACAAAAGCACTCAGTGTACTGCGTGTGACATACATCAAGTATGCTGATCTGTCTAGAATTTCACAGGTTACTGATCCACAAAACAAAGGCATCTGGCAAACTGCCATCCTGTAAAAAATACAGACACTGTGTGTGCTTTTTAAAGGATGGCAGTGCACTTCGCTGAATACATGCAACAGGTTTAGAGATTTGGAACACACTAAAGCCAAGGGCTGGTAAACAGAATATTGCTAGATGAACTGTATTGTATAACATAAACAAAAATGTTATAAATAGTATTGTTCATGATCTCAGAGATGATCTTAGAAAATAGCAAAGATCCTGAAGAATAATACGTACCATAGTAGCGTCCAGTTTGCTGTTTCACACATCCTACATCTGCAGCACTGCGTTGTAAATGCGACAGCAGTATTGTGCTTTCATGCAGACAGCATTAGAGCTGCGGCTCTAAACAGCAAGTAAAGTGATGTCTGGGTTACTACACTGAGCAATTTATTTAATAACAGCCATTGAGAATTATTACAAACTTTGCAGTTTACATGGGTTTAAGTGCTCACTGATTGCATGGTGAAGAGCAGAGGTTCAAGTGGGGCATGTCTGAGTACTTGACACCGTTCTTGTGTTCCTCTTCTCTAAGACTATAAGGATAGCCTATTTAAGCAAGCTGATACATGTTATATTTTTGTACATTTATCACTGCTGGGAAAAAATTCTGCAATTAACTTAAGATAACTTGCCTCATCTTATAAAATATAATTTTTTTGTTGATTGTAATTTTACTTAAGTTCGTTTTTTAAATACTGCTTGTACTGTATATAACCAAAAACGACAAAGTACTTTAAGTTCTTTCCACTGTAATGAGGAAAAAAATCCAAGTGAACGTGCCGGCACATTCGTTAATCCCAGAGGGTTACTCTGTGCTAGTTATTAGTTTCAAATTACAAACATATAAACAAAATTTTTTTTTATAATATTTATATATAATTGTATATATATATATATATATATATATATATATATATATATATATGTGTGTGTGTGTGTGTGTGTGTGTGTGTGTGTGTGTGTGTGTGTGTGTGTGTGTGTGTAATAAAAAATACTTTTTTTAAATAATAGTTTTTTTATAAGTATGATTCGTATTAAGATACTAACCTTGACATGCAGTTATAGACCTGGAAAGATGGAAAGAGAAAAAGTGGACAGTGTTGTTTCCTTTTCTTTAATCTGCTCTTCCAAACCGTCCTTTCTTTCGAGGTTTATCATAGAGAAATGAAAAGACTGCCAGTGCCTTTGTTTTGGACTGAAATAAACAAATGAACAGCAGAAAAACAAACACGCTCTGGAGGTCTGGATAATTACTGACAACAATTATGTAATTAATTTCTTTCACACTGCATTCTCCAATATCTCTGCTCTCCTTCTTTCTCTCTCTCTCTCTCTCTCTCTCTCTCTCTCTCTCTCACACACACAATTTACCCAGTCAAGAGACCATTAGACACACTCAGCACTGACTGCAAAGGTACCCATCTACTTTCTTGACCTCCAGATTACAGCTAGAAAACATGATTGCTGGGGCAGATGTGGTCAGAAGGTCAACACTTTGGTTAGCAACAGTCCAGATAAGGCATACATTCAATTCCCTCTCTGTGCTACAATAGCGATCACTGTCCTGGTTGGAGTTAACACTCCTACAATGAACTTCAAAGCCAAATACACTTCAAACGCACATATACACTCTCCCACTGGCTGACCGAGCAGCCCAATCTCACCTGAGCAGGCCCCTCCGACACTTCCCAGTAGATCAAAAGTAAAAAACTTGACTTTTTGAAAAAGTTACTGAAAAAAGTCCCCCAAAAATTAAGTAAATAAATAAATAAAAGCTTGTAAGCAAGGAAAGCAGAGAGGCAGTTCCCTGCAGAACACTCATTCAGGCTGTACGTCAAAACCACTAGCATTGAGCTCTGAACCGCTGCAGGGAATTGGAGGACGCAGCATCTTCAGTTCAGTGCACTGAGAAACGAGAATGAGTCATTGTCAGCAGCGTGGCGTGCCTGGATCTCTGCCCTTCAAACAATCTTCACACAATCATCAACACCCTGAAAGTGGATAGAGGCTGACAGCAACAAGACATTTGAGAACGACAAAAGCAGATGTATTCTCTCTCTATCTATCTCTCTATCTAGAATATAATTGCACCGTGAAACTGGAGAAATATCATTTATGTACATCTAATGTTTGAAAAAACCAAACAAAAACCAAGCTGAAACTTTTCTTTAGAAAGTGCTAAAGTTCAGTTCTTATTTATCTTCATATTGTCAATGCCGTTTATACACAGTGTTGTTTGGGGCAGACTGAGAATATTAGAGAATTCTTCCTGAATGTGTGGATTTACAGTATAATGAACATGGTGTTATAAAGCAGCCCTAAACATAATGTATTAGGGTTCTGCAGTGCAACACTGCAGTGTAAATGGAACAGCTGCAGGAAGCCGAATAAATGAATGGCTCTGACAGAGAAAAAGCAACAGAGAGCGTGAATCTTATTCCTTCACTTTATTGAAGTCTCACACCTTCCACTGGACCAGGGACAGAACATCAACACACAAACAGCCAAATAAAAGAAGTTGCACACAATAAAATGACAGCAAATCAAACAGATCAGGTCAAAAAGACCACAGTCTCTCCATCGTGGAGGTTGAAACGGGTCATTTAAAGTGCTTGAATTCATTCCTGTTAGTAAACATCTTTTCCTGTCCAGACCAACATGTTGGCAGATGTTGTTTTCAAGAAGCTATAATGGAGCAATAGTGTGGAGCAATGACAATGCTGCATACTCTTGTGTCACAATAGGTGAAAAACACGGCAAGACATGAACTATATGGAAGGAAAAATGGAAGATTTTTTTTGTAAGGAATTCATGGCAAGTGTTTATAGTTTCAGACATTTTCATGCTATCAAAGAATCATCCAGGTGAAAAGAACCCAGAGGAAGGCATACACACATGGGCAGCAAGTCATAAGTAGTTTACACAACAGTAAGAGGTCTTTGTATGAGTGCATTTATTTTAGCAATTTGGAAATCTAAAAACTAGACTTTTTAAAAAAACTTTTTGGATTGTTTTTCCTCTCTCGCTGCAGAACCTCAATGATGATTTGTTAAAGGAAACAGTATCTTTGAGTTGCAGATACTCATGAATCAGTGTTTTTACAGCATGTAAAGAGATGTAGAAAACATCACATTTAAAGCATCTATTAAAGCAAGAAATGCCTGGATGCATGGTTAACAATAATGTTTTTATAAAACTTAATGCTGCTTTACTCGGATTTATCTTAGTTTAAAGGCACAGTTCATCAAAAAATGTCATCACCCCTTGTCACTCCACACCTGTATGACTTTCTTTTGTGGAACACAAAGATGGTTTAAAGAATATGTTAACTGTTTTTGTCAATTCTGTAAGTCAATGGTCCCAGACACACGTTGTTGAACTTTTTGTCATTTCTATCTTGGACCCCATTGATTTTCCTAGTATGGACTTAAACATTTAGCAAAATATCTTCTTTTATGTTCCACAGAAGAAAGTAATTCATTCTTTGGAACAAAATGAGGGTGAACAATTGATGACAACATTTTCATTTTTGATTGAACTCTCCCTTTAATTATGGGTCATAACAATTTTGCCTTGTTAACAGTCAAATGAAAGAAAATGACACAAGCAAATGGAATTAATGTTCTTCTGTGACTTTGCAATAGCAAGACTACAGTCCTTCTGCACACGTATACGACACAATGGGAGACAGATGTAGAGAAAGAAATACAAACAAAGTGTCTCAAGAGCATTACAAAACAAGCCCTCCATTGATTTTCTGCTTAGTATAACCACAGAGTTGGGTGAGAGAGAAACACACACACAAATATCCTTCTTCTATTGATTTTCTTTAGTTGGTTTTAGACATGGCTGCCCATCACTGCTTAGGGTGTGTCTAGAAGTGTGCGGCCCACATAAGAGTGTGTTGTAATACCCAAAGCCCCTCGTATTCTGGGAAAATGGCAGTAAAATTACATTTCGCTTTGGATTAAACATCCACCGTAAAAGTTTAGGGTAAAGTATCTGTATATACTAATATGTATACAGTCTGATATATTGCACATAGACATGGGAGGGAGGTTCTTGCATATTTAAAATAATAGTTCGGATAAGTCCATGTGCTTCCATGCAGTGGATATTACAGTACATTTATGTATTAGAGTGTATTATGTATCAAGGCATGCCAAAAGCAAATTATTTGCCAGATGCCTCATCAACCTTCTGAGACATACTTGTGTAATCTTAAGAACAGAAAACACCATCTCAAGATCAGTAAACCTTTCTTTAAGAAAAAAAACAAAACAGAACCACCCCGAATGTCTTTTTAAAAAAACTACGGTGGTCAAAAGCAACTTACGGCACTAGACAAACAGTCCAATTTATCTCAGTATTCAACATTTTGCCATAAATGGACCTTGGTTTTTGTTTTGTTTTTTATTTATCATTGCTTGTAAAGCCAAAAATAAGTTAGTGCAAAATCAAGATGAAAATATTTTCCAAAAATTAAGAACTCACTCATGTCTCAAAGCAAAAATGTTAATCCTGCAGCATTGGAGCAAACTGAACAGCTTAATAAAGCCATTTTAACTGTAAACATCTTTATAATGTATAAATAATTAAAAAGCATTTTAACAGTTTTGTATGCAACTAATGGGGGGTGAAAAGGCAAGTTTATGCTTTGAGCATGCCATAATCCATAATCAAGAAAAATAACCTTATTAATACAGGAGGCATGAGCCTAATTAAAATGAAAAACTGCTGATCACGACTGAAGCCAAGGTGAAAATAAAGGAAGCACCGACAGCGGCATGTGCGCCCTCCTGCCAAAACAGTCTTTACGTCAAAGCAAGTCTTTAGCACTGAGAAAAAATTAAATAAATTGTAGCTTGGACTTCGTGTTTATGTGGTGAACACAGACAAGGATATGAAATGAGGCATGAAGTAATATACATACAGTTCAAAATCACAGCAGACTGACAGGTTTTCTCTGTGGAAACTGAAGATGAGACTTGGGTCACGAGACACTGACTCCTCTGTCTGTACGACAAGCTCTGGGAGGTTGCGTAGACAATAATATGTGTTTTCGCAGTTAAGCCTCGGGAGGTTGGTGATGCAAATGTCATATTCACCCACTAAATGAGTGGGCGTCCAGAGGGCATGCCGCATGGGAAAATATTCAGACACTGAGGGCCTTGAAAAAGCTCCACAGGCAGTCTATGGCACTTTGTCTTCTTTGACGTTTGTTGAGTAACGCTAAAAAAAAAAAGAGCTCTCTAGTGGCTCTATTTCTATTAGGCCTTCCATTGCTTATTTTCTCAGATTTTGCCTTTTCTTTCAGTCTGAATTTCTGTCAGTCATCCTTTTCTCCAGTTTGTCAATCCATGAGAAGCTCAACTGTATTAACATGGTTATGTATGAATGATGTAATTGTGAGTGGTAAAGGTTTCTCAGTGGTTATGGAATGATGATCAATGACTTTTAGTCTGAATCAAAAGAGTGGTTTTGTGCGACAGAAGCGCTGATTGTGACACTACTTTTTTGTTGCATAGTTAGATGCGATAGCTTATCTTCTTCGTTTAACACTAACAATACCATCTAGTGCAAGCCGCATGTGTGATCATGCGTTCAGGAGGTAGCCTTATCAGTGTTTATGGCTGCAGCTGACGCTCAGTGGATCTTTGGCTTTTCAAGTCTTGTGGAGATACCGAGCGGTACCGAAGCGTTGTGTTCTGGGTCAGCCTCTCTCCTGACCACTGCTGGCCAAGGCTGGGATAGCCGGCCGCGAGTCACGGCGTCATTCCCTGCACTGTAGCATGGCAAACCTCTGGACGGAGGAGGCGGAAGAAGTTGATGGGCCTTGTGGTTCATTGAGGGTCCTGGTTTTGGGTTTGACCCACTACTGCCCCTTATAGGCAGAGTAGGGAGAGTTACCCGTTTGTGTAGACGTGGAGGCTGCAGGACACGCGGGCTGAAGGACAGGGTACGAGTTGATTGCAGGAGTTTGTTTTGATGGCTTTCTGGGGTTGGTCTCACAATCTGTTCTCCAGCCCACTGTGATTCACTCTCATTGTTGTCTTGTATGCGAAGGTGGGTGCTAAGCAACCAACTCAGCTCCTCTGGGTCAGGAAGAGATTTAGACACGTGAGGATCTCCAGCAGGAGGAAGAATTGGGTCGGTGGAGGGGACTGGAGGACAGGACGTAGAAGGCTGTTCTCCTTCGGTGCAGGCATCACTGTGGCCCCCGGTGGGGACTGTTCTTGCTAGCTTTCCCTGGATGGGGGGCTCGTTGGGGATGCGACTGATGGGCTGAAGTATTTGAGGCTGTGAAGGACAAAATAGAACAGTATTTAACATAATAAACTAGAACATACTGTAGATCTGCAATCAGTTGATATGATCGTTTGGGACTGAAAATTGTGGTGTTTGTGATTGAAAACAGGTGTGACTCTCGAATTGTCCCCAATTCATAAAGCAGCTTCCAGGAGCAGTTACAGAAACACTGTACGAGGGGATAACTAATGTGATAGCTGTGAATAACAAAAGTGATTTAAGTAAATGTCAAAGATAGAGACTACTATAACATCGGAAAGTATTCACAAATTTGAGGGGGGGGGGGGGGGGGGGAAACTCCTATTGAAGTTCATTCATCAAATCTTAATTATCCGACAGCAGCTGCTGTTCACTAGTTGCATTCACACAGCAACAGTAAGTCAAATTCACTCTTTGTTGTGAGTCATCATTCGCAGTGCTTCACAGGAGGGAGTTGTCGCTGAGAGATATTTTGGAAGTTTACTTGTAGTGATTCTCTGATCAGAGTAGGTTTCTTTGCAGAATAATGGGTAATGTAGTTTTTCACCAGGAATTCAAATGTTAAACACAATCGTAAAAAAATTAAAAAATAAAGTAGGCTGGCGGCTTCAACAAAAGCATACATCAAATCCCCAAAATATTCACAAATCGAGAAAATGAATGGGAATTTTACTTCTGGAACCCAAATATTGCACTATTACAATTCAGTAAATTCCTCTTCCTGTAATTCAAATTCCAAATCAACTTCCCGAGGGGTGTGGCAGATTCTTCAATTCTGAATTTTACACAAAACTGTATCTAGCACTCTAAAACAGCACTGAAAACTGTATTCTGCTGCTTTATGAACATCGCCAGGTTGATGAGACGATAGCGGTCAGTCGTCCTGTCGACAGTTCAGTTCCAAACAGAGTGCGACTGTAACAGTGTGGATTTAAATGTATGAGCATGTATACAGGTGAGTTTCAGTAAACACAACTGAACTGTGCACCATGACAGAGGCATACGTCCTTGTTATCTTCTCATTCACTCTCTCTGTCTCTCATGGGCTGTTTTTGCTGAATAGCACAGCTCTACTTTAAACCACACCACCCCCTACTGGCTAACAGTGGTTTCATGCAGCCTGACACATTTCTATTCAGCCAGAGACCATTTGTAAGGTGTGTATTATCTCCAGATACTATCACAAAACAATTTTATCACAAGCCCGACCACACAGGGTTGAGAAAATGTCAGACTGAAGAGAGGTAAAGCATTACAATTTAAAACACCACTAGAGAGAGCAAAAAACAACAACAGCTAACAAAAAAACAAAAACATGCTTGTTCTCCACTTTAAGAATACAGAATACGAGTGCAGTCTGGGAACAAGGGAGTAAAAGTGTGAGCGATGGTTTGTGCATGTGTGCAGGAGAGTTGTCGGTGGCGTGAGACAGTACAGACAGTCACATCCTCTACGTGACGTTACAAAATCTCTGGGGTGGAGAGACGTCAGCAGACACCTGGAGATAACATCCATAATGCATTCATCTCTGTCTCTTAGTGAGAACAGACGAGTCTCAGAGACTGTAACCTTTTAAACCCTGTGACGACATAAATCTCCGTTCACACTGAAATCGTTTTTAATAACAAGTTTGTCACTCCAAATGCAGATAATTTCGGACATTATTTTCCATGCATTTTTTCTTTTCATGTGAGCTTCAGTCTTTACTCCTTTTGGTAGTTGTCGCATCACATCCCAGCTCACTTGTATGCGAAACTTCTCAACTTTGTCCACTTGCAGGACACGGCCAAATTGACAACGTCACGGTCAAATTGAAAATGACTTCTGGTAACTTCCGGAACCTCAGTGTGAAAGGAGCTTAAGAATAAAAGCAGATGCAATGAGTGCCCCCTACGTGAGAGACAGAAATTTACACAACTGATAACTCCATTACTCTTTTCATGCTTTCATAAAAGAATTAAATGTTTAAAACAGATATTAATGAGCCATTTATACCAATAATTGATTTGTCTCAGTCAACAACTACACATCCAATTTATTTTAATGTCTTGCTTTAATGTTGAAACCCCCAGTTCCAGAGGATGACTCTCCCATTAAAAAAATAAAAAGATCAATATTACTTGCCAGATTAATTGTTTATAATTTATACAATATTAATTGAACAGTGGTGTATAGTTATCTCATCGTGTTGTCATACTGGTGTTTCTGCAATGTCATAAAAGGAATAAGCCACTCAAGGCCACTTTTACAGTCATTTTACTATGGTTAAGGTATGTTCTTAAGCATAATGCAAGGATGAGTACCTAAAGCCCCCTCAACGGTGGTAAAATTACTGTAATGAACAGCCTCACAACCGTATTACTTTTATTAAACAACAGTAACAGCATTATGACAAATGACACCAATTTTCAATAAACAATTTGCACACGATAAACAATTATTCTGCCAAGTGATATAGTTCATTATACTGACAGTTTTGGGGTTGCCAAGCAACATATAAACTTAGAAACAACAGAATTCATCACAGGTGTTTTTATCGGCTTTGAACAAGGCTCATCACATCTAATTACAATTTAAAGTTAAAAAATATCTGTTTTATAATACAATATTATTAATATCATGAAAACAAAGGAATCCAATCATGCAGCACCAAACAAACAACAGCAACAAGACAGTAAAATGAAAAACAAAGTTGAACAGATTCTATGCCGAACAGATTCTATATTAATCTTTGTAAAACCTGTCTTTTATAACGCCGCTACAGATGAGGATGTGCTAAAATTGCAACAGTGGCTTGCAGGATGCTTGCAAGACTATTATAAATCCTAATAAATTATTAATTTTTTTTTTTTTTTTTTTTTTTTATGGAATGAAAAAAAAAAAGGCTTTTTCTAAGGCAATTAAAATGTTCCTGAAAGTAAAAGCCATTTTTGTTGTGGTGGGGTAAATGTAAATCTGAACTTTCCCCCCTAAAGGCCTAGAAAAATAAATCCTTATTATTAGGCCTTGAATACCAGTAGTCAAAATTGCAAAAAATGGTTTGTAGAATGCTTGCAAGACTATCATAAATGAGCAATGCTTTGCACTGTATGCCACTGTTTTCTAAAAACAATAATTACAATTCATAGCTTTACTGTAGTTTCATTATATTGCATAATTTCTAGCTATTATTGCAATAATAGCTGGAAATTACAACTATTGTTGCAATAATAGCTTTTTCTTGTAAAGAAAACTTTTCTGATTGAATTAAATATGGAAATATATTTTCCTGAACCAAACAAAAGGATTTTAAAGAAAAATTTATAATCTTTTGTGGTGGGGTCCAAGAAAAAAAAAAAATCCTTATTATTGAGTCCTAATAAGCACATATATTTTAAAGAAGCGCAGGGAGAATCAACTGCCTCTGAAACGTTTCCTAAGATAACATTTGTAACACGATTGCTAGATATTACAACAGAAAGAGCTGTAATAAAGTCTGGCTCTAATTCAGTCATTCATCTTACTATAAGATTTGGCTGATGCAATGTGGCCATTTTGATAATAGAGAAGGTTTTTAATATCCTGAGTTTGTAGAAGTGGAGGTTATAATGTGAATCCCGAAGGAGTTATTGGATCATTTTATTTTAATTGTCCTCTAAAACTGTTCAGTGTCTCCCAGTGCAGTCACAAGACCAAGGACAATTGCACCATGGGCTAATTCCCTGCTTGTGTGTGTGTTTGAGATGTTTGAACCCTGGTCCACCTGTGCAGACTGATGTCTGTTTGGATAAAGTCTCTTGCTGAGAGAAGTGGTGAGTCTCCCAGAACACACCAGTATACACTGTAGCACCATTACAGCAAAGACAGATCTGACACAACCACAGCAATCACAGCCCATGGAGGAAGAGATGAGAGCAGACACATTAGGATTTCAGACAGGTGGTTGGGGCCAAAGATTAAAGGGGTGGTATAATACCCCTTTTTACAATATGTAAAATAAGTCTGTTGTCCCCAGAGTGTGTATGTGAAGTTTTAGCTCAAAATACCCCACAGATCATTTTTTACAGCATGTTAAAATTGTCCCTTTTTGAGGGTCAGTAAAAAACGTGTCGTTTCGGGTGTCCCTTTAAATGCAAAAGAGCTGCTGCTCCCGGCACAGAGGGCGGAGCTTCAAGAACTCCTGTGTTTCAGCAGCTCCGATTACCTCAAGCAGACACCCACTAAAATGTCAGAAACTGTTCTGCCTTTTATGTTTAAACTGGAGTCGGACAATGATGGAGAGACTCAAGAAGAAGTGACAACATGTAGAATGCAACAGGACGTTTATGAATGGTTAGTTTATGAATTTATGTTGCTGATGTGGAGTTAACTATCTTCAAGTCTTTGATTAGCATATTCTTTCATGATACTCTATAAAATCGCTAGTGTGGGAACTGTTGTTAGATGCCTACAGAGTGACATGCTATTGCATTTGTGTTTCGTACTGTACTGCATGTGAGCAGACTCACAAATGTGCTTGACTACAACAACTCTTCCTCTTCTCAACAACTGCATTCCCGGGGGTGGGATTTATGTAAATTTTAGGAATGTCGTGTAGTCCCTACCAGCCGTTTGTTGTAGTCCTTAAAAATCTATTTCTTTAAAAGCAAATATCTTCCTTTGCTTTGAACTTTGAGCGTTGTAACTTTGCAGATGTTTTTTTATGCTCAAACAGCAACATTACACACTAACTAAAGTTAGAAAAGTGAAATCATAATCAACCACCCCTTTAAGGGGAAAAAAAAGTCTCATGCCAAGTCTCAAGTATGTGTGAAAAAATTGGAATCCATGCTTTAAAAATAAAACTCAAACAAGCATGCATTGTTTGTTCACGTCACGTGACCATGCAAAGGGTGAAGCTTTTAGTAGAGGTTACTGTACCACGCTGTGTCGCGGAAGTAATGCACAAGATGCTCCACCCCTGTCCCCAGGTATTATCGGATAGGCAGAGGGGGAGAAATAACACAGAGCACAAGTTCATCCAATCAGGAAACAGGAAGAGGAAAGAGAAAGGGAAAAGAGAGGAGGACAAGGAAAGAAGAAGATAGAACTGACAAAGCAGTGGAGTAAAACCAAAAGAGAAGGAAGGAAGAGTAGAGGAAGATCTGTAGAAGAAGAGACTGAACATAGTCTGACATCTGCTCTATAGCTACGGACATGTTTACAATCACGTAAAACACACATTCTCTCAAATGATCACAGCTGCCTGCCTTCCTTTGCTCCCTACCTGTCTGATGTTACAACTGCAAATTAAATTTTACTAAAATTTACATTTTACTATTATTATATGCACTACTGTTCAAAAGTTTAGGGTTAGATGATGCTCACCAAGGTTGCATTTATTTAGCTGCATTTATTACAAAAAGAAATGCAGTAAAAACAGTAATATTGTAAAATATCATTACAATTTAAACCTTACATTTTATGAAGCTGCTCATAAATTTTTACTCACATTTTTTTGCTGTCACTTTCAAACAATTTAATGCATTCTTATTAAATAAATTAATACTTAACCCCAAACCTTTGAACAGGAGCATCTTATTATTATTATTATTATTATTATTTCTAATTATTTTGAGATTGCCACAAATTAATTTAATTCCTAAAAACATCAGATTTATTATTTTATTATCTTATTTAAAAATAAAAAATAAAAATTTAGAGACCAAAACAGGCTTCCATGCCTATCCCAGGTTAATGCGCAGAGACATTTCCCTGAGGCTTTTGCAACTCTGTGTTTGGTCTGACATGTCAACTTCTAGCTCAGTCAATGGGATGAGTTTGAGGCAGGGCTACCTGTTTGATTATTTATTAAATAGATTTAGAAAAATATTCAGAAAATGTAATTTTCCCAAAGCAAATGAATTTGACTGCAAAATTCCACAATCCGTAAACAAACACACCTGAAGACAGGGCTCGAAGCACGGCCATCTACACAAAAACACACAGTGTAACAGCTGATGTGGTCCAACCAGCGCAGTGACCCACCTAGACCTGAGAGACAGTTCAAAACTGCCCAGTGGGGAACTGCTGACTGTCTAACCTCTTAAACCACTTCCTCTTTCATCTCTCTCACACCACATCTCCTCCTCCTCCTCCTCTCTTTTAAGACTGATATCCTACTTACACATCTCTGACTCACTCCATGATGTGACTATATTGCGCATATATATTTATAAACCAACAGGGATACAGCATATGAAAGAGAAGGGAGCAGAGATGAAGAGTCAGGGTGAGGCAAGAAAGCTGAACATATTGCCAAAGGAACGGGGTCAGAGGTCAGGGGGTTAATGACTCACTTTGTCGGCGTTGAGGCATGCTGGCACGAGGTGTAGCCTGGTACTGGCACTGCCAGGAAGAGAGGAGAGGAGTGGGTACAGCCTGCAACACACATAGAAAAACCGTGACGCACACACGGCACCCGCACAGCTGCGGAGAGAGACAAACCCCAGTGAATCTAGACAAACACACAGTTTAGAAAGAAAAACTCTTTTGCAAGCACATCGCACAGAGAAACGGCGCACATCTCATCTCCTCTGAGAAGACAAACTACCATCAATGTCTGAACATCAGACTAAAATACCAGCGGGGAACAAGCCGTGAATGCATGAGCCACAACACAATACGTGCATGCAATATTCCTAGCCAACAGATGCGGATCTCACAGATAATATTTTCTTTTTTCTGTGTAAATGGCACATGCACTGGGGAAATTTCTGAGATAAGGAAATCACATTTTCTTAGGTTATATGTACATTTACCTCTAATATTTTGTCAGGCTCAACAGTAATGTTCGTAAACATCCAAACCTGATCTTGAAAACGGATTACATACCATTTAGAGGTACCTTTGAGAATTTAAGATATAAAGGCAAATAAAACAAATTACACAACCTGATACCCAGGAAGTGTGCATGGTCTTGCTGACCTGTGATATTACATATATACAGTAGTGGTCTTGCTGCCCTGTGATATTACATATATACAGTAGGAACTCCATGACTCTAGTCTCTCTTTTCATTATGGACAGACAACTAGACCTGTTTACCTTTATAACTCAGAGTATGCTTACATGCACAGTTTTATTTGAACAACACTTTTCTTTTTTCTGCCTAGTCAAGCTAGTGTTCATCTGTCTGTCCAAATACTGTTGAAATGACCGAAAAATGCACAAAAATATATGAAGGATCATTTGAAGCAAGTGCACAACACTAAGGCCAACTGCAATCCAATTAACATGGCAAGTAATTCAGCTTTGCAATCACAGGAATAAACTGCATTTTCAAATGTAACGAAACAGAAAACGGTTATTTTAATATTTTAAAATGTTACTGGTTTTATTATATTTTTTATCAAATAATTGCAGCCATTGCGAGAATGAGACAAATCTTACTGACCGTAAACGTTTGCACCGTAGTGTACATGCTGGCAAAAATCAAGCAATATTTGCATTATGTCTAGGTCTGTTAAACTGACTTCGTAAAAACTTGATGAAATGTTTTAGTTTTTACTGAAATTGAACAATATGGGTTTGAAGAATTTGGCAGCAAGTAAATGGGAACTTATTTCTTTGATACTAATTGTACTTTTGAACTGACAAAAAAAATCTGTGGCATTATTTTAAATTTACAATTTATTCCAGTATAACTGATTTCAGATTCATCCTGCTTTGCTGTTCCTGGTAAAGGAACAAATCTCACCTTCCAGTCACTGCCTGCTAATCTTAGTTATCCGTTTAGCATTAGGGCAAGGGTTAGTTCTATGAATGGATAAGAGGAAAGTTTTTCCAAGAACAACAAAGGAAGTCCATTAACCATCCATGGTTGCAGATTTGTGACATTACATTACAATAACAGATCACTAATAACTTATTTTATGAAGTCATGCAAATGTAACTTTTAACATGAGGGATGGTTAACCTAAAAAAAAGAAAATTATGTCATTTATTCACCCTTCATTCCAAACCTGTATAACTTTCATTTATAAAAACACAAAAGATTACCTGTATTTGAATGTCTAAGGCCCCTACATACCAAGTCTTCTAAATCCATATGACAGCTTAGTATGAGGAACAGAATGTTTAATTGCTAATGACAGTTAATCTTGCTTGACAGCCGTGATGACTTCACTTTCATCATGTGTGACCCTGGATCACAAAACCAGTCACAAGTAGCACGGGTATATGTGGCAATAGCCAACAATACATTGTATGGGTCAAAATTATAAATTTTTCTTTTATGCAAAAAATCATTAGGATTTTTACCAAAGGTAGGGTAGGTCAGAATTCGCCTTTGGCTAAGCCACGCCCTAGAATGTAGATTGACCAATCACAGCGCAGCCAAGAACGAGCTCCCACAGAGGCTCCGACACTTTTTCACGGCGCTCCATTGACTTCAACGCAGGCGGCTCATATTTTTGGTCTCGGCAGGCCATTACGTCGTCGTTTTATAAAAAATATGGTTAAACGTTGTGCCTGGGGCATTTGTAACACAGATACGCGTTTCCCAGAGAGGTTGGAGGGGGTGTCCGTTTTTTCCCCTTCCCAAAACCGAAGTTAAATACTGACAAGTGTCGTCTTTGGATTAAACTGTGTGGACGTCCTCTCAGTCAGCGAAACCCCTCAACATCAACAACACACTTTTGTCTCTAAGATACATTTAGCTTTTAACCTTACTGTGAAGTTATACTAGTTAGACAGATTTATGCTGGTTTAGATGTATGATTTCGGTTATCTACCCTAATTGTTGATACGCTAGCACACGCTGCTAATAAACACAACTTTATACTCGCGTAGTCCGTTTGCTTTGTAAATAATAACGATTATAGAAGTGAATAGAGACCTACCCAGCTTTGCATGAACAGTGTTTCTCCTGATATTGTTAGTCACAGCCTCCGTCTCGATTAGGATATGCTGTGGTTCATTGTTTGACTGTGACCGTTATGCTTTTGCCTCTATTTGGATGCCTTGTTGTTGCTCGCGTTTCACCGTTTGTCTTGAATAAAGCCTTCAAACGCATACTGCAGCCCCTTTTGCCTACTTCTATTGGACACTTTATTTGCTGCTTTATAAAAGTCTGATAAAATTTCAGCAGGAAGAGCCGTCACAGCATAAGCCATGTTGATACCAAACCAGAGCCCAGATGAAGTTGTCGGAGGTAGCAACAGTAACTAAGGGGGGCGGGGCTTAGCCAAAGGTGAATTGTCTAAAAAAAACTTTTATTCAAATTTGTTTAAACTGTCTTTATATACCAATGCATAATTAAAATGCAAGTACTCTGAAATAGAGAGTATAAAAAACCGAGTGACTCTAGTGTATTTAATCTTCAATAAACACAGCTCATTAATTCCATTCACTCCCACCTAAAAACGGGTGCGCGACTGCGTGCACGTGGGCAGAGCCAGTAATAACGGCGGTAGTCATGGCGACGGAGAGTGACAGTCGCGCAAGCCAATCCTGTGATTCGTCCCGAATGGAAATAATGAGCTGTGTTTAATGAAGATTAAACGGTCTAGAGTCACTCGATTTTTATACTCTTTTTATCAGAGTACTTACATTTTAATTATGCATTGATATATATAGAAAGTTTAATCAAATTTGGTAAAAGGTTTTTATATAAATCCTACCTACCCTACCTTTAAGATATTTTGTAAATTTCCTACCGTAAATGTATAAAACATTTATTTTTGTGAGTGAATGCAGCAGAACCGCAAACATAATTGGACAACTTTAAAGGTGATTTTCTCATTAGTTTTTTTTTTTTCCACCCTCAGATTCCAGATTTTCAAATAGTTGTATATCGTAAAATATTGTCCTATCCTAACAAACCATACATCAATGGAAATCTTATTTATTCAGCTTTCATATGATGTATACATCTTAATTTCACAAAATTGACCCATGTTTTGTGGTCCAGGGTTACATATGGAAAAGAGCAGCAGGACATTCTGCTAAATATCTTTAATGTCCAACAGAATAAAGGAATTCATACAGGTATGGAAAACTAAACTGTCAAGTATCCCTTTATTGTTCAAACACTAACATGCAAACTGAACACCAGTCCTATTGTTCCCGATCCCCAATAATTCTGTTTCTCTCTCTTCCTCATTTCCAGTTTCAAATTCTCATCCATCTCTTGTTACCTCCCTCATCTCTCTCTCCTCCCTGTAATCTTTCCTGACTCCAGTCTTTCTCTGTGTGCTGTTGGCTTTACTGATTGTGTGCCGGTCTTCAATAAGAACACGTCCCCTGGTGAACATCCCAGGCTGGGGCTCTGAAAGCTAAACCACCGGAGTTGGTGCTGTGCGGCTTCACTTAAATAGGAGATGACAATCATTCTGCACTCTGTAGTAGATGCCCGTTTTCCCGTAGCAGCTGCAAATTGGCTAAATCGGCACCTCGGCAAACAAGCCTCAGCTCAGGGCGTCCCGAGAGACCGTCGGGCTATTTCACCACGAAAAACGAACAAGAGGAAGGTAAGGCTGGAGGAAAGGAAAAGAACAGAAGGAATGTGTTGTCTGATTTGTCACCCTGACAACACATTTGCTTCCCCCTTTTGTAAACAACTGGCCACCTATAAAGCCTAGAGAGTTTTTAAGGAAACAGGAAATAAAAACGAGGCAGACGGCTCACCAAGGACACACACACAGATACACCAGTCACAATACATTAACATTTTGGGAGAGTTTAGGGTGCCTCCATGATGCGATCAAGTTGACATGCATGTTTCTAGGACAGAGAGTGAGAAATAACTCACAGCGGGGTGATGATGGGGCGGTCGCCACACCGTCTGAGTGGATTTATCATGATGCGTTCTTCTCTCACCTTTGGCCCCTGACTTCAACTGATGACACTGACATCTCACCGGCTGAAAGAGAGAGAGAGAATTAAAGCAATAATAATTAGATTTTTACACTTGCTAAAGAAAAGAGTGGTTTGAGTGTCTTGGCCATTCAAAACTTGCTCCCGCAATGCTAGATTGTTGGCAGTAGTTTCCAGGGTGTTACTAGTGGAAATAAATGTATCTGTTTTTATGACCAACAACTAGACCAAATTTTCATGTTGGCTCATCATTTTTAACCGGTAACCAATATTAAGAACTGATTATTAATTATTGTTTTATTTTTGACACGTGACATGACTAAAGAAATCATAAAAACTACAATAAAAGCATGACTTATCATCAACAATCATAATAAATTAAAATAAATATTAAAAAATGTAATGTTCTATTTATGCAATCAAAATTTTCTTAGAATTGATAACCATTTTTTAAATATTTAAATAGAAAACTTCAAATGCTAGAATGCTGTAAGTATTTTCTAGGGCATTGCTGGTAGAGAGAAATTGATAAATTTTTTAAGACCAATAACTACACCAAATTGTTCCGTTTAAGTTTTTATATAACCACTTATTAAAGACCTTATTACTAATTATCGCTAATTTTTGATACACACCATGACAAAAAAACTAAACCATTAAACTACAATAAAAACAATGCATTGCAACTGACCATTATTAATATTTTTATTGAACACATTATTCATACTAAATTATTATTTTGTTAAATTTATGCAAAGCATGTAAAACTGATTTTCTAGAACCATTCTAAAAACATTTAAATAGAAAACTCTGAAAAAAAGAGCACCCTCAAGGCTCTACGATATTTTGATTATAAAGGATGATTTTATTTTATTGTTCACTAGGCGAAAATCAGGTTGCTGGTAACAGAACCTCTTCTCAATAAGCTGCACAATTTGAGGTATAATTTATGCCAGTAGCACAAGAAGTAAAGAGTTTGTTAAATTCCCTAACCAATATATAAGCATGTAATATTGAAGCTTGCCTTAAGCACGTACTCTTGTTCTAATGTAAAGAAATCTCATTTGCTTTCATCTTTGCTTTGCAATCAGCGTAATGCAAAAGAGGTGAGTTTATTAGCGCTAATGGTATAATTGCTCACCGAAGGTGACAGTAATTGGGATTAAAGGTTAAAGTGCATGTGTTGATGCGCCATTTGCTGCAGGTTTTTTGGTATTTTTTTTGGCTTGGAGCAGTGATGTTAATGAACAGTATGAGATGTGGGTTTGTTCTGAGAACATCCCGTCCTGATTTCATCTCATTCATGCAGACATGGAGTTAGCATGGCTTTAGTATCTTCCAGCAGACCCTGCAGGCTCTGATTAGCCACTCATGTATTATGTATATTCAATCAATACAAAATGGTCAAAATGAGCACCAGTTTAAATGTGTCAGGAATGGTGATGCTCACAGATTCTTGATGCTGTTGATGAGTGAGCCGTGTGATGATTTTATCTTTATTTTTCAGCTCTTCCCTGAGATGCGCCACCTCCTTCATCAGTTCCTCCATCTGACACACAAATACAAAACAACTAATAAATGCATACACAAATAATATGAAACTATATTGTCTACATAAATAATGCATGTGTACGGAATTGAAAAAGGGGGCATAGAGTTGATGTCAATTTGTAGGCCAAAACAGAATGCTAATTCACCACATGTTCCCTCAGGAATTACTAATGGCTTTTTAGAATAGCAGTTTGCAATTGAGTATAAGTAGTTCTGTGGTAAACATTAGTTGAGATATATTAAGGTTTCGTTCTACTTCTAAAACTTTAAAAACACAAGCTGTTATATGAGGATTTTCATGTACTTATAGTTTTAGTCTTTATGTAGCAACTTGCTTAAAATATGTGACCCTGGATCACAAAACCAGTCACAAGTCGCACGGGTATATTTGTGGCAATCACCAACAATACATTGTGTGGGTCAAAATTATCGATTTTTCTTTTATGCCAAAAATCATTAGGATATTAAGTAAAGATCATGTTCCATGAAGATATGTTGTACATTTCCTATCATAAATATATATATTTTGTAAATTTGTGAGAGAGAATGCTGCACAATCACAAACATAAATGGACAATTTTAAAGGCGATTTTCTCAATGTTTAAATTTTTTTGCACGCTCAGGTTCCAGAATGTCAAATAGTTGTATCCCAGACAGATTTTTTCCTATTCTATTAAATTAAAGTATATAAGCCTAAAATAAAGGCTTATTTATTCAGCTTTCAGATGATGTATAAATCTCAATTTAAAAAAAAATTATGTGACTGGTTTTGTGGTCAAGGGTCACACATGAACTTTGAAGCTGTTGTTAAGATATGACTACTATTTATGCAGTTGAACAAACCATGGAAGAATCTTCCAGATTAAGCATTCTGCATTTGAAAAACACTTTTCTAAAAACACTTTAGAAATTCCTGAGGGAGCCCATGGCTTGAAAATGCTCATTTTCTTTTTTAGGTTTTAGGACTGCAAGTTGAATAGCTTTATTCAGGTGGGTGTTTATGGGGTGTTATGGACCTGCTTGGCTCTGCTGTCATCTTCACTGGAATCCAAACTCTCTGGAGTAATCTCACCATCATCCATCTACATAAAATGGCAATTTATTCAGAAGATGCATCTCTCAAGTTTACAACTCATCCCTTTCTTTTACTCTTTTTTTGTTTGTTTTACAACTACACGCATACTAAAAGCTACTCAGAGGCTAACAGATGTGTTTGGATAGCTAAGTGCAAATATGACTCATCCAGCTGTGTGCGTGTGTGGTACCTGCAGCAGACTCTTGAGTTTGAGCAGCTGTGATTTGACAGACGAGCAGTCTTCTGCCACGTGCTTGAAAGTGAGCTCATCTAGCACCACCGTGTGACTGTCATGCTGAACTGTGGGATGGAGGGGCCGATGGCCTGTACGACAGGCATCGTAATGAAACCCGACCAGCCTAAAAGAAAGGAGTTCAGATTTAATATAATTTATAGAAAGAAACACAACATCAGTATTAAAGCAGTCATATAATAAAAATAATAAAATCACATTTCTTATGCTCTTTGAAATCGTAAGTGATGAAAACAGACTAATGTGCTAATTACATTAAGTTACTAATGTAACCCCGCTAATGTAACGGAGACATTACGTCAATACTGACGTATTTGGGTCTCGTCTGGGAGCACAATCACCTACAAGTGGTAACTAAATGAGCCAATGGAAATTGGCCAACAATATTTGCATGCCCAGGCACTCCTACGCGGACATACGGGTATAAACATGGCCGGCACTCACTTCTCATTTATGTTTTGCTGAGGAGCCGAGACAGGGATCAAACCCTTCAGCGGTGGTTCAGGGCTGTGGCAGGAGGGACGTAACGTCTATGTTCCCTGGGGTTACATTAGTAACCTAGCCATATTTAGTCAGTCATGTTCGATGTGACTGACTGAATGGGAACAGCTTCATCCAAACTTTATGACATTAACCAATATACACCGACTACTTGACCACCAATATTTACAAATCAACAACAGCTATTCAGTGTTCAGGAACTTGGCTCATTCAGTCATGACGAGGTCATTAGGATGAAGTTGAACAGATACTGCCATTTCAAAATCAACAGACGACATTATTATTCCAGTTTGTATATATCTGGCAATTAAAGTATCCTTAATTAAAGCTTTAAGAATGGGTGGCTGAAGATTATGTGTTACAATGTCTCTCATACCATTAGTCTGACCATAACAGTTTGTGTGGCATATTTCAGTGTGGTTGTTTTGTTAACTTGTCACAATCTACACCAGAGGTCTTCAATCCTGCTCATGGAGGGCCACTGTCCTGCAGAGTTCAGTTCCAATCCTAATCAAACACACCTGAATCAGCTCATCAAGCTCTTCAGGATCCCTTGAAAATACAAAGGCCGGTGAGCTGAAGCAGAACTAAACTCTGTAGGACAGTGGCCCTCCAGAAGCAGGATTGAAGACCTATGATCTACACACTATAGTGCAGGGATAGGCAACTCCGGTCCTGGAGGGCCACTGTCCTGCATAGTTTAGCTACAACCCTAATTAAACACACCTGAACAAGGCAATCAATGTTTTCAGGATTACTACAGTAGATAGATACAGGCAGGTGAGTTTTTATCAGGGCTGAAGCTAAACTCTGCAGTACAGTGGCCCTCCAGGACCAGAGTTGCCTATCCCTGCTATAGTCAAACATGTTAGGTTGTTTAGTAAAAAAAACAAAAAAAACAATCCTTTTATTCAGCAAGAGTGCATTCAATTGACCAAAAGTGACATTTAAACATTTATGTTACAAAAGTTTTCTATTTAAATAAATGCTGTTCTTTTGAACTATTGAATGATCATGTGACACAGAAGACTGCTAAAAATTCAGCTTTGCCATCACTTATTTATGTGCGATTCAGTGCCTGTTAATGGTTAAAGATGGTGGAACACAAACTACAATGGACCTGACAGAAAATAAGCAGCACAGCATACACGTCTCAAAGGCATGGCAGCTAATAATAAATATAAAAATAATAATAATATAAAGATAATTTCATTCTGAGGCTCAGAGAGAAGGTGAAAAATAATCATGAAAAATGTGTGAATAAATTAGATGAACTGAATAATGTTTTTTGATGCAAAAAAAACTATATTATGAATGGACCTCAAGATAGAAAAAAATATTAAAAGATTTAATACAACCTTCGTATTATAAAATGTACAACTCTATTCCCAAATGCTGAATATATTATTCCAGTTTTGCTAAAATAGAATTTATAATAAATTAGAAAATAATAGATAATAATATAAACTTTTATAATACACACATATATAACACATATTTGTATAATAGCCTCTGATATGAAACATGCATTCACCTGTTGTCATTATGAGCATGATCAATTCCACTCCATCTCTGCTGTCTCCTCCTCCATTGAGCTGGCCGGCCCCCCCTCTCAGAGCGCTCAAAGTGGGCCATCCCATCTGCATGCACAGAGGGGTCAATAGCAGTCAATGACAAATAAACAAACACATTGAACAAACCCCACTCACTTTTAAACACACTTACACATTCAGTTAGTCTCCTAGATATACTCCGAAACAAACACACACTTCTTGAAAAAAGAAGGTCATCTTTCTTTGGGAAGTTGAGCAGGGTCCTTCCAAACGCAGAGCTCTTTAGAGTTTCGATACACAGCACTCACACTGCCCGAGGCAAGATATCAGGGCAAACTCACACTAAAACACTCGCATACGAAATCTCTCTGTCTCTCACAAAAGCACTCCCTCAATCTTTCTATACACTTCTCACACAGCACAGAGTAAGACAGCAAGCAGAACAGACAGAAAACTAAATTCCAAAACAGACCTGCTACATTCCTCTTGTCCTTGCTGTCCGGTTCACTGCCAGAGCCTCAAAAAATGACTCAAAAAAACAGTCCAAAACTCATACGAATACAAATAACCTTAGAACAAAGAGCAGAGATGTCCAAAAGAAAAAAAAAAGTTGAAATATTGTTGGACAAGTTCCCCAAGGTTAAAAATTCCAAAGTTGTATGATGTATAACTCAAAGTATGTAGAAAACTTTGAAAAAGTGTCAAACTACCTACGAATTTCTCACTGGCCACCCGAGAATCTGCAAATCCAATAACTTTTCCGCCCTGTTGGAACGAGGTTGTGTGTATGAGTTTGTGAGTTCTGGGAACTCCCTGGGAGCTTTGACCAGAAACAGACACACAGCTGTAATTCCCTGAGCCGAGGGGCCTTCTGAAGAGAGTAGGAACTGGCGGTGGCGTTTTCAGCCAGGACGAGACACAGCCCTCGGGCAGAGTCTTCCCTCTGGTCTCGGGAAGCAGTGTCAAAACAGCAGGCCTTCCTGCCTGCCAAGTAGACAGATCGACCATGGAAGGAATGAAGGAGACAGAAAGACAGGGAGTGGAGAGAAAGGGGGGAGGGGGCTTGAAGTCATCTATTCCCTCCTCTGGCTCTGTAACCCTCCTCACATGACTGCAGGGCATGATGCCCGAGGCTATAAATACAGCACACACACATACACACAGTGGTGTAAAACTGATTCCTGCTGATGGCGCAGGTCAAAATACTGAATATAAACATGATAAAACACAAACACACAAAAAAAGTAAAAAAAAATGCTATAAAGAAGTATCTTTTAACATCAGACAAACATCTGACAGAATGGTGCTGTTACAGGAAGGTCCTGTACACAGAGGATGCAATCATACATTTGAATGTCATCTATAAAGTGTATGTATGCATATCCTTTTGTTTGCCAACTCTAGTATGGAATTTGTCTACGTATACAAGAATCTGCAGAACCCATAACCACCCTGTGACCTCACTAACACAAATACACTCCGAGACAGAAGGGAAAAGGAAATGAGCTCAACAAAAGGACGATCTCTTCCAAAACAGAGTTTATGAGACGTACTCGGAAGATTGAGGACATATTCAGTGTTTTTGGTAGGGGTTGTCTCCAATAGCAACTAATTCACGATAGGCTAGTAACATAAGCACTACTGTATGTAATGTAAGTATTTAAAGTTATATACTGTACACTAGTCAAATGTTAGATTTTTAAAAAAATGTTTTTGATTAGTCTATTATGCTTACCAATGGTTGCATTTATTTGATAAAACAACAACAACAACAGTAATATCGTGACATATTACAATTTAAAATAACTTTTCTATTTTTAAAATGTAATTAATTTCTGTTGATGGTAAAGCTGAATTTTCAGCAGCCATTACTCGTCTTCATTGTCATGTGATCCTTCACAAATAATTATAATATGCTGATATAGTGCTAAAAAAAAATCATTATTAATGTTGAAAACAACAGTGCTGCTTAATAATTCTTAATATTCAATTAATTCTGAATTTTTTTGTAACATTACAAATGTCTTAAGTGTCACTTGTGAACAATTTAATGCCCATATCCTTGCTGAATGAAAGCATTCAGCATTTTTTTGCACTAATAACAAATATAATTTAGCAAATGTAATACATTCTTTATTTTGACTGTATTTGGCAGTTGAAATGACTAGTCAAGCAGTGACAGCAATGACCCTTTCAGTGCAACATGCTCTACTTAATTTAAAACCTTTGCAGACATTTTTAACATTTTTCTCATTATACATGCATTTTATGACCTCAAATTCAGAGACTACATGAAATATTTATACATTTAAAAATTAATTAACAGCAGTATTAAATAACACAAAAGGTAAATAAAAATAGAGAAACACTTAAAATACTTGCACATTTATATTTTATTATTTTAACATTATTTTAACAAAGATTTGTTATTGTTTAATAAACCATATTAACTTAAGCTATTTTACCATAGTTCATCTATCAAAAACATCCAAACAACCGCCAGTAGTCGTGTAATAAATAATAATTTAAAAAGCCCTTCTCTCACTGTCTTAAAAAAAAATATATAGAAGCTGCTGAAAAGCATGTCAAAAGTCACTTTATCAATGACTGATCACTATAATTTACATTCCTCAAAAAAAAAAAATTTAAAATACAAAACTATATACCGTATTCAACCCTACAGAATCCTTTCATCAATTTGAATGAATTAAAAACACATACGAAGGTGCAGGAATCCCATCCTTAGAAAAGTAATTCACATTCAAAGCATGTGATCAATCAACAATGATTAAACCTAATCAGCAATCATTGTCTATGCAAATGGAAATTTAATTAATAGATCAAGATAAATCCAATGCAAATAATACTAATTCAACTCAGAATGACTATTGTGGTTATAAAAGTAAATAGATGTTGGTCATTTCGTGCGCTGGGGTTGAAAAGGATGAGAGAGACTTTCATTTAATTTATTTAGTCATTTATTAGCCATATCTACAAGCTTTGAGAAAACATGATTCTATTAATCATTTTCATCTCTGTAATCACTTTAGACATCAAATAGCGGGCGAAAGGCAAATTTTGGCTTAGTGAATGATAACTTAATGCTACAGTGCTTAACTCTCTGGAGTCTAAGGTGTTTTTGGGGTCCTTGAGATGTTTTGACATGACTTGATATTTGTATTTTTTTCAGTTGCTTATAAACATATTAATGGCAAAGGTGTAATTACACTCTATTTAGCACGAACATGTCTATCATAATATGTGAGCAACATGCATGTACATGTTTGCATTTTTGAGAGAATATTATTTATGCGTGGTTATTCAAAAAACTAAAACTTAAATTGTCTGATATAAGACCACAAACGACAAACTTCACATATTCCCACAATACTTTTGACTAATGGGTGCTGTCGGCTAAAGTGTTTACTTTAAAATGATCTGAAAATCATCCGGGCTAATCGTTCACATTAAACAATAGATTGATTTAAATTTTGTAAGACACTTTTTGTTTGGAAAGGTGGGCGTGAATGATCCAACAAGGTCATGAATAATGTCCTCATTCCCACCTGGAGAAGACAAAGAGCTGCTAATGCTGCATACTAATGAGCAATTCATAGGTGTCACTGAGCCACAAGATGCAAAGACAACACACACACACACACACATATACACACACACAAATATATATATATATATACATACATACATACATACACACACACACACACACACACACACACACACACACACACACACACACACACACACACATATATATATATATATATATACACACACACACACATACACATACATATATATATATATATATATAACTACAGAATTGGTTCAGAGTTGGAAACATCTTGAAAAAAAGTGTATTTTTCCACAAACTGTGTATGCTTGCCAATTGTATAATATCCAAGGTAAACATTTCTAGTAATTGTGCAGTTAATTCTCATTCGTATTTTCAGAAAGTTTTGGATGTAGGCTATCCTCTCCCCAAATTTGTCACTAATAAAACACAAAAATAATTTAAAGACAAGGCTTATATTGATATTTTAAGATTTTGTTTGCACCTTGTAAATTAGGTTTTGATGTGGCAGTAAAAACTTTATAATATATCCAAAACGAAATGTTGTCTTTCATATTTAGTCTGTAACATATTGCCTTTTATAGGCTAATATATATTAGGGCATAAATGTTAATTTGCAGTTTAATATGTTGCTTATCCAAAGACATTTTATTTCAACGTATTCAGTCGATTTTTACTCATCTCAGAAGGAAATATAGATATTTTCATTCACACACAGACACGCGCGAGCTGTAGTAGCTAAACAACAACATGCGTCTGTGCCGTTCATTCATTCAAACACAGAAACGCGATTCAAATTTAAACAGTCTTTTGCGGTTTACAGACACCATTTCATATCGCGATTAGAACAAAGCACTTACTGATCATCTGCAGCAGGATCCGTTGTTAGGCTACTCCAGCACGTTTGAGGTAAAATTTCCAGGATTATCACGATATTATTATTCCTCACAGCGAGCGTGTTTTCCAGCTGTTGTGGGCGTTGACTGGTTTGCTGCTTCAGATTAGAATTTGAATAGCGCGCGCGCTCTCGATGGGCGTGTCACATTAGCAGAGTAATGAGCTGCCAGAACGATAATGAGACCGGCTGATCTCTCGCTCTTTATATATAGATTACATAAACAGAGAATATTTCTTTTAGTTTTGAATTAGATAATTTAAAACTACACACTTAAATGATTACAGAGATATATAGCTCATGTCTGAGTGAATAGTATTCGCTGAGTTTTGTTTGAGTTTAGAGAAGTGCTTCAGAAAAAAAGTTCACTGAGACGGAGAGGCAGAAAGCACTCCCTGTTTACTTTCTTTATTTTACAAAAGCACAATGTTTTATTTCGATTGTAAGTGGACACATAAAAAAAGTAGACATTTAACAGCTTATTTTTTCATATTTCTTAAGGCTGTATGACCAAAACTGACGGAGTATTTTAGGTCTATTTTGCTGCTATGTAAAAAAAAAACGAGCAAAACGCGCCCACGCGTTTGCCGACCTCAGGGGGTTAATTACACTGTCTGTCTCTCGTGTGTGTGTGTGTGTGTGTGTGTGTGTGTGTGTGTGTACACTAACCATTGTGTAAGGCGTCTTCTGGCAGATCAACATCAAGCATGAGGTCATCATCTTCCAGGTCACATGAGCCAGTGTTATCAAAGTTGTTTAGAATGTCCTGTGCATGAGGAAAGACCAATGGAAAACTGCATTACATTTTTTTTTTTTTAAATACATCTTGTGGTAATACATTCACACCGTTTATGTAAGGACGACCACATAAAGGAAAGGGGATACACAGACACTGGAAGCAAAACATGAATAGAAAACATTCACTGAACATGAAGTGTATATAAAACCGTAGACTTCTCAGGCCACCTGATTATTTGAAAATGCAAAAGCATGCCATGGTGAAAATCAATACGCCTCAACAAAACCTCAATTTGTCCTCAGCCTGAAACGTCCCATTTCATTTTCTGTCTGTGTGGCAGACGCAAAAGGGGGCAGTTATCAGCTATTGGGGCGCTTTTTAATGCATTTTAAAGAGATTCTGAACATTGAGTCTGGCGTGGAGAGTTCAAAAGAAAATAAGCTCTTTGAAGGAAGTTGTTCTCCACATTTCTATCTGTTAAAATATTGTTAAGAAATACCATAAAACAAGGCCTCACGGCTCAGCCTTGATTTGTGCCCAGCAAAGAAATTACTCTGATGCAAGTCATCTTAAAAGAGTCTTTCTCAAGAAGCGCTCTGAATTGATTTCGAGGTTGAGTAAAATTTGAGAGCATCTTACAGAGGTGGAAAAAATTGAAGGGATATTACGCTCATTTAATTCATCATTTCCAAAACATACTAGTTGAAATACTGCATATTACTGTCATTTGTCTATGGTCATTTAATCACTTGTGTACAACATGGAGAGCGAAATTGCTTCTTGGTGATACATTTACATAAATTAAACTTACTCTTGTGGAAGTAGGACGTCTTGAAAACAATTGTTTTGTTTTTTAATTAGTTACTTGACATTTAACAAATACTTAATGTTGCATTAATTGCAGGGACATTTACTATAAATCAATGCAGGGTTAAGTGTCTCGTTTGAAGGGCACAATGCTGGTAATGAATCTCAGTAACACTTCAGTTAAATGGTTCATGCCCCACTTTGGTTCATACCTGTGACCTTTTGTGTTGCCAGCCCAGTGATTAACCTTTGAATTAACCCAGTGTCATCTTTGAATACAATTTTTCAACTGTGATGAGACATTCTGAAAGATCACGTCACACTAAAGACTGAAGACTGCCATGACAGAAATATATTTCTTTAATATATATATATTTAAATAGGAAACAGCCATTTTAAATTGTAATAATATTTCACAATATTACGGTTTCCTGTATTTTTGGTCAAATAAATTCAGTGTTTGTTTGAATATATTAGACTTACTAATAATCTTAGAGACCCCAACATTTTGAACGATAGTGTGCAGAACATTACATTGGACTAGGGCTGCACGATTAATCGGAAAAAAAAAATCACGATCTCGATTCAAACAAATGCGATCTCATTTCTTAATGATGGCGATTCACAAAAAAAAAAAAAAATTACACTGCCTACGTAGCTTCTCTGCAGGGACAGCATGTGCTGAGTGGGTGCTGCTAGATCATTGACGGGGAGCTGCGCAAAACTTGGTCACTAAATATTTAATATTCAGTTATGTTAATGATCACAATTAAAGTTTTAATTGTATTAAATTGAACAAGCGCAACATTCAGCATTCAATCAAATAGGCCTATTCTTAAAGATGTAGGCTATTATTAATAATAATGTTATTTCAACACAATATCTCGTTATTTCGAAATAATATGTGTGCGTGCATCTGTAGGCCTAAATCCGGTGACACGTGTATTGATTTTTATTAATAAACAAGTGTTTTCTCTAAAAGTGTCGACTCGGCTGCAAAGATGAAGTTGACGATCGCCATCTCCATGTGAACGCGCTTATAGAGAGAAATGCACATAAATAAGCCTAATAATGGATTACATAATCAGAGAGCGCCTTTTTCTTTTTTCGTTTTGAATTATTTCGTTTAAAGACATTTCAAGCTTTGTGTATTTGATGTATTTGTCATGTCTGTGTGAGGCATACACTGAGTTTCGTTAAGTTAGGATGTGCTCTAGTTCACGTGCAATGCAAGTGAGCGCGTGGGCGCCTCCGTTATATTTGTTTCGTCGGCCTATTCATTAAATACAGGCAATTGGTTGATGAAAAATTTATTAAAATTAAGATACAATTTATACAAAACGAAATTCACTTTAAAGAAAGCCTTTCTATAACAACTTCAACGGTCAAAATCATGTCTGACCCGCTCCATGTCTCATATTGCGCATCTATCTTACTCGGTCGTGCTGTTCACTTTTCATAAATCAACATAAATGAAAAAAAAAAAAAAACATTATAATATTTTAACAAATATGAAACACGCTTTTTTTTAATTGCTACAACAGTAGGCCTATAGTAGGCCTACATAGCCTACTCTCTATTTGTACAAATTTCTGCCCATTAATTTAATTCTGAATTTTGCACACACAAGTTGAAAGGCATTTGTTCAAATCAAGTTCACGGATAATTGTGCATGCATTTATTAGCCTAATCATTATGATACTAAAATCCTAACAAATAGGCTATGTAGGCCTACAAAAAATCAGATGAGCCCATAATATGAACGAATTATTTTCTTTAAGGGGTCTAAAATAAAGAAAAGAGAGTAGAGACGATTTTTTGTTACTCCTGCAGACCTGCACTTTATTATACTGAATATCCTGTGTTTTTTTGTTTTTTTTGTACTTGAGTGAAATCAATTTTGGTTGAAAAAAATGAGAATCGTGTAAGAGAATCGTGATCTCAATTCCCATGGAGAAAAAATCGTGATTCACATTTTAGCAAGAATCGTGCAGCCCTACATTGGACCAATTATTAATGGAACAGTTCCTTCAGAAATGAAAATTCTCGTGTTGTTCCCTTATGACTTTATTTAGTGGAAAACAAATGGTAAAATCTTTTAAGAATTTTTAATAAAGACTGGAGTTTAAAACAGGATGTACAGTGAAAGCACCATTAAGACAATAATATTACAATGATTTAATTTAGTCTTCTGATGTCAAACTTTGTGACAAACAGACTAAAATCAAGTCATTACTGATAATCTTCCAATCCAGTGGGCTGTTATTCTGGCAGATCACTGAGTCGCTGGGTTAAACTCTAGCACCAAAGCAGTCAGAAGATTTATTAAAAAAATATTTTACTCCAAGGAATGATTAAATCACAAAGACACACTGTAACTTATGTTCAAAATAATGAATAAATAGTTCAAACATACTTCCAAAATGTGTTTTTCCTGATTCACTACTGTTTTTTGTCTTACCCTGATTGACTACGGTAAGCCTATATTAGCCGGTAAGTGTTTATATTTTAGACCTAGGATGGTTTTATAGAGAAATTGCGAACATGCGTCACTCACTCGTGCGTGTCTACAGTAACTTCTTCAGCTAGTCAGCTTGAGATTCTTTCCATCTAAACTGGTTATATCTTTTAAGTGAACGTTTTATGAGAAGTAGAGTAACCATATTCACCCACACAGTCATGCAGAGCCGAAGCACCACCAAAACTATGTTCTTTGGCAAAATGCATGCGGTTTAGTTTAGTTTTTTAGCTGTTATAGGGCCAAAAGTTACAGAGTGTACCTTTAAAGGTGAAATATGTAGTTTCTGTAACACTAGTGGAACTTAGCATAATTACAAAAATAAAGCATATTTTTTAAACAGCCGCCAAATGCCCCTTTCGCACGCTGCCCCTCCCCCAACTCAAACATCCCAAACACAGCTCTTTCATGTGCTTGTGAAAACATATTAGGAATAATTTTAGCTATGTTGCTTTGTGTCTAGTGCTGGGCGGTATACCGGTTCATACCGAATTCTGGTGTTTATTTTTGTTATGATATGAATTTATGTACCGCAATACCAGTGTATGTCGTTTAAACAGCGCGGCGCGACACTGTTTGTGAGGGGTCCTTTTTCACTGTTGCACTGTGGTGAGGGCACAGCTGTTGTGTTACTAAGCGTGATGGTGAAGATGGATAGGTTAAACTATAATTGATAGCTGTCAAATTATATTAGTGTTTCCCATACATTGGTTCACAATATCAACACTGCCCGCTCCAAATAGAATTTCCAAAAGGCTTTGACATCATTGAATAAACAATAGCACTGCACGTTTCAAAATCAAAACACGGCGCGGGTGTTTTCATATGAATGTAACTGACTGTCTTTAGAAAATGTTCAATGCTATTTTCATTTAATCTTTCTTTATCTTTCCTGATAAAGCAGCGTTTATGAGCGCTGTGCTGCTTTGTGTACAGCCATTACCGGGGAAACTGCTGTTTCGGACGGGCCTCCTGCTGGCACCTCATTGTAAACAGTACCATGCCTTGCAAACCTGTATTAATACTAGTGGAATTTTTCTACAATATTTACTCATAACAGTAAAATAGGGCATTCTAAGCCAATCTACTGTAGTATTTCCTCTCAATCAGTAGAACATGTGGTTAACATGCTTGGTGTGGTTAACATCCAGTCATGCTTGAAAAACAAAAACAAAAAAAACTTCATATACTGTGAAACTGGTATAATTTTTGAAAAATACCGTGATATAAATTTTCGGTCATACCGCCCAGCACTATTTGTATCATAAGCAAGCAATTAAGGCGGCGCACACTTTGTCTACACTAGAGCCAACGACAGCGTCTTGCTCATAGTAAACCGATCCAATGTATCTGTACCGGAATAATTTTTTTGACTCTCCACAACCATTTGAGGCTTTCTACACTGGAAAACGCTGATGACGTGTGATGTCTGTGCGAGCAGGGCGCACAGAGGCATGCAAATACATAGATTGACAGGCAGGTAGAACATCTTATTGCATTCGGAACACATGCAATGAATGAATGGACAATGATTTATTGTCCCGAGACTTCCACAGAAGTCTTTATTTTTAAAATATATTAAGACCACTTTAATTACAGATTGCTATCAAATTTGTGAAGAGACATTCAACCAGTTTTAGGAGTAATTAATTACCAAGTATTCTAATTGCTGTAATTTAATTACTTTTTCCTTGACAAAGTAAGGTATTCATTTTTCCGTAATTTAATAATTAGTTTTTTCTGATGTAATTGCATTAAATACTGTATAACAATTCTATATAAAACAATAGTGGATTTAACATCAAATTCTAATGTTAAAATGCTTATTTTTAAATGTAACTTTCTCCCTTTACACACTTTGGTCAGTTCAAGAATAATTTATGCAATTGTATAACATTTATTTGAAAGAATAAACAAGTTTTGTATCTGTCCTTGTATTGTTCAACTGGTCAAGGTTGATATGGGATTTAGAAAGTCATTACTAATAAGTAATCCAATACTTTTTCGAGAGAGCAATTAGTACAGTAGTCTAATTACACTGTTGAAGATGTAATTAGTAACTAGTAATTAATTACTTTTTTAGAGTAACTTACCCAACATTACTTTTAACCAGTATTGCCCATCATTAACTGTCTAAAGTGGGTTAGAGCAAAGTGAAGATTTCCATAGACAGGGAAAAATGTGTAGAAGCAATTTCCCTCTATTTTCCCTGACATTTCTAGTAAATTTCACAAAAAAATAGCAAGTAACATTGAATTAAACATGAAAATTCTGAAATAGAAAAACTGAAATATACTCCAATATTCTTTGTTTTTATTAACAAATGAAATATATATTTTTACAGTGTAGTATAATTTCTGCTTTTTTATTACACAGAATTATCAAATGGCTGGAAGACTTTGAATGTAGTGCTTTTTTATTTAGTCATTTTGGCGTTTAAAAGTCCTAGTCAACATTAATTTTCCTTATTTTGAAAAAAGTAGCCAGGACATTCTTCAAAAATTATTCATTTGTGTTCCATGGAAGTGGAAGAGACAAATTATGTTTAGAGTAAATTATGACAGAATTTTCATTTTGGCTGAACTCTTCCTTCAAGCTATGTTAAATACATTGGCTTCTCTAAATGGGGGACTTTCTTGTCTTGCCTTGAAAAAAAAAGAAAAAAAAAACTACACTATGAAAGTTTCTGTATAATGTACCATATTTCATATTCAGCAGGCAGCTGGGGAAAGAACCACAGTACAAATATGCTTTCAGCATACTTTAGAAAACATTATCAATCATGCAACTGTGATACATTCACAGAACAAAACGTCTCTTCAAGTCATCGAAGTTGACAAGATGTTCTCCAATCCAATCCATCAAATAAATATGCACTTAAACAGAGGCAGGCCCCTCTCCTGGACATTAATACACATATTGTACACACCATACAGTCTTACAAGTGTCTACAAAGTGTATTCAAAGCAGCCAGAGTTTATACACTTTAGTTCACCTACATACACAGTCTCTCAGGTTCCCCTCGCTCTGAATCTCTCCATGTATTATAGGCTTAGTCACGGCAGGTTGCTTCAGAGGAAATGACATTTCACTGCGCCGGGCAGCAGCTTAGACACGCAGCCCAAGCCCCATCAGCACTCTCCTCCTGCGCTGAAAGAGCCGAAATAACGCACCCCATTTCAGCTAGGCCGGCGCGAATCAGCCGGGAAGATCGGATTAAAGATCCCTTCAGAACCAGACCGATACAGACAGAACCTCAGATAACATTTAAGAAAGGTTCTATCAGACAAGCCCAGAATCCTGATCACATTTCACACAATCTGAGCGTTGTGCTCAGGAGTGAAACATCATATTTGGGGGATCAAAAGGAATGCGTTTGAATTACTGAACAATATTATATCCAGGACAAAATTACTCAGACATCTACAACAGTTCTTTGAACAGAGCCAAACTTTCAATGGCGATTTAGAAAAGAGGTCAATACGCATGGTGTTCAAATATTTAAATTAAATTATCTTCTTTTTTAATAAGTTTATATATTTATATGTGTGTGTGTGTGTGTTTTTTATGATACAACTTTCAAAAGAATAGCATTTTATTCGTAGAGTAATGTCGGGATTAGTGAATGAGGGTATAGGGGGCGATTTTGAATGCAGCCTCTTAACATGGAAAATATTCCTTTTATCGCGTTACATTTTCGTCTGCCTCTTAATATTATGTACAAAAGATTAGTCACAATACCCCCACACCCCTTAAGACCTTAAACAACTTAAGGTTTGGTTTATTGCACGTTATGCCCAAAACACACCCATTAAGAGAATAGACAACCCTTTAGACCGTAAGCCGGGAGTGCCGACCATTTTTCCCATCGTTAAACTAGCAAAAGTGGATTCGGAAACGCCCTAAGTACACTTGCGCCATGTGCTTTAGAGTTTAGACCATGCGCTTCGGATAGTTCAAATAGGGCCCTAATTTTTAATTCAATCACATAATATTTATTTGAGGTTTCAGAAAATAGCCATTTAATATGAGGTAGATTTAGGCACTGATGTCTATGGAAGCTGCAATAATAATCTTTTCAATTATAATTTGATGAAGCGTTTTACTCATATCAGATACACATTGTGTATGAAACAATAAAGTTCACTCTATTCTTGTCCCAGTTCACCGGCCACAAAATTTATGAATTTACATGATGCAAATCCAACAGATCCTCTGAATTGCTGTGGAAACTAATCGCGAATTATATCAACTAACATGAACACGTGTTTAAACAACTCAACACATTCAATTCCACATATTTGACAATCAAAATATATCATATAATTCATGATATACGTTTGTGAATTTTTTTTATAAAAAAGCAATATGAAAAATATGAAAAAAAGAAATAAACAATACATACTGTAGGCTGTCTGTACATCTGTCTGTATGGCTGCATGATGCATCGGCAATAAAATAATATGTTCTAAAATAACGGTCGCGCTGGGGGCTCAGCTAGAATATATTCCCTAGGTATAATATCTAACCCCAACTCGGGGTTTGTGGCAAAAATTCCTCCGAAACAAAAAAAATGCTCCAAAAATTCAAGATATATAGGGCAAAAATGTGCCTGTATGTGTTCTTGTTTTAATATTTATATTAGCCAATGTTTATATGGTTATAACTCAGGATATAGAGTGCTGTTTTCCGGAACATCTTGGAAACGTGATAGCATATTGATTTTATTCACAGTGCAAAGCTAAAAATCTATGGCGTCTGAAAGTTGTGAAAAATGTACGTTTTTGACCAACTTTTCCACTTTTGATGTTATTGTCAAGAGAAATTACTATTGTAGCAATTAAATATTTGTTTAGTTATCACCAAAGTTCGCTCTATTTGGCTGTAGATCATTAAACCTATAATGCTGACTTCCATAGTAGGAAAAAAAAAATACTATGGAAGTCAACTGGTATGGTTGGTTACCAAGTATCATTTCTATTTTTTAATTTTATACCATATAATAACATTTGCTAATGAATTATCCACTAACCTCATTTATAATAGCATTTTAATGAAACGAGAGAGCTGGTCCGTGGTGATAGAAGAGATGTGCGCTGTGTTATAATGCGTTGCTGTTGACGACGGTCTTATAATTGAATGTGTATGCTTGAATGTGTAAAAAAAAGTGCATAGAGCTGCTACTTTTATTTGTTGTTTGTTGATTCCAAATATAAAACTTGTTGAAATCTTTTCAGTGTGTATCAGTTCTTTTTGAACATTTTCATCTAATTTTAATAAAAAAACGTGATAATATTGATAATCATGATCATAATGGTCAAATTAAATTTTCATACAGTTAAATCCCCATTACAAACATTCTTCAAAACATCTTTTGTGTTCAGCCCAAGAAAGAAATTTATACAGGTTTGAAACAACTTGAGGGCGAGTAGATTATGACAGAATTTTAATTTTGAAGTGAACTAATCCTTTAACATTGTTAAATATCACAGACTAAGTAATTGCCATCGCATTGCATACACTCTTTTAATATTTGTCTGGGGGTGGGGGCGACTGTTGCAAAGGCCACCTTTGGTGGTTGTGTACATGTGTGAAAAGGCTCTCAAAAGCCATTAGGAATTGCAGGTCTCAAAGAGATTAAGCAAAATAAGAAAGAGTCAATAAACCAGTTAAGCTTCATAAATTAAGAGCCGATTAGAGAGGTTAAATATTTATAAAAAATTAAACAAATCCTGTTTACAGTCTTAGTAATGTCAGCAAATGATAAAGTGTAAACAATGCTCTATACCTCTCAGCTAATTAATACTGAAACAGCAGTAGATAAAAGCACGCCTCAGAATCACTTACTGTGTTGAAAACAAAGGCTTATGCACCTAGATCATTTAGCAGCTAATGAATTGGCCTGTAAATGCCTCCTGCAAGACAGACTATATTTAGAACAAATAAACAACTCTTAAATGAGCCTAACAGGGAACTGCAGAAGTCAACTGAGGGATTAAACACACAAGTGCAAAGAGAGACAAGGAGATGTTGAAAACATTTATTTAGTCTCTTGAATCCATACTGCCCTCTTGTGGTCTTAGGTAAAGTACATGTTTTTAAAGAGTTAGTTCACTTAAAAATGTAGTTCCCCCAAATAGGTTTCATTTACTCAGTCATTATTACCTTCATGTCGGTCCAAACTCGTCCCAGAAAGTCCAAAGACTTCCCATTCATCCTCTTAACACAAATTAAGATATTTATAATGACATTTGAGAGATTACTGTCCCTCCATTGAAAGCTATGCAACTACCACGTTGATGCTTCAAAAGGTTAATTAAGAGATTCCATATGAATTGAGTGTTTTTTTCTGGAATTTCTGGACAAAATTGCTTTATAAGCTTTATATGATGAACATATTTAATATAAGATTTTATTCACATATAAATATCAATTCATTATCATGTGTTACGCAGCACGTTTGAGCCAGAGCCGTTGAAAAACAGTTGCAACATACTTCACGCGGTCCATGAACCATACAGTCACGTGGTTCATGGAGCTCTAATTAGTTCCAAACAACTCGCGCTGTCAATCGGTTTCAATGTGTTTAAGCACGATAGACAGCAATTTCTGGAAAATATTAACGCATAATGAGCATTGATTACTATGCTGACGACTATTACAGTAGCCTATTACAGTAACTACTGTAGATCTGGTCTTCTATGTAAATATTTTTAATGGAGTCAACAGAAAATAAAGAATTCTAAGAGTTCAATCTATCACAGTCCTATGCTTCAGTGATAATGGATTCTGGCACGAGGGGCATACAGGAGGATCTTCACCCGTTAACAAAAACATACGAGTTATTCTGGAGTGCCCTATTTGACAGCGTGTATGGGTAATATGATGACCGCACATCTGAAGTGTACAGTTTTATCAATTAAATAAATGTACTATATTTTAGATCAATAACACTGAATACAGAAACAAAAACTAAAAAAAATCAGCAACAATTAAAATTGCATTATTATTATAAGCAACAACAAAAATGTATTAAAAGAAACAACAAAATTATTTATTTATTAATTATTTATTATTATTATCATCGTCATTATAGTTCAGCAACAACAACATTATTATTATTATTTTTTAACAACAGTTACTACTACTTTACTTTTTATTAGTACTTCTTTATTCTTTATATACTATTTGTTATTTATCTAATTTATTTTGATATCAGTAAATGTAACAGTTCTGTGTGGCTGTAATAAAGCCCACAGCACAACTTAGTAGTATTTAATAAACTAAAGATAACTTGTTACATCACTCGCTAAGTGCAAGATCAGATGATATCTAAATAAAGCCAAACCTCGATTTCATTATCCGCGAGAGCAGAGGAGTCTTAAACTATAGATAGACGCAACGCAGGGATCTAGAGGAGATCCACTGTCGTCAGGAGGGAGAGTTAATCGTTCAATTACTGTGCTGTGTGAGGCAAGCCACTGATTTACATGTAACAGGATAAAACTGGCTTTAGCAAAGCTACTTCCACAAAGATCCAGGAAAAGCATTAAACTTGAATACTTCAGAAGGGGTTTGATAAAATCTCTAACCCTAAGTATGAGCAATAACTAAGATGCTTGTTTTAGGAACCACCCCAAACACAGGTGAAATGTTGGAATTTATTTAGTACCTACAGTAGACCACTAGATGTCACTCAAAGCCCAGCTCAACCTGAAGCGCAGTCAATTACGTAAACTGAACGTCTGCTTCTCTCTATAACTACATAAGAGGAACAACGCCCCCCAGTATGAAAAACAATGACTTAGCCGTGCTCTAATGTATACATGCTGCTATTACATAATATCAGAAGTCACAGTCAAGTCAGCATGTCTGTGTGGGGGTGCATTTGTGTATATACTACAAGAGAACTCTGGTATTTTACATTTGATTACCGTTTCAAATCCAGCCTAACTAGTTTTGTATTCAACAGAGCCAATCTGACATTGTGAATCAGAACAAACAAACAAAAAAGAAAACTAATGACAATGTCACAGCCTGCTTCACTGAGATCAAAAGCTGGAATGTTAAGCGGCACCGTTCCGCATTCCCACTCGATCAGGGGCTTTGAAAAACAGCCGAGACAGAACAGGACCTCTGTTCAGAACGGAGGGACTCGGAGTCACACTCCTGCAGAGTCACGAGTAAGAGCCACAGGGGCTTATCCCTAATTAGCAAGGAAATAATTAGCAGTGTAGGGACGGAGATATCCCGTCACACGCACAAGCACACATATAGAAACCAGCAATAAGCAGTATAGGAACGATAGGTTTATCGAAACACACAGCAGATGAAAGATTACGAACACCCACAAAGAATTTAACAGCATTCTGTGGGACTCGCAGAAGCCACAAACTCAGAAAAAGGGTTTTATACAGTCGCATTACAGTTGCGAGAATGGGTGTGGTTAAATATATGGGCTGGTAACGCAAAAGTTGTAGGTCCAAATCCCAAAAAAGGGTGATCCATGTAAAGAAAAACGTACAAATAAAATGCCCAACACGATACTACAAATATTATTTTAATATAATAATAATAATATAAGAAACAACAAAAATGATGAGCAACAATTCATTAATTTGATTATTATTTTAGTATAAGCAACAACAAAAATAATTGTATTATCAGAAACATCAAAAATGTTTACTACAAATTATTATTATCAGCAACAACAATTTTATTTTATTTTATTATTAACAACTGTTAATACTTGTTAGTAGTACTTATTCTTTATTCGCTACTTAGTCTTTATATACTAATACTTTATATAGTTTCTTTTTATATCAGTAATACACATGTTGTTGTATACTTGACAAATAAATCTGAGATTTTAAAATCCATTCTGAGGGGACCGCAATCTAATTTTGGGAGGATAACTGTGTACTCACTATGCTGTTGAGGTCTGACTCATAACTGCTGCAACGGTGTATATGTGTGTTGTGTCCCAGTTGCTCCATGCCCTCCTCATCCCACATGTATGTTCCTCCAGAGCTGTTAGAGGGGGAGAGCTCCAGAGAGGAGGCCGCATGACGTTCCACATCAGGGGACATGAGCGGCGGCGGCCGCCCGCGGAGCACACCAGCCCTTAAATCTGCTTTTCCACCTGAGAGCAGACATGATATAACATCATAAACAGAGTATGTTTGCGACAAATAGGAAAATATGATCAGCTCTGTACTGTTTGTCACATAAATGCAAGAAAGGCAGGCACAACACTTAGCTATACTGTACCTTCCAGCCCAATCCCAGTCCAGTCCATGGTCTCATTCAAGAAGCTCTGCAGGCGTGTCTGGGTGGGTGTGGCTAAAGGAATTTTGTTATGCAGGATGCCATTCTGCAATTGGTCCCCTATGTTGTCAAAGTCATCTAGGAACTCCTCACTGGTGTCATTCCTCTCAAGAGAAGATGCAGAGGAGAGAGACATGTTCTCCGTTCCATCCCCAGAGTAGCGGAGGTTCCCATCCAACCCTGGCTCTCTCACATGCTCCTCTGGGGAAACTGTAGAAGCTGATGCCTTTTCACAGCCACAAAATGGGAAAATTTAAAATAAATAAAATAAATTTAATTCAACTAAATTCAAAGATTGAAAAGATTAGAAAATAATTTCTGACATTGATAATTCTCTCATGAACTGTAATGTTCCACAGTAGAAAAAGTCATAAGGGAACTATTTCTTGAACAATCCAAAAAAATAACAATAATCAAGATGCAAGACATTATGCATGTTAAAGGATAATTCCGGTATTTAACACCTTGAGTCTATATTGTAGTTTGTTTTGGATGAACAAGAGTGGTGGACAACATTTTTTTGACAATGGTTCCTCTCTCGAGTTTTTGACTATAAAATAATTGGCCATGGACCCATTTAACATTGGAGTCAATGGGCATGTCCGAAAATGTCATTAAAACAGCCAATAATGTTCGTTTACAAAACTGTTAAACTCACAGAGTGGTTAGTGGTGTTCGTTGATGATTATAAACAATATATTGTCGCAATATATGATTCCAATCCGTTTATTTTGCTATAGTGGAACTATTTTTTCAACAATGGGATTTTACAAAATGACGAATAAAACACGACAGAAACTGTATTTCGCAACACTTTTTGTTTCTGGAACATCAACTAACATCACTAATCACTCGGTGAGTTGCACAGTTTTGAAAAATAATGTTAAAGGTTGTTTTAATGACATTTTCAGACATGCCCATTGACTCCAATGTTAAATGGGTCCATGGCCAATTCTTTTATAGTCAAAAACTCGAGAGAGGAACCATTGTCAAAAAAATGTTGTCCACCACTCTTGTTCATCCAAAACAAACTACAATATAGACTCAAGGTGTTAAATACCAGAATTATCCTTTAATATAAATGATAGAGTCAGACACTCACACTCTTTTTGGCACAGTGGCGCAGCTCTGGAGTGAGAGGCGGGGTTATAACATCACTCTCCAGAGGGTACCTCCCAACCGCTAGAGGGCACTGTGGTTTGGCAGCAATAGGTCGATTTAGCCTGCAGGCCTGTAACGAGTGCTTTGTCAGGGCAGAGTTAGGCAGAAGTGGCCTTTTTATGGAATTAGGAGGCGTTAAGCTCTCTAAAGGAGGAGTCCCAGTAGATAGTCTATCTGTGAACCCCTTTCCAAACCCCAGGCCCCCTAAACCGAGCACTAGCCGGCCCTTACTGAGGCTCAGGGAAGATTTGAGTCCAAGTGTTCGAGGAGGACGCAGCTGGGTGTTAGCTAGCGGTTTGGCTAGCTCCACAGCCTTGTTGAAAGAAAAGGATCGAGTAATGGGTGCGGACGCTGGTGAGGGCAGTTGCTTGAAGTGGGTGAAGCTCTGAGAACGCACCATGTAGTCAGGCACGGCAGACTGTCGTGAGAGGCTGTCGTTGGACTGGGACAAGCTGTCTCTAGAGGTGCTTCGAGTAGAGCTAGAGTTCGCCCTTGGTCGCTGGAGCCCTGAAGAGGCTGCTTGGCCTAGTGAAGACCCCAGAGATGATGTCCCATTTTGAGTTGGCTTGGAGCATGAGTTTTTTTGGGAAATGTCCTGACTTTTGGAGGTGATCTGAGTGTTTTTGGGCGTTGGTTTAGGACTCGGGATGGATTTAGGGGATTTGGCTACAGGTTTGGGGCTTCCGGTGGACAATGAGGAGGCAGACCTGCGCACTTTGGTTGAAGGAGTGGAAGGGCTTTTTAACTCCCTACTTCCTGGAGAATGCAGGGAGCGAACTTCTTTTTTCTCTTCTGGTATACTGCCCACGACTGGGATTGAAGGGTCCACTGACCCATCACTGTCCTTCCTCCATTTCATGGAAAAGGAGGCGGCTCTGACCACTCCGTTTGGCCTAGCAGGGGGATTTTTGCTCTCTTGGGTGAGCGCAGTCTGCGTTGTACCATTGGGAAGGGGTGAGGGGGTACCATTGACAGGACGCGCACCAAATTTTGGCAGTCTGGAAACCATTGAGGACTTACTGAGGACCTTCTGTTCCATCAGCAAACAGCAGAGTCATGGATAAACATGAAAGGGACACCTAAAGAAAAAGGAGAGGGACAAAGAAAATAAAAAATCCATTAAAACAATAAAATAATACATAATTTTGTGCTGTGGTGTGACATGCTATACAATACTTAAATCCTAAACTATTTCAAGCAGCATTTGATATTTATTTTAATAAGGGGAAAATGTGTTTTAACAAATCTATAAGAATTAGACCTAAGATTTAGAAAGATACAGAAACACATTATGCATCAACTTCCCTTAAGGGTTAAAGGAAATGTATGTAAACTTCACGGACAATGTCCTGGCAAAAAAATAGAAACAGCTTTCAAATGTACATAAAAAAAACAGTTCCTGTTTTACAACAATTATGGCATGGTAGGTGGCAGGTTTTTTTTGAAAAGTTTGAATGGAATAACCCTCGTCTACAGTTTATTGTGGTGATCTGGTTGGAAAGTTTTTTTCAACACAAATAAATGTTTTTCTCCAAAACACGTTGGCCACAATTATTGGCAGTGCACCCTTTTATTAAATACTTTTTGCAAATCTCCTTTTGACAAGATAACAGCCTTGAGTTTTCTCCGATAATGCCTGATGAGTTTGGAGAACAACTGACAAGAGATCAGAGACCATTCCTCCATATAGAATCTCTCCAGATCCTTCAGATTCCCAGATCAATGTTGGAGCTTCTTCTCTTCAGTTCACATCAGGTCAGGGAACTGGGACGGTCATGGCAGAGGCTTCATTCTGTGCTCCGTAACCAATTTTTGTGTTGATTTCGATGTTTGTTTTGGATCGTTGTCCTGATGGAAGATCCGACCACGGCCCATTATAAGATTTCTAGCAGAAGCCGTCAGGTTTTGATTTTTTATCTGTTGATATTTGATAGAATCCACAATGCCATGTATCTGAACAAGAAGTCCAGGACCTCCAGCAGAAAAATATGCCCACAACATTAAAGATCCAACGATATATTAAATTGTACACATGGGGTACTTTTTATCCTTGTGTGCACCAAACCCATCTAGTGTGTTTGCTGCCGAAAAGCAATTTTTTTAGTTTCATCTGACCACCTGTGCCGTTTGAAGTTCCAGTCATGCCTGACAACTGAATTTGCTGGAGTTTGTTTTTGGATGAGCGAGGAGGATTTTTCTTGAAACCCTCACAAACAACATGTGGTGATGTAGGGGGGGGTTTGATTTTTTTTATAGGCTTTCTGACCCTAAGACTGAACTAATCTCTGCAATCCTCCATCTGTGATCCTTGAAGTCTCTTTGGCCACTCAAACCATCCTCCTCACCGTCCATTAAGTAAGGGTTAATGCCCGACGAGGTGTCCATTGTCAGGTTTTAATGGACGACGGCGAGGTGTGAACCGGCCGACGCGCAGCGGAGGACGGTTGCCTCCGCCAAAGTCCATTAAAACCTGACAATGGACACCTCGAAGGGCATTAACCCGCTTATACCATGGTCACTTGCCAAATAACACATTTTTAAAACATTAGTTTATATTTAAATTAGTTTTACAATCGAAATCTAAAGTTACAAGTTACAAACAATAACTTGGTTTCCTTGGTTACACCTGACAGTTTATTAAGGTGTCCTCTATCACTTTTTAACGGACACCCTGCAGCCAATCAGAATCGAGTATTCACCCAGACCATGGTATAAGGCAATATAGACACACGTTATCTTCCTGGCAGATTCGTAACATCTTTAGTTGACTGGAACTCCTTTAAGGAAAATCCCCATTTTGACCATCAGGGCAATAATTAAGGAGTCTCCAGGTCAATTATTGCCCTGATGGTCAAAATGGGGATTTTCAATTATTTAGCTATATTTCTTACAGCCACTTTCTATTTTGTGATGCTCAACAATCTTTTGATGCACATCAGAACTATATTCTTTGGTTTTACTCATTGTGATGGATGATTAAGGGAATTTGGCTTTTGTGTTTCCTCATATTTAAACTCCTGTGAAACAAGAAGTCATGGCTGGACAATTTCATGTTCCTAGTCACCCTGGTGTGCTAAAAAAGGTTGATATTAATGGGAATTTACTTCAGAGATATTTTACTATTTTATTTTACTACTAATATTATCTAAATTATATAAAAAATGATAGGGGTAACAATAATTGTGGCCAACATGTTTCGGAGAAAAACATTTATTCCATAATGTGATTTCCCCCCACTTTTGATTCTTTAACTTCATTGAAAGGTTAGATTTTGGGTAATTTTTTGAATGAAAGATCAAAAGGATTTATGCAGATTTATTTTTTACAGCCAGTTTTGATCATATTTACCAGGGGTGCCATTAATTCTGACCATGACTGACCAAATACAGTTTAATGACTAGTTTAAAAAAGTAAAAAAATATGGACCTGTAAAAGTGTACTTTTCAAGGTTGCAAGACTAGGAGAGGCAGCTTTCATTTCGCTATTGACATGTATTGATTTCTTTTTCAGTGAATTGTGTCATAGGCTCAAAGGAAACCAAAACAAGTAAATTGAAGAGTATGTGAGAGAGAGGTTCTGGGCTGAAAGCCAAATCATATAGACAAATGAATAGTGCCTCTAGTCTATAATGTCTAACTTAATTTTGTTCTAATCCAGTTTTATTCACAACAATCAGCCTCGTTCATTCTTTCACAAAAGTACAAAGATAAAAGATAAGGTATTAAGTATATAGATAAACAGTAATCCATACACAACAACATATTTTGGTCCATTAGAGCACCAGTTTTGTGTATCTGTGGATCAACTTTTTGGTTTCCGAGTTTATGACAGTATAATGGGAAGTGTGTGTTAAAGCAAGGGATGAAAAGGGGGTGAATAGAGCGGCCTTTATTCACACACTGACCCACATTCTGTGATGAGAGATTATACTAGGAGTCACACGACACAAATGAATGGACAGAGAGAGAGAGATTGCCATGCTTTATAATCCTCTTCATTCTGCCAAATCAGGTCAGCCAAAACACACCCTGCCAAAGCCTCTTTACCCAACAACACCACTAGTGACGCCATTATATTTCATGTTTTCAATAGTCAAAACACAAGCAGATTCTATCACCAGATCTTTCTTGTTCAGAAGTGAAATGCCATTCATCATGAAACAAGTATGGTTTCCACAAAAATATTAAGCAGAACTGTTTTCAACATTGATAATAAGAAGTGTTCTTGAGCAGCAGATCAGAATATGGATGATTTCTGAAGGATCATGTGATTCAGAAGACTGAAATAATAATGCTGCATTTAACTAATGTTGCTTTTATCATAACAGGAATATTTTACATTTTAAAATATATTAAAATATTGTAATAATTTAATTACAGAAATTTACTGTATTTAATTGAAAGACTTGACAACTTTCAAAGATATTTAAAAAAAAATGTGTATTGACCCAGACTTTTGAATGACAGTCTGTCTGAATATTGTAGAATGTAAAGATATGTATATTTTATACTTAAAATCAATGACTTAACTTCAATGTGTATAGTGTTATGTTTATTCTTAATAACATAATTTGCAATGCTTCATGTTAGTACAGTCTAGTACTTTGTATCTGGTTTTTAGCTATCTTAGGTTTTGAACTCTTTACTGAAAGATCTTTTTAAAAAGTGTGTTACTCTACTGAATAAACTACTGCATAAATCTACATAAACATACAGCACCCATTTAGAGGGCAAAAGAGGGTAATAACTGAAGCCTGGGGTCATATCATATGATGTCATAGATGGGGTTACTATGGTAACACTTCAGACCATCTGTCAACTGGCTCCTTCCCACACAAAACTCACTCAACTAGAGCAAAAAAGACACTAAAACAATCCTTGAAAATGACAGTGAGGATACCTGCATCTCAAGACACAAGCAAACCCACCCACGCACATACACACACACACACACCAGCAAACATCTTTCTGACTCCAAAAGACATCCAGATGAGAATTATTATGGGTAACTAGAGCCAAGGAAACAAGGCGAGTCACTTCAGATCAAACAAAGTAGAATATGATGAGATGTCTAAATGTGATCTCAGGCCACAGCAGAAACCCTCTATCAGTGTCTTCAGATAAACTATTGCCTTTAATCACATTTCCACCACCAAAGCCAGCCAAACCAAGAGGGTATTTTTTGTGTCTCTTAACAGTCCAACTTTACACACTAAAAATGTCTTTCAAAGTTGCAAATAAAGATTGTTGGAGAATGTTTAAAAAAATAAATAAATCCATCCTTATACTTAAAAAAAAAAAAAAAAAAAAAAAAGTGTAATTTGCAGTTTCTTTTTAATTAATTGTGAAACTTATTTTCAATTTCAGAATATAAATTATTTCAACATTTGGGCAAAAGTTAAATGTTGAGAGCAAGGGGATGAACAGAATGATACCTTTTACCAATCTGACCACTTTTCTGATGTATCCCAGTCGTCAGAGAGCTAACATAATGTGTGCACAACATGTGACGGAACCGACATTAAAATCAATTAGACAGTTATCTTTCTGTCTGACTGCAGCTCTATACTGAATCCGCTTGCCCTTACTGAAGGGGCGGTTATGCAAAAAGTCCTCCAGAGCACATTGTATGAGGTAAGCTGGTGTTTGAGTCTGACACTGGTTTGTTTCTATCTTCAGCTGAGCTGGCCTCAGGTGTGCACAGGTTGGGATTTGTCACAGAGAGCAGCTTATTGAAATAAGGCAGATCTGCATGAGGGCTGGATTAAATGCATTACAGTCCACCTTAACGCAGATAACAGTCTTTGCGGTGTTTCCAAGTGCGTTCTCCATTTGACATTATTTCTCAACAGCATTTCTTTCTATTGGGTGACTAACATCAGAACAGACCAAGGCCAATTTTCTCCTACGCACCAAGCATTTATTCCAGACCAAGACATATTCAGGTCATACACCTAGAAAAATGCACACAGTTATATGTCTGGAGGAGAGCAGTGGGCACTCAGAGTCTGTTAATATTTAATTGTTGCAAAATGAAGGTGGAAATCCAAAACAGAATCACAGTCAGGATCCTCATGCATATAACCACATCTTGCATTTAGAAAAGGGGTCGGGGATTTCTCAAATTTTGGCAGGCATGTGTTTATTGTTCAAGCCACAGTAATCCACAAAAAAAGATTGTTTTATTTAAAAGTTGGCACTGGTAAAACAGAAGCTTGTTTCTCATTTATATGGCACTAAGGAACTAAACTAATTAAGAAAACCACCATCCGCCACACACTCGCAAAACAGATGTAAATATGAAATATATTTCTACCACATCAAACAGGGTCTGCCGACATTTTGACCGCATGAAAACAAAATTGGAGTTTTTCAAGTCCCTGTCTGTTAGCTTTGAGGGTAAAGTTAATGTACTTCTAAAAGTTGGCAAAATACATTTGATCATATAATCTTTCATTTATATATTTTATTTAAGCTTTATTTTAATGAACAAAAATGTAGTTCATTAATTGATTCTATTCATTGTAAAATGTAGGCAATAGATTCAGGAATTTATCCAGACCAAATTAGAGTTTGCTAAAGCAACTTGTAGATGCATTTAATTAACAACATTATTCCAAAGTGACTAACAGAAAAATAAAGTTGTTTCTAAAGAAGGGCTACTATTTGATTAAATCAAATAAAGCTGAAAAAAGAACAGGAAGACCAAAAAAAAATTCTTGGATAACTGACTGATAAATCAATCACAATAAGACCAGGATAGTTTACTTAAGTGCAAAAGGGGTTAATCTTTGAAAAGTCTGCTGACTGCCCTGAATTACATGTAAAATGGTCTTCTCCATACAGTAAAGATTTGTTTATAGCACTCCAAAAATTTGGACTTAGGCCTCGCGTCTGCTAGTTTAATGTGAGCTAGCAACTCTTTAGCCAGACTCTCTAGTTAAAGAACGTATGATGCAAGTTACAGTAGCCTTTAGCAATGTTCTTCATTTAAAATCAATGTTGTTTTGCATAGACACAGACAGCTAATGAGAAATCCAACAGACTACAGCTGCATGAAGCCTGAGGTTAGAAGCGCTTAACACTCCACATATAGAAAATTGATTGACAGTGATCAGAAGCCTGATTGTAGATAAAAGTACACAGAGTTCATTCTCACCAATATACATGGCCAGGGCAAATTCTTATTAAACTTGAGAAATTGCTTTAATGAAGATGGATTTTGAAGGTATATTGGAAAATATGCAAGTCTGAGTTTTCCAAAACATATATGGGTCCTCAAATCATTCAACCTCAAATAACCTACATCCAACAAGATTTCCACCCTAAATCTGACGTCACAGTATTAGACCAGGAATAATAAGCAGACAAAACTATACTCCAGTCTCAACCTTCTTATTAAACAAAACAATGAGGATCAGACAGCTGATCCTTAAAAGCAATCACAGTAACGTGATCCATTACAATGAGCACTTTGTAATTAACAGTGATTACTAGAGGAAAAAAACCTTTCAGCAGAAAAACCTTATCCTGCTTAATTAAGTCATTTGATCAGCATGAAACTACAAAATGTATACTGCACTTTAATGCACACAGAAAATATTAGGAGGAGCATTAGAGAGACAAAAGAGACTAAATACAAGGTTTTGTGAAAAGAAATCTAAAACCTCTCATGGAACAATTCGGAATTGAACCTCCTTTTCTTGTTTCTCAATCTCATCTTTCAGCCTAACAAACCTAATCCACTTACGATAATGCAAAATGTCCTTTCCGTTATTGCAAGCAACAAAATAAAGAGTTTTCAGTCACATTACTTGGCAGGTCTCTTTTCCTTTCCAAGCCATTCGTCATTCACAGGATGTTCTGCGTTTTATTCCCAATGACCTGGTCCATAAGGCCAAGGAGCTGCTTAAAAAAACCACACATAATGACAGAGAGAGATGCATTATTCACGACGGCCATGTGCAATGACTCAGCTCTGCACAAAAACAACTATACTATAATTCATACAAAATATGATACCATAACGACAGGGATCATAATGATTGTGATTTTCTATAAATGAATGAGTTTTAGTGACAACTTATGGTTGTGCGATCAAACTTAATGTGACAGGACAATATTCAACAAATAATAATTTAAGATTATGATAAACTAAATCATGTCAGATGGTGTCTAGGTTCAGTAAGTAAACAATATTGTTTCAAACCATAGTAATTTCTCTTCTGTGAAGTTCTGTGAAGGTCTTTCAGTTTGATTTTGGAACACCAGACGGGCCAAACCTAATATGCAAACAAGTCCATTTGAATTTCAGTCAGGGTGAACATGACATCACCGTTGACTAAACAGAAGAACAGATGCTGCGCTGATGTAGTTATTGTATAACAGAGAGCCCAAAATACACATTACTACTCATCCACAGCTTTGAAAAAACAGCTTTTTAAAAATCCAAACAGTCATGTAAAGCTGCTGTGATTAGCCGATCCTGCTAACGCTCACTTTGACACTAAGCATCTTTCTCAAAATCTGTAGAGAGCTTTCTGTCACTTTCTCTCTCAACACTCTTTAAAAGCTGCTCAGAGCTACTGTGACTACTGTCTATGTTGCTTTTGGCTCTAACATAAATTAAATTTTAATATGACTCTCCAACCATGATGTCATACAAGCAAATACCGAGGACATCCAAACAAGCTGAATAATCACAGGCAAATGTCTTTTTTGAACAGAAACTCTATAATGAAATGAGTCATGCAAGTTGATGTCAACAGGCACTGAAGTTCTCCGTTATCAGATTATTATATTATGAGTGATTATTATACTCACAAACAGGGATCTGACCTTTAGAGGATCCTGGACACAGGACCATGAAATTATGATGTCTGTTCACAGATATAGAGCCAGATTGACTAAGAGTGCAAACAGAACACAAGTGCAAACTCTCTTTAAAAAACAACTGTCAAGATTTACTAATGACATGCAGTGAAAAAGAGAATTTAAATAAATCATGGAAGGTGATTTACAAACGTCTGCTCTAGTCAATTTATTGGCATTTGCGCCATTAATTATCACCCAAAAAAACACGTCTTAAACTAGATGCTAATTTGCGCTGCTCTTGGTAGATTGCATTGGCCATTATGGAAATGATCTGGCTGCGTCTGTGTTCTTTCATGTGTGCGTCATCAATAGATCACAAGCAGAACTTTTCACTCCCATCTGCGCTTTTTTGTAATTGCGGTCTCACGCTAATTTGCCCTGTTTAGTAAATCTGGCCCATAGTCTTATTCATACAGAGAGGTGTGTGTGCTAGACGCACTGCAGAGAGACAAGTGTTTACATAGATGAACACCGCCATAAAAAGGTATATACACAACACACAAAAATATGTTTTTTGAAATAAGATTAAAAAAATCTGCAAAAACAGTAATATTGTGAAACATTAACAATTTAACGGCTGTTTTCTGTAGAATATATTTTAAAAATGTACTTTATTCCTGTGATGGCAAAGCTGAATTTCACTTGATCCTTCAGAAATAATTCTAATAGAGATCAGATGTGCTCCTACAGTAGTCACATTCAAATCCAGACTCAAAACACATCTGTTTAGCTGTGCATTTAATGAATGAGCACTGTGCCACATGGTCAGATTGTTTGTACTGCATTTTATTTTATTTTTTATTCTAAACGGTTTTAATTATTCTTTCTTTTGATTATTTAATTTCTTCTATGTAAAGCACTTTGAATTACCATTGTTTTAGAGGAAACTTTTTAGGGTTCTTTGATGGATAAAAGGTTAAAAAGAATAGCATTTATTTTAAAGGGTAACTAAACCGTAAACCAACTTTTTTTAGTTAATGATCTGTAAGAATGTCACTCCGTCAGTGCGGGTCTCAGGTGCATACACCGTTGTTAAAGATTGTCTTAATTTATTGTACTGGTCAATATGTGGCACTTAATTGTTATAATGTAATATAACAATATAATTTATAATATGATATAATTAAATTGTTAAATAATTTCCCTATTTTAAATGTAGACTTCCTTTGCTCTCATCTTACACTCACTAAAGTTAATATTTAAAAAAAAAAACGAATTATTGAATAACAGCATTAAATATAGATCTTTAGCCAATTTCAAAATGAATATCCATTTTTAATTCTGTACATTATAATGCTGTGATGCCCAAATTCACTTTTATGTCTTATTTCAAATAACTGGTTCTAGTTTTAGCATTTTATTTTTTGTTAATTTTGACAAAATAAAATAGAATTTTAATATCCGCCATCTACGAGTTATAAGCCACAACATAAAAATAATTATCGGCTTATCAGGTCTGAATATTACTATCCCATATCAATGATGTAAGTGTGCAGTAATAGAAGAAGAACTCAACACAACTAAAGTTACCATGCAGAACAGCTGTCTGGCAGCGAGGACAGACATTTAGCTGCCTGGATTTCAATTACACTGACTGTAATGCAATACGGGAATCTAGCTCATGGAACGGAGCTCAGGCCTCAGGATGATCACCTAACAGCCATTGCTGTTAATAAACAAACACCCCTCAGAGATATCTGACGCTAGGACAGTCACGTGGACAAAGCAGCTAGGAGAAGAATTGTATCAGGTAGTTGTTTAGAGGTGTTCAGCTGGTACACACACACACACGGCTCACAGCTGCTGGAACATTCAACACACATGCAAACTAGAGCAATAAACAAAAGATCCTTGCACCTGTCAAGAACACACACATAGCCTGTCAACACAAGTGCCAAGTGCAGAGTTTTAATATTGAGAGGGGGGCGTGTTGATGCTTTGGCTTAACACCGTCTAGTCTGCATCTCTGACAGTTCATGGCCATTACCATCAGCACAGACTGCAGCTATGCAATCTTTATACATATTCATATATCCATCATATTGTTTCTAGATATAAAGTAGCATGCTAGCATGCATTAAAATATACAGTAAAGCATTCTCAATAAAGGCTTATCCCAAGTCGACATCTAATAGGCATGTATTAAGAAGGGTGATGTTACTTCTGAAAGCATTACTATAATCTCTGGTTATTTCCAGGGCTGGTTACTGAAAGACAAGATCATAGCGGAAGTCATTATGTCAGATATCAAAGTCTTTCTAGGCCTCCACACAGTACATTTTCCCATGATGCACTGTGCATTTCATCACATGGAACTAAAAATACAAAGGTGACAGGGTCACGTGTTCGCTAAAATCAATAAATGACACTTCTAGAAAATGAAAGCAAAACACACACGATTCCCTTTCAACTTCAAGGAGTGAAAATACTCTTCAATATTCTTCAAGAATCCATCATGAATTTTCATTTAAAATACCAGATCCAAGCAGTCCTATTAAATGCACTGTTCAGTTAACATGAATGACACATGTGTTTGTGATGTACTACATAACTTGATACACTTTTGAATTACATAAGTTGCTCTGACACATATTTAATATGGTTCAGTGAATACTGTATGTGAAAATCTATTGGGTTACACTGCCCTAAAGGCTGTGTTGTGCAAAGCATGTTATCTTTATTCTGTCTGCTGCTTGGATGGACTCTGCTGGAAAGAGCAGTTACGGTCTGGGGGGCAAAGGTCATCTGTTCTCAAAATAACAGTCCAGTTCAACATTAGCATGAACAATGTCTGAACTGAGCCGAGTGAGCGAGGAAAACCATGCACACTGAGCTAGGCTTTTCAATCACATCAACTTAAGGGATCATTAAGAACATTTGAGTGAGGGTTGGGAACCAAGAACTAGTTCTTATTCAGAACCAGTTCTAATTCTTAAACAATATCAGACTTTTAAGACTTGCAGTTCCATAAACATGCTTTCTTCTGCAGGTGTGGCCAGAACACCATAACCAGATTGATGATACTTTGATGTTCACAATTTTAACTTAATTGGCTTTTGTTCTTAAATTTGTGTTGCTGTTGTTGTAGTATACTTACTTACTTACTCGTTGATAGTAGGCTACAGTTTGTTTCATTTTGTACACATCAAGTATGGTCCTATGAGTAAAAAAAAATACTCATAGGCCTCACAATTGTGAGCAGTCACTGACTCACTGATCAGTGCAGTGGCATTTTGAATGAATTAATAAATTATAATGAATGATACCTTTTTTAGTTTTAATAGTTAATATAGTTATGTGTAGTGTTATATTTATATTTACGGAGAGCAGTAACTTTAAATGCAATATTTTTTCAAATATTTATTACTTAAAGTGAATCGTAAACGAATACGAATTGGAATGAGTATCAATTCCCTTATGGATCATGTCACGTATGTGCGCACATAAATATTATATTAGAGATGTGACTTACCTATTCGATGAAAATCATCCGCGTCTATCCATGATGTCAATGCTCAAGAGTTCACGGTTAACTTCACAGCTCATGCATTGGGTAGGCTACTCAGCTGACATTGCATCATATTACACAATAAAACAGCAAAGGTATAACTTACTCCTGCAAAGCAAATGTGTTACTAAAATAATCAAAATAAATTAGAAAAAAGCTTCCCCTTAACCAGAGCGTTTACTCCAGACCATCGATTAAAACGTTTAGGCTACTACAAGCACAAGTTAACGCGTTATAATCAGTCCGAAAACAAATACTCGTATTCTTAGTTTAGGATCGATCCAGGATTATAAATAGTATTTCGCGCGTTTTAAAGCGCCAAATAACGAAATATCAGTGATGCTACTGAACGGCTCCCCCTCGTGATGTTTGCGATGTTTCGTCACTCATTCCAGCATCCTCGTCATCTGCACCTTGCTCACAGCGATTCACTTGAGCTTCCAAATAAACGCGTCGCGAACGATATCAAAGACCAGTTTGTTTATAACGCTAAAGCAAGCAAGATTCCTCTGCCTTGAGCTGATGTATTGAAAAAGCGTGCGCTCAGCTACAACCAACACAACCAACGGCACCCATTAACCATACTCTGATGCGCGTCGGAAGTGTGCACTGACTGACGTAGGACGTGATTCACAGTGCACGAGCTGCGCGCTGGCTCTGTGGACGGGAGCGCGCGCGAGTGTTGAATGGCGATATTGACATGTGATATGGGAACCTTTTTGTATATAGGCTACTGAATACATGGAATTTTTATACACATTCTGCAGTTTATATTTATTTAAATTATCTTGTAGGGATTACAAATGTGTGTGATATATTTGTTGGTTTGCCTATAACTAGTAGCCTAGAGTAAAATGTAGGATCGATGGGCCTACAACAATTTTGTAAAATTTATTTATTTGGACAAACATAGGCGGCCTATATAATGTTACAGTTTTTCTGAATTGCTAATACACTAAACCCTTTTTTTCTGTAACTGCATGTTTTGGATTCTGTGTTCTCTTTTTTTTAATGTAGGCTAGTGTCTAATGAATAATCTGTAGTGTTAATTGACTGACTTGTAATCTGAAATGGGGTTTGAAAATGTTGTCTTGTGTTTAAGGTTTTGAGAAAGTGAGTGATGGTTTCAAGAAATGTGTTTTAGCAATTTAGAAAAAACTGTGAGTCACTATATCAACAAATCTCATAATGGGAGTGGGGGAATGGATTTCGACAGCTGTTTGTTTTTTACAGGGGGAACAGAATCCGACAGCAAAAAAAACAGCCGTCGGAATCCGTTCCCCCTGTATTTTTTACACTCGGGGGATCTTCTAATATCTATCAAAGTGCCGAAAATAATTAGGCCTCGACAGCCTAGTGGTCAATTCAGTGACATATAAAGCTGGTGATTTTTAGGTGAAACAAGTTCAAGTCCCAGCTCGTTCATTTTCCTATCAAAATAAAAGGCAAAAACTCTAAAATATATTTATTTTACACTGGTGCCAGATAAGCTCCATCCCACACAAAATAAAATATGCATTGTTTAAGCCACTACATCAACACCTCTCATAATGGGAGTGGGGGAACGGATTCCGACAGCTGTTTTTTTTTTTACAGGGGGAAAAGAATTCGACTGCAAAAAAACAGCCGTCGGAATCCGTTCCCCCTGTATTTCTTACACGAGGAGGATCTTCTAATATCTATCAAAATTGCTGTAAATGAATAGGCCTCCACAGCCTAGTGGTCAATGTACTGATTTAAGAGCTGATGATTTATAGGTGAAACAAGCTCAAGTCCTGGGGTCCGTTCTTCGTACGTTGCTTAAAACATCCGAGATCAAACGAGACATCCAAGATGATATAATCGGCCTAATCATGATCTGGCTAATTGGGTTCTTCGAACACACCTGCCGGTTATGATTAGTATAGCTGGATTGAGTTATCTGAGATAATTGCGCGTGCATGCGCTGGTTTAAAAGGGGATATGTATCGATAGTAGAAACATTGATCAGCAACGCTGCTATTGGCTGCTCACCGTGGCCAAAGAGCACGCACAGTTTTTCTCCGCAGCAGAGCAAAAGCTAGTAGTCGAAGTTTATGCGGAATTTTAATGTTTAATGAAAACGCCAGGGAACACATCAAAGTCTGTAAAAGCCAGGAGATGGGGCTGGCAAATAGTAGCAAACAAATTAAATTCAATAGTGGGGACCATGTTAAATGTTTCCATCACTTGTTACAGTATATCAATTTTTGTATTTTAATTTAATTTCATAATTACTTTGTTCATTGTAATGTCAGAGCCACCACCCACTAGAACATTGGAATAAGTAAAAGTGAAAATGGTAATCTTTACTAAGCTACTTATACTGTTCTTGGTCTCTTTTAAAAATACACAGTTAAATGATGTGCATGTGTTGTCCATGTGCAGCAACCAAGAAAAAGGCTATAAAAATTAATAAAAAACAGGTGGTGGTCACTTACTCCCCGACAGAAGGGCTGGCCCTTGGGTTGAATGTGAATTGACCCTATTGTGGGGGGCATCTCTTCCTTAGACCCACGGCAGGGACCAGTAGCAGCAACAGCTTCATTACTGGTAAATGAGCTTTTAATTATCTTAGTACACTGTAAAATAATTTGTTGCTGCATTAAATTAAGTAGGCCTATTATCCAAATGGCTGGTCTAAAGCCTGAATTGCTTTACTTTATGAAAGTGAACACTGCATGTAGGCTAATGTAAAAATATCTCTCTAAAAGAACACACAGAGTACTATTGCTGACCTTGCATAATATCTCTTATTGCAGGCAAAAGATGGCTTGATCACTGGCTTTTCTTTACAAAGAATTGAAATAAAAAAGGAACTAAGCATATTTGTCTTGTCTTTTATTAAACATTTAGTGAATTTTAAAAATGGTGTCCCACTATTCTGTCCCGTGCCGCTCTGCTACTAGGTCCGTCCAAGTGCACTGGTGGAGGTCATCATCAGGCTGGAGGTCATCATCAGGCTGCACCTCCACCACAGGGATCCTCTCCTTTCTGATGTGTAATACGGCACATGTAACAATAATGTCACAGTCCCTGTCAGGTGCAACCCTCAGCCTTTTCAGACACTGAAATTTTCCCTTTAGTTGCCCATGCTCAATTTAAAACTGTGCCCTTGTCCTGGCTAGAGCTCCATTGTCCGGGTTGTGGGTCAGGGAATGGGGTCATAAAATACTGCCTGCAGGTATAGCCCCTGTGTCTCCAAGCATGTTGTAATCACCTACATAATGAAAAAAATATAGTTATGTTAGGCTCAGAATACGTGTAGCCTATGTAATACAGTGTGCTTGATATTTATATTTTCCGTTTCCATGTTCAAATAATGTGCTACATGACTATGTGACTGATATGGTATAGTGTCACACACCGCCAAGACATTTTAGTCAGTCAACTGCATACTTTTTGATTCCATTCCATTCCTTTTTTTTTTTTTTTTTCATATAATAATATTACTAATATGATATATTTAGAATTGTAATAGTAACTTACCTGCACATTTACACTGTTCACAAAATCCTCTTCATTGAGGCTTTGATGGGAACGTGTGTACAGTCTCGTTAGTGAATCACGTTAGTGAAGCCTGACACAAAGGCTACTGTAAATCATACTTTTGGCTAAGTCATGATTGCATGATCTTCATAAAAAAATATAATGTACCTGCATTAGCAAAAAAAAAAAAAAAAAAAAAAAAAATCTGCTTTACAACCTTGGGTCTGGAAAAACCATAAAAACACCTAAAAAAAAAGCTTGAGCGCGAGGTAAACTTTGTGAATGGCACGACGGGCAGCACTTTTCACCAAGTTCACCGTATCACTCGCAAAGAATCTCAGGGAAATGCACACAGTTTGTGCTGTTGTTAAAGCCCGACTCCGACATTAAATGTGTTGTTCAACAAATTAATGATACAAATGACACTCACGAGAAAAACTATATCTCTCTAAAAGTACGCTATCGCGCTGCGCTAAAGGACTTCCCGGATCACCTCCGCTTATAAAGCCGGGATCCTGTTAACATGAAATAAGCCTGATCGCGAGCAGGTTTAAGATTGCGCACCTGTTGCTATGACAGCAAGTCCAGGATGAGCGTCGAAGAACCAAACAATCCAAGATCATGCCAAATCGCCAACAATCAAATCCAGCTAAGTGAGTTAGCAACGTACGAAGAACGGACCCCTGGCTCTCTGACTTTTCTTGATCCTGTACTCTGCTGTCATAATAAACAGCAAAAACTCAATAAAATTATTCCTTAAACTGATGCACTATTTTAAAGAGCTTTCCTGTAGATCAAACAGTAGAGGCATTGGTGCTTGCAATGCCAAGGTCATAGGTTCAACTCCCAGGAAAAGCAGAAACTGATAAGAATACAAAATGTGTACCATGAAATTCAATCTACGTCGCTCTGGATCAAAAGTCTGCCAAATGACTAATTGTAAACGATGACAGTTAACCTCCATCCACAAACAAAATACTATCAACCTTTATTCAAGCCACTACATCAACACCTCTAATAATGGGAACGGATTCCGACATATGTTTTTTTGCCGTCGGATTCTTTCCCCCCTGTATTTCTTACACAATGAGGATCTTCTAATATCTATCAAAGTGCTGTGAATTTTTAGGCTCCCACAGCCTAGTGGTCAGTGCACTGACTTCAAGAGCGGATAATTTTTAGGTGACTCAAGTCCCGGCTCGCTGACTTTTTTTTAACGGATTCCGACAGATTTTTTTTTACAGGGGGAACAGAATCCGACGGCAAAAAAACAGCCGTCGATATCCGTTCCCCCTGTGTTTTTTACACTAGGAGGATCTTCTAATATCTATCAAAGTGCTGCTAATTCTTAGGACCTCATAGCCTAGTGGTCAATTCACTGACATATAGATCTGGTGATTTTTAGGTGACACAAGTTCAAGTCCCGGATCGTGGACTTTTTTTAATCCCATATTTTCCTATCATAATAAAAGTAAAAAACTCCTAAATATATTTATATAGACTGGTGCCAGGTAAGCTCCATACCCACACAAAATAAAATATGTATTTTTAAACGCCACTACATCAAAACCTTTCATAATGGGAGTGGGGGAACGGATTCCGACAGATTTTTTTTTACAGGGGGAACAGAATCCGACGGCAAAAAAACAGCCGTCGAGATCCGTTCCCCCTGTATTTTTTACACTAGGAGGATCTTCTAATATCTATCAAAGTGCTGCTAATTCTTAGGCCCCCATAGCCTAGTGGTCAGTTCACTGACATATAGAGCTGGTGATTTGTAGGTGACACAAGTTCAAGTCCTGGCTCGTGGACTTTTTTTAATCCCATATTTTCCTATCATAATAAAAGTAAAAAACTCCTAAATATATTTTTATAGACTGGTCCCAGGTAAGCTCCATCCCCACACAAAATAAAATAAGCATTTTTTAGGCCACTACATCAACACCTCTCATAATGGGAGTGGGGGAATGGATTCCAACATATGTTTTTTTTACAGGGGGAACAGAATCCGACGGCAAAAAGCAGCTGTCGAGATCCGTTCCCCCTGTATTTTTTTACAATAGGAGGATCTTCTAATATCTATCAAAGTGCTGCTAATTCTTAGGCCCCCATAGCCTAGTGGTCAATTCACTGACATGTAGAACTGGTGATTTTTAGTTGACACAAGTTCAAGTCCCGGCTTGTGGACTTTTTTTGATCCCATATTTTCCTATCACAATAAAAGGCAAAAACTCTAAAATGTATGTATTTTACACGGGTGCCAGGTAAGCTCCATCCCCACACAAAATAAAATAAGCATTTTTTAGGCCACTACATCAACACCTCACATAATGGGAGTGGGGGAACGGATTCCGACAGATGTTTTTTTTTACAGGGGGAACAGAATCCGACGGCAAAAAAACAGCCGTCGAGATCCGTTCCCCCTGTATTTTTTTACACAAGGAGGATCTTCTAATATCTATCAAAGTGCTGAGAATTCATAGGCCCCCATAGCCTAGTGGTCAATTCACTGACATATAGAGCTGGTGATTTGTAGGTGACACAAGTTCAAGTCCTGGCTCGTGGACTTTTTTTTAATCCCATATTTTCCTATCAAATAAAAGTAAAAAAATCCTAAATATATTTCTATAGACTGGTGCCAGGTAAGCTCCATACCCACACAAAATAAAATATGTATTTTTAAACGCCACTACATCAAAACCTTTCATAATGGGAGTGGGGGAACGGATTCCGACAGATTTTTTTTTACAGGGGGAACAGAATCCGACGGTAAAAAAACAGCCGTCGGAATCCGTTCCCCCTGTATTTTTTTACACAAGGAGGATCTTCTAATATCTATCAAAGTGCTGCTAATTCTTAGGCCCCCATAGCCTAGTGGTCAATTCACTGACATATAGAGCTGGTGATTTTTAGGTGAAACAAGTTCAAGTCCTGGCTCGTGGACTTTTTTTAATCCCATATTTTCCTATCATAATAAAAGTAAAAAACTCCTAAATATATTTCTATAGACTGGTACCAGGTAAGCTCCATACCCACACAAAATAAAATATGTATTTTTAAACGCCACTACATCAAAACCTTTCATAATGGGAGTGGGGGAACGGATTCCGACAGATTTTTTTTTACAGGGGGAACAGAATCCGACGGTAAAAAAACAGCCGTCGGAATCCGTTCCCCCTGTATTTCTTACACGAGGAGGATCTTCTAATATCTATCAAAGTGTTGTAAATGATTAGGCTTCCACAGACTAGTGGTCAATGCACTGACTTTAAAAGCTGATGAATTTTAGGTGAAACAAGTTCAAGTCCCGGTTTGCTGACTTTTTCTGATTCCATATTTTCCTATCACAATAAAAGGCAAAAACTCTAAATTATATTTATTTTACACTGGTGCCAGGTAAGCCCCATCCCCACACAAAAAATATATAATCAGCAGTTTTTAAGCCACTACACCAACACCTCTCATAGTTGGAGTGGGGGAACGGATTCCGACAGCTGTACTTTGCTGTCGGATTCTGTTCCCCCTGTATTTCATACACAATGAGGTTCTAATATTTATTAAACTGTTGCTGATGTATTGACCCCTATAGCCTAGTTGTCAGTGCACTGGTGTTAAGAAATTTAGGGCTTTGGGTGACCCGAGTTCAAGTCCCAGTTTGTGATTTTTCTTGATCCTGTACTCTGCTATCATAATAAACAGCAAAAACTCCATAAAAATGATCCCTTAAACTGATGCACTTCTTTAAACAGCTTTCCTGTAGCTCAAACAGTAGAGCATTGGTACTTGCAATGCCAAGGTCATAGGTTCGATTCCCAGGGAAAGCAGAAACTGATAAGAATACAAAATGTGTACAATGAAATTCAATCTACGTCACTCTGGATTAAAAATCTGCCAAATGCTGAAATGTAAACGATGACAGTTAACCTCAAACCACAAACAAAACACTATCAACCTTTATTCAAGCCACTACATCAACACCTCTAATAATGGGAACGGATTCCGACATATGTTTTTTTGCCGTCGGATTCTTTCCCATCTGTATTTCTTACACAATGAGGATCTTCTAATATCTATCAAAGTGCTGTGAATTTTAAGGCTCCCACAGCCTAGTGGTCAGTGCACTGACTTCAAAAGCGGATGATTTTTAGGTGACACAAGTTCAAGTCCCGGCTTGTGGACTTTTTTTGATCCCATATTTTCCTATCACAATAAAAGGCAAAAACTCTAAAATATATGTATTTTACACGGGTGCCAGGTAAGCTCCATCCCCACACAAAATAAAATAAGCATTTTTTAGGCCACTACATTAACACCTCTCATAATGGGAGTGGGGGAACGGATTCCGACAGATGTTTTTTTTTACAAGGGGAACAGAATCCGACGGCAAAAAAACAGCCGTTGAGATCCGTTCCCCCTGTATTTTTTTACACAAGGAGGATCTTCTAATATCTATCAAAGTGCTGCTAATTCTTAGGCCCCCATAGCCTAGTGGTCAATTCACTGACATATAGAGCTGGTGATTTTTAGGTGAAACAAGTTCAAGTCCTGGCTCGTGGACTTTTTTTAATCTCATATTTTCCTATCATAATAAAAGTAAAAAACTCCTAAATATATTTCTATAGACTGGTGCCAGGTAAGCTCCATACCCACACAAAATAAAATATGTATTTTTAAACGCCACTACATCAAAACCTTTTATAATGGGAGTGGGGGAACGGATTCCGACAGATTTTTTTTTACAGGGGGAACAGAATCCGACGGCAAAAAAACAGCCGTCGAGATCCGTTCCCTCGAAACGGACAAAATAAAATAAGCATTTTTTAGGCCACTGCATGAACACCTCACATAATGGGAGTGGGGGAACGGATTCCGACAGATATTTTTTTTACAGGGGGAACAGAATCCGACGGCAAAAAAACAGCCGTCGAGATCCGTTCCCCCTGTATTTTTTTACACAAGGAGGATCTTCTAATATCTATCAAAATATCTACGGATCTTTAGACTGGTCCCAGGTAAGTTCCATCCCCACACAAAATAAAATAAGTATTTTTTAGGCTACTACATCAACACCTTTCATAATGGGAGTGGGGGAACGGATTCCGACAGATATTTTTTTTACAGGGGGAACAGAATCCGACGGCAAAAAAACAGCCGTCGAGATCCGTTCCCCCTGTATTTTTTTACACAAGGAGGATCTTCTAATATCTATCAAAGTGCTGCTAATTCTTAGGCCCCCATAGCCTAGGTGTCAATTCACTGACATATAGAACTGGTGATTTTTAGGTGAAACAAGTTCAAGTCCTGGCTCGTGGCCTTTTTTTAATCCCATATTTTCCTATCATAATAAAAGTAAAAAACTCCTAAATATATTTCTATAGACTGGTGCCAGGTAAGCTCCATACCCACACAAAATAAAATATGTATTTTTAAACGCCACTACATCAAAACCTTTTATAATGGGAGTGGGGGAACGGATTCCGACAGATTTTTTTTTACAGGGGGAACAGAATCCGACGGCAAAAAAACAGCCGTCGAGATCCGTTCCCTCGAAACGGACAAAATAAAATAAGCATTTTTTAGGCCACTGCATGAACACCTCACATAATGGGAGTGGGGGAACGGATTCCGACAGATATTTTTTTTACAGGGGGAACAGAATCCGACGGCAAAAAAACAGCCGTCGAGATCCGTTCCCCCTGTATTTTTTTACACAAGGAGGATCTTCTAATATCTATCAAAATATCTACGGATCTTTAGACTGGTCCCAGGTAAGTTCCATCCCCACACAAAATAAAATAAGTATTTTTTAGGCTACTACATCAACACCTTTCATAATGGGAGTGGGGGAACGGATTCCGACAGATATTTTTTTTACAGGGGGAACAGAATCCGACGGCAAAAAAACAGCCGTCGAGATCCGTTCCCCCTGTATTTTTTTACACAAGGAGGATCTTCTAATATCTATCAAAGTGCTGCTAATTCTTAGGCCCCCATAGCCTAGGTGTCAATTCACTGACATATAGAACTGGTGATTTTTAGGTGAAACAAGTTCAAGTCCTGGCTCGTGGCCTTTTTTTAATCCCATATTTTCCTATCATAATAAAAGTAAAAAACTCCTAAATATATTTCTATAGACTGGTGCCAGGTAAGCTCCATACCCACACAAAATAAAATATGTATTTTTAAACGCCACTACATCAAAACCTTTTATAATGGGAGTGGGGGAACGGATTCCGACAGATTTTTTTTTACAGGGGGAACAGAATCCGACGGCAAAAAAACAGCCGTCGAGATCCGTTCCCCCTGTAATTTTTTACACAAGGAGGATCTTCTAATATCTATCAAACTGCTGATGATTCTTAGTACCCCATAGCCAAGTGGTCAATTCACTGACATATAGAGCTGGTGATTTGTAGGTGACACAAGTTCAAGTCCTGGCTCGTGGACTTTTTTTAATCCCATATTTTCCTATCATAATAAAAGTAAAAAACTCCTAAATATATTTTTATAGACTGGTCCCAGGTAAGCTCCATCCCCACACAAAATAAAATAAGCATTTTTTAGGCCACTACATTAACACCTCTCATAATGGGAGTGGGGGAACGGATTCCGACAGATGTTTTTTTTACAGGGGGAACAGAATCCGACGGCAAAAAAACAGCCGTCGAGATCCGTTCCCCCTGTATTTTTTTACACAAGGAGGATCTTCTAATATCTATCAAAGTGCTGTGAATTCATAGTCCCCCATAGCCTAGTGGTCAATTCACTAACATATAGAGCTGGTGATTTTTAGGTGAAACAATTTCAAGTCCTGGCTCGTGGCCTTTTTTTAATCCCATATTTTCCTATCATAATAAAAGTAAAAAACTCCTAAATATATTTCTATAGACTGGTGCCAGGTAAGCTCCATACCCACACAAAATAAAATATGTATTTTTAAACGCCACTACATCAAAAGCTTTCATAATGGGAGTGGGGGAACGGATTCCGACAGATGTTTTTTTTACAGGGGGAACAGAATCCGACGGCAAAAAAACAGCCGTCGAGATCCGTTCCCCCTGTATTTTTTACACAAGGAGGATCTTCTAATATCTATCAAAGTGCTGTGAATTCATAGGCCCCCATAGCCAGTGGTCAATTCACTGACATATAGAGCTGGTGAATTTTAGGTGAAACAAGTTCAAGTCCTGGCTCGTGGCCTTTTTTTAATCCCATATTTTCCTATCATAATAAAAGTAAAAAACTCCTACATATATTTCTTTAGACTGGTCCCAGGTAAGCTCCATCCCCACACAAAATAAAATAAGCATTTTTTAGGCCACTGCATGAACACCTCACATAATGGGAGTGGGGGAACGGATTCTGACAGATGTTTTTCTTACAGGGGGAACAGAATCCGACGGCAAAAAAACAGCCGTCGAGATCCGTTCCCCCTGTATTTTTTTACACAAGGAGGATCTTCTAATATCTATCAAAGTGCTGCTAATTCTTAGGACCCCATAGCCTAGGTGTCAATTCACTGACATATAGAACTGGTGATTTTTAGATGAAACAAGTTCAAGTCCTGGCTCGTGGCCTTTTTTTAATCCAATATTTTCCTATCATAATAAAAGTAAAAAACTCCTAAATATATTTCTATAGACTGGTGCCAGGTAAGCTCCATACCCACACAAATTAAAATATGTATTTTTAAACGCCACTACATCAAAACCTTTCATAATGGGAGTGGGGGAACGGATTCCGACAGATTTTTTTTTACAGGGGGAACAGAATCCGACGGCAAAAAAACAGCCGTCGAGATCCGTTCCCCCTGTAATTTTTTACACAAGGAGGATCTTCTAATATCTATCAAACTGCTGATAATTCTTAGGACCCCATAGCCAAGTGGTCAATTCACTGACATATAGAGCTGGTGATTTGTAGGTGACACAAGTTCAAGTCCTGGCTCGTGGACTTTTTTTAATCCCATATTTTCCTATCATAATAAAAGTAAAAAACTCCTAAATATATTTTTATAGACTGGTCCCAGGTAAGCTCCATCCCCACACAAAATAAAATAAGCATTTTTTAGGCATCAACACCTCTCATAATGGCAGTGGGGGAACGGTTTCCGACATTTTTTTTTTTTTTACAGGGGGAACAGAATCCGACGGCAAAAAAACAGCCGCCGAGATCCGTTCCCCCTGTATTTTTTACACAAAGAGGATCTTCTAATATCTATCAAAGTGGTGCGAATTCATAGGCCACCATTGCCTAGTGGTCAATTCACTGACATATAGAGCTGGTGATTTGTAGGTGACACAAGTTCAAGTCCTGGCTCGTGGACTTTTTTTAATCCCATATTTTCCTATCATAATAAAAGTAAAAAACTCCTAAATATATTCTTATAGACTGGTCCCAGGTAAGCTCCATACCCACACAAAATAAAATATGTATTTTTAAACGCCACTACATCAAAAGCTTTCATAATGGGAGTGGGGGAACGGATTCCGACAGATGTTTTTTTTACAGGGGGAACAGAATCCGACGGCAAAAAAACAGCCGTCGAGATCCGTTCCCCCTGTATTTTTTTACACAAGGAGGATCTTCTAATATCTATCAAAGTGCTGTGAATTCATAGGCCGCCATAGCCTAGTGGTCAATTCACTGACATATAGAGCTGGTGAATTTTAGGTGAAACAAGTTCAAGTCCTGGCTCGTGGCCTTTTTTTAATCCCATATTTTCCTATCATAATAAAAGTAAAAAACTCCTAAATATATTTCTATAGACTGGTGCCAGGTAAGCTCCATACCCACACAAAATAAAATATGTATTTTTAAACGCCACTACATCAAAACCTTTCATAATGGGAGTGGGGGAACGGATTCCGACAGATTTTTTTTTACAAGGGGAACAGAATCCGACGGCAAAAAAACAGCCGTCGAGATCCGTTCCCCCTGTATTTTTTACACAAGGAGGATCTTCTAATATCTATCAAACTGCTGATAATTCTTAGGCCCCCATAGCCAAGTGGTCAATTCACTGACATATAGAGCTGGTGATTTGTAGGTGACACAAGTTCAAGTCCTGGCTCGTGGACTTTTTTTAATCCCATATTTTCCTATCATAATAAAAGTAAAAAACTCCTAAATATATTGTTATAGAGTTGTCCCAGGTAAGCTCCATCCCCACACAAAATAAAATAAGCATTTTTTAGGCATCAACACCTCTCATAATGGCAGTGGGGGAACGGTTTCCGACAGATGTTTTTTTTTTACAGGGGGAACAGAATCCGATGGCAAAAAAACAGCCGTCGAGATCCGTTCCCCCTGTATTTTTTACACAAATAGGATCTTCTAATATCTATCAAAGTGCTGCGAATTCATAGGCCCCCATTGCCTAGTGGTCAATTTCACTGACATATAGAGCTGGTGATTTGTAGGTGACACAAGTTCAAGTCCTGGCTCGTGGACTTTTTTTAATCCCATATTTTCCTATCATAATAAAAGTAAAAAACTCCTAAATATATTTTTATAGACTGGTCCCAGGTAAGCTCCATCCCCACACAAAATAAAATAAGCATTTTTTAGGCCACTACATTAACACCTCTCATAATGGGAGTGGGGGAACGGATTCTGACAGATGTTTTTTTTTACAGGGGGAACAGAATCCGACGGCAAAAAAACAGCCGTCGAGATCCGTTCCCCCTGTATTTTTTTACACAAGGAGGATCTTCTAATATCTATCAAAGTGCTGTGAATTCATAGGCCCCCATAGCCTAGTGGTCAATTCACTGACATATAGAGCTGGTGATTTTTAGGTGAAACAAGTTCAAGTCCTGGCTCGTGGCCTTTTTTTAATCCCATATTTTCCTATCATAATAAAAGTAAAAAACTCCTAAATATATTTCTATAGACTGGTGCCAGGTAAGCTCCATACCCACACAAAATAAAATATGTATTTTTAAACGCCACTACATCAAAACCTTTCATAATGGGAGTGGGGGAACGGATTCCAACAGATTTTTTTTTACAGGGGGAACAGAATCCGACGGCAAATAAACAGCCGTCGAGATCCGTTCCCCCTGTATTTTTTACACAAGGAGGATCTTCTAATATCTATCAAACTGCTGATAATTCTTAGGCCCCCATAGCCAAGTGGTCAATTCACTGACATATAGAGCTGGTGATTTTTAGGTGAAACAAGTTCAAGTCCTGGCTCGTGGCCTTTTTTTAATCCCATATTTTCCTATCATAATAAAAGTAAAAAACTCCTAAATATATTTCTATAGACTGGTGCCAGGTAAGCTCCATACCCACACAAAATAAAATATGTATTTTTAAACGCCACTACATCAAAACCTTTCATAATGGGAGTGGGGGAACGGATTCCAACAGATTTTTTTTTACAGGGGGAACAGAATCCGACGGCAAATAAACAGCCGTCGAGATCCGTTCCCCCTGTATTTTTTACACAAGGAGGATCTTCTAATATCTATCAAACTGCTGATAATTCTTAGGCCCCCATAGCCAAGTGGTCAATTCACTGACATATAGAGCTGGTGATTTGTAGGTGACACAAGTTCAAGTCCTGGCTCGTGGACTTTTTTTAATCCCATATTTTCCTATCATAATAAAAGTAAAAAACTCCCAAATATATTTATTTAGACTGGTCCCAGGTAAGTTCCATCCCCACACAAAATAAAATATGTATTTTTAAACGCCACTACATCAAAACCTTTCATAATGGGAGTGGGGGAACGGATTCCGACAGCTGTTTTTTTTACAGGGGGAACAGAATCCGACGGCAAAAAAACAGCCGTCAAGATCCGTTCCCCCTGTATTTTTTACACAAGGAGGATCTTCCAATATCTATCAAAATGTTGCTAATTCTTAGGCCTCCATAGCCTAGTGGTCAATTCACTGACATATAGAGCTGGTGATTTGTAGGTGACACAAGTTCAAGTCCTGGCTCGTGGACTTTTTTTAATCCCAAATTTTCCTATCATAATAAAAGTAAAAAACTCCTAAATATATTTTTATAGACTGGTCCCAGGTAAGCTCCATCCCCACACAAAATAAAATAAGCATTTTTTAGGCCACTACATTAACACCTCTCATAATGGGAGTGGGGGAACGGATTCCGACAGATGTTTTTTTTACAGGGGGAACAGAATCCGACGGCAAAAAAAACAGCCATCGAGATCCGTTCCCCCTGTATTTTTTTACACAAGGATGATCTTCTAATATCTATCAAAGTGCTGTGAATTCATAGCCCCCCATAGCCTAGTGGTCAATTCACTGACATATAGAGCTGGTGATTTTTAGGTGAAACAAGTTCAAGTCCTGGCTCGTGGACTTTTTTTAATCCCATATTTTCCTATCATAATAAAAGTAAAAAACTCCTAAATATATTTCTATAGACTGGTGCCAGGTAAGCTCCATACCCACACAAAATAAAATATGTATTTTTAAACGCCACTACATCAAAACCTTTCATAATGGGAGTGGGGGAACGGATTCCGACAGATTTTTTTTACAGGGGGAACAGAATCCGACGGCAAAAAAACAGCCGTCGAGATCCGTTCCCCCTGTATTTTTTTACACAAAGAGGATCTTCTAATATCTATCAAAGTGCTGCTAAATCTTATGCCCCCATAACCTAGTGGTCAATTCACTGACATATAGAGCTGGGGCCTCATGTACAAAGACTTGCGTTGATTTCATACTAAAACATTGCGTACGGACAAAGCTGTAAATCTGCGTACGCACAAAAAAAATCAGATGTATGAATCTCTGCGTACGAAGGATCCCACGCATATTCTCTTTGTACATCCCAATTAACGTAAAATTGAGTGCACATGCACGAGCACAACGCCCCATCCAGTCTCCTCCCTTAATTAAATAAATTTACATATGGTAATGAGTCCACTTTGGCCAAAGAAAGCAGCAAGAAAATGGCTAAAAGCAAGCGGCAAGAAACGAAACTTTACAGAAAGTGAATTGGAGGTGCTACTATCGTAGGTAGAAACGAGAAAAAATATTTTATTTCGAACTTTGTCCTCCGGAATTAATAACAAAAGGAAAAAATATGGGTGGGAGAGTTTGGCTGATGCCGTCAATGCGGTGGGATCTGAAAGTCGCACAGTAAATGGCCAGAAAACCCGCCCGCAACTCGGACCGCAAAAAAAAAAAAAGAAAGAAAATATTGTACCCGACCCGCTTCCTTTTTTAAAGTAGCTAGTAAATGCTCATCGCAGCGTCATTGTGCCATAGACGGAGGAACTAGGGGTGCACATTTTTCTGAATGCTGTATTATATAGCCTAGTGTTATGTAATAAAGGCTTGATTTATTCATTTATTTTGTTTCATTTCCTTAACAATTAGGATGCTGCATGTGTTCATCCAGTCTAACCGAAGTGTGCGTCTCTCCCCCGAATTTCCCAACAAAAATCCCCCCCGCCCCCTCTCAGAAAATACATAAAACTGACATTACTGAGCTATATGCGTTTAAAAGTAGCCTATTAAAATGGAACAATGGCATTGCTCAGTTCAACGTGTTGGGAAATCGGGCATTTTGTCCCGCGTCAGCTTTTATTCAAAAGTTAATAACGCTCAACATTCAAAAGGTAAATAAGGATTTCCCACTTTCATCTCTGCCTGCAGACTGAGCTCGTGCGTCATCTTCGCACCAGTTATTCAGCCAATAAAGTGTAGACCTGTATTTCATAGACAACTGTGTCTAGTACTGTATAAATTACAAAGGTTTAATTGGCATCTTTATTTCAAACGACCCGACCGACCGCGACCCGAATATCATTAAAAATATTTTTGGATGACTCGTAACCGCGGGTGACCGCAGGCACCCGCTCATTTTGGATCAAACCGCGCATCACTGACTTGTAGAACAATTCGTTGTGTAATGTTTGCAACTTCACTTCATTGCCTGTAAGAGTCACCAACGGACAAAAACAATGAGAAATGTACGTACGCCAGACATGAAATTGGCGTGGAGGAACGCACATTCTCGCGTTAATTTCACTGTTAGTACATCCGACCGTGAGCGTGAAAGCTGGCGTACGCAACGTTTTTGTGCGTACGCTGTGTTGATACATGAGGCCCCTGGTGATTTGTATGTGACACAAGTTCAAGTCCTGGCTCGTGGACTTTCTTTTAATCCCATATTTTCCTATCATAATAAAAGTAAAAATCTCCTAAATATATTTTTATAGACTGGTCCCAGGTAAGCTCCATCCCCACAAAAAAAATAAAATAAGCATTTTTTAGGCATCAACACCTCTCATAATGGCAGTGGGGGAACGGTTTCCGACAGATGTTTTTTTTTTACAGGGGGAACAGAATCCGACGGCAAAAAAACAGCCGTCGAGATCCGTTCCCCCTGTATTTTTTTACACAAGGAGGATCTTCTAATATCTATCAAAGTATTGCTAATCCTTAGGCCCCCATAGCCTAGTGGTCAATTCACTGACATATAGAGCTGGTGATTTGTAGGTGACACAAGTTCAAGTTCTGGCTCGTGGCCTTTTTTTAATCCCATATTTTCCTATCATAATAAAAGTGAAAAACTCCTAAATATATTTCTTTAGACTGGTCCCAGGTAAGTTCCATCCTCACACAAAATAAAATAAGCATTTTTAGGCTACTACATCAACACCTCTCATAGTGGGAGTGGGGGAATGGATTCCGACATATGTTTTTTTTTACAGGGGGAACAGAATCCGACGGCAAAAAAACAGCCGTCGAGATCCGTTCCCCCTGTAATTTTTTACACAAGGAGGATCTTCTAATATCTATCAAAGTATTGCTAATCCTTAGGCCCCCATAGCCTAGTGGTCAATTCACTGACATATAGAGCTGGTGATTTGTAGGTGACACAAGTTCAAGTCCTGGCTCGTGGACTTTTTTTTAATCCCATATTTTCCTATCATAATAAAAGTAAAAATCTCCTAAATATATTTTTATAGACTGGTCACAGGTAAGCTCCATCCCCACACAAAATAAAATAAGCATTTTTTAGGCATCAACACCTCTCATAATGGCAGTGGGGGAACGGTTTCCGACAGATGTTTTTTTTTTACAGGGGGAACAGAATCCGACGGCAAAAAAACAGCCGTCGAGATCCGTTCCCCCTGTATTTTTTTACACAAGGAGGATCTTCTAATATCTATCAAAGTATTGCTAATCCTTAGGCCCCCATTGCCTAGTGGTCAATTCACTGACATATAAATCTGGTGATTTTTAGGTGAAACAAGTTCAAGTCCTGGCTCGTGGACTTTTTTTAATCCCATATTTTCCTATCATAATAAAAGTAAAAAACTCCTAAATATATTTCTATAGACTGGTACCAGGTAAGCTCCATACCCACACAAAATAAAATATGTATTTTTAAACGCCACTACATCAAAACCTTTCATAATGGGAGTGGGGGAACGGATTCCGACAGATTTTTTTTTACAGGGGGAACAGAATCCGACGGTAAAAAAACAGCCGTCAAGATCCGTTCCCCCTGTATTTTTTACACAAGGAGGATCTTCCAATATCTATCAAAATGTTGCTAAATCTTAGGCCTCCATAGCCTAGTGGTCAATTCACTGACATATAGAGCTGGTGATTTGTAGGTGACACAAGTTCAAGTCCTGGCTCGTGGACTTTTTTTAATCCCATATTTTCCTATCATAATAAAAGTAAAAAACTCCTAAATATATTTTTATAGACTGGTCCCAGGTAAGCTCCATCCCCACACAAAATAAAATAAGCATTTTTTAGGCATCAACACCTCTCATAATGGCAGTGGGGGAACGGTTTCCGACATATTTTTTTTTTTTACAGGGGGAACAGAATCCGACGGCAAAAAAACAGCCGCCGAGATCCGTTCCCCCTGTATTTTTTACACAAAGAGGATCTTCTAATATCTATCAAAGTGGTGCGAATTCATAGGCCACCATTGCCTAGTGGTCAATTCACTGACATATAGAGCTGGTGATTTGTAGGTGACACAAGTTCAAGTCCTGGCTCGTGGACTTTTTTTAATCCCATAATTTCCTATCATAATAAAAGTAAAAAACTCCTAAATATATTCTTATAGACTGGTCCCAGGTAAGCTCCATCCCCACACAAAATAAAATAAGCATTTTTTAGGCCACTACATAAACACCTCTCATAATGGGAGTGGGGGAACGGATTCCGACATATGTTTTTTTTACAGGGGGAACAGAATCCGACGGCAAAAAAACAGCCGTCGAGATCCGTTCCCCCTGTATTTTTTTACACAAGGAGAATCTTCTAATATCTATCAAAGTGCTGCGAATTCATAGTCCCCCATAGCCAAGTGGTCAATTCACTGACATATAGAGCTGGTGATTTTTAGGTGAAACAATTTCAAGTCCTGGCTCGTGGCCTTTTTTTAATCCCATATTTTCCTATCATAATAAAAGTAAAAAACTCCTAAATATATTTCTATAGACTGGTGCCAGGTAAGCTCCATACCCACACAAAATAAAATATGTATTTTTAAACGCCACTACATCAAAAGCTTTCATAATGGGAGTGGGGGAACGGATTCCGACAGATGTTTTTTTTACAGGGGGAACAGAATCCGACGGCAAAAAAACAGCCGTCAAGATCCGTTCCCCCTGTATTTTTTTACACAAGGAGGATCTTCTAATATCTATCAAAGTGCTGTGAATTCATAGGCCGCCATAGCCTAGTGGTCAATTCACTGACATATAGAGCTGGTGATTTGTAGGTGACACAAGTTCAAGTCCTGGCTCGTGGACTTTTTTTAATCCCATATTTTCCTATCATAATAAAAGTAAAAAACTCCTAAATATATTGTTATAGACTTGTCCCAGGTAAGCTCCATCCCCACACAAAATAAAATAAGCATTTTTTAGGCATCAACACCTCTCATAATGGCAGTGGGGGAACGGTTTCCGACAGATGTTTTTTTTTTACAGGGGGAACAGAATCCGATGGCAAAAAAACAGCCGTCGAGATCCGTTCCCCCTGTATTTTTTACACAAATAGGATCTTCTAATATCTATCAAAGTGCTGCGAATTCATAGGCCCCCATTGCCTAGTGGTCAATTCACTGACATATAGAGCTGGTGATTTGTAGGTGACACAAGTTCAAGTCCTGGCTCGTGGACTTTTTTTAATCCCATATTTTCCTATCATAATAAAAGTAAAAAACTCCTAAATATATTTTTATAGACTGGTCCCAGGTAAGCTCCATCCCCACACAAAATAAAATAAGCATTTTTTAGGCCACTACATTAACACCTCTCATAATGGGAGTGGGGGAACGGATTCTGACAGATGTTTTTTTTTACAGGGGGAACAGAATCCGACGGCAAAAAAACAGCCGTCGAGATCCGTTCCCCCTGTATTTTTTTACACAAGGAGGATCTTCTAATATCTATCAAAGTGCTGTGAATTCATAGGCCCCCATAGCCTAGTGGTCTATTCACTGACATATAGAGCTGGTGATTTTTAGGTGAAACAAGTTCAAGTCCTGGCTCGTGGCCTTTTTTTAATCCCATATTTTCCTATCATAATAAAAGTAAAAAACTCCTAAATATATTTCTATAGACTGGTGCCAGGTAAGCTCCATACCCACACAAAATAAAATATGTATTTTTAAACGCCACTACATCAAAACCTTTCATAATGGGAGTGGGGGAACGGATTCCAACAGATTTTTTTTTACAGGGGGAACAGAATCCGACGGCAAATAAACAGCCGTCGAGATCCGTTCCCCCTGTATTTTTTACACAAGGAGGATCTTCTAATATCTATCAAACTGCTGATAATTCTTAGGCCCCCATAGCCAAGTGGTCAATTCACTGACATATAGAGCTGGTGATTTGTAGGTGACACAAGTTCAAGTCCTGGCTCGTGGACTTTTTTTAATCCCATATTTTCCTATCATAATAAAAGTAAAAAACTCCCAAATATATTTATTTAGACTGGTCCCAGGTAAGTTCCATCCCCACACAAAATAAAATATGTATTTTTAAACGCCACTACATCAAAACCTTTCATAATGGGAGTGGGGGAACGGATTCCGACAGCTGTTTTTTTTACAGGGGGAACAGAATCCGACGGCAAAAAAACAGCCGTCAAGATCCGTTCCCCCTGTATTTTTTACACAAGGAGGATCTTCCAATATCTATCAAAATGTTGCTAATTCTTAGGCCTCCATAGCCTAGTGGTCAATTCACTGACATATAGAGCTGGTGATTTGTAGGTGACACAAGTTCAAGTCCTGGCTCGTGGACTTTTTTTAATCCCATATTTTCCTATCATAATAAAAGTAAAAAACTCCTAAATATATTTTTATAGACTGGTCCCAGGTAAGCTCCATCCCCACACAAAATAAAATAAGCATTTTTTAGGCCACTACATTAACACCTCTCATAATGGGAGTGGGGGAACGGATTCCGACAGATGTTTTTTTTACAGGGGGAACAGAATCCGACGGCAAAAAAACAGCCATCGAGATCCGTTCCCCCTGTATTTTTTTACACAAGGATGATCTTCTAATATCTATCAAAGTGCTGCGAATTCATAGCCCCCCATAGCCTAGTGGTCAATTCACTGACATATAGAGCTGGTGATTTTTAGGTGAAACAAGTTCAAGTCCTGGCTCGTGGACTTTTTTTAATCCCATATTTTCCTATCATAATAAAAGTAAAAAACTCCTAAATATATTTCTATAGACTGGTGCCAGGTAAGCTCCATACCCACACAAAATAAAATATGTATTTTTAAACGCCACTACATCAAAACCTTTCATAATGGGAGTGGGGGAACGGATTCCGACAGATTTTTTTTACAGGGGGAACAGAATCCGACGGCAAAAAAACAGCCGTCGAGATCCGTTCCCCCTGTATTTTTTTACACAAAGAGGATCTTCTAATATCTATCAAAGTGCTGCTAAATCTTATGCCCCCATAACCTAGTGGTCAATTCACTGACATATAGAGCTGGTGATTTGTATGTGACACAAGTTCAAGTCCTGGCTCGTGGACTTTCTTTTAATCCCATATTTTCCTATCATAATAAAAGTAAAAATCTCCTAAATATATTTTTATAGACTGGTCCCAGGTAAGCTCCATCCCCACAAAAAAAAAAAAAAAAGCATTTTTTAGGCATCAACACCTCTCATAATGGCAGTGGGGGAACGGTTTCCGACAGATGTTTTTTTTTTACAGGGGGAACAGAATCCGACGGCAAAAAAACAGCCGTCGAGATCCGTTCCCCCTGTATTTTTTTACACAAGGAGGATCTTCTAATATCTATCAAAGTATTGCTAATCCTTAGGCCCCCATAGCCTAGTGGTCAATTCACTGACATATAGAGCTGGTGATTTGTAGGTGACACAAGTTCAAGTTCTGGCTCGTGGCCTTTTTTTAATCCCATATTTTCCTATCATAATAAAAGTGAAAAACTCCTAAATATATTTCTTTAGACTGGTCCCAGGTAAGTTCCATCCTCACACAAAATAAAATAAGCATTTTTAGGCTACTACATCAACACCTCTCATAGTGGGAGTGGGGGAATGGATTCCGACATATGTTTTTTTTTACAGGGGGAACAGAATCCGACGGCAAAAAAACAGCCGTCGAGATCCGTTCCCCCTGTAATTTTTTACACAAGGAGGATCTTCTAATATCTATCAAAGTATTGCTAATCCTTAGGCCCCCATAGCCTAGTGGTCAATTCACTGACATATAGAGCTGGTGATTTGTAGGTGACACAAGTTCAAGTCCTGGCTCGTGGACTTTTTTTTAATCCCATATTTTCCTATCATAATAAAAGTAAAAATCTCCTAAATATATTTTTATAGACTGGTCACAGGTAAGCTCCATCCCCACACAAAATAAAATAAGCATTTTTTAGGCATCAACACCTCTCATAATGGCAGTGGGGGAACGGTTTCCGACAGATGTTTTTTTTTTACAGGGGGAACAGAATCCGACGGCAAAAAAACAGCCGTCGAGATCCGTTCCCCCTGTATTTTTTTACACAAGGAGGATCTTCTAATATCTATCAAAGTATTGCTAATCCTTAGGCCCCCATTGCCTAGTGGTCAATTCACTGACATATAGATCTGGTGATTTTTAGGTGAAACAAGTTCAAGTCCTGGCTCGTGGACTTTTTTTAATCCCATATTTTCCTATCATAATAAAAGTAAAAAACTCCTAAATATATTTCTATAGACTGGTACCAGGTAAGCTCCATACCCACACAAAATAAAATATGTATTTTTAAACGCCACTACATCAAAACCTTTCATAATGGGAGTGGGGGAACGGATTCCGACAGATTTTTTTTTACAGGGGGAACAGAATCCGACGGTAAAAAAACAGCCGTCGGAATCCGTTCCCCCTGTATTTCTTACACGAGGAGGATCTTCTAATATCTATCAAAGTGTTGTAAATGATTAGGCTTCCACAGACTAGTGGTCAATGCACTGACTTTAAAAGCTGATGAATTTTAGGTGAAACAAGTTCAAGTCCCGGTTTGCTGACTTTTTCTGATTCCATATTTTCCTATCACAATAAAAGGCAAAAACTCTAAATTATATTTATTTTACACTGGTGCCAGGTAAGCCCCATCCCCACACAAAAAATATATAATCAGCATTTTTTAAGCCACTACACCAACACCTCTCATAGTTGGAGTGGGGGAACGGATTCCGACAGCTGTACTTTGCTGTCGGATTCTGTTCCCCCTGTATTTCATACACAATGAGGTTCTAATATTTATTAAACTGTTGCTGATGTATTGACCCCTATAGCCTAGTTGTCAGTGCACTGGTGTTAAGAAATTTAGGGCTTTGGGTGACCCGAGTTCAAGTCCCAGTTTGTGATTTTTCTTGATCCTGTACTCTGCTATCATAATAAACAGCAAAAACTCCATAAAAATGATCCCTTAAACTGATGCACTTATTTTAACAGCTTTCCTGTAGCTCAAACAGTAGAGCATTGGTACTTGCAATGCCAAGGTCATAGGTTCGATTCCCAGGGAAAGCAGAAACTGATAAGAATACAAAATGTGTACAATGAAATTCAATCTACGTCACTCTGGATTAAAAATCTGCCAAATGCTGAAATGTAAACGATGACAGTTAACCTCAAACCACAAACAAAACACTATCAACCTTTATTCAAGCCACTTCATCAACACCTTTAATAATGGGAACGGATTCCGACATATGTTTTTTTGCCGTCGGATTCTTTCCCATCTGTATTTCTTACACAATGAGGATCTTCTAATATCTATCAAAGTGCTGTGAATTTTTAGGCTCCCACAGCCTAGTGGTCAGTGCACTGACTTCAAAAGCGGATGATTTTTAGGTGACACAAGTTCAAGTCCCGGCTTGTGGACTTTTTTTGATCCCATATTTTCCTATCACAATAAAAGGCAAAAACTCTAAAATATATGTATTTTACACGGGTGCCAGGTAAGCTCCATCCCCACACAAAATAAAATAAGCATTTTTTAGGCCACTACATTAACACCTCTCATAATGGGAGTGGGGGAATGGATTCCGACAGATGTTTTTTTTTTTACAAGGGGAACAGAATCCGACGGCAAAAAAACAGCCGTTGAGATCCGTTCCCCCTGTATTTTTTTACACAAGGAGGATCTTCTAATATCTATCAAAGTGCTGCTAATTCTTAGGCCCCCATAGCCTAGTGGTCAATTCACTGACATATAGAGCTGGTGATTTTTAGGTGAAACAAGTTCAAGTCCTGGCTCGTGGACTTTTTTTAATCTCATATTTTCCTATCATAATAAAAGTAAAAAACTCCTAAATATATTTTTATAGACTGGTCCCAGGTAAGCTCCATCCCCACACAAAATAAAATAAGCATTTTTTAGGCCACTGCATGAACACCTCACATAATGGGAGTGGGGGAACGGATTCCGACAGATGTTTTTCTTACAGGGGGAACAGAATCCGACGGCAAAAAAACAGCCGTCGAGATCCGTTCCCCCTGTATTTTTTACACAAAGAGGATCTTCTAATATCTATCAAACTGCTGATAATTCTTAGGCCCCCATAGCCAAGTGGTCAATTCACTGACATATAGAGCTGGTGATTTGTAGGTGACACAAGTTCAAGTCCTGGCTCGTGGACTTTTTTTAATCCCATATTTTCCTATCATAATAAAAGTAAAAAACTCCTAAATATATTTCTTTAGACTGGTCCCAGGTAAGTTCCATCCCCACACAAAATAAAATAAGTATTTTTTAGGCTACTACATCAACACCTTTCATAATGGGAGTGGGGGAACGGTTTCCGACAGATGTTTTTTTTTTACAGGGGGAACAGAATCCGACGGCAAAAAACAGCCGTCGAGATCCGTTCCCCCTGTATTTTTTACACAAAGAGGATCTTCTAATATCTATCAAAGTGCTGCTAATTCTTAGGACCCCATAGCCAAGTGGTCAATTCACTGACATATAGAGCTGGTGATTTGTAGGTGACACAAGTTCAAGTCCTGGCTCGTGGACTTTTTTTAATCCCATATTTTCCTATCATAATAAAAGTAAAAAACTCCTAAATATATTTCTTTAGACTGGTCCCAGGTAAGTTCCATCCCCACACAAAATAAAATAAGTATTTTTTAGGCTACTACATCAACACCTTTCATAATGGGAGTGGGGGAACGGATTCCGACAGATATTTTTTTTACAGGGGGAACAGAATCCGACGGCAAAAAAACAGCCGTCGAGATCCGTTCCCCCTGTATTTTTTTACACAAGGAGGATCTTCTAATATCTATCAAAGTGCTGCTAATTCTTAGGCCCCCATAGCCTAGTGGTCAATTCACTGACATATTGAGCTGGTGATTTTTAGGTGAAACAAGTTCAAGTCCTGGCTCGTGGACTTTTTTTAATCCCATATTTTCCTATCATAATAAAAGTAAAAAACTCCTAAATATATTTCTATAGACTGGTACCAGGTAAGCTCCATACCCACACAAAATAAAATATGTATTTTTAAACGCCACTACATCAAAACCTTTCATAATGGGAGTGGGGGAACGGATTCCGACAGATGTTTTTCTTACAGGGGGAACAGAATCCGACGGCAAAAAAACAGCCGTCGAGATCCGTTCCCCCTGTATTTTTTTACACAAGGAGGATCTTCTAATATCTATCAAAGTATTGCTAATACTTAGGCCCCCATAGCCTAGTGGTCAATTCACTGACATATAGAGCTGGTGATTTGTAGGTGACACAAGTTCAAGTCCTGGCTCGTGGACTTTTTTTAATCCCATATTTTCCTATCATAATAAAAGTAAAAAACTCCTAAATATATTTTTATAGACTGGTCCCAGGTAAGCTCCATCCCCACACAAAATAAAATAAGCATTTTTTAGGCCACTACATCAACACCTCACATAATGGGAGTGGGGGAACGGATTCCGACAGATATTTTTTTTACAGGGGGAACAGAATCCGACGGCAAAAAAACAGCCGTCGAGATCCGTTCCCCCTGTATTTTTTTACACAAGGAGGATCTTCTAATATCTATCAAAGTGTTGTAAATGATTAGGCTTCCACAGACTAGTGGTCAATGCACTGACTTTAAAAGCTGATGAATTTTAGGTGAAACAAGTTCAAGTCCCGGTTTGCTGACTTTTTCTGATTCCATATTTTCCTATCACAATAAAAGGCAAAAACTCTAAATTATATTTATTTTACACTGGTGCCAGGTAAGCCCCATCCCCACACAAAAAAATATATAATCAGCATTTTTTAAGCCACTACACCAACACCTCTCATAGTTGGAGTGGGGGAACGGATTCCGACAGCTGTACTTTGCTGTCGGATTCTGTTCCCCCTGTATTTCATACACAATGAGGTTCTAATATTTATTAAACTGTTGCTGATGTATTGACCCCTATAGCCTAGTTGTCAGTGCACTGGTGTTAAGAAATTTAAGGCTTTGGGTGACCCGAGTTCAAGTCCCAGTTTGTGATTTTTCTTGATCCTGTACTCTGCTATCATAATAAACAGCAAAAACTCCATAAAAATGATCCCTTAAACTGATGCACTTATTTAAACAACTTTCCTGTAGCTCAAACAGTAGAGCATTGGTACTTGCAATGCCAAGGTCATAGGTTCAATTCCCAGGGAAAGCAGAAACTGATAAGAATACAAAATGTGTACAATGAAATTCAATCTACGTCACTCTGGATTAAAAATCTGCCAAATGCTGAAATGTAAACGATGACAGTTAACCTCAAACCACAAAAAAAACACTATCATCCTTTATTCAAGCCACTATATCAACACCTCTAATAATGGGAACGGATTCCAACATGTGTTTTTTTGCCGTCGGATTCTTTCCCCCCTGTATTTCTTACACAATGAGGATCTTCTAATATCTATCAAAGTGCTGTGAATTTTTAGGCTCCCACAGCCTAGTGGTCAGTGCACTGACTTCAAAAGCGGATGATTTTTAGGTGACACAAGTTCAAGTCCCGGCTTGTGGACTTTTTTTGATCCCATATTTTCCTATCACAATAAAAGGCAAAAACTCTAAAATATATGTATTTTACACAGGTGCCAGGTAAGCTCCATCCCCACACAAAATAAAATAAGCATTTTTTAGGCCACTACATAAAACCTTTCATAATGGGAGTGGGGGAACGGATTCCGACAGATGTTTTTTTTTACAGGGGGAACAGAATCCGACGGCAAAAAAACAGCCGTCGAGATCCGTACCCCCTGTATTTTTTACACAAGGAGGATCTTCCAATATCTATCAAAGTGTTGCTAATTCTTAGGCCCCCATAGCCTAGTGGTCAATTCACTGACATATAGAGCTGGTGATTTGTAGCAAGTTCAAGTCCTGGCTCGTGGCCTTTTTTTAATCCCATATTTTCCTATCATAATAAAAGTAAAAAACTCCTAAATATATTTTTATAGACTGGTCCAAGGTAAGCTCCATCCCCACACAAAATAAAATAAGCATATTTTAGGCCACTACATTAACACCTCTCATAATGGCAGTGGGGGAACGAATTCCGACAGATGTTTTTTTTTACAGGGGGAACAAAATCCGACGGCAAAAAAACAGCCGTCGAGATCCGTTCCCCCTGTATTTTTTTACACAAGGAGGATCTTCTAATATCTATCAAAGTGCTGTGAATTCATAGGCCCCCATAGGCTAGTGGTCAATTCACTGACATATAGAGCTGGTGATTTGTATGTGACACAAGTTTAAGTCCTGGCTCGTGGACTTTATTTTAATCCCATATTTTCCTATCATAATAAAAGTAAAAAACTCCTACATATATTTCTTTAGACTGGTCCCAGGTAAGCTCCATCCCCACACAAAATAAAATAAGCATTTTTTAGGCCACTGCATGAACACCTCACATAATGGGAGTGGGGGAACGGATTCTGACAGATGTTTTTCTTACAAGGGGAACAGAATCCGACGGCAAAAAAACAGCCGTCGAGATCCGTTCCCCCTGTATTTTTTTTACACAAGGAGGATCTTCTAATATCTATCAAAGTGCTGCTAATTCTTAGGACCCCATAGCCTAGGTGTCAATTCACTGACATATAGAACTGGTGATTTTTAGGTGAAACAAGTTCAAGTCCTGGCTCGTGGCCTTTTTTTAATCCCATATTTTCCTATCATAATAAAAGTAAAAAACTCCTAAATATATTTCTATAGACTGGTGCCAGGTAAGCTCCATACCCACACAAAATAAAATATGTATTTTTAAACGCCACTACATCAAAACCTTTTATAATGGGAGTGGGGGAACGGATTCCGACAGATTTTTTTTTACAGGGGGAACAGAATCCGACGGCAAAAAAACAGCCGTCGAGATCCGTTCCCCCTGTAATTTTTTACACAAGGAGGATCTTCTAATATCTATCAAACTGCTGATAATTCTTAGGACCCCATAGCCAAGTGGTCAATTCACTGACATATAGAGCTGGTGATTTGTAGGTGACACAAGTTCAAGTCCTGGCTCGTGGACTTTTTTTAATCCCATATTTTCCTATCATAATAAAAGTAAAAAACTCCTAAATATATTTTTATAGACTGGTCCCAGGTAAGCTCCATCCCCACACAAAATAAAATAAGCATTTTTTAGGCATCAACACCTCTCATAATGGCAGTGGGGGAACGGTTTCCGACAGATGTTTTTTTTTTACAGGGGGAACAGAATCCGACGGCAAAAAAACAGCCGTCGAGATCCGTTCCCCCTGTATTTTTTACACAAAGAGGATCTTCTAATATCTATCAAAGTGGTGCGAATTCATAGGCCACCATTGCCTAGTGGTCAATTCACTGACATATAGAGCTGGTGATTTGTAGGTGACACAAGTTCAAGTCCTGGCTCGTGGACTTTTTTTAATCCCATATTTTCCTATCATAATAAAAGTAAAAAACTCCTAAATATATTTTTATAGACTGGTCCCAGGTAAGCTCCATCCCCACACAAAATAAAATAAGCATTTTTTAGGCCACTACATTAACACCTCTCATAATGGGAGTGGGGGAACGGATTCCGACAGATGTTTTTTTTACAGGGGGAACAGAATCCGACGGCAAAAAAACAGCCGTCGAGATCCGTTCCCCCTGTATTTTTTTACACAAGGAGGATCTTCTAATATCTATCAAAGTGCTGTGAATTCATAGTCCCCCATAGCCTAGTGGTCATTTCACTGACATATAGAGCTGGTGATTTTTAGGTGAAACAATTTCAAGTCCTGGCTCGTGGCCTTTTTTTAATCCCATATTTTCCTATCATAATAAAAGTAAAAAACTCCTAAATATATTTCTATAGACTGGTGCCAGGTAAGCTCCATACCCACACAAAATAAAATATGTATTTTTAAACGCCACTACATCAAAAGCTTTCATAATGGGAGTGGGGGAACGGATTCCGACAGATGTTTTTTTTACAGGGGGAACAGAATCCGACGGCAAAAAAACAGCCGTCGAGATCCGTTCCCCCTGTATTTTTTTACACTAGGAGGATCTTCTAATATCTATCAAAGTGCTGTGAATTCATAGGCCCCCATAGCCTAGTGGTCAATTCACTGACATATAGAGCTGGTGAATTTTAGGTGAAACAAGTTCAAGTCCTGGCTCGTGGCCTTTTTTTAATCCCATATTTTCCTATCATAATAAAAGTAAAAAACTCCTACATATATTTCTTTAGACTGGTCCCAGGTAAGCTCCATCCCCACACAAAATAAAATAAGCATTTTTTAGGCCACTGCATGAACACCTCACATAATGGGAGTGGGGGAACGGATTCTGACAGATGTTTTTCTTACAGGGGGAACAGAATCCGACGGCAAAAAAACAGCCGTCGAGATCCGTTCCCCCTGTATTTTTTTACACAAGGAGGATCTTCTAATATCTATCAAAGTGCTGCTAATTCTTAGGACCCCATAGCCTAGGTGTCAATTCACTGACATATAGAACTGGTGATTTTTAGGTGAAACAAGTTCAAGTCCTGGCTCGTGGCCTTTTTTTAATCCCATATTTTCCTATCATAATAAAAGTAAAAAACTCCTAAATATATTTCTATAGACTGGTGCCAGGTAAGCTCCATACCCACACAAATTAAAATATGTATTTTTAAACGCCACTACATCAAAACCTTTCATAATGGGAGTGGGGGAACGGATTCCGACAGATTTTTTTTTACAGGGGGAACAGAATCCGACGGCAAAAAAACAGCCGTCGAGATCCGTTCCCCCTGTAATTTTTTACACAAGGAGGATCTTCTAATATCTATCAAACTGCTGATAATTCTTAGGACCCCATAGCCAAGTGGTCAATTCACTGACATATAGAGCTGGTGATTTGTAGGTGACACAAGTTCAAGTCCTCGCTCGTGGACTTTTTTTAATCCCATATTTTCCTATCATAATAAAAGTAAAAAACTCCTAAATATATTTTTATAGACTGGTCCCAGGTAAGCTCCATCCCCACACAAAATAAAATAAGCATTTTTTAGGCATCAACACCTCTCATAATGGCAGTGGGGGAACGGTTTCCGACAGATGTTTTTTTTTTACAGGGGGAACAGAATCCGACGGCAAAAAAACAGCCGCCGAGATCCGTTCCCCCTGTATTTTTTACACAAAGAGGATCTTCTAATATCTATCAAAGTGGTGCGAATTCATAGGCCACCATTGCCTAGTGGTCAATTCACTGACATATAGAGCTGGTGATTTGTAGGTGACACAAGTTCAAGTCCTGGCTCGTGGACTTTTTTTAATCCCATATTTTCCTATCATAATAAAAGTAAAAAACTCCTAAATATATTTCTATAGACTGGTGCCAGGTAAGCTCCATACCCACACAAAATAAAATATGTATTTTTAAACGCCACTACATCAAAAGCTTTCATAATGGGAGTGGGGGAACGGATTCCGACAGATGTTTTTTTTACAGGGGGAACAGAATCCGACGGCAAAAAAACAGCCGTCGAGATCCGTTCCCCCTGTATTTTTTTACACTAGGAGGATCTTCTAATATCTATCAAAGTGCTGTGAATTCATAGGCCCCCATAGCCTAGTGGTCAATTCACTGACATATAGAGCTGGTGAATTTTAGGTGAAACAAGTTCAAGTCCTGACTCGTGGCCTTTTTTTAATCCCATATTTTCCTATCATAATAAAAGTAAAAAACTCCTAAATATATTTCTTTAGACTGGTCCCAGGTAAGCTCCATCCCCACACAAAATAAAATAAGCATTTTTTAGGCCACTGCATGAACACCTCACATAATGGGAGTGGGGGAACGGATTCTGACAGATGTTTTTCTTACAGGGGGAACAGAATCCGACGGCAAAAAAACAGCCGTCGAGATCCGTTCCCCCTGTATTTTTTTACACAAGGAGGATCTTCTAATATCTATCAAAGTGCTGCTAATTCTTAGGACCCCATAGCCTAGGTGTCAATTCACTGACATATAGAACTGGTGATTTTTAGGTGAAACAAGTTCAAGTCCTGGCTCGTGGCCTTTTTTTAATCCCATATTTTCCTATCATAATAAAAGTAAAAAACTCCTAAATATATTTCTATAGACTGGTGCCAGGTAAGCTCCATACCCACACAAATTAAAATATGTATTTTTAAACGCCACTACATCAAAACCTTTCATAATGGGAGTGGGGGAACGGATTCCGACAGATTTTTTTTTACAGGGGGAACAGAATCCGACGGCAAAAAAACAGCCGTCGAGATCCGTTCCCCCTGTAATTTTTTACACAAGGAGGATCTTCTAATATCTATCAAACTGCTGATAATTCTTAGGACCCCATAGCCAAGTGGTCAATTCACTGACATATAGAGCTGGTGATTTGTAGGTGACACAAGTTCAAGTCCTCGCTCGTGGACTTTTTTTAATCCCATATTTTCCTATCATAATAAAAGTAAAAAACTCCTAAATATATTTTTATAGACTGGTCCCAGGTAAGCTCCATCCCCACACAAAATAAAATAAGCATTTTTTAGGCATCAACACCTCTCATAATGGCAGTGGGGGAACGGTTTCCGACAGATGTTTTTTTTTTACAGGGGGAACAGAATCCGACGGCAAAAAAACAGCCGCCGAGATCCGTTCCCCCTGTATTTTTTACACAAAGAGGATCTTCTAATATCTATCAAAGTGGTGCGAATTCATAGGCCACCATTGCCTAGTGGTCAATTCACTGACATATAGAGCTGGTGATTTGTAGGTGACACAAGTTCAAGTCCTGGCTCGTGGACTTTTTTTAATCCCATATTTTCCTATCATAATAAAAGTAAAAAACTCCTAAATATATTTTTATAGACTGGTCCCAGGTAAGCTCCATCCCCACACAAAATAAAATAAGCATTTTTTAGGCCACTACATTAACACCTCTCATAATGGGAGTGGGGGAACGGATTCCGACAGATGTTTTTTTTACAGGGGGAACAGAATCCGACGGCAAAAAAACAGCCGTCGAGATCCGTTCCCCCTGTATTTTTTAACACAAGGAGAATCTTCTAATATCTATCAAAGTGCTGTGAATTCATAGTCCCCCATAGCCTAGTGGTCAATTCACTGACATATAGAGCTGGTGATTTTTAGGTGAAACAATTTCAAGTCCTGGCTCGTGGCCTTTTTTTAATCCCATATTTTCCTATCATAATAAAAGTAAAAAACTCCTAAATATATTTCTATAGACTGGTGCCAGGTAAGCTCCATACCCACACAAAATAAAATATGTATTTTTAAACGCCACTACATCAAAAGCTTTCATAATGGGAGTGGGGGAACGGATTCCGACAGATGTTTTTTTTACAGGGGGAACAGAATCCGACGGCAAAAAAACAGCCGTCGAGATCCGTTCCCCCTGTATTTTTTTACACAAGGAGGATCTTCTAATATCTATCAAAGTGCTGTGAATTCATAGGCCCCCATAGCCTAGTGGTCAATTCACTGACATATAGAGCTGGTGAATTTTAGGTGAAACAAGTTCAAGTCCTGGCTCGTGGCCTTTTTTTAATCCCATATTTTCCTATCATAATAAAAGTAAAAAACTCCTAAATATATTTCTATAGACTGGTGCCAGGTAAGCTCCATACCCACACAAAATAAAATATGTATTTTTAAACGCCACTACATCAAAACCTTTCATAATGGGAGTGGGGGAACGGATTCCGACAGATTTTTTTTTACAAGGGGAACAGAATCCGACGGCAAAAAAACAGCCGTCGAGATCCGTTCCCCCTGTATTTTTTACACAAGGAGGATCTTCTAATATCTATCAAACTGCTGATAATTCTTAGGCCCCCATAGCCAAGTGGTCAATTCACTGACATATAGAGCTGGTGATTTGTAGGTGACACAAGTTCAAGTCCTGGCTCGTGGACTTTTTTTAATCCCATATTTTCCTATCATAATAAAAGTAAAAAACTCCTAAATATATTGTTATAGACTTGTCCCAGGTAAGCTCCATCCCCACACAAAATAAAATAAGCATTTTTTAGGCATCAACACCTCTCATAATGGCAGTGGGGGAACGGTTTCCGACAGATGTTTTTTTTTTACAGGGGGAACAGAATCCGATGGCAAAAAAACAGCCGTCGAGATCCGTTCCCCCTGTATTTTTTACACAAATAGGATCTTCTAATATCTATCAAAGTGCTGCGAATTCATAGGCCCCCATTGCCTAGCGGTCAATTCACTGACATATAGAGCTGGTGATTTGTAGGTGACGCAAGTTCAAGTCCTGGCTCGTGGACTTTTTTTAATCCCATATTTTCCTATCATAATAAAAGTAAAAAACTCCTAAATATATTTTTATAGACTGGTCCCAGGTAAGCTCCATCCCCACACAAAATAAAATAAGCATTTTTTAGGCCACTACATTAACACCTCTCATAATGGGAGTGGGGGAACGGATTCCGACAGATGTTTTTTTTTACAGGGGGAACAGAATCCGACGGCAAAAAAACAGCCGTCGAGATCCGTTCCCCCTGTATTTTTTTACACAAGGAGGATCTTCTAATATCTATCAAAGTGCTGTGAATTCATAGGCCCCCATAGCCTAGTGGTCTATTCACTGACATATAGAGCTGGTGATTTTTAGGTGAAACAAGTTCAAGTCCTGGCTCGTGGCCTTTTTTTAATCCCATATTTTCCTATCATAATAAAAGTAAAAAACTCCTAAATATATTTCTATAGACTGGTGCCAGGTAAGCTCCATACCCACACAAAATAAAATATGTATTTTTAAACGCCACTACATCAAAACCTTTCATAATGGGAGTGGGGGAACGGATTCCAACAGATTTTTTTTTACAGGGGGAACAGAATCCGACGGCAAATAAACAGCCGTCGAGATCCGTTCCCCCTGTATTTTTTACACAAGGAGGATCTTCTAATATCTATCAAACTGCTGATAATTCTTAGGCCCCCATAGCCAAGTGGTCAATTCACTGACATATAGAGCTGGTGATTTGTAGGTGACACAAGTTCAAGTCCTGGCTCGTGGACTTTTTTTAATCCCATATTTTCCTATCATAATAAAAGTAAAAAACTCCCAAATATATTTATTTAGACTGGTCCCAGGTAAGTTCCATCCCCACACAAAATAAAATATGTATTTTTAAACGCCACTACATCAAAACCTTTCATAATGGGAGTGGGGGAACGGATTCCGACAGCTGTTTTTTTTACAGGGGGAACAGAATCCGACGGCAAAAAAACAGCCGTCAAGATCCGTTCCCCCTGTATTTTTTACACAAGGAGGATCTTCCAATATCTATCAAAATGTTGCTAATTCTTAGGCCTCCATAGCCTAGTGGTCAATTCACTGACATATAGAGCTGGTGATTTGTAGGTGACACAAGTTCAAGTCCTGGCTCGTGGACTTTTTTTAATCCCATATTTTCATATCATAATAAAAGTAAAAAACTCCTAAATATATTTTTATAGACTGGTCCCAGGTAAGCTCCATCCCCACACAAAATAAAATAAGCATTTTTTAGGCCACTACATTAACACCTCTCATAATGGGAGTGGGGGAACGGATTCCGACAGATGTTTTTTTTTTACAGGGGGAACAGAATCCGACGGCAAAAAAACAGCCGTCGAGATCCGTTCCCCCTGTATTTTTTTACACAAGGAGGATCTTCTAATATCTATCAAAGTATTGCTAATCCTTAGGCCCCCATTGCCTAGTGGTCAATTCACTGACATATAGATCTGGTGATTTTTAGGTGAAACAAGTTCAAGTCCTGGCTCGTGGACTTTTTTTAATCCCATATTTTCCTATCATAATAAAAGTAAAAAACTCCTAAATATATTTCTATAGACTGGTACCAGGTAAGCTCCATACCCACACAAAATAAAATATGTATTTTTAAACGCCACTACATCAAAACCTTTCATAATGGGAGTGGGGGAACGGATTCCGACAGATTTTTTTTTACAGGGGGAACAGAATCCGACGGTAAAAAAACAGCCGTCGGAATCCGTTCCCCCTGTATTTCTTACACGAGGAGGATCTTCTAATATCTATCAAAGTGTTGTAAATGATTAGGCTTCCACAGACTAGTGGTCAATGCACTGACTTTAAAAGCTGATGAATTTTAGGTGAAACAAGTTCAAGTCCCGGTTTGCTGACTTTTTCTGATTCCATATTTTCCTATCACAATAAAAGGCAAAAACTCTAAATTATATTTATTTTACACTGGTGCCAGGTAAGCCCCATCCCCACACAAAAAATATATAATCAGCATTTTTTAAGCCACTACACCAACACCTCTCATAGTTGGAGTGGGGGAACGGATTCCGACAGCTGTACTTTGCTGTCGGATTCTGTTCCCCCTGTATTTCATACACAATGAGGTTCTAATATTTATTAAACTGTTGCTGATGTATTGACCCCTATAGCCTAGTTGTCAGTGCACTGGTGTTAAGAAATTTAGGGCTTTGGGTGACCCGAGTTCAAGTCCCAGTTTGTGATTTTTCTTGATCCTGTACTCTGCTATCATAATAAACAGCAAAAACTCCATAAAAATGATCCCTTAAACTGATGCACTTATTTAAACAGCTTTCCTGTAGCTCAAACAGTAGAGCATTGGTACTTGCAATGCCAAGGTCATAGGTTCGATTCCCAGGGAAAGCAGAAACTGATAAGAATACAAAATGTGTACAATGAAATTCAATCTACGTCACTCTGGATTAAAAATCTGCCAAATGCTGAAATGTAAACGATGACAGTTAACCTCAAACCACAAACAAAACACTATCAACCTTTATTCAAGCCACTTCATCAACACCTTTAATAATGGGAACGGGTTCCGACATATGTTTTTTTGCCGTCGGATTTTTTCCCATCTGTATTTCTTACACAATGAGGATCTTCTAATATCTATCAAAGTGCTGTGAATTTTTAGGCTCCCACAGCCTAGTGGTCAGTGCACTGACTTCAAAAGCGGATGATTTTTAGGTGACACAAGTTCAAGTCCCGGCTTGTGGACTTTTTTTGATCCCATATTTTCCTATCACAATAAAAGGCAAAAACTCTAAAATATATGTATTTTACACGGGTGCCAGGTAAGCTCCATCCCCACACAAAATAAAATAAGCATTTTTTAGGCCACTACATTAACACCTCTCATAATGGGAGTGGGGGAATGGATTCCGACAGATGTTTTTTTTTTTACAAGGGGAACAGAATCCGACGGCAAAAAAACAGCCGTTGAGATCCGTTCCCCCTGTATTTTTTTACACAAGGAGGATCTTCTAATATCTATCAAAGTGCTGCTAATTCTTAGGCCCCCATAGCCTAGTGGTCAATTCACTGACATATAGAGCTGGTGATTTTTAGGTGAAACAAGTTCAAGTCCTGGCTCGTGGACTTTTTTTAATCTCATATTTTCCTATCATAATAAAAGTAAAAAACTCCTAAATATATTTTTATAGACTGGTCCCAGGTAAGCTCCATCCCCACACAAAATAAAATAAGCATTTTTTAGGCCACTGCATGAACACCTCACATAATGGGAGTGGGGGAACGGATTCCGACAGATGTTTTTCTTACAGGGGGAACAGAATCCGACGGCAAAAAAACAGCCGTCGAGATCCGTTCCCCCTGTATTTTTTACACAAAGAGGATCTTCTAATATCTATCAAACTGCTGATAATTCTTAGGCCCCCATAGCCAAGTGGTCAATTCACTGACATATAGAGCTGGTGATTTGTAGGTGACACAAGTTCAAGTCCTGGCTCGTGGACTTTTTTTAATCCCATATTTTCCTATCATAATAAAAGTAAAAAACTCCTAAATATATTTCTTTAGACTGGTCCCAGGTAAGTTCCATCCCCACACAAAATAAAATAAGTATTTTTTAGGCTACTACATCAACACCTTTCATAATGGGAGTGGGGGAACGGTTTCCGACAGATGTTTTTTTTTTACAGGGGGAACAGAATCCGACGGCAAAAAAACAGCCGTCGAGATCCGTTCCCCCTGTATTTTTTACACAAAGAGGATCTTCTAATATCTATCAAAGTGCTGCAAATTCATAGGCCCCCATTGCCTAGTGGTCAATTCACTGACATATAGAGCTGGTGATTTGTAGGTGACACAAGTTCAAGTCCTGGCTCGTGGATTTTTTTAATCCCATATTTTCCTATCATAATAAAAGTAAAAAACTCCTAAATATATTTTTATAGACTGGTCCCAGGTAAGCTCCATCCCCACACAAAATAAAATAAGCATTTTTTAGGCCACTACATTAACACCTCTCATAATGGGAGTGGGGGAACGGATTCTGACAGATGTTTTTTTTACAGGGGGAACAGAATCCGACGGCAAAAAAACAGCCGTCGAGATCCGTTCCCCCTGTATTTTTTTACACAAGGAGGATCTTCTAATATCTATCAAACTGCTGATAATTCATAGGGCCCCATAGCCTAGTGGTCTATTCACCGACATATAGAGCTGGTGATTTGGATGTGACACAAGTTCAAGTCCTGGCTCGTGGACTTTTTTTAATCCCATATTTTCCTATCATAATAAAAGCAAAAAACTCCTAAATATATTTTTATAGACTGGTCCCAGGTAAGCTCCATCCCCACACAAAATAAAATAAGCATTTTTTAGGCATCAACACCTCTCATAATGGCAGTGGGGGAACGGTTTCCGACAGATGTTTTTTTTTTACAGGGGGAACAGAATCCGACGGCAAAAAAACAGCCGTCGAGATCCGTTCCCCCTGTATTTTTTACACAAAGAGGATCTTCTAATATCTATCAAAGTGCTGCAAATTCATAGGCCCCCATTGCCTAGTGGTCAATTCACTGACATATAGAGCTGGTGATTTGTAGGTGACACAAGTTCAAGTCCTGGCTCGTGGACTTTTTTTAATCCCATATTTTCCTATCATAATAAAAGTAAAAAACTCCTAAATATATTTTTATAGACTGGTCCCAGGTAAGCTCCATCCCCACACAAAATAAAATAAGCATTTTTTAGGCCACTACATTAACACCTCTCATAATGGGAGTGGGGGAACGGATTCCGACAGTTTATTTTTTACAGGGGGAACAGAATCCGACGGCAAAAAAACAGCCGTCGAGATCCGTTCCCCCTGTATTTTTTACACAAGGAGGATCTTCTAATATCTATCAAAGTGCTGCTAATTCTTAGGACCCCATAGCCAAGTGGTCAATTCACTGACATATAGAGCTGGTGATTTGTAGGTGACACAAGTTCAAGTCCTGGCTCGTGGACTTTTTTTAATCCCATATTTTCCTATCATAATAAAAGTAAAAAACTCCTAAATATATTTTTATAGACTGGTCCCAGGTAAGCTCCATCCCCACACAAAATAAAATAAGCATTTTTTAGGCATCAACACCTCTCATAATGGCAGTGGGGGAACGGTTTCCGACAGATGTTTTTTTTTTACAGGGGGAACAGAATCCGACGGCAAAAAAAACAGCCGTCGAGATCCGTTCCCCCTGTATTTTTTACACAAAGAGGATCTTCTAATATCTATCAAAGTGCTGCGAATTCATAGGCCCCCATTGCCTAGTGGTCAATTCACTGACATATAGAGCTGGTGATTTGTAGGTGACACAAGTTCAAGTCCTGGCTCGTGGACTTTTTTTAATCCCATATTTTCCTATCATAATAAAAGTAAAAAACTCCTAAATATATTTTTATAGACTGGTCCCAGGTAAGCTCCATCCCCACACAAAATAAAATAAGCATTTTTTAGGCCACTACATTAACACCTCTCATAATGGGAGTGGGGGAACGGATTCCGACAGATGTTTTTTTTACAGGGGGAACAGAATCCGACGGCAAAAAAACAGCCGTCGAGATCCGTTCCCCCTGTATTTTTTTACACAAGGAGGATCTTCTAATATCTATCAAAGTGCTGCTAATTCTTAGGACCCCATAGCCAAGTGGTCAATTCACTGACATATAGAGCTGGTGATTTGTAGGTGACACAAGTTCAAGTCCTGGCTCGTGGACTTTTTTTAATCCCATATTTTCCTATCATAATAAAAGTAAAAAACTCCTAAATATATTTCTTTAGACTGGTCCCAGGTAAGTTCCATCCCCACACAAAATAAAATAAGTATTTTTTAGGCTACTACATCAACACCTTTCATAATGGGAGTGGGGGAACGGATTCCGACAGATATTTTTTTTACAGGGGGAACAGAATCCGACGGCAAAAAAACAGCCGTCGAGATCCGTTCCCCCTGTATTTTTTTACACAAGGAGGATCTTCTAATATCTATCAAAGTGCTGCTAATTCTTAGGCCCCCATAGCCTAGTGGTCAATTCACTGACATATTGAGCTGGTGATTTTTAGGTGAAACAAGTTCAAGTCCTGGCTCGTGGACTTTTTTTAATCCCATATTTTCCTATCATAATAAAAGTAAAAAACTCCTAAATATATTTCTATAGACTGGTACCAGGTAAGCTCCATACCCACACAAAATAAAATATGTATTTTTAAACGCCACTACATCAAAACCTTTCATAATGGGAGTGGGGGAACGGATTCCGACAGATGTTTTTCTTACAGGGGGAACAGAATCCGACGGCAAAAAAACAGCCGTCGAGATCCGTTCCCCCTGTATTTTTTTACACAAGGAGGATCTTCTAATATCTATCAAAGTATTGCTAATACTTAGGCCCCCATAGCCTAGTGGTCAATTCACTGACATATAGAGCTGGTGATTTGTAGGTGACACAAGTTCAAGTCCTGGCTCGTGGACTTTTTTTAATCCCATATTTTCCTATCATAATAAAAGTAAAAAACTCCTAAATATATTTTTATAGACTGGTCCCAGGTAAGCTCCATCCCCACACAAAATAAAATAAGCATTTTTTAGGCCACTACATCAACACCTCACATAATGGGAGTGGGGGAACGGATTCCGACAGATATTTTTTTTACAGGGGGAACAGAATCCGACGGCAAAAAAACAGCCGTCGAGATCCGTTCCCCCTGTATTTTTTTACACAAGGAGGATCTTCTAATATCTATCAAAGTGTTGTAAATGATTAGGCTTCCACAGACTAGTGGTCAATGCACTGACTTTAAAAGCTGATGAATTTTAGGTGAAACAAGTTCAAGTCCCGGTTTGCTGACTTTTTCTGATTCCATATTTTCCTATCACAATAAAAGGCAAAAACTCTAAATTATATTTATTTTACACTGGTGCCAGGTAAGCCCCATCCCCACACAAAAAAATATATAATCAGCATTTTTTAAGCCACTACACCAACACCTCTCATAGTTGGAGTGGGGGAACGGATTCCGACAGCTGTACTTTGCTGTCGGATTCTGTTCCCCCTGTATTTCATACACAATGAGGTTCTAATATTTATTAAACTGTTGCTGATGTATTGACCCCTATAGCCTAGTTGTCAGTGCACTGGTGTTAAGAAATTTAAGGCTTTGGGTGACCCGAGTTCAAGTCCCAGTTTGTGATTTTTCTTGATCCTGTACTCTGCTATCATAATAAACAGCAAAAACTCCATAAAAATGATCCCTTAAACTGATGCACTTATTTAAACAACTTTCCTGTAGCTCAAACAGTAGAGCATTGGTACTTGCAATGCCAAGGTCATAGGTTCAATTCCCAGGGAAAGCAGAAACTGATAAGAATACAAAATGTGTACAATGAAATTCAATCTACGTCACTCTGGATTAAAAATCTGCCAAATGCTGAAATGTAAACGATGACAGTTAACCTCAAACCACAAAAAAAACACTATCATCCTTTATTCAAGCCACTATATCAACACCTCTAATAATGGGAACGGATTCCAACATCTGTTTTTTTGCCGTCGGATTCTTTCCCCCCTGTATTTCTTACACAATGAGGATCTTCTAATATCTATCAAAGTGCTGTGAATTTTTAGGCTCCCACAGCCTAGTGGTCAGTGCACTGACTTCAAAAGCGGATGATTTTTAGGTGACACAAGTTCAAGTCCCGGCTTGTGGACTTTTTTTGATCCCATATTTTCCTATCACAATAAAAGGCAAAAACTCTAAAATATATGTATTTTACACAGGTGCCAGGTAAGCTCCATCCCCACACAAAATAAAATAAGCATTTTTTAGGCCACTACATAAAACCTTTCATAATGGGAGTGGGGGAACGGATTCCGACAGATGTTTTTTTTTACAGGGGGAACAGAATCCGACGGCAAAAAAACAGCCGTCGAGATCCGTACCCCCTGTATTTTTTACACAAGGAGGATCTTCCAATATCTATCAAAGTGTTGCTAATTCTTAGGCCCCCATAGCCTAGTGGTCAATTCACTGACATATAGAGCTGGTGATTTGTAGCAAGTTCAAGTCCTGGCTCGTGGCCTTTTTTTAATCCCATATTTTCCTATCATAATAAAAGTAAAAAACTCCTAAATATATTTTTATAGACTGGTCCAAGGTAAGCTCCATCCCCACACAAAATAAAATAAGCATATTTTAGGCCACTACATTAACACCTCTCATAATGGCAGTGGGGGAACGAATTCCGACAGATGTTTTTTTTTACAGGGGGAACAAAATCCGACGGCAAAAAAACAGCCGTCGAGATCCGTTCCCCCTGTATTTTTTTACACAAGGAGGATCTTCTAATATCTATCAAAGTGCTGTGAATTCATAGGCCCCCATAGGCTAGTGGTCAATTCACTGACATATAGAGCTGGTGATTTGTATGTGACACAAGTTTAAGTCCTGGCTCGTGGACTTTATTTTAATCCCATATTTTCCTATCATAATAAAAGTAAAAAACTCCTACATATATTTCTTTAGACTGGTCCCAGGTAAGCTCCATCCCCACACAAAATAAAATAAGCATTTTTTAGGCCACTGCATGAACACCTCACATAATGGGAGTGGGGGAACGGATTCTGACAGATGTTTTTCTTACAAGGGGAACAGAATCCGACGGCAAAAAAACAGCCGTCGAGATCCGTTCCCCCTGTATTTTTTTTACACAAGGAGGATCTTCTAATATCTATCAAAGTGCTGCTAATTCTTAGGACCCCATAGCCTAGGTGTCAATTCACTGACATATAGAACTGGTGATTTTTAGGTGAAACAAGTTCAAGTCCTGGCTCGTGGCCTTTTTTTAATCCCATATTTTCCTATCATAATAAAAGTAAAAAACTCCTAAATATATTTCTATAGACTGGTGCCAGGTAAGCTCCATACCCACACAAAATAAAATATGTATTTTTAAACGCCACTACATCAAAACCTTTTATAATGGGAGTGGGGGAACGGATTCCGACAGATTTTTTTTTACAGGGGGAACAGAATCCGACGGCAAAAAAACAGCCGTCGAGATCCGTTCCCCCTGTAATTTTTTACACAAGGAGGATCTTCTAATATCTATCAAACTGCTGATAATTCTTAGGACCCCATAGCCAAGTGGTCAATTCACTGACATATAGAGCTGGTGATTTGTAGGTGACACAAGTTCAAGTCCTGGCTCGTGGACTTTTTTTAATCCCATATTTTCCTATCATAATAAAAGTAAAAAACTCCTAAATATATTTTTATAGACTGGTCCCAGGTAAGCTCCATCCCCACACAAAATAAAATAAGCATTTTTTAGGCATCAACACCTCTCATAATGGCAGTGGGGGAACGGTTTCCGACAGATGTTTTTTTTTTACAGGGGGAACAGAATCCGACGGCAAAAAAACAGCCGTCGAGATCCGTTCCCCCTGTATTTTTTACACAAAGAGGATCTTCTAATATCTATCAAAGTGGTGTGAATTCATAGGCCACCATTGCCTAGTGGTCAATTCACTGACATATAGAGCTGGTGATTTGTAGGTGACACAAGTTCAAGTCCTGGCTCGTGGACTTTTTTTAATCCCATATTTTCCTATCATAATAAAAGTAAAAAACTCCTAAATATATTTTTATAGACTGGTCCCAGGTAAGCTCCATCCCCACACAAAATAAAATAAGCATTTTTTAGGCCACTACATTAACACCTCTCATAATGGGAGTGGGGGAACGGATTCCGACAGATGTTTTTTTTACAGGGGGAACAGAATCCGACGGCAAAAAAACAGCCGTCGAGATCCGTTCCCCCTGTATTTTTTTACACAAGGAGGATCTTCTAATATCTATCAAAGTGCTGTGAATTCATAGTCCCCCATAGCCTAGTGGTCATTTCACTGACATATAGAGCTGGTGATTTTTAGGTGAAACAATTTCAAGTCCTGGCTCGTGGCCTTTTTTTAATCCCATATTTTCCTATCATAATAAAAGTAAAAAACTCCTAAATATATTTCTATAGACTGGTGCCAGGTAAGCTCCATACCCACACAAAATAAAATATGTATTTTTAAACGCCACTACATCAAAAGCTTTCATAATGGGAGTGGGGGAACGGATTCCGACAGATGTTTTTTTTACAGGGGGAACAGAATCCGACGGCAAAAAAACAGCCGTCGAGATCCGTTCCCCCTGTATTTTTTTACACTAGGAGGATCTTCTAATATCTATCAAAGTGCTGTGAATTCATAGGCCCCCATAGCCTAGTGGTCAATTCACTGACATATAGAGCTGGTGAATTTTAGGTGAAACAAGTTCAAGTCCTGGCTCGTGGCCTTTTTTTAATCCCATATTTTCCTATCATAATAAAAGTAAAAAACTCCTACATATATTTCTTTAGACTGGTCCCAGGTAAGCTCCATCCCCACACAAAATAAAATAAGCATTTTTTAGGCCACTGCATGAACACCTCACATAATGGGAGTGGGGGAACGGATTCTGACAGATGTTTTTCTTACAGGGGGAACAGAATCCGACGGCAAAAAAACAGCCGTCGAGATCCGTTCCCCCTGTATTTTTTTACACAAGGAGGATCTTCTAATATCTATCAAAGTGCTGCTAATTCTTAGGACCCCATAGCCTAGGTGTCAATTCACTGACATATAGAACTGGTGATTTTTAGGTGAAACAAGTTCAAGTCCTGGCTCGTGGCCTTTTTTTAATCCCATATTTTCCTATCATAATAAAAGTAAAAAACTTCTAAATATATTTCTATAGACTGGTGCCAGGTAAGCTCCATACCCACACAAATTAAAATATGTATTTTTAAACGCCACTACATCAAAACCTTTCATAATGGGAGTGGGGGAACGGATTCCGACAGATTTTTTTTTACAGGGGGAACAGAATCCGACGGCAAAAAAACAGCCGTCGAGATCCGTTCCCCCTGTATTTTTTTACACAAGGAGGATCTTCTAATATCTATCAAACTGCTGATAATTCTTAGGACCCCATAGCCAAGTGGTCAATTCACTGACATATAGAGCTGGTGATTTGTAGGTGACACAAGTTCAAGTCCTCGCTCGTGGACTTTTTTTAATCCCATATTTTCCTATCATAATAAAAGTAAAAAACTCCTAAATATATTTTTATAGACTGGTCCCAGGTAAGCTCCATCCCCACACAAAATAAAATAAGCATTTTTTAGGCATCAACACCTCTCATAATGGCAGTGGGGGAACGGTTTCCGACAGATGTTTTTTTTTTACAGGGGGAACAGAATCCGACGGCAAAAAAACAGCCGCCGAGATCCGTTCCCCCTGTATTTTTTACACAAAGAGAATCTTCTAATATCTATCAAAGTGGTGCGAATTCATAGGCCACCATTGCCTAGTGGTCAATTCACTGACATATAGAGCTGGTGATTTGTAGGTGACACAAGTTCAAGTCCTGGCTCGTGGACTTTTTTTAATCCCATATTTTCCTATCATAATAAAAGTAAAAAACTCCTAAATATATTTTTATAGACTGGTCCCAGGTAAGCTCCATCCCCACACAAAATAAAATAAGCATTTTTTAGGCCACTACATTAACACCTCTCATAATGGGAGTGGGGGAACGGATTCCGACAGATGTTTTTTTTACAGGGGGAACAGAATCCGACGGCAAAAAAACAGCCGTCGAGATCCGTTCCCCCTGTATTTTTTAACACAAGGAGAATCTTCTAATATCTATCAAAGTGCTGCGAATTCATAGTCCCCCATAGCCTAGTGGTCAATTCACTGACATATAGAGCTGGTGATTTTTAGGTGAAACAATTTCAAGTCCTGGCTCGTGGCCTTTTTTTAATCCCATATTTTCCTATCATAATAAAAGTAAAAAACTCCTAAATATATTTCTATAGACTGGTGCCAGGTAAGCTCCATACCCACACAAAATAAAATATGTATTTTTAAACGCCACTACATCAAAAGCTTTCATAATGGGAGTGGGGGAACGGATTCCGACAGATGTTTTTTTTACAGGGGGAACAGAATCCGACGGCAAAAAAACAGCCGTCGAGATCCGTTCCCCCTGTATTTTTTTACACAAGGAGGATCTTCTAATATCTATCAAAGTGCTGTGAATTCATAGGCCCCCATAGCCTAGTGGTCAATTCACTGACATATAGAGCTGGTGAATTTTAGGTGAAACAAGTTCAAGTCCTGGCTCGTGGCCTTTTTTTAATCCCATATTTTCCTATCATAATAAAAGTAAAAAACTCCTAAATATATTTCTATAGACTGGTGCCAGGTAAGCTCCATACCCACACAAAATAAAATATGTATTTTTAAACGCCACTACATCAAAACCTTTCATAATGGGAGTGGGGGAACGGATTCCGACAGATTTTTTTTTACAAGGGGAACAGAATCCGACGGCAAAAAAACAGCCGTCGAGATCCGTTCCCCCTGTATTTTTTACACAAGGAGGATCTTCTAATATCTATCAAACTGCTGATAATTCTTAGGCCCCCATAGCCAAGTGGTCAATTCACTGACATATAGAGCTGGTGATTTGTAGGTGACACAAGTTCAAGTCCTGGCTCGTGGACTTTTTTTAATCCCATATTTTCCTATCATAATAAAAGTAAAAAACTCCTAAATATATTGTTATAGACTTGTCCCAGGTAAGCTCCATCCCCACACAAAATAAAATAAGCATTTTTTAGGCATCAACACCTCTCATAATGGCAGTGGGGGAACGGTTTCCGACAGATGTTTTTTTTTTACAGGGGGAACAGAATCCGATGGCAAAAAAACAGCCGTCGAGATCCGTTCCCCCTGTATTTTTTACACAAATAGGATCTTCTAATATCTATCAAAGTGCTGCGAATTCATAGGCCTCCATTGCCTAGTGGTCAATTCACTGACATATAGAGCTGGTGATTTGTAGGTGACGCAAGTTCAAGTCCTGGCTCGTGGACTTTTTTTAATCCCATATTTTCCTATCATAATAAAAGTAAAAAACTCCTAAATATATTTTTATAGACTGGTCCCAGGTAAGCTCCATCCCCACACAAAATAAAATAAGCATTTTTTAGGCCACTACATTAACACCTCTCATAATGGGAGTGGGGGAACGGATTCCGACAGATGTTTTTTTTTACAGGGGGAACAGAATCCGACGGCAAAAAAACAGCCGTCGAGATCCGTTCCCCCTGTATTTTTTTACACAAGGAGGATCTTCTAATATCTATCAAAGTGCTGTGAATTCATAGGCCCCCATAGCCTAGTGGTCTATTCACTGACATATAGAGCTGGTGATTTTTAGGTGAAACAAGTTCAAGTCCTGGCTCGTGGCCTTTTTTTAATCCCATATTTTCCTATCATAATAAAAGTAAAAAACTCCTAAATATATTTCTATAGACTGGTGCCAGGTAAGCTCCATACCCACACAAAATAAAATATGTATTTTTAAACGCCACTACATCAAAACCTTTCATAATGGGAGTGGGGGAACGGATTCCAACAGATTTTTTTTTACAGGGGGAACAGAATCCGACGGCAAACAAACAGCCGTCGAGATCCGTTCCCCCTGTATTTTTTACACAAGGAGGATCTTCTAATATCTATCAAACTGCTGATAATTTTTAGGCCCCCATAGCCAAGTGGTCAATTCACTGACATATAGAGCTGGTGATTTGTAGGTGACACAAGTTCAAGTCCTGGCTCGTGGACTTTTTTTAATCCCATATTTTCCTATCATAATAAAAGTAAAAAACTCCCAAATATATTTATTTAGACTGATCCCAGGTAAGTTCCATCCCCACACAAAATAAAATATGTATTTTTAAACGCCACTACATCAAAACCTTTCATAATGGGAGTGGGGGAACGGATTCCGACAGCTGTTTTTTTTACAGGGGGAACAGAATCCGACGGCAAAAAAACAGCCGTCAAGATCCGTTCCCCCTGTATTTTTTACACAAGGAGGATCTTCCAATATCTATCAAAATGTTGCTAATTCTTAGGCCTCCATAGCCTAGTGGTCAATTCACTGACATATAGAGCTGGTGATTTGTAGGTGACACAAGTTCAAGTCCTGGCTCGTGGACTTTTTTTAATCCCATATTTTCATATCATAATAAAAGTAAAAAACTCCTAAATATATTTTTATAGACTGGTCCCAGGTAAGCTCCATCCCCACACAAAATAAAATAAGCATTTTTTAGGCCACTACATTAACACCTCTCATAATGGGAGTGGGGGAACGGATTCCGACAGATGTTTTTTTTACAGGGGGAACAGAATCCGACGGCAAAAAAACAGCCATCGAGATCCGTTCCCCCTGTATTTTTTTACACAAGGATGATCTTCTAATATCTATCAAAGTGCTGCGAATTCATAGCCCCCCATAGCCTAGTGGTCAATTCACTGACATATAGAGCTGGTGATTTTTAGGTGAAACAAGTTCAAGTCCTGCCTCGTGGACTTTTTTTAATCCCATATTTTCCTATCATAATAAAAGTAAAAAACTCCTAAATATATTTCTATAGACTGGTGCCAGGTAAGCTCCATACCCACACAAAATAAAATATGTATTTTTAAACGCCACTACATCAAAACCTTTCATAATGGGAGTGGGGGAACGGATTCCGACAGATTTTTTTTACAGGGGGAACAGAATCCGACGGCAAAAAAACAGCCGTCGAGATCCGTTCCCCCTGTATTTTTTTACACAAAGAGGATCTTCTAATATCTATCAAAGTGCTGCTAAATCTTATGCCCCCATAACCTAGTGGTCAATTCACTGACATATAGAGCTGGTGATTTGTATGTGACACAAGTTCAAGTCCTGGCTCGTGGACTTTCTTTTAATCCCATATTTTCCTATCATAATAAAAGTAAAAATCTCCTAAATATATTTTTATAGACTGGTCCCAGGTAAGCTCCATCCCCACAAAAAAAAAAAAAAAGCATTTTTTAGGCATCAACACCTCTCATGATGGCAGTGGGGGAACGGTTTCCGACAGATGTTTTTTTTTTACAGGGGGAACAGAATCCGACGGCAAAAAAACAGCCGTCGAGATCCGTTCCCCCTGTATTTTTTTACACAAGGAGGATCTTCTAATATCTATCAAAGTATTGCTAATCCTTAGGCCCCCATAGCCTAGTGGTCAATTCACTGACATATAGAGCTGGTGATTTGTAGGTGACACAAGTTCAAGTTCTGGCTTGTGGCCTTTTTTTAATCCCATATTTTCCTATCATAATAAAAGTGAAAAACTCCTAAATATATTTCTTTAGACTGGTCCCAGGTAAGTTCCATCCTCACACAAAATAAAATAAGCATTTTTAGGCTACTACATCAACACCTCTCATAGTGGGAGTGGGGGAATGGATTCCGACATATGTTTTTTTTTACAGGGGGAACAGAATCCGACGGCAAAAAAACAGCCGTCGAGATCCGTTCCCCCTGTAATTTTTTACACAAGGAGGATCTTCTAATATCTATCAAAGTGCTCTCAAGTTATTGGCCCTCATAGTCTAGTGGTCAATTCACTGACATATAGAGCTGGTGATTTTAAGGTGAAACAAGTTCAAGTCCTGGCTCGTGGCCTTTTTTTAATCCCATATTTTCCTATCATAATAAAAGTAAAAAACTCCTAAATATATTTCTATAGACTGGTGCCAGGTAAGCTCCATACCCACACAAAATAAAATATGTATTTTTAAACGCCACTACATCAAAACCTTTCATAATGGGAGTGGGGGAACGGATTCCGACAGTTTATTTTTTACAGGGGGAACAGAATCCGACGGCAAAAAAACAGCCGTCGAGATCCGTTCCCCCTGTATTTTTTACACAAGGAGGACCTTCTAATATCTATCAAACTGCTGATAATTCTTAAGCCCCCATAGCCAAGTGGTCAATTCACTGACATATAGAGCTGGTGATTTGTAGGTGACACAAGTTCAAGTCCTGGCTCGTGGACTTTTTTTAATCCCATATTTTCCTATCATAATAAAAGTAAAAAACTCCTAAATACATTTCTATAGACTGGTGCCAGGTAAGCTCCATCCCCACACAAAATAAAATAAGCATTTTTTAGGCATCAACACCTCTCATAATGGCAGTGGGGGAACGGCAGATGTTTTTTTTTACAGGGGGAACAGAATCCGACGGCAAAAAAACAGCCGTCGAGATCCGTTCCCCCTGTATTTTTTACACAAAGAGGACCTTCTAATATCTATCAAAGTGCTGCAAATTCATAGGCCCCCATTGCCTAGTGGTCAATTCACTGACATATAGAGCTGGTGATTTGTAGGTGACACAAGTTCAAGTCCTGGCTCGTGGATTTTTTTAATCCCATATTTTCCTATCATAATAAAAGTAAAAAACTCCTAAATATATTTTTATAGACTGGTCCCAGGTAAGCTCCATCCCCACACAAAATAAAATAAGCATTTTTTAGGCCACTACATTAACACCTCTCATAATGGGAGTGGGGGAACGGATTCCGACAGATTTTTTTTTACAGGGGGAACAGAATCCGACGGCAAAAAAACAGCCGTCGAGATCCGTTCCCCCTGTATTTTTTTACACAAGGAGGATCTTCTAATATCTATCAAAGTGCTCTGAATTCATAGGCCCCCATAGTCTAGTGGTCAATTCACTGACATATAGATCTGGTGATTTTTAGGTGAAACAAGTTCAAGTCCTGGCTCGTGGGCTTTTATTAATCCCATATTTTCCTATCATAATAAAAGTAAAAAACTCCTAAATATATTTTTATAGACTAGTCCCAGGTAAGCTCCACCCCACACAAAATAAAATAAGCATTTTTTAGGCATCAACACCTCTCATAATGGCAGTGGGGGAACGGTTTCCGACAGATGTTTTTTTTTTACAGGGGGAACAGAATCCGACGGCAAAAAAACAGCCGTCGAGATCCGTTCCCCCTGTATTTTTTACACAAAGAGGATCTTCTAATATCTATCAAAGTGCTGCAAATTCATAGGCCCCCATTGCCTAGTGGTCAATTCACTGACATATAGAGCTGGTGATTTGTAGGTGACACAAGTTCAAGTCCTGGCTCGTGGACTTTTTTTAATCCCATATTTTCCTATCATAATAAAAGTAAAAAACTCCTAAATATATTTTTATAGACTGGTCCCAGGTAAGCTCCATCCCCACACAAAATAAAATAAGCATTTTTTAGGCCACTACATTAACACCTCTCATAATGGGTGTGGGGGAACGGATTCCGACAGATGTTTTTTTTTACAGGGGGAACAGAATCCGACGGCAAAAAAACAGCCGTCGAGATCCGTTCACCCTGTATTTTTTTACACAAGGAGGATCTTCTAATATCTATCAAAGTGCTGTGAATTCATAGGCCCCCATAGCCTAGTGGTCAATTCACTGACATATAGAGCTGGTGATTTTTAGGTGAAACAAGTTCAAGTCCTGGCTCGTGGCCTTTTTTTAATCCCATATTTTCCTATCATAATAAAAGTAAAAAACTCCTAAATATATTTCTATAGACTGGTGCCAGGTAAGCTCCATACCCACACAAAATAAAATATGTATTTTTAAATGCCACTACATCAAAACCTTTCATAATGGGAGTGGGGGAACGGATTCCGACAGATTTTTTTTTACAGGGGGAACAGAATCCGACGGCAAAAAAACAGCCGTCGAGATCCGTTCCCCCTGTATTTTTTACACAAGGAGGATCTTCTAATATCTATCAAACTGCTGATAATTCTTAGGCCCCCATAGCCTAGTGGTCAATACACTGACATATAGAGCTGGTGATTTGTAGGTGACACAAGTTCAAGTCCTGGCTCTTGGACTTTTTTTAATCCCATATTTTCCTATCATAATAAAAGTAAAAAACTCCTAAATATATTTCTTTAGACTGGTCCCAGGTAAGTTCCATCCCCACACAAAATAAAATAAGTATTTTTTAGGCTACTACATCAACACCTTTCATAATGGGAGTTGGGGAACGGATTCCGACAGCTGTTTTTTTTACAGGGGGAACAGAATCCGACGGCAAAAAAACTGCCGTCGAGATCCGTTCCCCCTGTATTTTTTACACAAGGAGGATCTTCTAATATCTATCAAAGTGCTGCGAATTCATAGGCCCCCATAGGCTAGTGGTCAATTCACTGACATATAGAGCTGGTGATTTGTAGGTGACGCAAGTTCAAGTCCTGGCTCGTGGCCTTTTTTTAATCCCATATTTTCCTATCATAATAAAAGTAAAAAACTCCTAAATGTATTTTTATAGACTGGTCCAAGGTAAGCTCCATCCCCACACAAAATAAAATAAGCATTTTTTAGGCCACTACATTAACACCTCTCATAATGGCAGTGGGGGAACGGATTCCGACAGATGTTTTTTTTTACAGGGGGAACAGAATCCGACGGCAAAAAAACAGCCGTCGAGATCCGTTCCCCCTGTATTTTTTTACACAAGGAGGATCTTCTAATATCTATCAAAGTGCTGTGAATTCATAGGCCCCCATAGCCTAGTGGTCAATTCACTGACATATAGAGCTGGTGATTTTTAGGTGAAACAAGTTCAAGTCCTGGCTCGTGGTCTTTTTTTAATCCCATATTTTCCTATCATAATAAAAGTAAAAAACTCCTAAATATATTTCTATAGACTGGTGCCAGGTAAGCTCCATACCCACACAAAATAAAATATGTATTTTTAAACGCCACTACATCAAAACCTTTCATAATGGGAGTGGGGGAACGGATTCCGACAGATTTTTTTTTACAGGGGGAACAGGATCCGACGGCAAAAAAACAGCCGTCGAGATCCGTTCCCCCTGTATTTTTTACACAAGGAGGATCTTCTAATATCTATCAAACTGCTGATAATTCTTAGGCCCCCATAGCCAAGTGGTCAATTCACTGACATATAGAGCTGGTGATTTGTAGGTGACACAAGTTCAAGTCCTGGCTCGTGGACTTTTTTTAATCCCATATTTTCCTATCATAATAAAAGTAAAAAACTCCTAAATATATTTCTTTAGACTGGTCCCAGGTAAGTTCCATCCCCACACAAAATAAAATAAGTATTTTTTAGGCTACTACATCAACACCTTTCATAATGGGAGTGGGGGAACGGATTCCGACAGCTGTTTTTTTTACAGGGGGAACAGAATCCGACGGCAAAAAAACTGCCGTCGAGATCCGTTCCCCCTGTATTTTTTACACAAGGAGGATCTTCTAATATCTATCAAAGTGCTGCGAATTTATAGGCCCCCATAGCCTAGTGGTCAATTCACTGACATATAGAGCTGGTGATTTGTAGGTGACGCAAGTTCAAGTCCTGGCTCGTGGCCTTTTTTTAATCCCATATTTTCCTATCATAATAAAAGTAAAAAACTCCTAAATATATTTTTATAGACTGGTCCAAGGTAAGCTCCATCCCCACACAAAATAAAATAAGCATTTTTTAGGCCACTACATTAACACCTCTCATAATGGCAGTGGGGGAACGGATTCCGACAGATGTTTTTTTTTACAGGGGGAACAGAATCCGACGGCAAAAAAACAGCCGTCGAGATCCGTTCCCCCTGTACTTTTTACACAAGGAGGATCTTCTAATATCTATCAAACTGCTGATAATTCTTAGGCCCCCATAGCCTAGTGGTCAATTCACTGACATATAGAGCTGGTGATTTGTAGGTGACACAAGTTCAAGTCCTGGCTCGTGGACTTTTTTTAATCCCATATTTTCCTATCATAATAAAAGTAAAAAACTCCTAAATATATTTCTTTAGACTGGTCCCAGGTAAGTTCCATCCCCACACAAAATAAAATAAGTATTTTTTAGGCTACTACATCAACACCTTTCATAATGGGAGTTGGGGAACGGATTCCGACAGCTGTTTTTTTTACAGGGGGAACAGAATCCGACGGCAAAAAAACTGCCGTCGAGATCCGTTCCCCCTGTATTTTTTACACAAGGAGGATCTTCTAATATCTATCAAAGTGCTGCGAATTCATAGGCCCCCATAGGCTAGTGGTCAATTCACTGACAAATAGAGCTGGTGATTTGTAGGTGACGCAAGTTCAAGTCCTGGCTCGTGGCCTTTTTTTAATCCCATATTTTCCTATCATAATAAAAGTAAAAAACTCCTAAATGTATTTTTATAGACTGGTCCAAGGTAAGCTCCATCCCCACACAAAATAAAATAAGCATTTTTTAGGCCACTACATTAACACCTCTCATAATGGCAGTGGGGGAACGGATTCCGACAGATGTTTTTTTTTACAGGGGGAACAGAATCCGACGGCAAAAAAACAGCCGTCGAGATCCGTTCCCCCTGTATTTTTTTACACAAGGAGGATCTTCTAATATCTATCAAAGTGCTGTGAATTCATAGGCCCCCATAGCCTAGTGGTCAATTCACTGACATATAGAGCTGGTGATTTTTAGGTGAAACAATTTCAAGTCCTGGCTCGTGGTCTTTTTTTAATCCCATATTTTCCTATCATAATAAAAGTAAAAAACTCCTAAATATATTTCTATAGACTGGTGCCAGGTAAGCTCCATACCCACACAAAATAAAATATGTATTTTTAAACGCCACTACATCAAAACCTTTCATAATGGGAGTGGGGGAACGGATTCCGACAGATTTTTTTTTTACAGGGGGAACAGGATCCGACGGAAAAAAAACAGCCGTCGAGATCCGTTCCCCCTGTATTTTTTACACAAGGAGGATCTTCTAATATCTATCAAACTGCTGATAATTCTTAGGCCCCCATAGCCAAGTGGTCAATTCACTGACATATAGAGCTGGTGATTTGTAGGTGACACAAGTTCAAGTCCTGGCTCGTGGACTTTTTTTAATCCCATATTTTCCTATCATAATAAAAGTAAAAAACTCCTAAATATATTTCTTTAGACTGGTCCCAGGTAAGTTCCATCCCCACACAAAATAAAATAAGTATTTTTTAGGCTACTACATCAACACCTTTCATAATGGGAGTGGGGGAACGGATTCCGACAGCTGTTTTTTTTACAGGGGGAACAGAATCCGACGGCAAAAAAACTGCCGTCGAGATCCGTTCCCCCTGTATTTTTTACACAAGGAGGATCTTCTAATATCTATCAAAGTGCTGCGAATTCATAGGCCCCCATAGCCTAGTGGTCAATTCACTGACATATAGAGCTGGTGATTTGTAGGTGACGCAAGTTCAAGTCCTGGCTCGTGGCCATTTTTTAATCCCATATTTTCCTATCATAATAAAAGTAAAAAACTCCTAAATATATTTTTATAGACTGGTCCAAGGTAAGCTCCATCCCCACACAAAATAAAATAAGCATTTTTTAGGCCACTACATTAACACCTCTCATAATGGCAGTGGGGGAACGGATTCCGACAGATGTTTTTTTTTACAGGGGGAACAGAATCCGACGGCAAAAAAACAGCCGTCGAGATCCGTTCCCCCTGTATTTTTTTACACAAGGAGGATCTTCTAATATCTATCAAAGTGCTGTGAATTCATAGGCCCCCATAGCCTAGTGGTCAATTCACTGACATATAGAGCTGGTGATTTTTAGGTGAAACAAGTTCAAGTCCTGGCTCGTGGCCTTTTTTTAATCCCATATTTTCCTATCATAATAAAAGTAAAAAACTCCTAAATATATTTCTATAGACTGGTGCCAGGTAAGCTCCATACCCACACAAAATAAAATATGTATTTTTAAACGCCACTACATCAAAACCTTTCATAATGGGAGTGGGGGAACGGATTCCGACAGATTTTTTTTTACAGGGGGAACAGGATCCGACGGCAAAAAAACAGCCGTCGAGATCCGTTCCCCCTGTATTTTTTACACAAGGAGGATCTTCTAATATCTATCAAACTGCTGATAGTTCTTAGGCCCCCATAGCCAAGTGGTCAATTCACTGACATATAGAGCTGGTGATTTGTAGGTGACACAAGTTCAAGTCCTGGCTCGTGGACTTTTTTTAATCCCATATTTTCCTATCATAATAAAAGTAAAAAACTCCTAAATATATTTCTTTAGACTGGTCCCAGGTAAGTTCCATCCCCACACAAAATAAAATAAGTATTTTTTAGGCTACTACATCAACACCTTTCATAATGGGAGTGGGGGAACGGATTCCGACAGCTGTTTTTTTTTACAGGGGGAACAGAATCCGACGGCAAAAAAACTGCCGTCGAGATCCGTTCCCCCTGTATTTTTTACACAAGGAGGATCTTCTAATATCTATCAAACTGCTGATAATTCTTAGGCCCCCATAGCCAAGTGGTCAATTCACTGACATATAGAGCTGGTGATTTGTAGGTGACACAAGTTCAAGTCCTGGCTCGTGGCCTTTTTTTAATCCCATATTTTCCTATCATAATAAAAGTAAAAAACTCCTAAATATATTTCTATAGACTGGTGCCAGGTAAGCTCCATACCCACACAAAATAAAATATGTATTTTTAAACGCCACTACATCAAAACCTTTCATAATGGGAGTGGGGGAACGGATTCCGACAGATTTTTTTTTACAGGGGGAACAGGATCCGACGGCAAAAAAACAGCCGTCGAGATCCGTTCCCCCTGTATTTTTTACACAAGGAGGATCTTCTAATATCTATCAAACTGCTGATAGTTCTTAGGCCCCCATAGCCAAGTGGTCAATTCACTGACATATAGAGCTGGTGATTTGTAGGTGACACAAGTTCAAGTCCTGGCTCGTGGACTTTTTTTAATCCCATATTTTCCTATCATAATAAAAGTAAAAAACTCCTAAATATATTTCTTTAGACTGGTCCCAGGTAAGTTCCATCCCCACACAAAATAAAATAAGTATTTTTTAGGCTACTACATCAACACCTTTCATAATGGGAGTGGGGGAACGGATTCCGACAGCTGTTTTTTTTTACAGGGGGAACAGAATCCGACGGCAAAAAAACTGCCGTCGAGATCCGTTCCCCCTGTATTTTTTACACAAGGAGGATCTTCTAATATCTATCAAACTGCTGATAATTCTTAGGCCCCCATAGCCAAGTGGTCAATTCACTGACATATAGAGCTGGTGATTTGTAGGTGACACAAGTTCAAGTCCTGGCTCGTGGACTTTTTTTAATCCCATATTTTCCTATCATAATAAAAGTAAAAAACTCCTAAATATATTTCTTTAGACTGGTCCCAGGTAAGTTCCATCCCCACACAAAATAAAATAAGTATTTTTTAGGCTACTACATCAACACCTTTCATAATGGGAGTGGGGGAACGGATTCCGACAGCTGTTTTTTTTACAGGGGGAACAGAATCCGACGGCAAAAAAACTGCCGTCGAGATCCGTTCCCCCTGTATTTTTTACACAAGGAGGATCTTCTAATATCTATCAAAGTGCTGCGAATTCATAGGCCCCCATAGCCTAGTGGTCAATTCACTGACATATAGAGCTGGTGATTTGTAGGTGACGCAAGTTCAAGTCCTGGCTCGTGGCCTTTTTTTAATCCCATATTTTCCTATCATAATAAAAGTAAAAAACTCCTAAATATATTTTTATAGACTGGTCCAAGGTAAGCTCCATCCCCACACAAAATAAAATAAGCATTTTTTAGGCCACTACATTAACACCTCTCATAATGGCAGTGGGGGAACGGATTCCGACAGATGTTTTTTTTTTACAGGGGGAACAGAATCCGACGGCAAAAAAACAGCCGTCGAGATCCGTTCCCCCTGTATTTTTTTACACAAGGAGGATCTTCTAATATCTATCAAAGTGCTGCTAATTCTTAGGCCCCCATAGCCTAGTGGTCAGTTCACTGACATATAGAGCTGGTGATTTTTAGGTGAAACAAGTTCAAGTCCTGGCTCGTGGACTTTTTTTAATCCCATATTTTCCTATCATAGTGTAACCAGGTCAAAAGTTACTGAAGTCAATCACTAGACTAGTTATCAAAGCCCTGGGTTAAGTGAACTGCACATATAAAGTGTTTTAGTGCTTTTCTCATCCATGGATGGAATGTTACGCTGGCCCTTTAAGAAACGTCACTGTCTGGAAGTGTCGCGAGTGTGGTCTGGGAGCGGCGCGATTTCCCAACGTGGTTCGGATGATGTTCATGCAGACGCTGTGTCGAATCAAGGCCACAAAAGTCGATGATATAACCACAATAGTGAGAAATATGCACTTTTAATAGATAGTGAAGTCCTCTTCGGTGTTTGCTGGCCGGATGGCTGTGTATTGTGTTGATTGATGGTGATTTCTGTCGAGACACCTACCCATGTTAGGAAATCAGATCGACAATAGATCTTGAAGCGTAAGTGTTTAACTATCATCAATGCCAGTTTATCATTGAGATTATTTTGTTGTGCATGATGTGTTTTAAGCATTAAGTGATTGGTGGACATTTTGGTTGATTATAGAGGGGAGAAGAGAGCTCGTTAGGCCTTCTGTTTCCGCGGGCCGAGTGTAAAACAACAGAGTGAGTGTTAACTAACCAATTCTAAAAATTGTTTATTACTCATGTACATGTGTGTTTTATTGTAACCAGTAGATTGTTCTGGTGTCATGTGTTCCAAATGTTAAGGAATAGTGCTTTATTGTGTCTATTACTGTTCACAGAAGGGAAATTGAGTTCATAATTCGCTGTGAAAGTGTGTACAATGCTATAGCGGGTGGTGATGAACAGTAAGTTTGAATTATTTGATTTTTGAATTGTACAAGTGTTAATTCACCGTGATTTGAGATTAAGTGAATATTAGCCGGTGTAATGTATTAATGTTACTGGGAAATGTGGCTTCTAATTTAATTTTTATATGTGTTATGTTACATAAACAGCCTTATTTGATCTTATGAGAATGCTTAGAAATCTCGTAACAATCTGTGGATTTGTTTTTCAGAATAAGAGTCCACTATCGTTGTCTATGTTGGTTATATTCCTGTAATTGATGTGTTAATGTGGTGACTGAGAACAGAAAGACAAAGGAGACTCAGTTTGATGTAAAAGAAAGAACATCTTTATTGGTCTCAACCACTGTAACAAGCCTTCCTACTAAACATCCTTAAGATTTGCATAGTTAACGCTGCGCTGTTCTAAGTGCAGTCTGGAATAAACGATCCCCTTGAATAATTTTATTTCCTGTGTCCGGTGTCGTCACTAACACTCTCACACCGGGCCACAGAGAATTTTGGTACCAGGAGTGGGGTTCCATTGCTAATTTTGGGGTGATAGTCAGGTAGATTAGGAGAAACATAGACAACGGTAGTGGTGAAGAGGGGTCGAGTTACCGGTGCCAAGGAGGTTGACGACGTGAAGTGTGACATGCCTGGAGAGCCTGTGGAGAAGCAAGGGACCAGCTTTCAGGAACGCAGGAGGGTGTTCACTTCGACGCTGAGATCGTTGGCAAAGGCGACCGCAGAAAAAAGCCCCTTCAGGTTAAACGGCTGTGACTGTGACTGTGTTTTGTGACTGTGTGCCATTCGAGGTAGAGACATTGTAAGAGCATGGACCAGGACGATGATGTGCCAGCGGCTCAGGCTGGAGCCAGCCGTGATATGGACAATGCTGAGGCTGTGGGTCATGATGATCTAGGTAATCCAGTGGCGGAATTGCAGTCACAAATTTTGGAGCTAGGTCGAAGACACGACCAGGTCATGTCAACCCTTGCTAATATGAGTAATGTTGCCACTAGATCTTATGTTTACATTCCAAGGGAACGTCAACTTATGCCATTCAGTGGTGATCATGGTAAAGATGGTCAGTCTGTTGATGAGTTCATTGATGAGGTTGAACGTGTAATTCAGGTAAGGGGTTTGAACGTTGATGACCAAGTTGATTTCATACTTTCACATTTAAGAGGTTCAGCCTTAGATGAGGTTAAGCTGTGTATGGGGGGAGAGACTACGGAACCCTGTGATCTGTTTTCATATTTGCGGGGGGCATTTAGAGAGAAACGTACTACACCACAGTTGTTACATGCTTTTTATGCACGCAGACAGTTAGAGGGAGAAGACTTCCGTGACTTTTCCCATGCTCTCTCTCAGCTTCTTAATTCTGCTCTCCAACAGTCCCATTACGCTGTGTCTGATCCCCAGCTGGCTTTACGAGATCAGTTCATCGAAGGCATAAGAGAGGCGACCCTGCGTAGAGAGCTTCGCAAGCTGGTCAGAGAAAAGCCTCAGTCCACCCTATTTGATGTCCGTGAAGAGGCCATGATGTGGGTTGTGGAGGACAGACCCCGTGGTGCTAATGTGGCCCGGAGTCGAAATATCGTGAGTACATGTTCGGGGGATATGTCGGAACATTCAAATCCAGCCAGTGCTGCACAAAGTGACATGGCTTCAGCTTTGCAAGAGGTAGTAAAAGTAATCACTCAGCAGGGTAAAGCTATTGGAGAACTCACTAATGCAGTTCGTGAACTCGCTGTACAAAAGGTTGGTTCCAGTGATAGCCAGAGTGGAAAGCCCAAGTTCAAGCCCAAGTACACCGATGATGGCCAGCCCGTCTGTCTGAGGTGTGAAGGAGTGGGACATATAGCCAGACAGTGTCCTGTACCTCGTAGTTTCAAAGGCCAACCCACTGCCACCACCAGTTCTGCGGTACAGGGAAACGGGGTCCCTCCGTTGCAGTGAGCCGAGCAATGCGAGGAAAACCAGAAGGCTCTGGATGCAGTACGTTAACGAAAGAGCGGTTCTTGGAGCGTGCAGTTGGCAAGTGCCCTGAAGTTGATATTCACATTGATGGTGTTTCAGTTAGATGTCTTCTGGACACGGGAAGTAATGTGAGTACCCTGACAGAAAGCTTCTTCAGAGAAAACCTTCACGGAGAAGACAAGGACCTTCACTGCACCTCTAAGTGGCTAAGAATAACTGCAGCAAACAAACTACCCCTGCCGTACCTGGGGTATGTTGAATTGGACATCCAAGTGATGGGGCTTACTATACCCGAGTGTGGGTTTCTGATAGTCCGTGATGGGGATTCTGCAGAGCCAGATCCGACTCCCCCTGGTATCATTGGCATGAATATCACCCAGAGATGCAGAGAGTTGGCACTGACTGAGTTTGACACCACTTTAGGAGGAAATCTGGAATCTGTGTGGAGGGAAGCCTTTACTCACGTACAGGAAGTTGAACTAGGAAAAAGGATGTCAACAGCCAGAGTTGGTGGTAAGGGCAAAGTCCATGTACCAGCATCCTCTGTCGCCACAGTTTATGCCAGAGTAAACAAGAAAGCCACTGACACCAATGCTTGGCTGTTGCTGGAACCAGGAACCACCCCATTACCAGGCGGATTGATCCCTATGCCCACCTTAGTGTCGTCCAGAAGTCGAGTGTTTCCAGTTCAAGTGGTCAACTTCTCCCAAGAAGATGTTTGGCTGCCCCCTAAAGTTCGGCTTGGGATACTTACCCTCTGTCAGTGTGTTGAGAGTGACGCCTGTGAGGTGAGATTCCAGCGCATCTCTGCCGACCATGGAGAAGTGGAAGTTGAACAGAAAGATCAACCAGAGTCTGATGCTGACCTGAGTAACCTGTTAAGTAGACTGCATATGGGAGGTAATCCAGAAGAGCAAGCAAGGCTCGGTGCACTACTTTTGAAGTATGCAGATGTGTTTGCGGTCCGTGATGAAGACTTAGGCTATACAGACCGAGTGAAACATGATATCCACTTGACAGATGACACTCCTGTTGCTCAGCCATATCGCAGGATACCACCGACCCAGTTTGAAGAGGTCAAAGAGCATATCTCAGGTTTACTCCGGAAAGGTGTCATCCGGGAAAGTTCGAGTTCCTATGCTTCACCCATCGTTCTGGTGCGCAAGGCTGATGGAAGTCTCAGGCTGTGCGTGGATTATAGGAAACTAAACTCCAAAACCAACCGTGATGCTTTTCCATTGCCGCGCATCGATGAGAGCTTGGATGCACTGGGCGGAGCACAAGTTTTCTCGACAATAGACCTTGCTAGCGGTTACCATCAAGTTGCAGTTCATGAAAAGGACAGACATAAGACAGCCTTCACTACACCGTTTGGTCTCTATGAATACCATCGGATGCCTTTCGGGCTATGCAATGCGCCCACCACGTTCCAGCGGCTCATGCAGGCCATAATGAGTGACTTTGTGTTCCAAATTGTGCTCATCTACTTGGATGACTTGTTGGTGTACTCGTCCACCTTTCACGAACATCTTGTGCGACTTGAAACTGTGTTTAGAAGGTTGAAGGAAACTGGGCTGAAGATTAAAATAGAGAAGTGTCATTTCCTGCAGCCGGAAGTGAGATTCCTTGGCCATCAAGTTTCATCCCAAGGCGTGAGTACAGACCCTGATAAGATAAGTGCAGTTCGGGAGTGGCCAGTCCCCGGCACTCTCAAGGAACTCAGATCGTTCTTGGGGTTTTGTAGCTATTACAGGAGATTCATCGAAAGTTTCTCCCAGATAGCTGGGCCGTTGCATGATGTAGTGAATGCGTGCCTTAGGGAGACAAGTCACGTCAAGGCAGCTCAGCTGTATAAGAGTTCTTGGACTTCTCAGTGTCAGACAGCATTCGAACGTCTCAAAGACAAGCTTACCAGTGCACCAACGTTGGGGTATGCTGATTTCACTCTTCCCTTTGTGATTGAGACTGATGCGAGCAACCTTGGGTTAGGAGCAGTCTTGTACCAACATCAAAAGGGTAAGAAGACAGTCATCGCTTATGCCAGTAGGAGGTTGAGAGGGGCTGAGAGAAATGATAAAAACTACAGCAGCATGAAGCTGGAACTGTTAGCGCTTAAGTGGGCGGTCACTGAAAAATTCCGAAGTTATCTGCTGGGGTCCAAATTCACCATCATAACGGACAACAACCCCCTCTGCCACCTCGGGACTGCCAAGTTGGGAGCCATTGAACAACGCTGGGCTGCTCAACTCGCCGTGTTTGATTTCGATGTCAAGTACCGCCCTGGACGATGCAACACTGCTGCTGACGCCCTTTCTCGGATACCAGGATTCGATGAACCAGACTTTGAAAGTGAAGATGCAGAGTATGATGGCTGTGTGGCAATCTTGTAACTTACTCAGGACAGGAACAGCTCTGGGACCAGACCTGGTAGCAGTAGGAGTTGAGGTTGGCAAAGTCAGTCAGTTACAAGCCTCCTTGGCAGGAGAAGAGGATGTTGGGTGTGAGAATACCCCCACTTTGCCAGGGTATTCAAAGTCAGAACTTCGTCAGTTTCAGGAGTCTGATCCAACACTCGGTGTGTTCAAGAAGTTCTGGAGCCGTCAAAGGAAACCTACCAAGCAAGAGAAGTTAGGTTTGTCCAGGTCTGTGCGTTCTTTGCTGAAACAATGGCCAAAGATCAGAGAGAAGGATGGTCTCTTATACCGTGTTATCGATGACGTCCACACTGGAGAATGTCACCAGATGTTGCTACCCACCTGTCTGACAGAACAAGTCCTGAAGAATGTTCACGATCAGATGGGCCATCAGGGTATAGAGAGGACATTAGCCCTGTTAAGACAGAGATGTTTCTGGGGAGGAATGTATGAGGAGGTGGAAAGGTGGGTGAAGCGATGTCAGCGCTGCGTGTTAGCAAAGATGCCGCAACCAAAGATCAAGGCGCCTTGGGCTTCATTCTTGGCCTCCCGGCCACTGGAGGTTGTAGCAGTCGACTTTACAATCCTCGAACCAGCCACGGATGGGCGAGAAAATGTTCTAGTAGTGACGGATGTGTTCACAAAGTTCAGTCAAGCATTTCCCACCCGTGATCAGAAGGCGGAGACCACTGCCAAGATCCTCCTCCGAGAATGGTTCCTGAAATATGGAGTGCCACAACGCTTGCATTCTGATCAGGGCAGAAATTTTGAAAGCGCTGTGATTGCGGAGCTCTGCAAGTTGTACGGAGTTAAGAAAACTCGGACGACACCACATCACCCTCAGGGCAATCCTCAATGTGAGAGGTTCAATAGAACCCTTCATGACCTCTTGAAGTCCCTTCCACCCGAGAGGAAGCGCAGGTGGCCTGAACACTTGTCAGAGCTGGTCTATGCATACAATGTGACACCACACTCATCTACAGGATACTCACCATACTATCTGTTGTTTGGAATCCAGCCGCATCTGCCAGTTGATGCTCTGTTGGGCCAGGAGCCTGTAACCGATGACAAACCCGACTGGTTAAAAGTACACCAGGAACGCCTCCGAGATGCCCATGTTAGAGCAAAGGAATATGCGGAAAGGAAGGCTGTGGAAAGAGCAGCGCGGCATGAGGAGAAGGTATTTTGCCCTGCTGTAGAGATTGGACAGCATGTGTACCTACGACACCGACCACTAGGAAGAAACAAAATTCAGGACGCATGGTCTTCAACAAGGTACCAGGTGTTAGAGGTTCAAGGGACGACCTACACCGTGGAGCCTGTCGAAGGAGGTACAGTGAAGAGGGTGCACAGATCCAACCTCACACCCTGCAATAATCCTGCCCCAGTGCCCATGCCAAGGCGTCGGCAAACTTCTGTGGAGGAGGTAACTACCCCAGATTCTGAGTCAGAGATGACCTCATTGGAGGCTGAGTGTGTTCTAGTGGAGGGAGTTTCGTGTCTCAAGGAGAAACTAACAGTAGCACCAGCATCTGAGCGTCAAAAACAGCCAGTTTCTGGACGTAGTGACTGTTTCGAAGATCAGACAGAGGAAACTGATAGGAGGGGTTATTGCTCGGAACCGGAGTGCAACGAGACCCCTGATGAGACCCCTGATGATACCCTGGAAGTGACGCCAGTATTGCTGGAGCCAGAAACAGAAAGTGTCCACTTACCTGCTGAGAATACAGCGATAAGACCGGTGCCCACACCTAGAAAGAGAAAGGAAGAGTGTGTTAAGCCAGAAGTGCCTTGTCCTGCTGTGCGTAGAACACAAAGGACAACTGCAGGAGTGCATAGTAACCCGAACCGATTGCCCAAGTCAACGTGTAATGCAGTGTCTTTTAGTCCTGATGTGCTCTCCCAGGTGCTAGCTGGAATGGTCCTCTATACCACAGGAAAGCTTCAAGGAGGGCAAGATGATTAGGGTTGGTAGTCACCGGGGACGTTGACTATCAGCAGGGGAGAGTGTAACCAGGTCAAAAGTTACTGAAGTCAATCACTAGACTAGTTATCAAAGCCCTGGGTTAAGTGAACTGCACATATAAAGTGTTTTAGTGCTTTTCTCATCCATGGATGGAATGTTACGCTGGCCCTTTAAGAAACGTCACTGTCTGGAAGTGTCGCGAGTGTGGTCTGGGAGCGGCGCGATTTCCCAACGTGGTTCGGATGATGTTCATGCAGACGCTGTGTCGAATCAAGGCCACAAAAGTCGATGATATAACCACAATAGTGAGAAATATGCACTTTTAATAGATAGTGAAGTCCTCTTCGGTGTTTGCTGGCCGGATGGCTGTGTATTGTGTTGATTGATGGTGATTTCTGTCGAGACACCTACCCATGTTAGGAAATCAGATCGACAATAGATCTTGAAGCGTAAGTGTTTAACTATCATCAATGCCAGTTTATCATTGAGATTATTTTGTTGTGCATGATGTGTTTTAAGCATTAAGTGATTGGTGGACATTTTGGTTGATTATAGAGGGGAGAAGAGAGCTCGTTAGGCCTTCTGTTTCCGCGGGCCGAGTGTAAAACAACAGAGTGAGTGTTAACTAACCAATTCTAAAAATTGTTTATTACTCATGTACATGTGTGTTTTATTGTAACCAGTAGATTGTTCTGGTGTCATGTGTTCCAAATGTTAAGGAATAGTGCTTTATTGTGTCTATTACTGTTCACAGAAGGGAAATTGAGTTCATAATTCGCTGTGAAAGTGTGTACAATGCTATAGCGGGTGGTGATGAACAGTAAGTTTGAATTATTTGATTTTTGAATTGTACAAGTGTTAATTCACCGTGATTTGAGATTAAGTGAATATTAGCCGGTGTAATGTATTAATATTACTGGGAAATGTGGCTTCTAATTTAATTTTTATATGTGTTATGTTACATAAACAGCCTTATTTGATCTTATGAGAATGCTTAGAAATCTCGTAACAATCTGTGGATTTGTTTTTCAGAATAAGAGTCCACTATCGTTGTCTATGTTGGTTATATTCCTGTAATTGATGTGTTAATGTGGTGACTGAGAACAGAAAGACAAAGGAGACTCAGTTTGATGTAAAAGAAAGAACATCTTTATTGGTCTCAACCACTGTAACAAGCCTTCCTACTAAACATCCTTAAGATTTGCATAGTTAACGCTGCGCTGTTCTAAGTGCAGTCTGGAATAAACGATCCCCTTGAATAATTTTATTTCCTGTGTCCGGTGTCGTCACTAACACTCTCACACCGGGCCACAATAATAAAAGTAAAAAACTCCTAAATATATTTCTATAGACTGGTACCAGGTAAGCTCCATACCCACACAAAATAAAATATGTATTTTTAAACGCCACTACATCAAAACCTTTCATAATGGGAGTGGGGGAACGGATTCCGACAGATTTTTTTTTACAGGGGGAACAGAATCCGACGGTAAAAAAACAGCCGTCGAGATCCGTTCCCCCTGTATTTTTTACACAAGGAGGATCTTCTAATATCTATCAAACTGCTGATAATTCTTAGGACCCCATAGCCAAGTGGTCAATTCACTGACATATAGAGCTGGTGATTTGTAGGTGACACAAGTTCAAGTCCTGGCTCGTGGACTTTTTTTAATCCCATATTTTCCTATCATAATAAAAGTAAAAAACTCCTAAATATATTTTTATAGACTGGTCCCAGGTAAGCTCCATCCCCACACAAAATAAAATAAGCATTTTTTAGGCATCAACACCTCTCATAATGGCAGTGGGGGAACGGTTTCCGACAGATGTTTTTTTTTTACAGGGGGAACAGAATCCGACGGCAAAAAAACAGCCGTCGAGATCCGTTCCCCCTGTATGTTTTACACAAAGAGGATCTTCTAATATCTATCAAAGTGCTGCGAATTCATAGCCCCCCATAGCCTAGTGGTCAATTCACTGACATATAGAGCTGGTGATTTGTAGGTGAAACAATTTCAAGTCCTGGCTCGTGGACTTTTTTTAATCCCATATTTTCCTATCATAATAAAAGTAAAAAACTCCTAAATATATTTTTATAGACTGGTCCCAGGTAAGCTCCATCCCCACACAAAATAAAATAAGCATTTTTTAGGCCACTACATTAACACCTCTCATAATGGGAGTGGGGGAACGGATTCCGACAGATGTTTTTTTTGCAGGGGGAACAGAATCCGACGGCAAAAAAACAGCTGTCGAGATCCGTTCCCCCTGTATTTTTTTACACAAGGAGGATCTTCTAATATCTATCAAAGTGCTGCGAATTCATAGGCCCCCATAGCCTAGTGGTCTATTCACTGACATATAGAGCTGGTGATTTTTAGGTGAAACAAGTTCAAGTACTGGCTCGTGGCCTTTTTTTAATCCCATATTTTCCTATCATAATAAAAGTAAAAAACTCCTAAATATATTTCTATAGACTGGTGCCAGGTAAGCTCCATACCCACACAAAATAAAATATGTATTTTTAAACGCCACTACATCAAAACCTTTCATAATGGGAGTGGGGGAACGGATTCCGACAGATTGTTTTTTTACAGGGGGAACAGAATCCGACGGCAAAAAAACAGCCGTCGAGATCCGTTCCCCCTGTATTTTTTACACAAGGAGGATCTTCTAATATCTATCAAACTGCTGATAATTCTTAGGCCCCCATAGCCAAGTGGTCAATTCACTGACATATAGAACTGGTGATTTGTAGGTGACACAAGTTCAAGTCCTGGCTCGTGGACTTTTTTTAATCCCATATTTTCCTATCATAATAAAAGTAAAAAACTCCTAAATATATTTCTTTAGACTGGTCCCAGGTAAGTTCCATCCCCACACAAAATAAAATAAGTATTTTTTAGGCTACTACATCAACACCTTTCATAATGGGAGTGGGGGAACGGATTCCGACAGCTGTTTTTTTTTACAGGGGGAACAGAATCCGACGGCAAAAAAACTGCCGTCGAGATCCGTTCCCCCTGTATTTTTTACACAAGGAGGATCTTCTAATATCTATCAAAGTGCTGCGAATTCATAGGCCCCCATAGGCTAGTGGTCAATTCACTGACATATAGAGCTGGTGATTTGTAGGTGACGCAAGTTCAAGTCCTGGCTCGTGGCCTTTTTTTAATCCCATATTTTCCTATCATAATAAAAGTAAAAAACTCCTAAATATATTTTTATAGACTGGTCCAAGGTAAGCTCCATCCCCACACAAAATAAAATAAGCATTTTTTAGGCCACTACATTAACACCTCTCTTAATGGCAGTGGGGGAACGGATTCCGACAGATGTTTTTTTTTACAGGGGGAACAGAATCCGACGGCAAAAAAACAGCCGTCGAGATCCGTTCCCCCTGTATTTTTTTACACAAGGAGGATCTTCTAATATCTATCAAAGTGCTGTAAATTCATAGGCCCCCATTGCCTAGTGGTCAATTCACTGACATATAGAGCTGGTGATTTGTAGGTGACACAAGTTCAAGTCCTGGCTCGTGGACTTTTTTTAATCCCATATTTTCCTATCATAATAAAAGTAAAAAACTCCTAAATACATTTCTATAGACTGGTGCCAGGTAAGCTCCATACCCACACAAAATAAAATATGTATTTTTAAACGGCACTACATCAAAAGCTTTCATAATGGGAGTGGGGGAACGGATTCCGACAGATGTTTTTTTACAGGGGGAACAGAATCCGACGGCAAAAAAACAGCCGTTGAGATCCGTTCCCCCTGTCATTTTTTACACAAGGAGGATCTTCTAATATCTATCAAAGTGCTCTGAATTCATAGGCCCCCATAGTCTAGTGGTCAATTCACTGACATATAGAGCTGGTGATTTTTAGGTGAAACAAGTTCAAGTCCTGGCTCGTGGCCTTTTTTTAATCCCATATTTTCCTATCATAATAAAAGTAAAAAACTCCTAAATATATTTCTATAGACTGGTGCCAGGTAAGCTCCATACCCACACAAAATAAAATATGTATTTTTAAACGCCACTACATCAAAAGCTTTCATAATGGGAGTGGGGGAACGAATTCCGACGGATGTTTTTTTTACAGGGGGAACAGAATCCGACGGCAAAAAAACAGCCGTCGAGATCCGTTCCCCCTGTATTTTTTTACACAAGGAGGATCTTCTAATATCTATCAAAGTGATGCGAATTCATAGGCCCCCATAGCCTAGTGGTCAATTCACTGACATATAGAGCTGGTGATTTGTAGGTGACACAAGTTCAAGTCCTGGCTCGTGGACTTTTTTTAATCCCATATTTTCCTATCATAATAAAAGTAAAAAACTCCTAAATATATTTTTATAGACTGGTCCCAGGTAAGCTCCATCCCCACACAAAATAAAATAAGCATTTTTTAGGCATCAACACCTCTCATAATGGCAGTGGGGGAACGGTTTCCGACAGATGTTTTTTTTTTACAGGGGGAACAGAATCCGACGGCAAAAAAACAGCCGTCGAGATCCGTTCCCCCTGTATTTTTTACACAAAGAGGATCTTCTAATATCTATCAAAGTGCTGCAAATTCATAGGCCCCCATTGCCTAGTGGTCAATTCACTGACATATAGAGCTGGTGATTTGTAGGTGACACAAGTTCAAGTCCTGGCTCGTGGATTTTTTTAATCCCATATTTTCCTATCATAATAAAAGTAAAAAACTCCTAAATATATTTTTATAGACTGGTCCCAGGTAAGCTCCATCCCCACACAAAATAAAATAAGCATTTTTTAGGCCACTACATTAACACCTCTCATAATGGGAGTGGGGGAACGGATTCCGACAGATGTTTTTTTTACAGGGGGAACAGAATCCGACGGCAAAAAAACAGCCGTCGAGATCCGTTCCCCTTGTATTTTTTTACACAAGGAGGATCTTCTAATATCTATCAAAGTGCTCTGAATTCATCGGCCCCCATAGTCTAGTGGTCAATTCACTGACATATAGAGCTGGTGATTTTTAGGTGAAACAAGTTCAAGTCCTGGCTCGTGGCCTTTTTTTAATCCCATATTTTCCTATCATAATAAAAGTAAAAAACTCCTAAATATATTTCTATAGACTGGTGCCAGGTAAGCTCCATACCCACACAAAATAAAATATGTATTTTTAAACGCCACTACATCAAAAGCTTTCATAATGGGAGTGGGGGAACGGATTCCGACAGATGTTTTTTTTACAGGGGGAACAGAATCCGACGGCAAAAAAACAGCCGTCGAGATCCGTTCCCCCTGTATTTTTTTACACAAGGAGGATCTTCTAATATCTATCAAAGTGCTGTGAATTCATAGGCCCCCATAGCCTAGTGGTCTATTCACTGACATATAGAGCTGGTGATTTTTAGGTGAAACAAGTTCAAGTCCTGGCTCGTGGCCTTTTTTTAATCACATATTTTCCTATCATAATAAAAGTAAAAAACTCCTAAATATATTTCTATAGACTGGTGCCAGGTAAGCTCCATACCCACACAAAATAAAATATGTATTTTTAAACGCCACTACATCAAAACCTTTCATAATGGGAGTGGGGGAACGGATTCCGACAGATTTTTTTTTACAGGGGGAACAGAATCCGACAGCAAAAAAACAGCCGTCGAGATCCGTTCCCCCTGTATTTTTTACACAAGGAGGATCTTCTAATATCTATCAAACTGCTGATAATTCTTAGGCCCCCATAGCCAAGTGGTCAATTCACTGACATATAGAGCTGGTGATTTGTAGGTGACACAAGTTCAAGTCCTGGCTCGTGGACTTTTTTTAATCCCATATTTTCCTATCATAATAAAAGTAAAAAACTCCCAAATATATTTATTTAGACTGGTCCCATGTAAGTTCCATACCCACACAAAATAAAATATGTATTTTTAAACGGCACTACATCAAAAGCTTTCATAATGGGAGTGGGGGAACGGATTCCGACAGATGTTTTTTTTACAGGGGGAACAGAATCCGACGGCAAAAAAACAGCCGTTGAGATCCGTTCCCCCTGTCATTTTTTACACAAGGAGGATCTTCTAATATCTATCAAAGTGCTCTGAATTCATAGGCCCCCATAGTCTAGTGGTCAATTCACTGACATATAGAGCTGGTGATTTTTAGGTGAAACAAGTTCAAGTCCTGGCTCGTGGCCTTTTTTTAATCCCATATTTTCCTATCATAATAAAAGTAAAAAACTCCTAAATATATTTCTATAGACTGGTGCCAGGTAAGCTCCATACCCACACAAAATAAAATATGTATTTTTAAACGCCACTACATCAAAAGCTTTCATAATGGGAGTGGGGGAACGAATTCCGACAGATGTTTTTTTTACAGGGGGAACAGAATCCGACGGCAAAAAACAGCCGTCGAGATCCGTTCCCCCTGTATTTTTTTACACAAGGAGGATCTTCTAATATCTATCAAAGTGATGCGAATTCATAGGCCCCCATAGCCTAGTGGTCAATTCACTGACATATAGAGCTGGTGATTTGTAGGTGACACAAGTTCAAGTCCTGGCTCGTGGACTTTTTTTAATCCCATATTTTCCTATCATAATAAAAGTAAAAAACTCCTAAATATATTTTTATAGACTGGTCCCAGGTAAGCTCCATCCCCACACAAAATAAAATAAGCATTTTTTAGGCATCAACACCTCTCATAATGGCAGTGGGGGAACGGTTTCCGACAGATGTTTTTTTTTTACAGGGGGAACAGAATCCGACGGCAAAAAAACAGCCGTCGAGATCCGTTCCCCCTGTATTTTTTACACAAAGAGGATCTTCTAATATCAATCAAAGTGCTGCAAATTCATAGGCCCCCATTGCCTAGTGGTCAATTCACTGACATATAGAGCTGGTGATTTTTAGGTGAAACAAGTTCAAGTCCTGGCTCGTGGACTTTTTTTAATCCCATATTTTCCTATCATAATAAAAGTAAAAAACTCCTAAATATATTTCTATAGACTGGTGCCAGGTAAGCTCCATACCCACACAAAATAAAATATGTATTTTTAAACGCCACTACATCAAAACCTTTCATAATGGGAGTGGGGGAACGGATTCCGACAGATTTTTTTTACAGGGGGAACAGAATCCGACGGCAAAAAAACAGCCGTCGAGATCCGTTCCCCCTGTATTTTTTTACACAAAGAGGATCTTCTAATATCTATCAAAGTGCTGCTAAATCTTATGCCCCCATAACCTAGTGGTCAATTCACTGACATATAGAGCTGGTGATTTGTATGTGACACAAGTTCAAGTCCTGGCTCGTGGACTTTCTTTTAATCCCATATTTTCCTATCATAATAAAAGTAAAAATCTCCTAAATATATTTTTATAGACTGGTCCCAGGTAAGCTCCATCCCCACAAAAAAAAAAAAAAAAGCATTTTTTAGGCATCAACACCTCTCATAATGGCAGTGGGGGAACGGTTTCCGACAGATGTTTTTTTTTTACAGGGGGAACAGAATCCGACGGCAAAAAAACAGCCGTCGAGATCCGTTCCCCCTGTATTTTTTTACACAAGGAGGATCTTCTAATATCTATCAAAGTATTGCTAATCCTTAGGCCCCCATAGCCTAGTGGTCAATTCACTGACATATAGAGCTGGTGATTTGTAGGTGACACAAGTTCAAGTTCTGGCTCGTGGCCTTTTTTTAATCCCATATTTTCCTATCATAATAAAAGTGAAAAACTCCTAAATATATTTCTTTAGACTGGTCCCAGGTAAGTTCCATCCTCACACAAAATAAAATAAGCATTTTTAGGCTACTACATCAACACCTCTCATAGTGTGAGTGTGGGAATGGATTCCGACATATGTTTTTTTTTACAGGGGGAACAGAATCCGACGGCAAAAAAACAGCCGTCGAGATCCGTTCCCCCTGTAATTTTTTACACAAGGAGGATCTTCTAATATCTATCAAAGTGCTTTGAATTCATAGGCCCCCATAGTCTAGTGGTCAATTCACTGACTTATAGAGCTGGTGATTTTTAGGTGAAACAAGTTCAAGTCCTGGCTCGTGGCCTTTTTTTAATCCCATATTTTCCTATCATAATAAAAGTAAAAAACTCCTAAATATATTTCTATAGACTGGTGCCAGGTAAGCTCCATACCCACACAAAATAAAATATGTATTTTTAAACGCCACTACATCAAAACCTTTCATAATGGGAGTGGGGGAACGGATTCCGACAGTTTATTTTGTACAGGGGGAACAGAATCCGACGGCAAAAAAACAGCCGTCGAGATCCATTCCCCCTGTATTTTTTACACAAGGAGGACCTTCTAATATCTATCAAACTGCTGATGATTCTTAGGCCCCCATAGCCAAGTGGTCAATTCACTGACATATAGAGCTGGTGATTTGTAGGTGACACAAGTTCAAGTCCTGGTTCGTGGACTTTTTTTAATCCCATATTTTCCTATCATAATAAAAGTAAAAAACTCCTAAATATATTTTTATAGACTGGTCCCAGATAAGCTCCATCCCCACACAAAATAAAATAAGCATTTTTTAGGCATCAACACCTCTCATAATGGCAGTGGGGGAACGGCAGATGTTTTTTTTTACAGGGGGAACAGAATCCGACGGCAAAAAAACAGCCGTCGAGATCCGTTCCCCCTGTATTTTTTACACAAAGAGGATCTTCTAATATCTATCAAAGTGCTGCAAATTCATAGGCCCCCATTGCCTAGTGGTCAATTCACTGACATATAGAGCTGGTGATTTGTAGGTGACACAAGTTCAAGTCCTGGCTCGTGGATTTTTTTAATCCCATATTTTCCTATCATAATAAAAGTAAAAAACTCCTAAATATATTTTTATAGACTGGTCCCAGGTAAGCTCCATCCCCACACAAAATAAAATAAGCATTTTTTAGGCCACTACATTAACACCTCTCATAATGGGAGTGGGGGAACGGATTCCGACAGATGTTTTTTTTACAGGGGGAACAGAATCCGACGGCAAAAAAACAGCCGTCGAGATCCGTTCCCCCTGTATTTTTTTACACAAGGAGGATCTTCTAATATCTATCAAAGTGCTCTGAATTCATAGGCCCCCATAGTCTAGTGGTCAATTCACTGACATATAGAGCTGGTGATTTTTAGGTGAAACAAGTTCAAGTCCTGGCTCGTGGTCTTTTTTTAATCCCATATTTTCCTATCATAATAAAAGTAAAAAACTCCTAAATATATTTCTTTAGACTGGTCCCAGGTAAGTTCCATCCCCACACAAAATAAAATAAGTATTTTTTAGGCTACTACATCAACACCTTTCATAATGGGAGTTGGGGAACGGATTCCGACAGCTGTTTTTTTTACAGGGGGAACAGAATCCGACGGCAAAAAAACTGCCGTCGAGATCCGTTCCCCCTGTATTTTTTACACAAGGAGGATCTTCTAATATCTATCAAAGTGCTGTGAATTCATAGGCCCCCATAGGCTAGTTGTCAATTCACTGACATATAGAGCTGGTGATTTGTAGGTGACGCAAGTTCAAGTCCTGGCTCGTGGCCTTTTTTTAATCCCATATTTTCCTATCATAATAAAAGTAAAAAACTCCTAAATGTATTTTTATAGACTGGTCCAAGGTAAGCTCCATCCCCACACAAAATAAAATAAGCATTTTTTAGGCCACTACATTAACACCTCTCATAATGGCAGTGGGGGAACGGATTCCGACAGATGTTTTTTTTTACAGGGGGAACAGAATCCGACGGCAAAAAAACAGCCGTCGAGATCCGTTCCCCCTGTATTTTTTTACACAAGGAGGATCTTCTAATATCTATCAATGTGCTGTGAATTCATAGGCCCCCATAGGCTAGTGGTCAATTCACTGACATATAGAGCTGGTGATTTGTAGGTGACGCAAGTTCAAGTCCTGGCTCGTGGCCTTTTTTTAATCCCATATTTTCCTATCATAATAAAAGTAAAAAACTCCTAAATATATTTCTATAGACTGGTGCCAGGTAAGCTCCATACCCACACAAAATAAAATATGTATTTTTAAACGCCACTACATCAAAACCTTTCATAATGGGAGTGGGGGAACGGATTCCGACAGCTGTTTTTTTTACAGGGGGAACAGAATCCGACGGCAAAAAAACTGCCGTCGAGATCCGTTCCCCCTGTATTTTTTACACAAGGAGGATCTTCTAATATCTATCAAAGTGCTGCGAATTCATAGGCCCCCATAGCCTAGTGGTCAATTCACTGACATATAGAGCTGGTGATTTGTAGGTGACACAAGTTCAAGTCCTGGCTCGTGGACTTTTTTTAATCCCATATTTTCCTATCATAATAAAAGTAAAAAACTCCTAAATATATTTTTATAGACTGGTCCCAGGTAAGCTCCATCCCCACACAAAATAAAATAAGCATTTTTTAGGCATCAACACCTCTCATAATGGCAGTGGGGGAACGGTTTCCGACAGATGTTTTTTTTTTACAGGGGGAACAGAATCCGACGGCAAAAAAACAGCCGTCGAGATCCGTTCCCCCTGTATTTTTTACACAAAGAGGATCTTCTAATATCTATCAAAGTGCTGCAAATTCATAGGCCCCCATTGCCTAGTGGTCAATTCACTGACATATAGAGCTGGTGATTTGTAGGTGACACAAGTTCAAGTCCTGGCTCGTGGCCTTTTTTTAATCCCATATTTTCCTATCATAATAAAAGTAAAAAACTCCTAAATATATTTCTATAGACTGGTGCCAGGTAAGCTCCATACCCACACAAAATAAAATATGTATTTTTAAATGCCACTACATCAAAACCTTTCATAATGGGAGTGGGGGAACGGATTCCGACAGATTTTTTTTTACAGGGGGAACAGAATCCGACAGCAAAAAAACAGCCGTCGAGATCCGTTCCCCCTGTATTTTTTACACAAGGAGGATCTTCTAATATCTATCAAACTGCTGATAATTCTTAGGCCCCCATAGCCTAGTGGTCAATTCACTGACATATAGAGCAGGTGATTTGTAGGTGACACAAGTTCAAGTCCTGGCTCGTGGACTTTTTTTAATCCCATATTTTCCTATCATAATAAAAGTAAAAAACTCCTAAATATATTTCTTTAGACTGGTCCCAGGTAAGTTCCATCCCCACACAAAATAAAATAAGTATTTTTTAGGCTACTACATCAACACCTTTCATAATGGGAGTTGGGGAACGGATTCCGACAGCTGTTTTTTTTACAGGGGGAACAGAATCCGACGGCAAAAAAACTGCCATCGAGATCCGTTCCCCCTGTATTTTTTACACAAGGAGGATCTTCTAATATCTATCAAAGTGCTGCGAATTCATAGGCCCCCATAGGCTAGTGGTCAATTCACTGACATATAGAGCTGGTGATTTGTAGGTGACGCAAGTTCAAGTCCTGGCTCGTGGTCTTTTTTTAATCCCATATTTTCCTATCATAATAAAAGTAAAAAACTCCTAAATGTATTTTTATAGACTGGTCCAAGGTAAGCTCCATCCCCACACAAAATAAAATAAGCATTTTTTAGGCCACTACATTAACACCTCTCATAATGGCAGTGGGGGAACGGATTCCGACAGATGTTTTTTTTTACAGGGGGAACAGAATCCGACGGCAAAAAAACAGCCGTCGAGATCCGTTCCCCCTGTATTTTTTTACACAAGGAGGATCTTCTAATATCTATCAAAGTGCTGTGAATTCATAGGCCCCCATAGGCTAGTGGTCAATTCACTGACATATAGAGCTGGTGATTTGTAGGTGACGCAAGTTCAAGTCCTGGCTCGTGGCCTTTTTTTAATCCCATATTTTCCTATCATAATAAAAGTAAAAAACTCCTAAATGTATTTTTATAGACTGGTCCAAGGTAAGCTCCATCCCCACACAAAATAAAATAAGCATTTTTTAGGCCACTACATTAACACCTCTCATAATGGCAGTGGGGGAACGGATTCCGACAGATGTTTTTTTTTACAGGGGGAACAGAATCCGACGGCAAAAAAACAGCCGTCGAGATCCGTTCCCCCTGTATTTTTTTACACAAGGAGGATCTTCTAATATCTATCAAAGTGCTGTGAATTCATAGGCCCCCATAGCCTAGTGGTCAATTCACTGACATATAGAGCTGGTGATTTTTAGGTGAAACAAGTTCAAGTCCTGGCTCGTGGTCTTTTTTTAATCCCATATTTTCCTATCATAATAAAAGTAAAAAACTCCTAAATATATTTCTATAGACTGGTGCCAGGTAAGCTCCATACCCACACAAAATAAAATATGTATTTTTAAACGCCACTACATCAAAACCTTTCATAATGGGAGTGTGGGAACGGATTCCGACAGATTTTTTTTTACAGGGGGAACAGGATCCGACGGCAAAAAAACAGCCGTCGAGATCCGTTCCCCCTGTATTTTTTACACAAGGAGGATCTTCTAATATCTATCAAACTGCTGATAATTCTTAGGCCCCCATAGCCAAGTGGTCAATTCACTGACATATAGAGCTGGTGATTTGTAGGTGACACAAGTTCAAGTCCTGGCTCGTGGACTTTTTTTAATCCCATATTTTCCTATCATAATAAAAGTAAAAAACTCCTAAACATATTTCTTTAGACTGGTCCCAGGTAAGTTCCATCCCCACACAAAATAAAATAAGTATTTTTTAGGCTACTACATCAACACCTTTCATAATGGGAGTGGGGGAACGGATTCCGACAGCTGTTTTTTTTACTGGGGGAACAGAATCCGACGGCAAAAAAACTGCTGTCGAGATCCGTTCCCCCTGTATTTTTTACACAAGGAGGATCTTCTAATATCTATCAAACTGCTGATAATTCTTAGGCCCCCATAGCCAAGTGGTCAATTCACTGACATATAGAGCTGGTGATTTGTAGGTGACACAAGTTCAAGTCCTGGCTCGTGGACTTTTTTTAATCCCATATTTTCCTATCATAATAAAAGTAAAAAACTCCTAAATATATTTCTTTAGACTGGTCCCAGGTAAGTTCCATCCCCACACAAAATAAAATAAGAATTTTTTAGGCTACTACATCAACACCTTTCATAATGGGAGTGGGGGAACGGATTCCGACAGATTTTTTTTTACAGGGGGAACAGGATCCGACGGCAAAAAAACAGCCGTCGAGATCCGTTCCCCCTGTATTTTTTACACAAGGAGGATCTTCTAATATCTATCAAACTGCTGATAATTCTTAGGCCCCCATAGCCAAGTGGTCAATTCACTGACATATAGAGCTGGTGATTTGTAGGTGACACAAGTTCAAGTCCTGGCTCGTGGACTTTTTTTAATCCCATATTTTCCTATCATAATAAAAGTAAAAAACTCCTAAATATATTTTTATAGACTGGTCCCAGGCAAGCTCCATCCCCACACAAAATAAAATAAGCATTTTTTAGGCATCAAACACCTCTCATAATGGCAGTGGGGGAACGGTTTCCGGCAGATGTTTTTTTTTTACAGGGGGAACAGAATCCGACGGCAAAAAAACAGCCGTCGAGATCCGTTCCCCCTGTATTTTTTACACAAAGAGGATCTTCTAATATCTATCAAAGTGCTGCGAATTCATAGCCCCCCATAGCCTAGTGGTCAATTCACTGACATATAGAGCTGGTGATTTGTAGGTGAAACAAGTTCAAGTCCTGGCTCGTGGACTTTTTTTAATCCCATATTTTCCTATCATAATAAAAGTAAAAAACTCCTAAATATATTTTTATAGACTGGTCCCAGGTAAGCTCCATCCCCACACAAAATAAAATAAGCATTTTTTAGGCCACTACATTAACACCTCTCATAATGGGAGTGGGGGAACGGATTCCGACAGATGTTTTTTTTGCAGGGGGAACAGAATCCGACGGCAAAAAAACAGCTGTCGAGATCCGTTCCCCCTGTATTTTTTTACACAAGGAGGATCTTCTAATATCTATCAAAGTGCTGCGAATTCATAGGCCCCCATAGCCTAGTGGTCAATTCACTGACATATAGAGCTGGTGATTTGTAGGTGACACAAGTTCAAGTCCTGGCTCGTGGACTTTTTTTAATCCCATATTTTCCTATCATAATAAAAGTAAAAAACTCCTAAATATATTTTTATAGACTGGTCCCAGGTAAGCTCCATCCCCACACAAAATAAAATAAGCATTTTTTAGGCATCAAACACCTCTCATAATGGCAGTGGGGGAACGGTTTCCGACAGATGTTTTTTTTTTACAGGGGGAACAGAATCCGACGGCAAAAAAACAGCCGTCGAGATCCGTTCCCCCTGTATTTTTTACACAAAGAGGATCTTCTAATATCTATCAAAGTGCTGCGAATTCATAGCCCCCCATAGCCTAGTGGTCAATTCACTGACATATAGAGCTGGTGATTTGTAGGTGAAACAAGTTCAAGTCCTGGCTCGTGGACTTTTTTTAATCCCATATTTTCCTATCATAATAAAAGTAAAAAACTCCTAAATATATTTTTATAGACTGGTCCCAGGTAAGCTCCATCCCCACACAAAATAAAATAAGCATTTTTTAGGCCACTACATTAACACCTCTCATAATGGGAGTGGGGGAACGGATTCCGACAGATGTTTTTTTTGCAGGGGGAACAGAATCCGACGGCAAAAAAACAGCTGTCGAGATCCGTTCCCCCTGTATTTTTTTACACAAGGAGGATCTTCTAATATCTATCAAAGTGCTGCGAATTCATAGGCCCCCATAGCCTAGTGGTCAATTCACTGACATATAGAGCTGGTGATTTGTAGGTGACACAAGTTCAGGTCCTGGCTCGTGGACTTTTTTTAATCCCATATTTTCCTATCATAATAAAAGTAAAAAACTCCTAAATATATTTTTATAGACTGGTCCCAGGTAAGCTCCATCCCCACACAAAATAAAATAAGCATTTTTTAGGCATCAACACCTCTCATAATGGCAGTGGGGGAACGGTTTCCGACAGATGTTTTTTTTTTACAGGGGGAACAGAATCCGACGGCAAAAAAACAGCCGTCGAGATCCGTTCCCCCTGTATTTTTTACACAAAGAGGATCTTCTAATATCTATCAAAGTGCTGCAAATTCATAGGCCCCCATTGCCTAGTGGTCAATTCACTGACATATAGAGCTGGTGATTTGTAGGTGACACAAGTTCAAGTCCTGGCTCGTGGCCTTTTTTTAATCCCATATTTTCCTATCATAATAAAAGTAAAAAACTCCTAAATATATTTCTATAGACTGGTGCCAGGTAAGCTCCATACCCACACAAAATAAAATATGTATTTTTAAATGCCACTACATCAAAACCTTTCATAATGGGAGTGGGGGAACGGATTCCGACATATTTTTTTTTACAGGGGGAACAGAATCCGACAGCAAAAAAACAGCCGTCGAGATCCGTTCCCCCTGTATTTTTTACACAAGGAGGATCTTCTAATATCTATCAAACTGCTGATAATTCTTAGGCCCCCATAGCCTAGTGGTCAATTCACTGACATATAGAGCTGGTGATTTGTAGGTGACACAAGTTCAAGTCCTGGCTCGTGGACTTTTTTTAATCCCATATTTTCCTATCATAATAAAAGTAAAAAACTCCTAAATATATTTCTTTAGACTGGTCCCAGGTAAGTTCCATCCCCACACAAAATAAAATAAGTATTTTTTAGGCTACTACATCAACACCTTTCATAATGGGAGTTGGGGAACGGATTCCGACAGCTGTTTTTTTTACAGGGGGAACAGAATCCGACGGCAAAAAAACTGCCGTCGAGATCCGTTCCCCCTGTATTTTTTACACAAGGAGGATCTTCTAATATCTATCAAAGTGCTGTGAATTCATAGGCCCCCATAGGCTAGTTGTCAATTCACTGACATATAGAGCTGGTGATTTGTAGGTGACGCAAGTTCAAGTCCTGGCTCGTGGCCTTTTTTTAATCCCATATTTTCCTATCATAATAAAAGTAAAAAACTCCTAAATATATTTCTATAGACTGGTGCCAGGTAAGCTCCATACCCACACAAAATAAAATATGTATTTTTAAACGCCACTACATCAAAACCTTTCATAATGGGAGTGGGGGAACGGATTCCGACAGCTGTTTTTTTTACAGGGGGAACAGAATCCGACGGCAAAAAAACTGCCGTCGAGATCCGTTCCCCCTGTATTCTTTACACAAGGAGGATCTTCTAATATCTATCAAAGTGCTGCGAATTCATAGGCCCCCATAGCCTAGTGGTCAATTCACTGACATATAGAGCTGGTGATTTGTAGGTGACACAAGTTCAAGTCCTGGCTCGTGGACTTTTTTTAATCCCATATTTTCCTATCATAATAAAAGTAAAAAACTCCTAAATATATTTTTATAGACTGGTCCCAGGTAAGCTCCATCCCCACACAAAATAAAATAAGCATTTTTTAGGCATCAACACCTCTCATAATGGCAGTGGGGGAACGGTTTCCGACAGATGTTTTTTTTTTACAGGGGGAACAGAATCCGACGGCAAAAAAACAGCCGTCGAGATCCGTTCCCCCTGTATTTTTTACACAAAGAGGATCTTCTAATATCTATCAAAGTGCTGCAAATTCATAGGCCCCCATTGCCTAGTGGTCAATTCACTGACATATAGAGCTGGTGATTTGTAGGTGACACAAGTTCAAGTCCTGGCTCGTGGCCTTTTTTTAATCCCATATTTTCCTATCATAATAAAAGTAAAAAACTCCTAAATATATTTCTATAGACTGGTGCCAGGTAAGCTCCATACCCACACAAAATAAAATATGTATTTTTAAATGCCACTACATCAAAACCTTTCATAATGGGAGTGGGGGAACGGATTCCGACAGATTTTTTTTTACAGGGGGAACAGAATCCGACAGCAAAAAAACAGCCGTCGAGATCCGTTCCCCCTGTATTTTTTACACAAGGAGGATCTTCTAATATCTATCAAACTGCTGATAATTCTTAGGCCCCCATAGCCTAGTGGTCAATTCACTGACATATAGAGCTGGTGATTTGTAGGTGACACAAGTTCAAGTCCTGGCTCGTGGACTTTTTTTAATCCCATATTTTCCTATCATAATAAAAGTAAAAAACTCCTAAATATATTTCTTTAGACTGGTCCCAGGTAAGTTCCATCCCCACACAAAATAAAATAAGTATTTTTTAGGCTACTACATCAACACCTTTCATAATGGGAGTTGGGGAACGGATTCCGACAGCTGTTTTTTTTACAGGGGGAACAGAATCCGACGGCAAAAAAACTGCCGTCGAGATCCGTTCCCCCTGTATTTTTTACACAAGGAGGATCTTCTAATATCTATTAAAGTGCTGTGAATTCATAGGCCCCCATAGGCTAGTTGTCAATTCACTGACATATAGAGCTGGTGATTTGTAGGTGACGCAAGTTCAAGTCCTGGCTCGTGGCCTTTTTTTAATCCCATATTTTCCTATCATAATAAAAGTAAAAAACTCCTAAATATATTTCTATAGACTGGTGCCAGGTAAGCTCCATACCCACACAAAATAAAATATGTATTTTTAAACGCCACTACATCAAAACCTTTCATAATGGGAGTGGGGGAACGGATTCCGACAGCTGTTTTTTTTACAGGGGGAACAGAATCCGACGGCAAAAAAACTGCCGTCGAGATCCGTTCCCCCTGTATTCTTTACACAAGGAGGATCTTCTAATATCTATCAAAGTGCTGCGAATTCATAGGCCCCCATAGCCTAGTGGTCAATTCACTGACATATAGAGCTGGTGATTTGTAGGTGACACAAGTTCAAGTCCTGGCTCGTGGACTTTTTTTAATCCCATATTTTCCTATCATAATAAAAGTAAAAAACTCCTAAATATATTTTTATAGACTGGTCCCAGGTAAGCTCCATCCCCACACAAAATAAAATAAGCATTTTTTAGGCATCAACACCTCTCATAATGGCAGTGGGGGAACGGTTTCCGACAGATGTTTTTTTTTTACAGGGGGAACAGAATCCGACGGCAAAAAAACAGCCGTCGAGATCCGTTCCCCCTGTATTTTTTACACAAAGAGGATCTTCTAATATCTATCAAAGTGCTGCAAATTAATAGGCCCCCATTGCCTAGTGGTCAATTCACTGACATATAGAGCTGGTGATTTGTAGGTGACACAAGTTCAAGTCCTGGCTCGTGGCCTTTTTTTAATCCCATATTTTCCTATCATAATAAAAGTAAAAAACTCCTAAATATATTTCTATAGACTGGTGCCAGGTAAGCTCCATACCCACACAAAATAAAATATGTATTTTTAAATGCCACTACATCAAAACCTTTCATAATGGGAGTGGGGGAACGGATTCCGACAGATTTTTTTTTACAGGGGGAACAGAATCCGACAGCAAAAAAACAGCCGTCGAGATCCGTTCCCCCTGTATTTTTTACACAAGGAGGATCTTCTAATATCTATCAAACTGCTGATAATTCTTAGGCCCCCATAGCCTAGTGGTCAATTCACTGACATATAGAGCTGGTGATTTGTAGGTGACACAAGTTCAAGTCCTGGCTCGTGGCCTTTTTTTAATCCCATATTTTCCTATCATAATAAAAGTAAAAAACTCCTAAATATATTTCTATAGACTGGTGCCAGGTAAGCTCCATACCCACACAAAATAAAATATGTATTTTTAAATGCCACTACATCAAAACCTTTCATAATGGGAGTGGGGGAACGGATTCCGACATATTTTTTTTTACAGGGGGAACAGAATCCGACAGCAAAAAAACAGCCGTCGAGATCCGTTCCCCCTGTATTTTTTACACAAGGAGGATCTTCTAATATCTATCAAACTGCTGATAATTCTTAGGCCCCCATAGCCTAGTGGTCAATTCACTGACATATAGAGCTGGTGATTTGTAGGTGACACAAGTTCAAGTCCTGGCTCGTGGACTTTTTTTAATCCCATATTTTCCTATCATAATAAAAGTAAAAAACTCCTAAATATATTTCTTTAGACTGGTCCCAGGTAAGTTCCATCCCCACACAAAATAAAATAAGTATTTTTTAGGCTACTACATCAACACCTTTCATAATGGGAGTTGGGGAACGGATTCCGACAGCTGTTTTTTTTACAGGGGGAACAGAATCCGACGGCAAAAAAACTGCCGTCGAGATCCGTTCCCCCTGTATTTTTTACACAAGGAAGATCTTCTAATATCTATCAAAGTGCTGCAAATTCATAGGCCCCCATAGGCTAGTGGTCAATTCACTGACATATAGAGCTGGTGATTTGTAGGTGACGCAAGTTCAAGTCCTGGCTCGTGGCCTTTTTTTAATCCCATATTTTCCTATCATAATAAAAGTAAAAAACTCCTAAATGTATTTTTATAGACTGGTCCAAGGTAAGCTCCATCCCCACACAAAATAAAATAAGCATTTTTTAGGCCACTACATTAACACCTCTCATAATGGCAGTGGGGGAACGGATTCCGACAGATGTTTTTTTTTACAGGGGGAACAGAATCCGACGGCAAAAAAACAGCCGTCGAGATCCGTTCCCCCTGTATTTTTTACACAAAGAGGATCTTCTAATATCTATCAAAGTGCTGCGAATTCATAGCCCCCCATAGCCTAGTGGTCAATTCACTGACATATAGAGCTGGTGATTTGTAGGTGAAACAAGTTCAAGTCCTGGCTCGTGGACTTTTTTTAATCCCATATTTTCCTATCATAATAAAAGTAAAAAACTCCTAAATATATTTTTATAGACTGGTCCCAGGTAAGCTCCATCCCCACACAAAATAAAATATGTATTTTTAAACGCCACTACATCAAAACCTTTCATAATGGGAGTGGGGGAACGGATTACGACAGCTGTTTTTTTTACAGGGGGAACAGAATCCGACGGCAAAAAAACTGCCGTCGAGATCCGTTCCCCCTGTATTTTTTACACAAGGAGGATCTTCTAATATCTATCAAAGTGCTGCGAATTCATAGGCCCCCATAGCCTAGTGGTCAATTCACTGACATATAGAGCTGGTGATTTGTAGGTGACACAAGTTCAAGTCCTGGCTCGTGGACTTTTTTTATTCCCATATTTTCCTATCATAATAAAAGTAAAAAACTCCTAAATATATTTTTATAGACTGGTCCCAGGTAAGCTCCATCCCCACACAAAATAAAATAAGCATTTTTTAGGCATCAACACCTCTCATAATGGCAGTGGGGGAACGGTTTCCGACAGATGTTTTTTTTTTACAGGGGGAACAGAATCCGACGGCAAAAAAACAGCCGTCGAGATCCGTTCCCCCTGTATTTTTTACACAAAGAGGATCTTCTAATATCTATCAAAGTGCTGCAAATTCATAGGCCCCCATTGCCTAGTGGTCAATTCACTGACATATAGAGCTGGTGATTTGTAGGTGACACAAGTTCAAGTCCTGGCTCGTGGCCTTTTTTTAATCCCATATTTTCCTATCATAATAAAAGTAAAAAACTCCTAAATATATTTCTATAGACTGGTGCCAGGTAAGCTCCATACCCACACAAAATAAAATATGTATTTTTAAATGCCACTACATCAAAACCTTTCATAATGGGAGTGGGGGAACGGATTCCGACAGATTTTTTTTTACAGGGGGAACAGAATCCGACAGCAAAAAAACAGCCGTCGAGATCCGTTCCCCCTGTATTTTTTACACAAGGAGGATCTTCTAATATCTATCAAACTGCTGATAATTCTTAGGCCCCCATAGCCTAGTGGTCAATTCACTGACATATAGAGCTGGTGATTTGTAGGTGACACAAGTTCAAGTCCTGGCTCGTGGACTTTTTTTAATCCCATATTTTCCTATGATAATAAAAGTAAAAAACTCCTAAATATATTTCTTTAGACTGGTCCCAGGTAAGTTCCATCCCCACACAAAATAAAATAAGTATTTTTTAGGCTACTACATCAACACCTTTCATAATGGGAGTTGGGGAACGGATTCCGACAGCTGTTTTTTTTACAGGGGGAACAGAATCCGACGGCAAAAAAACTGCCGTCGAGATCCGTTCCCCCTGTATTTTTTACACAAGGAGGATCTTCTAATATCTATCAAAGTGCTGCGAATTCATAGGCCCCCATAGGCTAGTGGTCAATTCACTGACATATAGAGCTGGTGATTTGTAGGTGACGCAAGTTCAAGTCCTGGCTCGTGGCCTTTTTTTAATCCCATATTTTCCTATGATAATAAAAGTAAAAAACTCCTAAATGTATTTTTATAGACTGGTCCAAGGTAAGCTCCATCCCCACACAAAATAAAATAAGCATTTTTTAGGCCACTACATTAACACCTCTCATAATGGCAGTGGGGGAACGGATTCCGACAGATGTTTTTTTTTACAGGGGGAACAGAATCCGACGGCAAAAAAACAGCCGTCGAGATCCGTTCCCCCTGTATTTTTTTACACAAGGAGGATCTTCTAATATCTATCAAAGTGCTGTGAATTCATAGGCCCCCATAGGCTAGTGGTCAATTCACTGACATATAGAGCTGGTGATTTGTAGGTGACGCAAGTTCAAGTCCTGGCTCGTGGCCTTTTTTTAATCCCATATTTTCCTATCATAATAAAAGTAAAAAACTCCTAAATATATCTCTTTAGACTGGTCCCAGGTAAGTTCCATCCCCACACAAAATAAAATAAGTATTTTTTAGGCTACTACATCAACACCTTTCATAATGGGAGTTGGGGAACGGATTCCGACAGCTGTTTTTTTTACAGGGGGAACAGAATCCGACGGCAAAAAAACTGCCGTCGAGATCCGTTCCCCCTGTATTTTTTACACAAGGAGGATCTTCTAATATCTATCAAAGTGCTGCGAATTCATAGGCCCCCATAGGCTAGTGGTCAATTCACTGACATATAGAGCTGGTGATTTGTAGGTGACGCAAGTTCAAGTCCTGGCTCGTGGCCTTTTTATAATCCCATATTTTCTATCATAATAAAAGTAAAAAACTCCTAAATGTATTTTTATAGACTGGTCCAAGGTAAGCTCCATCCCCACACAAAATAAAATAAGCATTTTTTAGGCCACTACATTAACACCTCTCATAATGGCAGTGGGGGAACGGATTCCGACAGATGTTTTTTTTTACAGGGGGAACAGAATCCGACGGCAAAAAAACAGCCGTCGAGATCCGTTCCCCCTGTATTTTTTTACACAAGGAGGATCTTCTAATATCTATCAAAGTGCTGTGAATTCATAGGCCCCCATAGGCTAGTGGTCAATTCACTGACATATAGAGCTGGTGATTTGTAGGTGACGCAAGTTCAAGTCCTGGCTCGTGGCCTTTTTTTAATCCCATATTTTCCTATCATAATAAAAGTAAAAAACTCCTAAATGTATTTTTATAGACTGGTCCAAGGTAAGCTCCATCCCCACACAAAATAAAACAAGCATTTTTTAGGCCACTACATTAACACCTCTCATAATGGCAGTGGGGGAACGGATTCCGACAGATGTTTTTTTTTACAGGGGGAACAGAATCCGACGGCAAAAAAACAGCCGTCGAGATCCGTTCCCCCTGTATTTTTTTACACAAGGAGGATCTTCTAATATCTATCAAAGTGCTGTGAATTCTTAGGCCCCCATAGCCTAGTGGTCAATTCACTGACATATAGAGCTGGTGATTTTTAGGTGAAACAAGTTCAAGTCCTGGCTCGTGGTCTTTTTTTAATCCCATATTATCCTATCATAATAAAAGTAAAAAACTCCTAAATATATTTCTATAGACTGGTGCCAGGTAAGCTCCATACCCACACAAAATAAAATATGTATTTTTAAACGCCACTACATCAAAACCTTTCATAATGGGAGTGGGGGAACGGATTCCGACAGATTTTTTTTTACAGGGGGAACAGAATCCGACGGCAAAAAAACAGCCGTCGAGATCCGTTCCCCCTGTATTTTTTACACAAGGAGGATCTTCTAATATCTATCAAACTGCTGATAATTCTTAGGCCCCCATAGCCAAGTGGTCAATTCACTGACATATAGAGCTGGTGATTTGTAGGTGACACAAGTTCAAGTCCTGGCTCGTGGACTTTTTTTAATCCCATATTTTCCTATCATAATAAAAGTAAAAAACTCCTAAATATATTTTTATAGACTGGTCCCAGGTAAGCTCCATCCCCACACAAAATAAAATAAGCATTTTTTAGGCATCAAACACCTCTCATAATGGCAGTGGGGGAACGGTTTCCGACAGATGTTTTTTTTTTACAGGGGGAACAGAATCCGACGGCAAAAAAACAGCCGTCGAGATCCGTTCCCCCTGTATTTTTTACACAAAGAGGATCTTCTAATATCTAAGTGCTGCGAATTCATAGCCCCCCATAGCCTAGTGGTCAATTCACTGACATATAGAGCTGGTGATTTGTAGGTGAAACAAGTTCAAGTCCTGGCTCGTGGACTTTTTTTAATCCCATATTTTCCTATCATAATAAAAGTAAAAAACTCCTAAATATATTTTTATAGACTGGTCCCAGGTAAGCTCCATCCCCACACAAAATAAAATATGTATTTTTAAACGCCACTACATCAAAACCTTTCATAATGGGAGTGGGGGAACGGATTACGACAGCTGTTTTTTTTACAGGGGGAACAGAATCCGACGGCAAAAAAACTGCCGTCGAGATCCGTTCCCCCTGTATTTTTTACACAAGGAGGATCTTCTAATATCTATCAAAGTGCTGCGAATTCATAGGCCCCCATAGCCTAGTGGTCAATTCACTGACATATAGAGCTGGTGATTTGTAGGTGACACAAGTTCAAGTCCTGGCTCGTGGACTTTTTTTAATCCCATATTTTCCTATCATAATAAAAGTAAAAAACTCCTAAATATATTTCTTTAGACTGGTCCCAGGTAAGTTCCATCCCCACACAAAATAAAATAAGTATTTTTTAGGCTACTACATCAACACCTTTCATAATGGGAGTTGGGGAACGGATTCCGACAGCTGTTTTTTTTACAGGGGGAACAGAATCCGACGGCAAAAAAACTGCCGTCGAGATCCGTTCCCCCTGTATTTTTTACACAAGGAGGATCTTCTAATATCTATCAAAGTGCTGTGAATTCATAGGCCCCCATAGGCTAGTTGTCAATTCACTGACATATAGAGCTGGTGATTTGTAGGTGACGCAAGTTCAAGTCCTGGCTCGTGGCCTTTTTTTAATCCCATATTTTCCTATCATAATAAAAGTAAAAAACTCCTAAATATATTTCTATAGACTGGTGCCAGGTAAGCTCCATACCCACACAAAATAAAATATGTATTTTTAAACGCCACTACATCAAAACCTTTCATAATGGGAGTGGGGGAACGGATTCCGACAGCTGTTTTTTTTACAGGGGGAACAGAATCCGACGGCAAAAAAACTGCCGTCGAGATCCGTTCCCCCTGTATTCTTTACACAAGGAGGATCTTCTAATATCTATCAAAGTGCTGCGAATTCATAGGCCCCCATAGCCTAGTGGTCAATTCACTGACATATAGAGCTGGTGATTTGTAGGTGACACAAGTTCAAGTCCTGGCTCGTGGACTTTTTTTAATCCCATATTTTCCTATCATAATAAAAGTAAAAAACTCCTAAATATATTTTTATAGACTGGTCCCAGGTAAGCTCCATCCCCACACAAAATAAAATAAGCATTTTTTAGGCATCAACACCTCTCATAATGGCAGTGGGGGAACGGTTTCCGACAGATGTTTTTTTTTTACAGGGGGAACAGAATCCGACGGCAAAAAAACAGCCGTCGAGATCCGTTCCCCCTGTATTTTTTACACAAAGAGGATCTTCTAATATCTATCAAAGTGCTGCAAATTCATAGGCCCCCATTGCCTAGTGGTCAATTCACTGACATATAGAGCTGGTGATTTGTAGGTGACACAAGTTCAAGTCCTGGCTCGTGGCCTTTTTTTAATCCCATATTTTCCTATCATAATAAAAGTAAAAAACTCCTAAATATATTTCTTTAGACTGGTGCCAGGTAAGCTCCATACCCACACAAAATAAAATATGTATTTTTAAATGCCACTACATCAAAACCTTTCATAATGGGAGTGGGGGAACGGATTCCGACAGATTTTTTTTTACAGGGGGAACAGAATCCGACAGCAAAAAAACAGCCGTCGAGATCCGTTCCCCCTGTATTTTTTACACAAGGAGGATCTTCTAATATCTATCAAACTGCTGATAATTCTTAGGCCCCCATAGCCTAGTGGTCAATTCACTGACATATAGAGCTGGTGATTTGTAGGTGACACAAGTTCAAGTCCTGGCTCGTGGACTTTTTTTAATCCCATATTTTCCTATCATAATAAAAGTAAAAAACTCCTAAATATATTTCTTTAGACTGGTCCCAGGTAAGTTCCATCCCCACACAAAATAAAATAAGTATTTTTTAGGCTACTACATCAACACCTTTCATAATGGGAGTTGGGGAACGGATTCCGACAGCTGTTTTTTTTACAGGGGGAACAGAATCCGACGGCAAAAAAACTGCCGTCGAGATCCGTTCCCCCTGTATTTTTTACACAAGGAAGATCTTCTAATATCTATCAAAGTGCTGCGAATTCATAGGCCCCCATAGGCTAGTGGTCAATTCACTGACATATAGAGCTGGTGATTTGTAGGTGACGCAAGTTCAAGTCCTGGCTCGTGGCCTTTTTTTAATCCCATATTTTCCTATCATAATAAAAGTAAAAAACTCCTAAATGTATTTTTATAGACTGGTCCAAGGTAAGCTCCATCCCCACACAAAATAAAATAAGCATTTTTTAGGCCACTACATTAACACCTCTCATAATGGCAGTGGGGGAACGGATTCCGACAGATGTTTTTTTTTACAGGGGGAACAGAATCCGACGGCAAAAAAACAGCCGTCGAGATCCGTTCCCCCTGTATTTTTTTACACAAGGAGGATCTTCTAATATCTATCAAACTGCTAATAATTCTTAGGCCCCCATAGCCAAGTGGTCAATTCACTGACATATAGAGCTGGTGATTTTTAGGTGAAACAAGTTCAAGTCCTGGCTCGTGGACTTTTTTTAATCCCATATTTTCCTATCATAATAAAAGTAAAAAACTCCTAAATATATTTCTTTAGACTGGTGCCAGGTAAGTTCCATCCCAACACAAAATAAAATAAGTATTTTTTAGGCTACTACATCAACACCTTTCATAATGGGAGTGGGGGAACGGATTCCGACAGCTGTTTTTTTTACAGGGGGAACAGAATCCGACGGCAAAAAAACTGCCGTCGAGATCCGTTCCCCCTGTATTTTTTACACAAGGAGGATCTTCTAATATCTATCAAACTGCTGATAATTCTTAGGCCCCCATAGCCAAGTGGTCAATTCACTGACATATAGAGCTGGTGATTTGTAGGTGACACAAGTTCAAGTCCTGGCTCGTGGACTTTTTTTAATCCCATATTTTTCTATCATAATAAAAGTAAAAAACTCCTAAATATATTTCTTTAGACTGGTCCCAGGTAAGTTCCATCCCCACACAAAATAAAATAAGTATTTTTTAGGCTACTACATCAACACCTTTCATAATGGGAGTGGGGGAACGGATTCCGACAGCTGTTTTTTTTACAGGGGGAACAGAATCCGACGGCAAAAAAACTGCCGTCGAGATCCGTTCCCCCTGTATTTTTTACACAAGGAGGATCTTCTAATATCTATCAAAGTGCTGCAAATTCATAGGCCCCCATAGCCTAGTGGTCAATTCACTGACATATAGAGCTGGTGATTTGTAGGTGACACAAGTTCAAGTCCTGGCTCGTGGACTTTTTTTAATCCCATATTTTCCTATCATAATAAAAGTAAAAAACTCCTAAATATATTTTTATAGACTGGTCCCAGGTAAGCTCCATCCCCACACAAAATAAAATAAGCATTTTTTAGGCATCAACACCTCTCATAATGGCAGTGGGGGAACGGTTTCCGACAGATGTTTTTTTTTTACAGGGGGAACAGAATCCGACGGCAAAAAAACAGCCGCCGAGATCCGTTCCCCCTGTATTTTTTACACAAAGAGGATCTTCTAATATCTATCAAAGTGCTGCGAATTCATAGGCCCCCATAGGCTAGTGGTCAATTCACTGACATATAGAGCTGGTGATTTGTAGGTGACGCAAGTTCAAGTCCTGGCTCGTGGCCTTTTTTTAATCCCATATTTTCCTATCATAATAAAAGTAAAAAACTCCTAAATGTATTTTTATAGACTGGTCCAAGGTAAGCTCCATCCCCACACAAAATAAAATAAGCATTTTTTAGGCCACTACATTAACACCTCTCATAATGGCAGTGGGGGAACGGATTCCGACAGATGTTTTTTTTTACAGGGGGAACAGAATCCGACGGCAAAAAAACAGCCGTCGAGATCCGTTCCCCCTGTATTTTTTACACAAGGAGGATCTTCTAATATCTATCAAAGTGCTGTGAATTCATAGGCACCCATAGCCTAGTGGTCAATTCACTGACATATAGAGCTGGTGATTTTTAGGTGAAACAAGTTCAAGTCCTGGCTCGTGGTCTTTTTTTAATCCCATATTTTCCTATCATAATAAAAGTAAAAAACTCCTAAATATATTTCTATAGACTGGTGCCAGGTAAGCTCCATACCCACACAAAATAAAATATGTATTTTTAAACGCCACTACATCAAAACCTTTCATAATGGGAGTGGGGGAACGGATTCCGACAGATTTTTTTTTACAGGGGGAACAGGATCCGACGGCAAAAAAAACAGCCGTCGAGATCCGTTCCCCCTGTATTTTTTACTCAAGGAGGATCTTCTAATATCTATCAAACTGCTGATAATTCTTAGGCCCCCATAGCCAAGTGGTCAATTCACTGACATATAGAGCTGGTGATTTGTAGGTGACACAAGTTCAAGTCCTGGCTCGTGGACTTTTTTTAATCCCATATTTTCCTATCATAATAAAAGTAAAAAACTCCTAAATATATTTCTTTAGACTGGTCCCAGGTAAGTTCCATCCCCACACAAAATAAAATAAGTATTTTTTAGGCTACTACATCAACACCTTCCATAATGGGAGTGGGGGAACGGATTCCGACAGCTGTTTTTTTTACAAGGGGAACAGAATCCGACGGCAAAAAAACTGCCGTCGAGATCCGTTCCCCCTGTATTTTTTACACAAGGAGGATCTTCTAATATCTATCAAACTGCTGATAATTCTTAGGCCCCCATAGCCAAGTGGTCAATTCACTGACATATAGAGCTGGTGATTTGTAGGTGACACAAGTTCAAGTCCTGGCTCGTGGACTTTTTTTAATCCCATATTTTCCTATCATAATAAAAGTAAAAAACTCCTAAATATATTTCTTTAGACTGGTCCCAGGTAAGTTCCATCCCCACACAAAATAAAATAAGTATTTTTTAGGCTACTACATCAACACCTTTCATAATGGGAGTGGGGGAACGGATTCCGACAGCTGTTTTTTTTACAGGGGGAACAGAATCCGACGGCAAAAAAACTGCCGTCGAGATCCGTTCCCCCTGTATTTTTTATACAAGGAGGATCTTCTAATATCTATCAAAGTGCTGCGAATTCATAGGCCCCCATAGCCTAGTGGTCAATTCACTGACATATAGAGCTGGTGATTTGTAGGTGACGCAAGTTCAAGTCCTGGCTCGTGGCCTTTTTTTAATCCCATATTTTCCTATCATAATAAAAGTAAAAAACTCCTAAATATATTTTTATAGACTGGTCCAAGGTAAGCTCCATCCCCACACAAAATAAAATAAGCATTTTTTAGGCCACTACATTAACACCTCTCATAATGGCAGTGGGGGAACGGATTCCGACAGATGTTTTTTTTTTACAGGGGGAACAGAATCCGACGGCAAAAAAACAGCCGTCGAGATCCGTTCCCCCTGTATTTTTTTACACAAGGAGGATCTTCTAATATATATCAAAGTGCTGCTAATTCTTAGGCCCCCATAGCCTAGTGGTCAGTTCACTGACATATAGAGCTGGTGATTTTTAGGTGAAACAAGTTCAAGTCCTGGCTCGTGGACTTTTTTTAATCCCATATTTTCCTATCATAATAAAAGTAAAGAACTCCTAAATATATTTCTATAGACTGGTACCAGGTAAGCTCCATACCCACACAAAATAAAATATGTATTTTTAAACGCCACTACATCAAAACCTTTCATAATGGGAGTGGGGGAACGGATTCCGACAGATTTTTTTTTACAGGGGGAACAGAATCCGACGGTAAAAAAACAGCCGTCGAGATCCGTTCCCCCTGTATTTTTTACACAAGGAGGATCTTCTAATATCTATCAAACTGCTGATAATTCTTAGGACCCCATAGCCAAGTGGTCAATTCACTGACATATAGAGCTGGTGATTTGTAGGTGACACAAGTTCAAGTCCTGGCTCGTGGACTTTTTTTAATCCCATATTTTCCTATCATAATAAAAGTAAAAAACTCCTAAATATATTTTTATAGACTGGTCCCAGGTAAGCTCCATCCCCACACAAAATAAAATAAGCATTTTTTAGGCATCAACACCTCTCATAATGGCAGTGGGGGAACGGTTTCCGACAGATGTTTTTTTTTTACAGGGGGAACAGAATCCGACGGTAAAAAAAAAGCCGTCGAGATCCGTTCCCCCTGTATGTTTTACACAAAGAGGATCTTCTAATATCTATCAAAGTGCTGCGAATTCATAGCCCCCCATAGCCTAGTGGTCAATTCACTGACATATAGAGCTGGTGATTTGTAGGTGAAACAATTTCAAGTCCTGGCTCGTGGGCTTTTTTTAATCCCATATTTTCCTATCATAATAAAAGTAAAAAACTCCTAAATATATTTTTATAGACTGGTCCCAGGTAAGCTCCATCCCCACACAAAATAAAATAAGCATTTTTTAGGCCACTACATTAACACCTCTCATAATGGGAGTGGGGGAACGGATTCCGACAGATGTTTTTTTTGCAGGGGGAACAGAATCCGACGGCAAAAAAACAGCCGTCGAGATCCGTTCCCCCTGTATTTTTTTACACAAGGAGGATCTTCTAATATCTATCAAAGTGCTGCGAATTCATAGGGCCCCATAGCCTAGTGGTCAATTCACTGACATATAGAGCTGGTGATTTGTAGGTGACACAAGTTCAAGTCCTGGCTCGTGGACTTTTTTTAATCCCATATTTTCCTATCATAATAAAAGTAAAAAACTCCTAAATATATTTTTTATAGACTGGTCCCAGGTAAGCTCCATCCCCACACAAAATAAAATAAGCATTTTTTAGGCATCAACACCTCTCATAATGGCAGTGGGGGAACGGTTTCCGACAGATGTTTTTTTTTTACAGGGGGAACAGAATCCGACGGCAAAAAAACAGCCGTCGAGATCCGTTCCCCCTGTATTTTTTACACAAAGAGGATCTTCTAATATCTATCAAAGTGCTGCAAATTCATAGGCCCCCATTGCCTAGTGGTCAATTCACTGACATATAGAGCTGGTGATTTGTAGGTGACACAAGTTCAAGTCCTGGCTCGTGGATTTTTTTAATCCCATATTTTCCTATCATAATAAAAGTAAAAAACTCCTAAATATATTTTTATAGACTGGTCCCAGGTAAGCTCCATCCCCACACAAAATAAAATAAGCATTTTTTAGGCCACTACATTAACACCTCTCATAATGGGAGTGGGGGAACGGATTCCGACAGATGTTTTTTTTACAGGGGGAACAGAATCCGACGGCAAAAAAACAGCCGTCGAGATCCGTTCCCCCTGTATTTTTTTACACAAGGAGGATCTTCTAATATCTATCAAAGTGCTCTGAATTCATCGGCCCCCATAGTCTAGTGGTCAATTCACTGACATATAGAGCTGGTGATTTTTAGGTGAAACAAGTTCAAGTCCTGGCTCGTGGCCTTTTTTTAATCCCATATTTTCCTATCATAATAAAAGTAAAAAACTCCTAAATATATTTCTATAGACTGGTGCCAGGTAAGCTCCATACCCAAACAAAATAAAATATGTATTTTTAAACGCCACTACATCAAAACCTTTCATAATGGGAGTGGGGGAACGGATTCCGACAGATTTTTTTTTACAGGGGGAACAGAATCCGACGGCAAAAAAACAGCCGTCGAGATCCGTTCCCCCCGTATTTTTTACACAAGGAGGATCTTCTAATATCTATCAAACTGCTGATTATTCTTAGGCCCCCATAGCCTAGTGGTCAATTCACTGACATATAGAGCTGGTGATTTGTAGGTGACACAAGTTCAAGTCCTGGCTCGTGGACTTTTTTTAATCCCATATTTTCCTATCATAATAAAAGTAAAAAACTCCTAAATATATTTCTTTAGACTGGTCCCAGGTAAGCTCCATCCCCACACAAAATAAAATAAGTATTTTTTAGGCTACTACATCAACACCTTTCATAATGGGAGTGGGGGAACGGATTCCGACAGCTGTTTTTTTTACAGGGGGAACAGAATCCGACGGCAAAAAAACGTTGAGATCCGTTCCCCCTGTATTTTTTACACAAGGAGGATCTTCTAATATCTATCAAAGTGCTGTGAATTCATAGGCCCCCATAGGCTAGTGGTCAATTCACTGACATATAGAGCTGGTGATTTTTAGGTGAAACAAGTTCAAGTCCTGGCTCGTGGCCTTTTTTTAATCCCATATTTTCCTATCATAATAAAAGTAAAAAACTCCTAAATATATTTCTATAGACTGGTGCCAGGTAAGCTCCATACACACACAAAATAAAATATGTATTTTTAAACGCCACTACATCAAAACCTTTCATAATGGGAGTGGGGGAACGGATTCCGACAGCTGTTTTTTTTACAGGGGGAACAGAATCCGACGGCAAAAAAACTGCCGTCGAGATCCGTTCCCCCTGTATTTTTTACACAAGGAGGATCTTCTAATATCTATCAAAGTGCTGCGAATTCATAGACCCACATAGCCTCGTGGTCAATTCACTGACATATAGAGCTGGTGATTTGTATGTGACACAAGTTCAAGTCCTGGCTCGTGGACTTTCTTTTAATCCCATATTTTCCTATCATAATAAAAGTAAAAATCTCCTAAATATATTTTTATAGACTGGTCCCAGGTAACCTCTATCCCCACAAAAAAAAAAAAAAAAAGAAGCATTTTTTAGGCATCAACACCTCTCATAATGGCAGTGGGGGAACGGTTTCCGACAGATGTTTTTTTTTTACAGGGGGAACAGAATCCGACGGCAAAAAAACAGCCGTCGAGATCCGTTCCCCCTGTATTTTTTTACACAAGGAGGATCTTCTAATATCTATCAAAGTGCTGCTAATTCTTAGGCCCCCATAGCCTAGTGGTCAGTTCACTGACATATAGAGCTGGTGATTTTAAGGTGAAACAAGTTCAAGTCCTGGCTTGTGGACTTTTTTTAATCCCATATTTTCCTATCATAATAAAAGTAAAAAACTCCTAAATATATTTCTATAGACTGGTACCAGGTAAGCTCCATACCCACACAAAATAAAATATGTATTTTTAAACGCCACTACATCAAAACCTTTCATAATGGGAGTGGGGGAACGGATTCCGACAGATTTTTTTTTACAGGGGGAACAGAATCCGACGGTAAAAAAACAGCCGTCGGAATCCGTTCCCCCTGTATTTCTTACACGAGGAGGATCTTCTAATATCTATCAAAGTGTTGCAAATGATTAGGCTTCCACAGACTAGTGGTCAATGCACTGACTTTAAAAGCTGATGAATTTTAGGTGAAACAAGTTCAAGTCCCGGTTTGCTGACTTTTTCTGATTCCATATTTTCCTATCACAATAAAAGGCAAAAACTCTAAATTATATTTATTTTACACTGGTGCTAGGTAAGCCCCATCCCCACACAAAAAAATATATAATCAGCATTTTTTAAGCCACTACACCAACACCTCTCATAGTTGGAGTGGGGGAACGGATTCCGACAGCTGTACTTTGCTGTCGGATTCTGTTCCCCCTGTATTTCATACACAATGAGGTTCTAATATTTATTAAACTGTTGCTGATGTATTGACCCCTATAGCCTAGTTGTCAGTGCACTGGTGTTAAGAAATTTAAGGCTTTGGGTGACCCGAGTTCAAGTCCCAGTTTGTGATTTTTCTTGATCCTGTACTCTGCTATCATAATAAACAGCAAAACTCCATAAAAATGATCCCTTAAACTGATGCACTTATTTAAACAGCTTTCCTGTAGCTCAAACAGTAGAGCATTGGTATTTGCAATGCCAAGGTCATGGGTTCGATTCCCAGGGAAAGCAGAAACTGATAAGAATACAAAATGTGTACAATGAAATTCAATCTACGTCACTCTGGATTAAAAATCTGCCAAATGCTGAAATGTAAACGATGACAGTTAACCTCAAACCACAAAAAATACACTATCAACCTTTATTCAAGCCACTACATCAACACCTCTAATAATGGGAACGGATTCCAACATATGTTTTTTTGCAGTCGGATTCTTTCCCCCCTGTATTTCTTACACAATGAGGATCTTCTAATATCTATCAAAGTGCTGTGAATTTTTAGGCTCCCACAGCCTAGTGGTCAGTGCACTGACTTCAAAAGCGGGTGATTTTTAGGTGACACAAGTTCAAGTCCCGGCTTGTGGACTTTGTTTGATCCCATATTTTCCTATCACAATAAAAGGCAAAAACTCTAAAATATATGTATTTTACACAGGTGCCAGGTAAGCTCCATCCCCACACAAAATAAAATAAGCATTTTTTAGGCCACTACATCAAAACCTTTCATAATGGGAGTGGGGGAACGGATTCCGACAGATGTTTTTCTTACAGGGGGAACAGAATCCGACGGCAAAAAAACAGCCGTCGAGATCCGTTCCCCCTGTATTTTTTTACACAAGGAGGATCTTCTAATATCTATCAAAGTGCTGCTAATTCTTAGGACCCCATAGCCTAGTGGTCAATTCACTGACATATAAAACTGGTGATTTTTAGGTGAAACAAGTTCAAGTCCTGGCTCGTGGCCTTTTTTTAATCCCATATTTTCCTATCATAATAAAAGTAAAAAACTCCTAAATATATTTCTATAGACTGGTGCCAGGTAAGCTCCATACCCACACAAAATAAAATATGTATTTTTAAACGCCACTACATCAAAACCTTTCATAATGGGAGTGGGGGAACGGATTCCGACAGATTTTTTTTTACAGGGGGAACAGAATCCGACGGCAAAAAAACAGCCGTCGAGATCCGTTCCCCCTGTATTTTTTACACAAGGAGGATCTTCTAATATCTATCAAACTGCTGATAATTCTTAGGACCCCATAGCCAAGTGGTCAATTCACTGACATATAGAGCTGGTGATTTGTAGGTGACACAAGTTCAAGTCCTGGCTCGTGGACTTTTTTTAATCCCATATTTTCCTATCATAATAAAAGTAAAAAACTCCTAAATATATTTTTATAGACTGGTCCCAGGTAAGCTCCATCCCCACACAAAATAAAATAAGCATTTTTTAGGCATCAACACCTCTCATAATGGCAGTGGGGGAACGGTTTCCGACAGATGTTTTTTTTTTACAGGGGGAACAGAATCCGACGGCAAAAAAACAGCCGTCGAGATCCGTTCCCCCTGTATTTTTTACACAAAGAGGATCTTCTAATATCTATCAAAGTGCTGCGAATTCATAGCCCCCCATAGCCTAGTGGTCAATTCACTGACATATAGAGCTGGTGATTTGTAGGTGAAACAAGTTCAAGTCCTGGCTCGTGGACTTTTTTTAATCCCATATTTTCCTATCATAATAAAAGTAAAAAACTCCTAAATATATTTTTATAGACTGGTCCCAGGTAAGCTCCATCCCCACACAAAATAAAATAAGCATTTTTTAGGCCACTACATTAACACCTCTCATAATGGGAGTGGGGGAACGGATTCCGACAGATGTTTTTTTTGCAGGGGGAACAGAATCCGACGGCAAAAAAACAGCTGTCGAGATCCGTTCCCCCTGTATTTTTTTACACAAGGAGGAACTTCTAATATCTATCAAAGTGCTGCGAATTCATAGGCCCCCATAGCCTAGTGGTCAATTCACTGACATATAGAGCTGGTGATTTGTAGGTGACACAAGTTCAAGTCCTGGCTCGTGGACTTTTTTTAATCCCATATTTTCCTATCATAATAAAAGTAAAAAACTCCTAAATATATTTTTATAGACTGGTCCCAGGTAAGCTCCATCCCCACACAAAATAAAATAAGCATTTTTTAGGCATCAACACCTCTCATAATGGCAGTGGGGGAACGGTTTCCGACAGATGTTTTTTTTTACAGGGGGAACAGAATCCGACGGCAAAAAAACAGCCGTCGAGATCCGTTCCCCCTGTATTTTTTACACAAAGAGGATCTTCTAATATCTATCAAAGTGCTGCAAATTCATAGGCCCCCATTGCCTAGTGGTCAATTCACTGACATATAGAGCTGGTGATTTGTAGGTGACACAAGTTCAAGTCCTGGCTCGTGGCCTTTTTTTAATCCCATATTTTCCTATCATAATAAAAGTAAAAAACTCCTAAATATATTTCTATAGACTGGTGCCAGGTAAGCTCCATACCCACACAAAATAAAATATGTATTTTTAAATGCCACTACATCAAAACCTTTCATAATGGGAGTGGGGGAAGGGATTCCGGCAGATTTTTTTTTACAGGGGGAACAGAATCCGACAGCAAAAAAACAGCCGTCGAGATCCGTTCCCCCTGTATTTTTTACACAAGGAGGATCTTCTAATATCTATCAAACTGCTGATAATTCTTAGGCCCCCATAGCCTAGTGGTCAATTCACTGACATATAGAGCTGGTGATTTGTAGGTGACACAAGTTCAAGTCCTGGCTCGTGGACTTTTTTTAATCCCATATTTTCCTATCATAATAAAAGTAAAAAACTCCTAAATATATTTCTTTAGACTGGTCCCAGGTAAGTTCCATCCCCACACAAAATAAAATAAGTATTTTTTAGGCTACTACATCAACACCTTTCATAATGGGAGTTGGGGAACGGATTCCGACAGCTGTTTTTTTTACAGGGGGAACAGAATCCGACGGCAAAAAAACTGCCGTCGAGATCCGTTCCCCCTGTATTTTTTACACAAGGAGGATCTTCTAATATCTATCAAAGTGCTGCGAATTCATAGGCCCCCATAGGCTAGTGGTCAATTCACTGACATATAGAGCTGGTGATTTGTAGGTGACGCAAGTTCAAGTCCTGCCTCGTGGCCTTTTTTTAATCCCATATTTTCCTATCATAATAAAAGTAAAAAACTCCTAAATGTATTTTTATAGACTGGTCCAAGGTAAGCTCCATCCCCACACAAAATAAAATAAGCATTTTTTAGGCCACTACATTAACACCTCTCATAATGGCAGTGGGGGAACGGATTCCGACAGATGTTTTTTTTTACAGGGGGAACAGAATCCGACGGCAAAAAAACAGCCGTCGAGATCCGTTCCCCCTGTATTTTTTTACACAAGGAGGATCTTCTAATATCTATCAAAGTGCTGTGAATTCATAGGCCCCCATAGGCTAGTGGTCAATTCACTGACATATAGAGCTGGTGATTTGTAGGTGACGCAAGTTCAAGTCCTGGCTCGTGGCCTTTTTTTAATCCCATATTTTCCTATCATAATAAAAGTAAAAAACTCCTAAATATATTTCTATAGACTGGTGCCAGGTAAGCTCCATACCCACACAAAATAAAATATGTATTTTTAAACGCCACTACATCAAAACCTTTCATAATGGGAGTGGGGGAACGGATTCCGACAGCTGTTTTTTTTACAGGGGGAACAGAATCCGACGGCAAAAAAAACTGCCGTCGAGATCCGTTCCCCCTGTATTTTTTACACAAGGAGGATCTTCTAATATCTATCAAAGTGCTGCGAATTCATAGGCCCCCATAGCCTAGTGGTCAATTCACTGACATATAGAGCTGGTGATTTGTAGGTGACACAAGTTCAAGTCCTGGCTCGTGGACTTTTTTTAATCCCATATTTTCCTATCATAATAAAAGTAAAAAACTCCTAAATATATTTTTATAGACTGGTCCCAGGTAAGCTCCATCCCCACACAAAATAAAATAAGCATTTTTTAGGCATCAACACCTCTCATAATGGCAGTGGGGGAACGGTTTCCGACAGATGTTTTTTTTTTACAGGGGGAACAGAATCCGACGGCAAAAAAACAGCCGTCGAGATCCGTTCCCCCTGTATTTTTTACACAAAGAGGATCTTCTAATATCTATCAAAGTGCTGCAAATTAATAGGCCCCCATTGCCTAGTGGTCAATTCACTGACATATAGAGCTGGTGATTTGTAGGTGACACAAGTTCAAGTCCTGGCTCGTGGCCTTTTTTTAATCCCATATTTTCCTATCATAATAAAAGTAAAAAACTCCTAAATATATTTCTATAGACTGGTGCCAGGTAAGCTCCATACCCACACAAAATAAAATATGTATTTTTAAATGCCACTACATCAAAACCTTTCATAATGGGAGTGGGGGAACGGATTCCGACAGATTTTTTTTTACAGGGGGAACAGAATCCGACAGCAAAAAAACAGCCGTCGAGATCCGTTCCCCCTGTATTTTTTACACAAGGAGGATCTTCTAATATCTATCAAACTGCTGATAATTCTTAGGCCCCCATAGCCTAGTGGTCAATTCACTGACATATAGAGCTGGTGATTTGTAGGTGACACAAGTTCAAGTCCTGGCTCGTGGACTTTTTTTAATCCCATATTTTCCTATCATAATAAAAGTAAAAAACTCCTAAATATATTTATTTAGACTGGTCCCAGGTAAGTTCCATCCCCACACAAAATAAAATAAGTATTTTTTAGGCTACTACATCAACACCTTTCATAATGGGAGTTGGGGAACGGATTCCGACAGCTGTTTTTTTTACAGGGGGAACAGAATCCGACGGCAAAAAAACTGCCGTCGAGATCCGTTCCCCCTGTATTTTTTACACAAGGAAGATCTTCTAATATCTATCAAAGTGCTGCGAATTCATAGGCCCCCATAGGCTAGTGGTCAATTCACTGACATATAGAGCTGGTGATTTGTAGGTGACGCAAGTTCAAGTCCTGGCTCGTGGCCTTTTTTTAATCCCATATTTTCCTATCATAATAAAAGTAAAAAACTCCTAAATGTATTTTTATAGACTGGTCCAAGGTAAGCTCCATCCCCACACAAAATAAAATAAGCATTTTTTAGGCCACTACATTAACACCTCTCATAATGGCAGTGGGGGAACGGATTCCGACAGATGTTTTTTTTTACAGGGGGAACAGAATCCGACGGCAAAAAAAACAGCCGTCGAGATCCGTTCCCCCTGTATTTTTTTACACAAGGAGGATCTTCTAATATCTATCAAAGTGCTGTGAATTCATAGGCCCCCATAGGCTAGTGGTCAATTCACTGACATATAGAGCTGGTGATTTGTAGGTGACGCAAGTTCAAGTCCTGGCTCGTGGCCTTTTTTTAATCCCATATTTTCCTATCATAATAAAAGTAAAAAACTCCTAAATGTATTTTTATAGACTGGTCCAAGGTAAGCTCCATCCCCACACAAAATAAAATAAGCATTTTTTAGGCCACTACATTAACACCTCTCATAATGGCAGTGGGGGAACGGATTCCGACAGATGTTTTTTTTTACAGGGGGAACAGAATCCGACGGCAAAAAAACAGCCGTCGAGATCCGTTCCCCCTGTATTTTTTTACACAAGGAGGATCTTCTAATATCTATCAAAGTGCTGTGAATTCATAGGCCCCCATAGCCTAGTGGTCAATTCACTGACATATAGAGCTGGTGATTTTTCGGTGAAACAAGTTCAAGTCCTGGCTCGTGGTCTTTTTTTAATCCCATATTTTCCTATCATAATAAAAGTAAAAAACTCATAAATATATTTCTATAGACTGGTGCCAGGTAAGCTCCATACCCACACAAAATAAAATATGTATTTTTAAACGCCACTACATCAAAACCTTTCATAATGGGAGTGGGGGAACGGATTCCGACAGATGTTTTTCTTACAGGGGGAACAGAATCCGACGGCAAAAAAACAGCCGTCGAGATCCGTTCCCCCTGTATTTTTTTACACAAGGAGGATCTTCTAATATCTATCAAAGTGCTGCTAATTCTTAGGACCCCATAGCCTAGTGGTCAATTCACTGACATATAAAACTGGTGATTTTTAGGTGAAACAAGTTCAAGTCCTGGCTCGTGGCCTTTTTTTAATCCCATATTTTCCTATCATAATAAAAGTAAAAAACTCCTAAATATATTTCTATAGACTGGTGCCAGGTAAGCTCCATACCCACACAAAATAAAATATGTATTTTTAAACGCCACTACATCAAAACCTTTCATAATGGGAGTGGGGGAACGGATTCCGACAGATTTTTTTTTACAGGGGGAACAGAATCCGACGGCAAAAAAACAGCCGTCGAGATCCGTTCCCCCTGTATTTTTTACACAAGGAGGATCTTCTAATATCTATCAAACTGCTGATAATTCTTAGGACCCCATAGCCAAGTGGTCAATTCACTGACATATAGAGCTGGTGATTTGTAGGTGACACAAGTTCAAGTCCTGGCTCGTGGACTTTTTTTAATCCCATATTTTCCTATCATAATAAAAGTAAAAAACTCCTAAATATATTTTTATAGACTGGTCCCAGGTAAGCTCCATCCCCACACAAAATAAAATAAGCATTTTTTAGGCATCAACACCTCTCATAATGGCAGTGGGGGAACGGTTTCCGACAGATGTTTTTTTTTTACAGGGGGAACAGAAACCGACGGCAAAAAAACAGCCGTCGAGATCCGTTCCCCCTGTATTTTTTACACAAAGAGGATCTTCTAATATCTATCAAAGTGCTGCGAATTCATAGCCCCCCATAGCCTAGTGGTCAATTCACTGACATATAGAGCTGGTGATTTGTAGGTGAAACAAGTTCAAGTCCTGGCTCGTGGACTTTTTTTAATCCCATATTTTCCTATCATAATAAAAGTAAAAAACTCCTAAATATATTTTTATAGACTGGTCCCAGGTAAGCTCCATCCCCACACAAAATAAAATAAGCATTTTTTAGGCCACTACATTAACACCTCTCATAATGGGAGTGGGGGAACGGATTCCGACAGATGTTTTTTTTGCAGGGGGAACAGAATCCGACGGCAAAAAAACAGCTGTCGAGATCCGTTCCCCCTGTATTTTTTTACACAAGGAGGAACTTCTAATATCTATCAAAGTGCTGCGAATTCATAGGCCCCCATAGCCTAGTGGTCAATTCACTGACATATAGAGCTGGTGATTTGTAGGTGACACAAGTTCAAGTCCTGGCTCGTGGACTTTTTTTAATCCCATATTTTCCTATCATAATAAAAGTAAAAAACTCCTAAATATATTTTTATAGACTGGTCCCAGGTAAGCTCCATCCCCACACAAAATAAAATAAGCATTTTTTAGGCATCAACACCTCTCATAATGGCAGTGGGGGAACGGTTTCCGACAGATGTTTTTTTTTACAGGGGGAACAGAATCCGACGGCAAAAAAACAGCCGTCGAGATCCGTTCCCCCTGTATTTTTTACACAAAGAGGATCTTCTAATATCTATCAAAGTGCTGCAAATTCATAGGCCCCCATTGCCTAGTGGTCAATTCACTGACATATAGAGCTGGTGATTTGTAGGTGACACAAGTTCAAGTCCTGGCTCGTGGCCTTTTTTTAATCCCATATTTTCCTATCATAATAAAAGTAAAAAACTCCTAAATATATTTCTATAGACTGGTGCCAGGTAAGCTCCATACCCACACAAAATAAAATATGTATTTTTAAATGCCACTACATCAAAACCTTTCATAATGGGAGTGGGGGAAGGGATTCCGGCAGATTTTTTTTTACAGGGGGAACAGAATCCGACAGCAAAAAAACAGCCGTCGAGATCCGTTCCCCCTGTATTTTTTACACAAGGAGGATCTTCTAATATCTATCAAACTGCTGATAAATCTTAGGCCCCCATAGCCTAGTGGTCAATTCACTGACATATAGAGCTGGTGATTTGTAGGTGACACAAGTTCAAGTCCTGGCTCGTGGACTTTTTTTAATCCCATATTTTCCTATCATAATAAAAGTAAAAAACTCCTAAATATATTTCTTTAGACTGGTCCCAGGTAAGTTCCATCCCCACACAAAATAAAATAAGTATTTTTTAGGCTACTACATCAACACCTTTCATAATGGGAGTTGGGGAACGGATTCCGACAGCTGTTTTTTTTACAGGGGGAACAGAATCCGACGGCAAAAAAACTGCCGTCGAGATCCGTTCCCCCTGTATTTTTTACACAAGGAGGATCTTCTAATATCTATCAAAGTGCTGCGAATTCATAGGCCCCCATAGGCTAGTGGTCAATTCACTGACATATAGAGCTGGTGATTTGTAGGTGACGCAAGTTCAAGTCCTGCCTCGTGGCCTTTTTTTAATCCCATATTTTCCTATCATAATAAAAGTAAAAAACTCCTAAATGTATTTTTATAGACTGGTCCAAGGTAAGCTCCATCCCCACACAAAATAAAATAAGCATTTTTTAGGCCACTACATTAACACCTCTCATAATGGCAGTGGGGGAACGGATTCCGACAGATGTTTTTTTTTACAGGGGGAACAGAATCCGACGGCAAAAAAACAGCCGTCGAGATCCGTTCCCCCTGTATTTTTTTACACAAGGAGGATCTTCTAATATCTATCAAAGTGCTGTGAATTCATAGGCCCCCATAGGCTAGTGGTCAATTCACTGACATATAGAGCTGGTGATTTGTAGGTGACGCAAGTTCAAGTCCTGGCTCGTGGCCTTTTTTTAATCCCATATTTTCCTATCATAATAAAAGTAAAAAACTCCTAAATATATTTCTATAGACTGGTGCCAGGTAAGCTCCATACCCACACAAAATAAAATATGTATTTTTAAACGCCACTACATCAAAACCTTTCATAATGGGAGTGGGGGAACGGATTCCGACAGCTGTTTTTTTTACAGGGGGAACAGAATCCGACGGCAAAAAAAACTGCCGTCGAGATCCGTTCCCCCTGTATTTTTTACACAAGGAGGATCTTCTAATATCTATCAAAGTGCTGCGAATTCATAGGCCCCCATAGCCTAGTGGTCAATTCACTGACATATAGAGCTGGTGATTTGTAGGTGACACAAGTTCAAGTCCTGGCTCGTGGACTTTTTTTAATCCCATATTTTCCTATCATAATAAAAGTAAAAAACTCCTAAATATATTTTTATAGACTGGTCCCAGGTAAGCTCCATCCCCACACAAAATAAAATAAGCATTTTTTAGGCATCAACACCTCTCATAATGGCAGTGGGGGAACGGTTTCCGACAGATGTTTTTTTTTTACAGGGGGAACAGAATCCGACGGCAAAAAAACAGCCGTCGAGATCCGTTCCCCCTGTATTTTTTACACAAAGAGGATCTTCTAATATCTATCAAAGTGCTGCAAATTAATAGGCCCCCATTGCCTAGTGGTCAATTCACTGACATATAGAGCTGGTGATTTGTAGGTGACACAAGTTCAAGTCCTGGCTCGTGGCCTTTTTTTAATCCCATATTTTCCTATCATAATAAAAGTAAAAAACTCCTAAATATATTTCTATAGACTGGTGCCAGGTAAGCTCCATACCCACACAAAATAAAATATGTATTTTTAAATGCCACTACATCAAAACCTTTCATAATGGGAGTGGGGGAACGGATTCCGACAGATTTTTTTTTACAGGGGGAACAGAATCCGACAGCAAAAAAACAGCCGTCGAGATCCGTTCCCCCTGTATTTTTTACACAAGGAGGATCTTCTAATATCTATCAAACTGCTGATAATTCTTAGGCCCCCATAGCCTAGTGGTCAATTCACTGACATATAGAGCTGGTGATTTGTAGGTGACACAAGTTCAAGTCCTGGCTCGTGGACTTTTTTTAATCCCATATTTTCCTATCATAATAAAAGTAAAAAACTCCTAAATATATTTATTTAGACTGGTCCCAGGTAAGTTCCATCCCCACACAAAATAAAATAAGTATTTTTTAGGCTACTACATCAACACCTTTCATAATGGGAGTTGGGGAACGGATTCCGACAGCTGTTTTTTTTACAGGGGGAACAGAATCCGACGGCAAAAAAACTGCCGTCGAGATCCGTTCCCCCTGTATTTTTTACACAAGGAAGATCTTCTAATATCTATCAAAGTGCTGCGAATTCATAGGCCCCCATAGGCTAGTGGTCAATTCACTGACATATAGAGCTGGTGATTTGTAGGTGACGCAAGTTCAAGTCCTGGCTCGTGGCCTTTTTTTAATCCCATATTTTCCTATCATAATAAAAGTAAAAAACTCCTAAATGTATTTTTATAGACTGGTCCAAGGTAAGCTCCATCCCCACACAAAATAAAATAAGCATTTTTTAGGCCACTACATTAACACCTCTCATAATGGCAGTGGGGGAACGGATTCCGACAGATGTTTTTTTTTACAGGGGGAACAGAATCCGACGGCAAAAAAAACAGCCGTCGAGATCCGTTCCCCCTGTATTTTTTTACACAAGGAGGATCTTCTAATATCTATCAAAGTGCTGTGAATTCATAGGCCCCCATAGGCTAGTGGTCAATTCACTGACATATAGAGCTGGTGATTTGTAGGTGACGCAAGTTCAAGTCCTGGCTCGTGGCCTTTTTTTAATCCCATATTTTCCTATCATAATAAAAGTAAAAAACTCCTAAATGTATTTTTATAGACTGGTCCAAGGTAAGCTCCATCCCCACACAAAATAAAATAAGCATTTTTTAGGCCACTACATTAACACCTCTCATAATGGCAGTGGGGGAACGGATTCCGACAGATGTTTTTTTTTACAGGGGGAACAGAATCCGACGGCAAAAAAACAGCCGTCGAGATCCGTTCCCCCTGTATTTTTTTACACAAGGAGGATCTTCTAATATCTATCAAAGTGCTGTGAATTCATAGGCCCCCATAGCCTAGTGGTCAATTCACTGACATATAGAGCTGGTGATTTTTCGGTGAAACAAGTTCAAGTCCTGGCTCGTGGTCTTTTTTTAATCCCATATTTTCCTATCATAATAAAAGTAAAAAACTCATAAATATATTTCTATAGACTGGTGCCAGGTAAGCTCCATACCCACACAAAATAAAATATGTATTTTTAAACGCCACTACATCAAAACCTTTCATAATGGGAGTGGGGGAACGGATTCCGACAGATTTTTTTTTACAGGGGGAACAGGATCCGACGGCAAAAAAACAGCCGTCGAGATCCGTTCCCCCTGTATTTTTTACACAAGGAGGATCTTCTAATATCTATCAAACTGCTGATAATTCTTAGGCCCCCATAGCCAAGTGGTCAATTCACTGACATATAGAGCTGGTGATTTGTAGGTGACACAAGTTCAAGTCCTGGCTCGTGGACTTTTTTTAATCCCATATTTTCCTATCATAATAAAAGTAAAAAACTCCTAAATATATTTTTATAGACTGGTCCCAGGTAAGCTCCATCCCCACACAAAATAAAATAAGCATTTTTTAGGCATCAACACCTCTCATAATGGCAGTGGGGGAACGGTTTCCGACAGATGTTTTTTTTTTACAGGGGGAACAGAATCCGACGGCAAAAAAACAGCCGTCGAGATCCGTTCCCCCTGTATTTTTTACACAAAGAGGATCTTCTAATATCTATCAAAGTGCTGCGAATTCATAGCCCCCCATAGCCTAGTGGTCAATTCACTGACATATAGAGCTGGTGATTTGTAGGTGAAACAAGTTCAAGTCCTGGCTCGTGGACTTTTTTTAATCCCATATTTTCCTATCATAATAAAAGTAAAAAACTCCTAAATATATTTTTATAGACTGGTCCCAGGTAAGCTCCATCCCCACACAAAATAAAATAAGCATTTTTTAGGCCACTACATTAACACCTCTCATAATGGGAGTGGGGGAACGGATTCCGACAGATGTTTTTTTTGCAGGGGGAACAGAATCCGACGGCAAAAAAACAGCTGTCGAGATCCGTTCCCCCTGTATTTTTTTACACAAGGAGGATCTTCTAATATCTATCAAAGTGCTGTGAATTCATAGGCCCCCATAGCCTAGTGGTCAATTCACTGACATATAGAGCTGGTGATTTGTAGGTGACACAAGTTCAAGTCCTGGCTCGTGGACTTTTTTTAATCCCATATCTTCCTATCATAATAAAAGTAAAAAACTCCTAAATATATTTTTATAGACTGGTCCCAGGTAAGCTCCATCCCCACACAAAATAAAATAAGCATTTTTTAGGCATCAACACCTCTCATAATGGCAGTGGGGGAACGGTTTCCGACAGATGTTTTTTTTTTACAGGGGGAACAGAATCCGACGGCAAAAAAACAGCCGTCGAGATCCGTTCCCCCTGTATTTTTTACACAAAGAGGATCTTCTAATATCTATCAAAGTGCTGCAAATTCATAGGCCCCCATTGCCTAGTGGTCAATTCACTGACATATAGAGCTGGTGATTTGTAGGTGACACAAGTTCAAGTCCTGGCTCGTGGCCTTTTTTTAATCCCATATTTTCCTATCATAATAAAAGTAAAAAACTCCTAAATATATTTCTATAGACTGGTGCCAGGTAAGCTCCATACCCACACAAAATAAAATATGTATTTTTAAATGCCACTACATCAAAACCTTTCATAATGGGAGTGGGGGAACGGATTCCGACAGATTTTTTTTTACAGGGGGAACAGAATCCGACAGCAAAAAAACAGCCGTCGAGATCCGTTCCCCCTGTATTTTTTACACAAGGAGGATCTTCTAATATCTATCAAACTGCTGATAATTCTTAGGCCCCCATAGCCTAGTGGTCAATTCACTGACATATAGAGCTGGTGATTTGTAGGTGACACAAGTTCAAGTCCTGGCTCGTGGACTTTTTTTAATCCCATATTTTCCTATCATAATAAAAGTAAAAAACTCCTAAATATATTTCTTTAGACTGGTCCCAGGTAAGTTCCATCCCCACACAAAATAAAATAAGTATTTTTTAGGCTACTACATCAACACCTTTCATAATGGGAGTTGGGGAACGGATTCCGACAGCTGTTTTTTTTACAGGGGGAACAGAATCCGACGGCAAAAAAACTGCCGTCGAGATCCGTTCCCCCTGTATTTTTTACACAAGGAGGATCTTCTAATATCTATCAAAGTGCTGCGAATTCATAGGCCCCCATAGGCTAGTGGTCAATTCACTGACATATAGAGCTGGTGATTTGTAGGTGACGCAAGTTCAAGTCCTGGCTCGTGGCCTTTTTTTAATCCCATATTTTCTATCATAATAAAAGTAAAAAACTCCTAAATGTATTTTTATAGACTGGTCCAAGGTAAGCTCCATCCCCACACAAAATAAAATAAGCATTTTTTAGGCCACTACATTAACACCTCTCATAATGGCAGTGGGGGAACGGATTCCGACAGATGTTTTTTTTTACAGGGGGAACAGAATCCGACGGCAAAAAAACAGCCGTCGAGATCCGTTCCCCCTGTATTTTTTTACACAAGGAGGATCTTCTAATATCTATCAAAGTGCTGTGAATTCATAGGCCCCCATAGGCTAGTGGGCAATTCACTGACATATAGAGCTGGTGATTTGTAGGTGACGCAAGTTCAAGTCCTGGCTCGTGGCCTTTTTTTAATCCCATATTTTCCTATCATAATAAAAGTAAAAAACTCCTAAATATATTTCTATAGACTGGTGCCAGGTAAGCTCCATACCCACACAAAATAAAATATGTATTTTTAAACGCCACTACATCAAAACCTTTCATAATGGGAGTGGGGGAACGGATTCCGACAGCTGTTTTTTTTTTTACAGGGGGAACAGAATCCGACGGCAAAAAAACTGCCGTCGAGATCCGTTCCCCCTGTATTTTTTACACAAGGAGGATCTTCTAATATCTATCAAAGTGCTGCAAATTCATAGGCCCCCATAGCCTAGTGGTCAATTCACTGACATATAGAGCTGGTGATTTGTAGGTGACACAAGTTCAAGTCCTGGCTCGTGGACTTTTTTTAATCCCATATTTTCCTATCATAATAAAAGTAAAAAACTCCTAAATATATTTTTATAGACTGGTCCCAGGTAAGCTCCATCCCCACACAAAATAAAATAAGCATTTTTTAGGCATCAACACCTCTCATAATGGCAGTGGGGGAACGGTTTCCGACAGATGTTTTTTTTTTTACAGGGGGAACAGAATCCGACGGCAAAAAAACAGCCGTCGAGATCCGTTCCCCCTGTATTTTTTACACAAAGAGGATCTTCTAATATCTATCAAAGTGCTGCAAATTCATAGGCCCCCATTGCCTAGTGGTCAATTCACTGACATATAGAGCTGGTGATTTGTAGGTGACACAAGTTCAAGTCCTGGCTCGTGGCCTTTTTTTAATCCCATATTTTCCTATCATAATAAAAGTAAAAAACTCCTAAATATATTTCTATAGACTGGTGCCAGGTAAGCTCCATACCCACACAAAATAAAATATGTATTTTTAAATGCCACTACATCAAAACCTTTCATAATGGGAGTGGGGGAACGGATTCCGACAGATTTTTTTTTACAGGGGGAACAGAATCCGACAGCAAAAAAACAGCCGTCGAGATCCGTTCCCCCTGTATTTTTTACACAAGGAGGATCTTCTAATATCTATCATACTGCTGATAATTCTTAGGCCCCCATAGCCTAGTGGTCAATTCACTGACATATAGAGCTGGTGATTTGTAGGTGACACAAGTTCAAGTCCTGGCTCGTGGACTTTTTGAATCCCATATTTTCCTATCATAATAAAAGTAAAAAACTCCTAAATATATTTCTTTAGACTGGTCCCAGGTAAGTTCCATCCCCACACAAAATAAAATAAGTATTTTTTAGGCTACTACATCAACACCTTTCATAATGGGAGTTGGGGAACGGATTCCGACAGCTGTTTTTTTTACAGGGGGAACAGAATCCGACGGCAAAAAAACTGCCGTCGAGATCCGTTCCCCCTGTATTTTTTACACAAGGAGGATCTTCTAATATCTATCAAAGTGCTGCGAATTCATAGGCCCCCATAGGCTAGTGGTCAATTCACTGACATATAGAGCTGGTGATTTGTAGGTGACGCAAGTTCAAGTCCTGGCTCGTGGCCTTTTTTTAATCCCATATTTTCCTATCATAATAAAAGTAAAAAACTCCTAAATGTATTTTTATAGACTGGTCCAAGGTAAGCTCCATCCCCACACAAAATAAAATAAGCATTTTTTAGGCCACTACATTAACACCTCTCATAATGGCAGTGGGGGAACGGATTCCGACAGATGTTTTTTTTTACAGGGGGAACAGAATCCGACGGCAAAAAAACAGCCGTCGAGATCCGTTCCCCCTGTATTTTTTTACACAAGGACGATCTTCTAATATCTATCAAAGTGCTGTGAATTCATAGGCCCCCATAGGCTAGTGGTCAATTCACTGACATATAGAGCTGGTGATTTGTAGGTGACGCAAGTTCAAGTCCTGGCTCGTGGCCTTTTTTTAATCCCATATTTTCCTATCATAATAAAAGTAAAAAACTCCTAAATATATTTCTATAGACTGGTGCCAGGTAAGCTCCATACCCACACAAAATAAAATATGTATTTTTAAACGCCACTACATCAAAACCTTTCATAATGGGAGTGGGGGAACGGATTCCGACAGCTGTTTTTTTTACAGGGGGAACAGAATCCGACGGCAAAAAAACTGCCGTCGAGATCCGTTCCCCCTGTATTTTTTTACACAAGGAGGATCTTCTAATATCTATCAAAGTGCTGCGAATTCATAGGCCCCCATAGCCTAGTGGTCAATTCACTGACATATAGAGCTGGTGATTTGTAGGTGACAAGTTCAAGTCCTGGCTCGTGGACTTTTTTTAATCCATATTTTCCTATCATAATAAAAGTAAAAAACTCCTAAATATATTTTTATAGACTGGTCCCAGGTAAGCTCCATCCCCACACAATATAAAATAAGCATTTTTTAGGCATCAACACCTCTCATAATGGCAGTGGGGGAACGGTTTCCGACAGATGTTTTTTTTTTACAGGGGGAACAGAATCCGATGGCAAAAAAACAGCCGTCGCGATCCGTTCCCCCTGTATTTTTTACACAAAGAGGATCTTCTAATATCTATCAAAGTGCTGCAAATTCATAGGCCCCCATTGCCTAGTGGTCAATTCACTGACATATAGAGCTGGTGATTTGTAGGTGACACAAGTTCAAGTCCTGGCTCGTGGCCTTTTTTTAATCCCATATTTTCCTATCATAATAAAAGTAAAAAACTCCTAAATATATTTCTATAGACTGGTGCCAGGTAAGCTCCATACCCACACAAAATAAAATATGTATTTTTAAATGCCACTACATCAAAACCTTTCATAATGGGAGTGGGGGAACGGATTCCGACAGATTTTTTTTTACAGGGGGAACAGAATCCGACAGCAAAAAAACAGCCGTCGAGATCCGTTCCCCCTGTATTTTTTACACAAGGAGGATCTTCTAATATCTATCAAACTGCTGATAATTCTTAGGCCCCCATAGCCTAGTGGTCAATTCACTGACATATAGAGCTGGTGATTTGTAGGTGACACAAGTTCAAGTCCTGGCTCGTGGACTTTTTTTAATCCCATATTTTCCTATCATAATAAAAGTAAAAAACTCCTAAATATATTTCTTTAGACTGGTCCCAGGTAAGTTCCATCCACACAAAATAAAATAAGTATTTTTTAGGCTACTACATCAACACCTTTCATAATGGGAGTTGGGGAACGGATTCCTACAGCTGTTTTTTTTACAGGGGGAACAGAATCCGACGGCAAAAAAACTGCCGTCGAGATCCGTTCCCCCTGTATTTTTTACACAAGGAAGATCTTCTAATATCTATCAAAGTGCTGTGAATTCATAGGCCCCCATAGGCTAGTGGTCAATTCACTGACATATAGAGCTGGTGATTTGTAGGTGACGCAAGTTCAAGTCCTGGCTCGTGGCCTTTTTTTAATCCCATATTTTCCTATCATAATAAAAGTAAAAAACTCCTAAATGTATTTTTATAGACTGGTCCAAGGTAAGCTCCATCCCCACACAAAATAAAATAAGCATTTTTTAGGCCACTACATTAACACCTCTCATAATGGCAGTGGGGGAACGGATTCCGACAGATGTTTTTTTTTACAGGGGGAACAGAATCCGACGGCAAAAAAACTGCCGTCGAGATCCGTTCCCCCTGTATTTTTTACACAAGGAGGATCTTCTAATATCTATCAAAGTGCTGCGAATTCATAGGCCCCCATAGGCTAGTGGTCAATTCACTGACATATAGAGCTGGTGATTTGTAGGTGACGCAAGTTCAAGTCCTGGCTCGTGGCCTTTTTTTAATCCCATATTTTCTATCATAATAAAAGTAAAAAACTCCTAAATGTATTTTTATAGACTGGTCCAAGGTAAGCTCCATCCCCACACAAAATAAAATAAGCATTTTTTAGGCCACTACATTAACACCTCTCATAATGGCAGTGGGGGAACAGATTCCGACAGATGTTTTTTTTTACAGGGGGAACAGAATCCGACAGCAAAAAAACAGCCGTCGAGATCCGTTCCCCCTGTATTTTTTACACAAGGAGGATCTTCTAATATCTATCAAACTGCTGATAATTCTTAGGCCCCCATAGCCTAGTGGTCAATTCACTGACATATAGAGCTGGTGATTTGTAGGTGACACAAGTTCAAGTCCTGGCTCGTGGACTTTTTTGAATCCCATATTTTCCTATCATAATAAAAGTAAAAAACTCCTAAATATATTTCTTTAGACTGGTCCCAGGTAAGTTCCATCCCCACACAAAATAAAATAAGTATTTTTTAGGCTACTACATCAACACCTTTCATAATGGGAGTTGGGGAACGGATTCCGACAGCTGTTTTTTTTACAGGGGGAACAGAATCCGACGGCAAAAAAACTGCCGTCGAGATCCGTTCCCCCTGTATTTTTTACACAAGGAGGATCTTCTAATATCTATCAAAGTGCTGCGAATTCATAGGCCCCCATAGGCTAGTGGTCAATTCACTGACATATAGAGCTGGTGATTTGTAGGTGACGCAAGTTCAAGTCCTGGCTCGTGGCCTTTTTTTAATCCCATATTTTCCTATCATAATAAAAGTAAAAAACTCCTAAATATATTTCTTTAGACTGGTGCCAGGTAAGTTCCATCCCAACACAAAATAAAATAAGTATTTTTTAGGCTACTACATCAACACCTTTCATAATGGGAGTGGGGGAACGGATTCCGACAGCTGTTTTTTTTACAGGGGGAACAGAATCCGACGGCAAAAAAACTGCCGTCGAGATCCGTTCCCCCTGTATTTTTTACACAAGGAGGATCTTCTAATATCTATCAAACTGCTGATAATTCTTAGGCCCCCATAGCCAAGTGGTCAATTCACTGACATATAGAGCTGGTGATTTGTAGGTGACACAAGTTCAAGTCCTGGCTCGTGGACTTTTTTTAATCCCATATTTTTCTATCATAATAAAAGTAAAAAACTCCTAAATATATTTCTTTAGACTGGTCCCAGGTAAGTTCCATCCCCACACAAAATAAAATAAGTATTTTTTAGGCTACTACATCAACACCTTTCATAATGGGAGTGGGGGAACGGATTCCGACAGCTGTTTTTTTTACAGGGGGAACAGAATCCGACGGCAAAAAAACTGCCGTCGAGATCCGTTCCCCCTGTATTTTTTACACAAGGAGGATCTTCTAATATCTATCAAAGTGCTGCGAATTCATAGGCCCCCATAGCCTAGTGGTCAATTCACTGACATATAGAGCTGGTGATTTGTAGGTGACACAAGTTCAAGTCCTGGCTCGTGGACTTTTTTTAATCCCATATTTTCCTATCATAATAAAAGTAAAAAACTCCTAAATATATTTTTATAGACTGGTCCCAGGTAAGCTCCATCCCCACACAAAATAAAATAAGCATTTTTTAGGCATCAACACCTCTCATAATGGCAGTGGGGGAACGGTTTCCGACAGATGTTTTTTTTTTACAGGGGGAACAGAATCCGACGGCAAAAAAACAGCCGCCGAGATCCGTTCCCCCTGTATTTTTTACACAAAGAGGATCTTCTAATATCTATCAAAGTGCTGCGAATTCATAGGCCCCCATAGGCTAGTGGTCAATTCACTGACATATAGAGCTGGTGATTTGTAGGTGACGCAAGTTCAAGTCCTGGCTCGTGGCCTTTTTTTAATCCCATATTTTCCTATCATAATAAAAGTAAAAAACTCCTAAATATATTTCTTTAGACTGGTGCCAGGTAAGTTCCATCCCAACACAAAATAAAATAAGTATTTTTTAGGCTACTACATCAACACCTTTCATAATGGGAGTGGGGGAACGGATTCCGACAGCTGTTTTTTTTACAGGGGGAACAGAATCCGACGGCAAAAAAACTGCCGTCGAGATCCGTTCCCCCTGTATTTTTTACACAAGGAGGATCTTCTAATATCTATCAAACTGCTGATAATTCTTAGGCCCCCATAGCCAAGTGGTCAATTCACTGACATATAGAGCTGGTGATTTGTAGGTGACACAAGTTCAAGTCCTGGCTCGTGGACTTTTTTTAATCCCATATTTTTCTATCATAATAAAAGTAAAAAACTCCTAAATATATTTCTTTAGACTGGTCCCAGGTAAGTTCCATCCCCACACAAAATAAAATAAGTATTTTTTAGGCTACTACATCAACACCTTTCATAATGGGAGTGGGGGAACGGATTCCGACAGCTGTTTTTTTTACAGGGGGAACAGAATCCGACGGCAAAAAAACTGCCGTCGAGATCCGTTCCCCCTGTATTTTTTACACAAGGAGGATCTTCTAATATCTATCAAAGTGCTGCGAATTCATAGGCCCCCATAGCCTAGTGGTCAATTCACTGACATATAGAGCTGGTGATTTGTAGGTGACACAAGTTCAAGTCCTGGCTCGTGGACTTTTTTTAATCCCATATTTTCCTATCATAATAAAAGTAAAAAACTCCTAAATATATTTTTATAGACTGGTCCCAGGTAAGCTCCATCCCCACACAAAATAAAATAAGCATTTTTTAGGCATCAACACCTCTCATAATGGCAGTGGGGGAACGGTTTCCGACAGATGTTTTTTTTTTACAGGGGGAACAGAATCCGACGGCAAAAAAACAGCCGCCGAGATCCGTTCCCCCTGTATTTTTTACACAAAGAGGATCTTCTAATATCTATCAAAGTGCTGCGAATTCATAGGCCCCCATAGGCTAGTGGTCAATTCACTGACATATAGAGCTGGTGATTTGTAGGTGACGCAAGTTCAAGTCCTGGCTCGTGGCCTTTTTTTAATCCCATATTTTCCTATCATAATAAAAGTAAAAAACTCCTAAATGTATTTTTATAGACTGGTCCAAGGTAAGCTCCATCCCCACACAAAATAAAATAAGCATTTTTTAGGCCACTACATTAACACCTCTCATAATGGCAGTGGGGGAACGGATTCCGACAGATGTTTTTTTTTACAGGGGGAACAGAATCCGACGGCAAAAAAACAGCCGTCGAGATCCGTTCCCCCTGTATTTTTTTACACAAGGAGGATCTTCTAATATCTATCAAAGTGCTGTGAATTCATAGGCCCCCATAGCCTAGTGGTCAATTCACTGACATATAGAGCTGGTGATTTTTAGGTGAAACAAGTTCAAGTCCTGGCTCGTGGTCTTTTTTTAATCCCATATTTTCCTATCATAATAAAAGTAAAAAACTCCTAAATATATTTCTATAGACTGGTGCCAGGTAAGCTCCATACCCACACAAAATAAAATATGTATTTTTAAACGCCACTACATCAAAACCTTTCATAATGGGAGTGGGGGAACGGATTCCGACAGATTTTTTTTTACAGGGGGAACAGGATCCGACGGCAAAAAAAACAGCCGTCGAGATCCGTTCCCCCTGTATTTTTTACTCAAGGAGGATCTTCTAATATCTATCAAACTGCTGATAATTCTTAGGCCCCCATAGCCAAGTGGTCAATTCACTGACATATAGAGCTGGTGATTTGTAGGTGACACAAGTTCAAGTCCTGGCTCGTGGACTTTTTTTAATCCCATATTTTCCTATCATAATAAAAGTAAAAAACTCCTAAATATATTTCTTTAGACTGGTCCCAGGTAAGTTCCATCCCCACACAAAATAAAATAAGTATTTTTTAGGCTACTACATCAACACCTTCCATAATGGGAGTGGGGGAACGGATTCCGACAGCTGTTTTTTTTACAAGGGGAACAGAATCCGACGGCAAAAAAACTGCCGTCGAGATCCGTTCCCCCTGTATTTTTTACACAAGGAGGATCTTCTAATATCTATCAAACTGCTGATAATTCTTAGGCCCCCATAGCCAAGTGGTCAATTCACTGACATATAGAGCTGGTGATTTGTAGGTGACACAAGTTCAAGTCCTGGCTCGTGGACTTTTTTTAATCCCATATTTTCCTATCATAATAAAAGTAAAAAACTCCTAAATATATTTCTTTAGACTGGTCCCAGGTAAGTTCCATCCCCACACAAAATAAAATAAGTATTTTTTAGGCTACTACATCAACACCTTTCATAATGGGAGTGGGGGAACGGATTCCGACAGCTGTTTTTTTTACAGGGGGAACAGAATCCGACGGCAAAAAAACTGCCGTCGAGATCCGTTCCCCCTGTATTTTTTACACAAGGAGGATCTTCTAATATCTATCAAAGTGCTGCGAATTCATAGGCCCCCATAGCCTAGTGGTCAATTCACTGACATATAGAGCTGGTGATTTGTAGGTGACGCAAGTTCAAGTCCTGGCTCGTGGCCTTTTTTTAATCCCATATTTTCCTATCATAATAAAAGTAAAAAACTCCTAAATATATTTTTATAGACTGGTCCAAGGTAAGCTCCATCCCCACACAAAATAAAATAAGCATTTTTTAGGCCACTACATTAACACCTCTCATAATGGCAGTGGGGGAACGGATTCCGACAGATGTTTTTTTTTTACAGGGGGAACAGAATCCGACGGCAAAAAAACAGCCGTCGAGATCCGTTCCCCCTGTATTTTTTTACACAAGGAGGATCTTCTAATATATATCAAAGTGCTGCTAATTCTTAGGCCCCCATAGCCTAGTGGTCAGTTCACTGACATATAGAGCTGGTGATTTTTAGGTGAAACAAGTTCAAGTCCTGGCTCGTGGACTTTTTTTAATCCCATATTTTCCTATCATAATAAAAGTAAAGAACTCCTAAATATATTTCTATAGACTGGTACCAGGTAAGCTCCATACCCACACAAAATAAAATATGTATTTTTAAACGCCACTACATCAAAACCTTTCATAATGGGAGTGGGGGAACGGATTCCGACAGATTTTTTTTTACAGGGGGAACAGAATCCGACGGTAAAAAAACAGCCGTCGAGATCCGTTCCCCCTGTATTTTTTACACAAGGAGGATCTTCTAATATCTATCAAACTGCTGATAATTCTTAGGACCCCATAGCCAAGTGGTCAATTCACTGACATATAGAGCTGGTGATTTGTAGGTGACACAAGTTCAAGTCCTGGCTCGTGGACTTTTTTAAATCCCATATTTTCCTATCATAATAAAAGTAAAAAACTCCTAAATATATTTTTATAGACTGGTCCCAGGTAAGCTCCATCCCCACACAAAATAAAATAAGCATTTTTTAGGCATCAACACCTCTCATAATGGCAGTGGGGGAACGGTTTCCGACAGATGTTTTTTTTTTACAGGGGGAACAGAATCCGACGGTAAAAAAAAAGCCGTCGAGATCCGTTCCCCCTGTATGTTTTACACAAAGAGGATCTTCTAATATCTATCAAAGTGCTGCGAATTCATAGCCCCCCATAGCCTAGTGGTCAATTCACTGACATATAGAGCTGGTGATTTGTAGGTGAAACAATTTCAAGTCCTGGCTCGTGGGCTTTTTTTAATCCCATATTTTCCTATCATAATAAAAGTAAAAAACTCCTAAATATATTTTTATAGACTGGTCCCAGGTAAGCTCCATCCCCACACAAAATAAAATAAGCATTTTTTAGGCCACTACATTAACACCTCTCATAATGGGAGTGGGGGAACGGATTCCGATAGATGTTTTTTTTGCAGGGGGAACAGAATCCGACGGCAAAAAAACAGCCGTCGAGATCCGTTCCCCCTGTATTTTTTTACACAAGGAGGATCTTCTAATATCTATCAAAGTGCTGCGAATTCATAGGCCCCCATAGCCTAGTGGTCAATTCACTGACATATAGAGCTGGTGATTTGTAGGTGACACAAGAGTAGTTTATATAAGGTAGCTTGTGTCAAAATATGATTTATGACCGTGATTTATGGTTTTATGACATATGTTTATGACCGGAAATGTCCATATTTGGGGGTTTTATGACTGCCAGGTGGGTGACCTTTGACCATGTGTGGTTCCGGAATGTTTATGGCTGTTTGTTTATGATAGTGATCTGCTTGTGCTACAGATGGGAATGTTTTCATGGAATAGTTGGAATACCGATGTCTGTCTGATGGTCTCTCAGTGGGGTATAAATAGTCGATCGCATTTCTGCAAAACAGATAAGCGAGGTGAAACACATCGACATGGCTTGTTTAGACTTACCTAAAACCCCAGAGAGCGAAATGGATGAAGAGATGGTGGCAAGTATGATGATGGCTCCACGAAAGGGTCACGGGGATATTAGTTTGACAAAGTTCCTCCACGAAAATTCACCCAGTGAGAGAGGGGAATTTTTGATGAGTAGTAAACGAGTATTTGGCTACATATTTAGTAAAAAGTTTCGAACCGTCACGCTCTACACTACCGACGGCACCGACGAATTTATACCCGGGGAAGACCCCTGTCTGGTATTTCCTGATAAAGACTGGACGTTATTTTACACCCGCGTCTGGAAAGATTTGAAAGATGTTGGAAACGACCCATTGTACGTCGCCGAGTGGGATGGGGATTCTTCGGATGTTCGGTACCGTGTGGTCGGGGATCATACTAAAAAGAAAGACGATGAATGTGTTTACATATTCAGTTGCAAAGATAAGACAAAGCTTTGTCAGCGCTCAGGAACGGTTCTACAAAATGAGCATCATAATCTGTATGCTATGCAATTTTTGTTCAAATGGCGCGACATGTCTATGCTGAGTGTCCTTTTTTCATCGATAAACAAAATGTTCAAGTGGTGTGACATGCATGATGGATACAATCAAATTAAAGTGCAGTTGTTCCATCCTGAGAGATGTCCACGCAGCGGGATGTACCAGTCACCGGCCCCGCCCATTTACTACAGCCATTATAAAACGAGGTAAGTCTGATCCCTCCTCATAGTTCCTCTTTATAAGCCATGTCTCAAGACACAGTTTCAGAGTACGGTCATAGTTGCGGTGACTCTGTCAACTATGGTATTGCCGATCCTGATGATAATGCTGTTGATAATATTCTAACAGACGAATCCGAGAAGTCCGATAATAAAGCATGGCTGGATAAATTCTGCACGGGGCTTGGACATCGTAACCTGACTTTCCTGACTGATCTGTGTGGCGGAAGCGATTCTGCTGCTAAACCCGGCTTCGACGCAACAGACGGATGTTTCAGCGACATTGGATTCAAAATTGTAAAAGCCACGGTAGTGCTACTGTTGCAACATCTCATCGACGACAAACTGAAGGAGGAGTGTGAGGGCTGCGCTACGGATCATCCGAGTCAAATGCAACATATCTGTCTGTATGAACCACCAACATACTTCTTCGATACTCACTTTGACGAACTGGCATGCAAACTATTTAAACCCAATCTCCGACTCATCATAGCATTTGTCCTAAACCGACGTGGTCTAAAATCCCACCCTCAGATGATTCAAGGAACCGTCGGGTCTATTCTGCATGAATTAAAAGACGAACCATTCATTTCCACAAAGCTACAAGAAATCAGGGACAAACTTCTGGACAACACCTGCAAGGAGTACGTCTACGACGTAGTCGACCTCTGGGAAGGTTTCTCAATTGTAAATGGAGAGTGATCAAAACCCCACCAGCATGGCTGCGGCATTTAGCCGAAAGAGTTTCATGGAATACATGTTTAAAGGACATTACAGAAGACAGTTGATTTTATTGCTGCGTAAAATCCAGCACCATAGCGAATCAGATGATGAATGTGATGATGATGATGATGATGATGTTGACACCAAGCGTGTAAGAAACCTCAGGAAACAGATGAATATGTTAAGAGGCTTACCTAAATCATGGTCTGATTTAGCAGACATGTGTGTCAATGGTATTGAACCCCCATGTGTACTGATAAACGATGCTCTGACTATGATGATTGAATGTTCTGATGAGTTTGCAATCCCTGACGTGCTCTGTATGTGTACGTATGTATCAGATGTATGCCGGCTATTGGATTTAAAACGAAAAGACAATGACGAGGACGACAGTGATCGAATTATCATAATGTTTGTCAATCGCATCCTAGATCGTAACATGATGGCATGCCGAAACTTCCTTTTCTGGTTAGACAATCATTGATGTTATTATTATTAGCTTTTACTAACCCTAATACCATTATATACATTTTTATTATCATTTACACAGTATGTACTAACATTATTTCATATTATTATTATTGTTACTTTTAGTATGTAGTCATTATGTATCCATTTTTACTATATGTATCATTAGTTGTGTTGTATTGTGTTGTTTTTTAATAAAAGGTTGAACCCCTTCGATTGTATGAGTTATTCTTTTACAGAGGTTGAAACGGTAACATGTCGGAGCTTATGAAAAAAACTTATTATACACCATCCAACCCTGGTTCTTTAGGTGGTAAAAAACGTTTAAAAGATGCAATCTTAAAGGATAGTGGAGTACGACTAAGTGATAAAGAGGTTTCAGATTGGCTGGCCGGGGAAGACGCCTATACATTACATAGAACAGCACCTATAAAATATAAGCGTAATAGAGTTGTGGTGTATGCGATAGATGCCCAGTTCCAAGCGGATCTTGTTGACATGTCAGCCTATACCAAGGAAAATGATAATAATAATGTATATAATGGTATTAGGGTTAGTAAAAGCTAATAATAATAACATCAATGATTGTCTAACCAGAAAAGGAAGTTTCGGCATGCCATCATGTTACGATCTAGGATGCGATTGACAAACATTATGATAATTCGATCACTGTCGTCCTCGTCATTGTCTTTTCGTTTTAAATCCAATAGCCGGCATACATCTGATACATACGTACACATACAGAGCACGTCAGGGATTGCAAACTCATCAGAACATTCAATCATCATAGTCAGAGCATCGTTTATCAGTACACATGGGGGTTCAATACCATTGACACACATGTCTGCTAAATCAGACCATGATTTAGGTAAGCCTCTTAACATATTCATCTGTTTCCTGAGGTTTCTTACACGCTTGGTGTCAACATCATCATCATCATCATCATCACATTCATCATCTGATTCGCTATGGTGCTGGATTTTACGCAGCAATAAAATCAACTGTCTTCTGTAATGTCCTTTAAACATGTATTCCATGAAACTCTTTCGGCTAAATGCCGCAGCCATGCTGGTGGGGTTTTGATCACTCTCCATTTACAATTGAGAAACCTTCCCAGAGGTCGACTACGTCGTAGACGTACTCCTTGCAGGTGTTGTCCAGAAGTTTGTCCCTGATTTCTTGTAGCTTTGTGGAAATGAATGGTTCGTCTTTTAATTCATGCAGAATAGACCCGACGGTTCCTTGAATCATCTGAGGGTGGGATTTTAGACCACGTCGGTTTAGGACAAATGCTATGATGAGTCGGAGATTGGGTTTAAATAGTTTGCATGCCAGTTCGTCAAAGTGAGTATCGAAGAAGTATGTTGGTGGTTCATACAGACAGATATGTTGCATTTGACTCGGATGATCCGTAGCGCAGCCCTCACACTCCTCCTTCAGTTTGTCGTCGATGAGATGTTGCAACAGTAGCACTACCGTGGCTTTTACAATTTTGAATCCAATGTCGCTGAAACATCCGTCTGTTGCGTCGAAGCCGGGTTTAGCAGCAGAATCGCTTCCGCCACACAGATCAGTCAGGAAAGTCAGGTTACGATGTCCAAGCCCCGTGCAGAATTTATCCAGCCATGCTTTATTATCGGACTTCTCGGATTCGTCTGTTAGAATATTATCAACAGCATTATCATCAGGATCGGCAATACCATAGTTGACAGAGTCACCGCAACTATGACCGTACTCTGAAACTGTGTCTTGAGACATGGCTTATAAAGAGGAACTATGAGGAGGGATCAGACTTACCTCGTTTTATAATGGCTGTAGTAAATGGGCGGGGCCGGTGACTGGTACATCCCGCTGCGTGGACATCTCTCAGGATGGAACAACTGCACTTTAATTTGATTGTATCCATCATGCATGTCACACCACTTGAACATTTTGTTTATCGATGAAAAAAGGACACTCAGCATAGACATGTCGCGCCATTTGAACAAAAATTGCATAGCATACAGATTATGATGCTCATTTTGTAGAACCGTTCCTGAGCGCTGACAAAGCTTTGTCTTATCTTTGCAACTGAATATGTAAACACATTCATCGTCTTTCTTTTTAGTATGATCCCCGACCACACGGTACCGAACATCCGAAGAATCCCCATCCCACTCGGCGACGTACAATGGGTCGTTTCCAACATCTTTCAAATCTTTCCAGACGCGGGTGTAAAATAACGTCCAGTCTTTATCAGGAAATACCAGACAGGGGTCTTCCCCGGGTATAAATTCGTCGGTGCCGTCGGTAGTGTAGAGCGTGACGGTTCGAAACTTTTTACTAAATATGTAGCCAAATACTCGTTTACTACTCATCAAAAATTCCCCTCTCTCACTGGGTGAATTTTCGTGGAGGAACTTTGTCAAACTAATATCCCCGTGACCCTTTCGTGGAGCCATCATCATACTTGCCACCATCTCTTCATCCATTTCGCTCTCTGGGGTTTTAGGTAAGTCTAAACAAGCCATGTCGATGTGTTTCACCTCGCTTATCTGTTTTGCAGAAATGCGATCGACTATTTATACCCCACTGAGAGACCATCAGACAGACATCGGTATTCCAACTATTCCATGAAAACATTCCCATCTGTAGCACAAGCAGATCACTATCATAAACAAACAGCCATAAACATTCCGGAACCACACATGGTCAAAGGTCACCCACCTGGCAGTCATAAAACCCCCAAATATGGACATTTCCGGTCATAAACATATGTCATAAAACCATAAATCACGGTCATAAATCATATTTTGACACAAGCTACCTTATATAAACTACTCACAAGTTCAAGTCCTGGCTCGTGGACTTTTTTTAATCCCATATTTTCCTATCATAATAAAAGTAAAAAACTCCTAAATATATTTTTTATAGACTGGTCCCAGGTAAGCTCCATCCCCACACAAAATAAAATAAGCATTTTTTAGGCATCAACACCTCTCATAATGGCAGTGGGGGAACGGTTTCCGACAGATGTTTTTTTTTTACAGGGGGAACAGAATCCGACGGCAAAAAAACAGCCGTCGAGATCCGTTCCCCCTGTATTTTTTACACAAAGAGGATCTTCTAATATCTATCAAAGTGCTGCAAATTCATAGGCCCCCATTGCCTAGTGGTCAATTCACTGACATATAGAGCTGGTGATTTGTAGGTGACACAAGTTCAAGTCCTGGCTCGTGGATTTTTTTAATCCCATATTTTCCTATCATAATAAAAGTAAAAAACTCCTAAATATATTTTTATAGACTGGTCCCAGGTAAGCTCCATCCCCACACAAAATAAAATAAGCATTTTTTAGGCCACTACATTAACACCTCTCATAATGGGAGTGGGGGAACGGATTCCGACAGATGTTTTTTTTACAGGGGGAACAGAATCCGACGGCAAAAAAACAGCCGTCGAGATCCGTTCCCCCTGTATTTTTTTACACAAGGAGGATCTTCTAATATCTATCAAAGTGCTCTGAATTCATCGGCCCCCATAGTCTAGTGGTCAATTCACTGACATATAGAGCTGGTGATTTTTAGGTGAAACAAGTTCAAGTCCTGGCTCGTGGCCTTTTTTTAATCCCATATTTTCCTATCATAATAAAAGTAAAAAACTCCTAAATATATTTCTATAGACTGGTGCCAGGTAAGCTCCATACCCAAACAAAATAAAATATGTATTTTTAAACGCCACTACATCAAAACCTTTCATAATGGGAGTGGGGGAACGGATTCCGACAGATTTTTTTTTACAGGGGGAACAGAATCCGACGGCAAAAAAACAGCCGTCGAGATCCGTTCCCCCCGTATTTTTTACACAAGGAGGATCTTCTAATATCTATCAAACTGCTGATTATTCTTAGGCCCCCATAGCCTAGTGGTCAATTCACTGACATATAGAGCTGGTGATTTGTAGGTGACACAAGTTCAAGTCCTGGCTCGTGGACTTTTTTTAATCCCATATTTTCCTATCATAATAAAAGTAAAAAACTCCTAAATATATTTCTTTAGACTGGTCCCAGGTAAGCTCCATCCCCACACAAAATAAAATAAGTATTTTTTAGGCTACTACATCAACACCTTTCATAATGGGAGTGGGGGAACGGATTCCGACAGCTGTTTTTTTTACAGGGGGAACAGAATCCGACGGCAAAAAAACGTTGAGATCCGTTCCCCCTGTATTTTTTACACAAGGAGGATCTTCTAATATCTATCAAAGTGCTGTGAATTCATAGGCCCCCATAGGCTAGTGGTCAATTCACTGACATATAGAGCTGGTGATTTTTAGGTGAAACAAGTTCAAGTCCTGGCTCGTGGCCTTTTTTTAATCCCATATTTTCCTATCATAATAAAAGTAAAAAACTCCTAAATATATTTCTATAGACTGGTGCCAGGTAAGCTCCATACACACACAAAATAAAATATGTATTTTTAAACGCCACTACATCAAAACCTTTCATAATGGGAGTGGGGGAACGGATTCCGACAGCTGTTTTTTTTACAGGGGGAACAGAATCCGACGGCAAAAAAACTGCCGTCGAGATCCGTTCCCCCTGTATTTTTTACACAAGGAGGATCTTCTAATATCTATCAAAGTGCTGCGAATTCATAGACCCACATAGCCTAGTGGTCAATTCACTGACATATAGAGCTGGTGATTTGTATGTGACACAAGTTCAAGTCCTGGCTCGTGGACTTTCTTTTAATCCCATATTTTCCTATCATAATAAAAGTAAAAATCTCCTAAATATATTTTTATAGACTGGTCCCAGGTAAGCTCCATCCCCACAAAAAAAAAAAAAAAAAGAAGCATTTTTTAGGCATCAACACCTCTCATAATGGCAGTGGGGGAACGGTTTCCGACAGATGTTTTTTTTTTACAGGGGGAACAGAATCCGACGGCAAAAAAACAGCCGTCGAGATCCGTTCCCCCTGTATTTTTTTACACAAGGAGGATCTTCTAATATCTATCAAAGTGCTGCTAATTCTTAGGCCCCCATAGCCTAGTGGTCAGTTCACTGACATATAGAGCTGGTGATTTTAAGGTGAAACAAGTTCAAGTCCTGGCTTGTGGACTTTTTTTAATCCCATATTTTCCTATCATAATAAAAGTAAAAAACTCCTAAATATATTTCTATAGACTGGTACCAGGTAAGCTCCATACCCACACAAAATAAAATATGTATTTTTAAACGCCACTACATCAAAACCTTTCATAATGGGAGTGGGGGAACGGATTCCGACAGATTTTTTTTTACAGGGGGAACAGAATCCGACGGTAAAAAAACAGCCGTCGGAATCCGTTCCCCCTGTATTTCTTACACGAGGAGGATCTTCTAATATCTATCAAAGTGTTGCAAATGATTAGGCTTCCACAGACTAGTGGTCAATGCACTGACTTTAAAAGCTGATGAATTTTAGGTGAAACAAGTTCAAGTCCCGGTTTGCTGACTTTTTCTGATTCCATATTTTCCTATCACAATAAAAGGCAAAAACTCTAAATTATATTTATTTTACACTGGTGCCAGGTAAGCCCCATCCCCACACAAAAAAATATATAATCAGCATTTTTTAAGCCACTACACCAACACCTCTCATAGTTGGAGTGGGGGAACGGATTCCGACAGCTGTACTTTGCTGTCGGATTCTGTTCCCCCTGTATTTCATACACAATGAGGTTCTAATATTTATTAAACTGTTGCTGATGTATTGACCCCTATAGCCTAGTTGTCAGTGCACTGGTGTTAAGAAATTTAAGGCTTTGGGTGACCCGAGTTCAAGTCCCAGTTTGTGATTTTTCTTGATCCTGTACTCTGCTATCATAATAAACAGCAAAACTCCATAAAAATGATCCCTTAAACTGATGCACTTATTTAAACAGCTTTCCTGTAGCTCAAACAGTAGAGCATTGGTATTTGCAATGCCAAGGTCATGGGTTCGATTCCCAGGGAAAGCAGAAACTGATAAGAATACAAAATGTGTACAATGAAATTCAATCTACGTCACTCTGGATTAAAAATCTGCCAAATGCTGAAATGTAAACGATGACAGTTAACCTCAAACCACAAAAAATACACTATCAACCTTTATTCAAGCCACTACATCAACACCTCTAATAATGGGAACGGATTCCAACATATGTTTTTTTGCAGTCGGATTCTTTCCCCCCTGTATTTCTTACACAATGAGGATCTTCTAATATCTATCAAAGTGCTGTGAATTTTTAGGCTCCCACAGCCTAGTGGTCAGTGCACTGACTTCAAAAGCGGGTGATTTTTAGGTGACACAAGTTCAAGTCCCGGCTTGTGGACTTTGTTTGATCCCATATTTTCCTATCACAATAAAAGGCAAAAACTCTAAAATATATGTATTTTACACAGGTGCCAGGTAAGCTCCATCCCCACACAAAATAAAATAAGCATTTTTTAGGCCACTACATCAAAACCTTTCATAATGGGAGTGGGGGAACGGATTCCGACAGATGTTTTTCTTACAGGGGGAACAGAATCCGACGGCAAAAAAACAGCCGTCGAGATCCGTTCCCCCTGTATTTTTTTACACAAGGAGGATCTTCTAATATCTATCAAAGTGCTGCTAATTCTTAGGACCCCATAGCCTAGTGGTCAATTCACTGACATATAAAACTGGTGATTTTTAGGTGAAACAAGTTCAAGTCCTGGCTCGTGGCCTTTTTTTAATCCCATATTTTCCTATCATAATAAAAGTAAAAAACTCCTAAATATATTTCTATAGACTGGTGCCAGGTAAGCTCCATACCCACACAAAATAAAATATGTATTTTTAAACGCCACTACATCAAAACCTTTCATAATGGGAGTGGGGGAACGTATTCCGACAGATTTTTTTTTACAGGGGGAACAGAATCCGACGGCAAAAAAACAGCCGTCGAGATCCGTTCCCCCTGTATTTTTTACACAAGGAGGATCTTCTAATATCTATCAAACTGCTGATAATTCTTAGGACCCCATAGCCAAGTGGTCAATTCACTGACATATAGAGCTGGTGATTTGTAGGTGACACAAGTTCAAGTCCTGGCTCGTGGACTTTTTTTAATCCCATATTTTCCTATCATAATAAAAGTAAAAAACTCCTAAATATATTTTTATAGACTGGTCCCAGGTAAGCTCCATCCCCACACAAAATAAAATAAGCATTTTTTAGGCCACTACATTAACACCTCTCATAATGGGAGTGGGGGAACGGATTCCGACAGATGTTTTTTTTGCAGGGGGAACAGAATCCGACGGCAAAAAAACAGCTGTCGAGATCCGTTCCCCCTGTATTTTTTTACACAAGGAGGATCTTCTAATATCTATCAAAGTGCTGCGAATTCATAGGCCCCGATAGCCTAGTGGTCAATTCACTGACATATAGAGCTGGTGATTTGTAGGTGACACAAGTTCAAGTCCTGGCTCGTGGACTTTTTTTAATCCCATATTTTCCTATCATAATAAAAGTAAAAAACTCCTAAATATATTTTTATAGACTGGTCCCAGGTAAGCTCCATCCCCACACAAAATAAAATAAGCATTTTTTAGGCATCAACACCTCTCATAATGGCAGTGGGGGAACGGTTTCCGACAGATGTTTTTTTTTACAGGGGGAACAGAATCCGACGGCAAAAAAACAGCCGTCGAGATCCGTTCCCCCTGTATTTTTTACACAAAGAGGATCTTCTAGTATCTATCAAAGTGCTGCAAATTCATAGGCCCCCATTGCCTAGTGGTCAATTCACTGACATATAGAGCTGGTGATTTGTAGGTGACACAAGTTCAAGTCCTGGCTCGTGGCCTTTTTTTAATCCCATATTTTCCTATCATAATAAAAGTAAAAAACTCCTAAATATATTTCTATAGACTGGTGCCAGGTAAGCTCCATACCCACACAAAATAAAATATGTATTTTTAAATGCCACTACATCAAAACCTTTCATAATGGGAGTGGGGGAACGGATTCCGACAGATTTTTTTTTACAGGGGGAACAGAATCCGACAGCAAAAAAACAGCCGTCGAGATCCGTTCCCCCTGTATTTTTTACACAAGGAGGATCTTCTAATATCTATCAAACTGCTGATAATTCTTAGGCCCCCATAGCCTAGTGGTCAATTCACTGACATATAGAGCTGGTGATTTGTAGGTGACACAAGTTCAAGTCCTGGCTCGTGGACTTTTTTTAATCCCATATTTTCCTATCATAATAAAAGTAAAAAACTCCTAAATATATTTCTTTAGACTGGTCCCAGGTAAGTTCCATCCCCACACAAAATAAAATAAGTATTTTTTAGGCTACTACATCAACACCTTTCATAATGGGAGTTGGGGAACGGATTCCGACAGCTGTTTTTTTTACAGGGGGAACAGAATCCGACGGCAAAAAAACTGCCGTCGAGATCCGTTCCCCCTGTATTTTTTACACAAGGAGGATCTTCTAATATCTATCAAAGTGCTGCGAATTCATAGGCCCCCATAGGCTAGTGGTCAATTCACTGACATATAGAGCTGGTGATTTGTAGGTGACGCAAGTTCAAGTCCTGCCTCGTGGCCTTTTTTTAATCCCATATTTTCCTATCATAATAAAAGTAAAAAACTCCTAAATGTATTTTTATAGACTGGTCCAAGGTAAGCTCCATCCCCACACAAAATAAAATAAGCATTTTTTAGGCCACTACATTAACACCTCTCATAATGGCAGTGGGGGAACGGATTCCGACAGATGTTTTTTTTTACAGGGGGAACAGAATCCGACGGCAAAAAAACAGCCGTCGAGATCCGTTCCCCCTGTATTTTTTTACACAAGGAGGATCTTCTAATATCTATCAAAGTGCTGTGAATTCATAGGCCCCCATAGGCTAGTGGTCAATTCACTGACATATAGAGCTGGTGATTTGTAGGTGACGCAAGTTCAAGTCCTGGCTCGTGGCCTTTTTTTAATCCCATATTTTCCTATCATAATAAAAGTAAAAAACTCCTAAATATATTTCTATAGACTGGTGCCAGGTAAGCTCCATACCCACACAAAATAAAATATGTATTTTTAAACGCCACTACATCAAAACCTTTCATAATGGGAGTGGGGGAACGGATTCCGACAGCTGTTTTTTTTACAGGGGGAACAGAATCCGACGGCAAAAAAAACTGCCGTCGAGATCCGTTCCCCCTGTATTTTTTACACAAGGAGGATCTTCTAATATCTATCAAAGTGCTGCGAATTCATAGGCCCCCATAGCCTAGTGGTCAATTCACTGACATATAGAGCTGGTGATTTGTAGGTGACACAAGTTCAAGTCCTGGCTCGTGGACTTTTTTTAATCCCATATTTTCCTATCATAATAAAAGTAAAAAACTCCTAAATATATTTTTATAGACTGGTCCCAGGTAAGCTCCATCCCCACACAAAATAAAATAAGCATTTTTTAGGCATCAACACCTCTCATAATGGCAGTGGGGGAACGGTTTCCGACAGATGTTTTTTTTTTACAGGGGGAACAGAATCCGACGGCAAAAAAACAGCCGTCGAGATCCGTTCCCCCTGTATTTTTTACACAAAGAGGATCTTCTAATATCTATCAAAGTGCTGCAAATTAATAGGCCCCCATTGCCTAGTGGTCAATTCACTGACATATAGAGCTGGTAATTTGTAGGTGACACAAGTTCAAGTCCTGGCTCGTGGCCTTTTTTTAATCCCATATTTTCCTATCATAATAAAAGTAAAAAACTCCTAAATATATTTCTATAGACTGGTGCCAGGTAAGCTCCATACCCACACAAAATAAAATATGTATTTTTAAATGCCACTACATCAAAACCTTTCATAATGGGAGTGGGGGAACGGATTCCGACAGATTTTTTTTTACAGGGGGAACAGAATCCGACAGCAAAAAAACAGCCGTCGAGATCCGTTCCCCCTGTATTTTTTACACAAGGAGGATCTTCTAATATCTATCAAACTGCTGATAATTCTTAGGCCCCCATAGCCTAGTGGTCAATTCACTGACATATAGAGCTGGTGATTTGTAGGTGACACAAGTTCAAGTCCTGGCTCGTGGACTTTTTTTAATCCCATATTTTCCTATCATAATAAAAGTAAAAAACTCCTAAATATATTTATTTAGACTGGTCCCAGGTAAGTTCCATCCCCACACAAAATAAAATAAGTATTTTTTAGGCTACTACATCAACACCTTTCATAATGGGAGTTGGGGAACGGATTCCGACAGCTGTTTTTTTTACAGGGGGAACAGAATCCGACGGCAAAAAAACTGCCGTCGAGATCCGTTCCCCCTGTATTTTTTACACAAGGAAGATCTTCTAATATCTATCAAAGTGCTGCGAATTCATAGGCCCCCATAGGCTAGTGGTCAATTCACTGACATATAGAGCTGGTGATTTGTAGGTGACGCAAGTTCAAGTCCTGGCTCGTGGCCTTTTTTTAATCCCATATTTTCCTATCATAATAAAAGTAAAAAACTCCTAAATGTATTTTTATAGACTGGTCCAAGGTAAGCTCCATCCCCACACAAAATAAAATAAGCATTTTTTAGGCCACTACATTAACACCTCTCATAATGGCAGTGGGGGAACGGATTCCGACAGATGTTTTTTTTTACAGGGGGAACAGAATCCGACGGCAAAAAAAACAGCCGTCGAGATCCGTTCCCCCTGTATTTTTTTACACAAGGAGGATCTTCTAATATCTATCAAAGTGCTGTGAATTCATAGGCCCCCATAGGCTAGTGGTCAATTCACTGACATATAGAGCTGGTGATTTGTAGGTGACGCAAGTTCAAGTCCTGGCTCGTGGCCTTTTTTTAATCCCATATTTTCCTATCATAATAAAAGTAAAAAACTCCTAAATGTATTTTTATAGACTGGTCCAAGGTAAGCTCCATCCCCACACAAAATAAAATAAGCATTTTTTAGGCCACTACATTAACACCTCTCATAATGGCAGTGGGGGAACGGATTCCGACAGATGTTTTTTTTTACAGGGGGAACAGAATCCGACGGCAAAAAAACAGCCGTCGAGATCCGTTCCCCCTGTATTTTTTTACACAAGGAGGATCTTCTAATATCTATCAAAGTGCTGTGAATTCATAGGCCCCCATAGCCTAGTGGTCAATTCACTGACATATAGAGCTGGTGATTTTTAGGTGAAACAAGTTCAAGTCCTGGCTCGTGGTCTTTTTTTAATCCCATATTTTCCTATCATAATAAAAGTAAAAAACTCATAAATATATTTCTATAGACTGGTGCCAGGTAAGCTCCATACCCACACAAAATAAAATATGTATTTTTAAACGCCACTACATCAAAACCTTTCATAATGGGAGTGGGGGAACGGATTCCGACAGATTTTTTTTTACAGGGGGAACAGGATCCGACGGCAAAAAAACAGCCGTCGAGATCCGTTCCCCCTGTATTTTTTACACAAGGAGGATCTTCTAATATCTATCAAACTGCTGATAATTCTTAGGCCCCCATAGCCAAGTGGTCAATTCACTGACATATAGAGCTGGTGATTTGTAGGTGACACAAGTTCAAGTCCTGGCTCGTGGACTTTTTTTAATCCCATATTTTCCTATCATAATAAAAGTAAAAAACTCCTAAATATATTTTTATAGACTGGTCCCAGGTAAGCTCCATCCCCACACAAAATAAAATAAGCATTTTTTAGGCATCAACACCTCTCATAATGGCAGTGGGGGAACGGTTTCCGACAGATGTTTTTTTTTTACAGGGGGAACAGAATCCGACGGCAAAAAAACAGCCGTCGAGATCCGTTCCCCCTGTATTTTTTACACAAAGAGGATCTTCTAATATCTATCAAAGTGCTGCGAATTCATAGCCCCCCATAGCCTAGTGGTCAATTCACTGACATATAGAGCTGGTGATTTGTAGGTGAAACAAGTTCAAGTCCTGGCTCGTGGACTTTTTTTAATCCCATATTTTCCTATCATAATAAAAGTAAAAAACTCCTAAATATATTTTTATAGACTGGTCCCAGGTAAGCTCCATCCCCACACAAAATAAAATAAGCATTTTTTAGGCCACTACATTAACACCTCTCATAATGGGAGTGGGGGAACGGATTCCGACAGATGTTTTTTTTGCAGGGGGAACAGAATCCGACGGCAAAAAAACAGCTGTCGAGATCCGTTCCCCCTGTATTTTTTTACACAAGGAGGATCTTCTAATATCTATCAAAGTGCTGTGAATTCATAGGCCCCCATAGCCTAGTGGTCAATTCACTGACATATAGAGCTGGTGATTTGTAGGTGACACAAGTTCAAGTCCTGGCTCGTGGACTTTTTTTAATCCCATATCTTCCTATCATAATAAAAGTAAAAAACTCCTAAATATATTTTTATAGACTGGTCCCAGGTAAGCTCCATCCCCACACAAAATAAAATAAGCATTTTTTAGGCATCAACACCTCTCATAATGGCAGTGGGGGAACGGTTTCCGACAGATGTTTTTTTTTTACAGGGGGAACAGAATCCGACGGCAAAAAAACAGCCGTCGAGATCCGTTCCCCCTGTATTTTTTACACAAAGAGGATCTTCTAATATCTATCAAAGTGCTGCAAATTCATAGGCCCCCATTGCCTAGTGGTCAATTCACTGACATATAGAGCTGGTGATTTGTAGGTGACACAAGTTCAAGTCCTGGCTCGTGGCCTTTTTTTAATCCCATATTTTCCTATCATAATAAAAGTAAAAAACTCCTAAATATATTTCTATAGACTGGTGCCAGGTAAGCTCCATACCCACACAAAATAAAATATGTATTTTTAAATGCCACTACATCAAAACCTTTCATAATGGGAGTGGGGGAACGGATTCCGACAGATTTTTTTTTACAGGGGGAACAGAATCCGACAGCAAAAAAACAGCCGTCGAGATCCGTTCCCCCTGTATTTTTTACACAAGGAGGATCTTCTAATATCTATCAAACTGCTGACAATTCTTAGGCCCCCATAGCCTAGTGGTCAATTCACTGACATATAGAGCTGGTGATTTGTAGGTGACACAAGTTCAAGTCCTGGCTCGTGGACTTTTTTTAATCCCATATTTTCCTATCATAATAAAAGTAAAAAACTCCTAAATATATTTCTTTAGACTGGTCCCAGGTAAGTTCCATCCCCACACAAAATAAAATAAGTATTTTTTAGGCTACTACATCAACACCTTTCATAATGGGAGTTGGGGAACGGATTCCGACAGCTGTTTTTTTTACAGGGGGAACAGAATCCGACGGCAAAAAAACTGCCGTCGAGATCCGTTCCCCCTGTATTTTTTACACAAGGAGGATCTTCTAATATCTATCAAAGTGCTGCGAATTCATAGGCCCCCATAGGCTAGTGGTCAATTCACTGACATATAGAGCTGGTGATTTGTAGGTGACGCAAGTTCAAGTCCTGGCTCGTGGCCTTTTTTTAATCCCATATTTTCTATCATAATAAAAGTAAAAAACTCCTAAATGTATTTTTATAGACTGGTCCAAGGTAAGCTCCATCCCCACACAAAATAAAATAAGCATTTTTTAGGCCACTACATTAACACCTCTCATAATGGCAGTGGGGGAACGGATTCCGACAGATGTTTTTTTTTACAGGGGGAACAGAATCCGACGGCAAAAAAACAGCCGTCGAGATCCGTTCCCCCTGTATTTTTTTACACAAGGAGGATCTTCTAATATCTATCAAAGTGCTGTGAATTCATAGGCCCCCATAGGCTAGTGGTCAATTCACTGACATATAGAGCTGGTGATTTGTAGGTGACGCAAGTTCAAGTCCTGGCTCGTGGCCTTTTTTTAATCCCATATTTTCCTATCATAATAAAAGTAAAAAACTCCTAAATATATTTCTATAGACTGGTGCCAGGTAAGCTCCATACCCACACAAAATAAAATATGTATTTTTAAACGCCACTACATCAAAACCTTTCATAATGGGAGTGGGGGAACGGATTCCGACAGCTGTTTTTTTTACAGGGGGAACAGAATCCGACGGCAAAAAAACTGCCGTCGAGATCCGTTCCCCCTGTATTTTTTACACAAGGAGGATCTTCTAATATCTATCAAAGTGCTGCAAATTCATAGGCCCCCATAGCCTAGTGGTCAATTCACTGACATATAGAGCTGGTGATTTGTAGGTGACACAAGTTCAAGTCCTGGCTCGTGGACTTTTTTTAATCCCATATTTTCCTATCATAATAAAAGTAAAAAACTCCTAAATATATTTTTATAGACTGGTCCCAGGTAAGCTCCATCCCCACACAAAATAAAATAAGCATTTTTTAGGCATCAACACCTCTCATAATGGCAGTGGGGGAACGGTTTCCGACAGATGTTTTTTTTTTTACAGGGGGAACAGAATCCGACGGCAAAAAAACAGCCGTCGAGATCCGTTCCCCCTGTATTTTTTACACAAAGAGGATCTTCTAATATCTGTCAAAGTGCTGCAAATTCATAGGCCCCCATTGCCTAGTGGTCAATTCACTGACATATAGAGCTGGTGATTTGTAGGTGACACAAGTTCAAGTCCTGGCTCGTGGCCTTTTTTTAATCCCATATTTTCCTATCATAATAAAAGTAAAAAACTCCTAAATATATTTCTATAGACTGGTGCCAGGTAAGCTCCATACCCACACAAAATAAAATATGTATTTTTAAATGCCACTACATCAAAACCTTTCATAATGGGAGTGGGGGAACGGATTCCGACAGATTTTTTTTTACAGGGGGAACAGAATCCGACAGCAAAAAAACAGCCGTCGAGATCCGTTCCCCCTGTATTTTTTACACAAGGAGGATCTTCTAATATCTATCAAACTGCTGATAATTCTTAGGCCCCCATAGCCTAGTGGTCAATTCACTGACATATAGAGCTGGTGATTTGTAGGTGACACAAGTTCAAGTCCTGGCTCGTGGACTTTTTTGAATCCCATATTTTCCTATCATAATAAAAGTAAAAAACTCCTAAATATATTTCTTTAGACTGGTCCCAGGTAAGTTCCATCCCCACACAAAATAAAATAAGTATTTTTTAGGCTACTACATCAACACCTTTCATAATGGGAGTTGGGGAACGGATTCCGACAGCTGTTTTTTTTACAGGGGGAACAGAATCCGACGGCAAAAAAACTGCCGTCGAGATCCGTTCCCCCTGTATTTTTTACACAAGGAGGATCTTCTAATATCTATCAAAGTGCTGCGAATTCATAGGCCCCCATAGGCTAGTGGTCAATTCACTGACATATAGAGCTGGTGATTTGTAGGTGACGCAAGTTCAAGTCCTGGCTCGTGGCCTTTTTTTAATCCCATATTTTCCTATCATAATAAAAGTAAAAAACTCCTAAATGTATTTTTATAGACTGGTCCAAGGTAAGCTCCATCCCCACACAAAATAAAATAAGCATTTTTTAGGCCACTACATTAACACCTCTCATAATGGCAGTGGGGGAACGGATTCCGACAGATGTTTTTTTTTACAGGGGGAACAGAATCCGACGGCAAAAAAACAGCCGTCGAGATCCGTTCCCCCTGTATTTTTTTACACAAGGAGGATCTTCTAATATCTATCAAAGTGCTGTGAATTCATAGGCCCCCATAGGCTAGTGGTCAATTCACTGACATATAGAGCTGGTGATTTGTAGGTGACGCAAGTTCAAGTCCTGGCTCGTGGCCTTTTTTTAATCCCATATTTTCTATCATAATAAAAGTAAAAAACTCCTAAATGTATTTTTATAGACTGGTCCAAGGTAAGCTCCATCCCCACACAAAATAAAATAAGCATTTTTTAGGCCACTACATTAACACCTCTCATAATGGCAGTGGGGGAACAGATTCCGACAGATGTTTTTTTTTACAGGGGGAACAGAATCCGACGGCAAAAAAACAGCCGTCGAGATCCGTTCCCCCTGTATTTTTTTACACAAGGAGGATCTTCTAATATCTATCAAAGTGCTGTGAATTCATAGGCCCCCATAGGCTAGTGGTCAATTCACTGACATATAGAGCTGGTGATTTGTAGGTGACGCAAGTTCAAGTCCTGGCTCGTGGCCTTTTTTTAATCCCATATTTTCCTATCATAATAAAAGTAAAAAACTCCTAAATATATTTCTATAGACTGGTGCCAGGTAAGCTCCATACCCACACAAAATAAAATATGTATTTTTAAACGCCACTACATCAAAACCTTTCATAATGGGAGTGGGGGAACGGATTCCGACAGATGTTTTTTTTACAGGGGGAACAGAATCCGACGGCAAAAAAACTGCCGTCGAGATCCGTTCCCCCTGTATTTTTTACACAAGGAGGATCTTCTAATATCTATCAAAGTGCTGCGAATTCATAGGCCCCCATAGCCTAGTGGTCAATTCACTGACATATAGAGCTGGTGATTTGTAGGTGACACAAGTTCAAGTCCTGGCTCGTGGACTTTTTTTAATCCCATATTTTCCTATCATAATAAAAGTAAAAAACTCCTAAATATATTTTTATAGACTGGTCCCAGGTAAGCTCCATCCCCACACAAAATAAAATAAGCATTTTTTAGGCATCAACACCTCTCATAATGGCAGTGGGGGAACGGTTTCCGACAGATGTTTTTTTTTTTACAGGGGGAACAGAATCCGACGGCAAAAAAACAGCCGTCGAGATCCGTTCCCCCTGTATTTTTTACACAAAGAGGATCTTCTAATATCTATCAAAGTGCTGCAAATTCATAGGCCCCCATTGCCTAGTGGTCAATTCACTGACATATAGAGCTGGTGATTTGTAGGTGACACAAGTTCAAGTCCTGGCTCGTGGCCTTTTTTTAATCCCATATTTTCCTATCATAATAAAAGTAAAAAACTCCTAAATATATTTCTATAGACTGGTGCCAGGTAAGCTCCATACCCACACAAAATAAAATATGTATTTTTAAATGCCACTACATCAAAACCTTTCATAATGGGAGTGGGGGAACGGATTCCGACAGATTTTTTTTTACAGGGGGAACAGAATCCGACAGCAAAAAAACAGCCGTCGAGATCCGTTCCCCCTGTATTTTTTACACAAGGAGGATCTTCTAATATCTATCAAACTGCTGATAATTCTTAGGCCCCCATAGCCTAGTGGTCAATTCACTGACATATAGAGCTGGTGATTTGTAGGTGACACAAGTTCAAGTCCTGGCTCGTGGACTTTTTTGAATCCCATATTTTCCTATCATAATAAAAGTAAAAAACTCCTAAATATATTTCTTTAGACTGGTCCCAGGTAAGTTCCATCCCCACACAAAATAAAATAAGTATTTTTTAGGCTACTACATCAACACCTTTCATAATGGGAGTTGGGGAACGGATTCCGACAGCTGTTTTTTTTACAGGGGGAACAGAATCCGACGGCAAAAAAACTGCCGTCGAGATCCGTTCCCCCTGTATTTTTTACACAAGGAGGATCTTCTAATATCTATCAAAGTGCTGCGAATTCATAGGCCCCCATAGGCTAGTGGTCAATTCACTGACATATAGAGCTGGTGATTTGTAGGTGACGCAAGTTCAAGTCCTGGCTCGTGGCCTTTTTTTAATCCCATATTTTCCTATCATAATAAAAGTAAAAAACTCCTAAATGTATTTTTATAGACTGGTCCAAGGTAAGCTCCATCCCCACACAAAATAAAATAAGCATTTTTTAGGTCACTACATTAACACCTCTCATAATGGCAGTGGGGGAACGGATTCCGACAGATGTTTTTTTTTACAGGGGGAACAGAATCCGACGGCAAAAAAACAGCCGTCGAGATCCGTTCCCCCTGTATTTTTTTACACAAGGAGGATCTTCTAATATCTATCAAAGTGCTGTGAATTCATAGGCCCCCATAGGCTAGTGGTCAATTCACTGACATATAGAGCTGGTGATTTGTAGGTGACGCAAGTTCAAGTCCTGGCTCGTGGCCTTTTTTTAATCCCATATTTTCCTATCATAATAAAAGTAAAAAACTCCTAAATATATTTCTATAGACTGGTGCCAGGTAAGCTCCATACCCACACAAAATAAAATATGTATTTTTAAACGCCACTACATCAAAACCTTTCATAATGGGAGTGGGGGAACGGATTCCGACAGCTGTTTTTTTTACAGGGGGAACAGAATCCGACGGCAAAAAAACTGCCGTCGAGATACGTTCCCCCTGTATTTTTTACACAAGGAGGATCTTCTAATATCTATCAAAGTGCTGCAAATTCATAGGCCCCCATAGCCTAGTGGTCAATTCACTGACATATAGAGCTGGTGATTTGTAGGTGACAAGTTCAAGTCCTGGCTCGTGGACTTTTTTTAATCCCATATTTTCCTATCATAATAAAAGTAAAAAACTCCTAAATATATTTTTATAGACTGGTCCCAGGTAAGCTCCATCCCCACACAATATAAAATAAGCATTTTTTAGGCATCAACACCTCTCATAATGGCAGTGGGGGAACGGTTTCCGACAGATGTTTTTTTTTTACAGGGGGAACAGAATCCGATGGCAAAAAAACAGCCGTCGCGATCCGTTCCCCCTGTATTTTTTACACAAAGAGGATCTTCTAATATCTATCAAAGTGCTGCAAATTCATAGGCCCCCATTGCCTAGTGGTCAATTCACTGACATATAGAGCTGGTGATTTGTAGGTGACACAAGTTCAAGTCCTGGCTCGTGGCCTTTTTTTAATCCCATATTTTCCTATCATAATAAAAGTAAAAAACTCCTAAATATATTTCTATAGACTGGTGCCAGGTAAGCTCCATACCCACACAAAATAAAATATGTATTTTTAAATGCCACTACATCAAAACCTTTCATAATGGGAGTGGGGGGGAACGGATTCCGACAGATTTTTTTTTACAGGGGGAACAGAATCCGACAGCAAAAAAACAGCCGTCGAGATCCGTTCCCCCTGTATTTTTTACACAAGGAGGATCTTCTAATATCTATCAAACTGCTGATAATTCTTAGGCCCCCATAGCCTAGTGGTCAATTCACTGACATATAGAGCTGGTGATTTGTAGGTGACACAAGTTCAAGTCCTGGCTCGTGGACTTTTTTTAATCCCATATTTTCCTATCATAATAAAAGTAAAAAACTCCTAAATATATTTCTTTAGACTGGTCCCAGGTAAGTTCCATCCACACAAAATAAAATAAGTATTTTTTAGGCTACTACATCAACACCTTTCATAATGGGAGTTGGGGAACGGATTCCTACAGCTGTTTTTTTTACAGGGGGAACAGAATCCGACGGCAAAAAAACTGCCGTCGAGATCCGTTCCCCCTGTATTTTTTACACAAGGAAGATCTTCTAATATCTATCAAAGTGCTGTAAATTCATAGGCCCCCATAGGCTAGTGGTCAATTCACTGACATATAGAGCTGGTGATTTGTAGGTGACACAAGTTCAAGTCCTGGCTCGTGGCCTTTTTTTAATCCCATATTTTCCTATCATAATAAAAGTAAAAAACTCCTAAATGTATTTTTATAGACTGGTCCAAGGTAAGCTCCATCCCCACACAAAATAAAATAAGCATTTTTTAGGCCACTACATTAACACCTCTCATAATGGCAGTGGGGGAACGGATTCCGACAGATGTTTTTTTTTACAGGGGGAACAGAATCCGACGGCAAAAAAACTGCCGTCGAGATCCGTTCCCCCTGTATTTTTTACACAAGGAGGATCTTCTAATATCTATCAAAGTGCTGCGAATTCATAGGCCCCCATAGGCTAGTGGTCAATTCACTGACATATAGAGCTGGTGATTTGTAGGTGACGCAAGTTCAAGTCCTGGCTCGTGGCCTTTTTTTAATCCCATATTTTCTATCATAATAAAAGTAAAAAACTCCTAAATGTATTTTTATAGACTGGTCCAAGGTAAGCTCCATCCCCACACAAAATAAAATAAGCATTTTTTAGGCCACTACATTAACACCTCTCATAATGGCAGTGGGGGAACGGATTCCGACAGATGTTTTTTTTTACAGGGGGAACAGAATCCGACGGCAAAAAAACAGCCGTCGAGATCCGTTCCCCCTGTATTTTTTTACACAAGGAGGATCTTCTAATATCTATCAAAGTGCTGTGAATTCATAGGCCCCCATAGGCTAGTGGTCAATTCACTGACATATAGAGCTGGTGATTTGTAGGTGACGCAAGTTCAAGTCCTGGCTCGTGGCCTTTTTTTAATCCCATATTTTCCTATCATAATAAAAGTAAAAAACTCCTAAATATATTTCTATAGACTGGTGCCAGGTAAGCTCCATACCCACACAAAATAAAATATGTATTTTTAAACGCCACTACATCAAAACCTTTCATAATGGCAGTGGGGGAACGGTTTCCGACAGATGTTTTTTTTTTACAGGGGGAACAGAATCCGATGGCAAAAAAACAGCCGTCGCGATCCGTTCCCCCTGTATTTTTTACACAAAGAGGATCTTCTAATATCTATCAAAGTGCTGCAAATTCATAGGCCCCCATTGCCTAGTGGTCAATTCACTGACATATAGAGCTGGTGATTTGTAGGTGACACAAGTTCAAGTCCTGGCTCGTGGCCTTTTTTTAATCCCATATTTTCCTATCATAATAAAAGTAAAAAACTCCTAAATATATTTCTATAGACTGGTGCCAGGTAAGCTCCATACCCACACAAAATAAAATATGTATTTTTAAATGCCACTACATCAAAACCTTTCATAATGGGAGTGGGGGGGAACGGATTCCGACAGATTTTTTTTTACAGGGGGAACAGAATCCGACAGCAAAAAAACAGCCGTCGAGATCCGTTCCCCCTGTATTTTTTACACAAGGAGGATCTTCTAATATCTATCAAACTGCTGATAATTCTTAGGCCCCCATAGCCTAGTGGTCAATTCACTGACATATAGAGCTGGTGATTTGTAGGTGACACAAGTTCAAGTCCTGGCTCGTGGACTTTTTTTAATCCCATATTTTCCTATCATAATAAAAGTAAAAAACTCCTAAATATATTTCTTTAGACTGGTCCCAGGTAAGTTCCATCCACACAAAATAAAATAAGTATTTTTTAGGCTACTACATCAACACCTCTCATAATGGCAGTGGGGGAACGGTTTCCGACAGATGTTTTTTTTTTACAGGGGGAACAGAATCCGACGGCAAAAAAACAGCCGTCGAGATCCGTTCCCCCTGTATTTTTTACACAAAGAGGATCTTCTAATATCTATCAAAGTGCTGCAAATTCATAGGCCCCCATTGCCTAGTGGTCAATTCACTGACATATAGAGCTGGTGATTTGTAGGTGACACAAGTTCAAGTCCTGGCTCATGGACTTTTTTTAATCCCATATTTTCCTATCATAATAAAAGTAAAAAACTCCTAAATATATTTCTTTAGACTGGTCCCAGGTAAGTTCCATCCCCACACAAAATAAAATAAGTATTTTTTAGGCTACTACATCAACACCTTTCATAATGGGAGTTGGGGAACGGATTCCGACAGCTGTTTTTTTTACAGGGGGAACAGAATCCGACGGCAAAAAAACTGCCGTCGAGATCCGTTCCCCCTGTATTTTTTACACAAGGAGGATCTTCTAATATCTATCAAAGTGCTGTGAATTCATAGGCCCCCATAGGCTAGTGGTCAATTCACTGACATATAGAGCTGGTGATTTGTAGGTGACGCAAGTTCAAGTCCTGGCTCGTGGCCTTTTTTTAATCCCATATTTTCCTATCATAATAAAAGTAAAAAACTCCTAAATGTATTTTTATAGACTGGTCCAAGGTAAGCTCCATCCCCACACAAAATAAAATAAGCATTTTTTAGGCATCAACACCTCTCATAATGGCAGTGGGGGAACGGTTTCCGACAGATGTTTTTTTTTTACAGGGGGAACAGAATCCGACGGTAAAAAAACAGCCGTCGAGATCCGTTCCCCCTGTATGTTTTACACAAAGAGGATCTTCTAATATCTATCAAAGTGCTGCGAATTCATAGCCCCCCATAGCCTAGTGGTCAATTCACTGACATATAGAGCTGGTGATTTGAAGGTGAAACAATTTCAAGTCCTGGCTCGTGGACTTTTTTTAATCCCATATTTTCCTATCATAATAAAAGTAAAAAACTCCTAAATATATTTTTATAGACTGGTCCCAGGTAAGCTCCATCCCCACACAAAATAAAATAAGCATTTTTTAGGCCACTACATTAACACCTCTCATAATGGGAGTGGGGGAACGGATTCCGACAGATGTTTTTTTTACAGGGGGAACAGAATCCGACGGCAAAAAAACAGCCGTCGAGATCCGTTCCCCCTGTATTTTTTTACACAAGGAGGATCTTCTAATATCTATCAAAGTGCTCTGAATTCATCGGCCCCCATAGTCTAGTGGTCAATTCACTGACATATAGAGCTGGTGATTTTTAGGTGAAACAAGTTCAAGTCCTGGCTCGTGGCCTTTTTTTAATCCCATATTTTCCTATCATAATAAAAGTAAAAAACTCCTAAATATATTTCTATAGACTGGTGCCAGGTAAGCTCCATACCCAAACAAAATAAAATATGTATTTTTAAACGCCACTACATCAAAACCTTTCATAATGGGAGTGGGGGAACGGATTACGACAGCTGTTTTTTTTACAGGGGGAACAGAATCCGACGGCAAAAAAACTGCCGTCGAGATCCGTTCCCCCTGTATTTTTTACACAAGGAGGATCTTCTAATATCTATCAAACTGCTGATAATTCTTAGGCCCCCATAGCCAAGTGGTCAATTCACTGACATATAGAGCTGGTGATTTGTAGGTGACACAAGTTCAAGTCCTGGCTCGTGGACTTTTTTTAATCCCATATTTTCCTATCATAATAAAAGTAAAAAACTCCTAAATATATTTCTTTAGACTGGTCCCAGGTAAGTTCCATCCCCACACAAAATAAAATAAGTATTTTTTAGGCTACTACATCAACACCTTTCATAATGGGAGTGGGGGAACGGATTCCGACAGCTGTTTTTTTTACAGGGGGAACAGAATCCGACGGCAAAAAAACTGCCGTCGAGATCCGTTCCCCCTGTATTTTTTACACAAGGAGGATCTTCTAATATCTATCAAAGTGCTGCGAATTCATAGGACCCCATAGCCTAGTGGTCAATTCACTGACATATAGAGCTGGTGATTTGTAGGTGACGCAAGTTCAAGTCCTGGCTCGTGGCCTTTTTTTAATCCCATATTTTCCTATCATAATAAAAGTAAAAAACTCCTAAATGTATTTTTATAGACTGGTCCAAGGTAAGCTCCATCCCCACACAAAATAAAATAAGCATTTTTTAGGCCACTACATTAACACCTCTCATAATGGCAGTGGGGGAACGGATTCCGACAGATGTTTTTTTTTACAGGGGGAACAGAATCCGACGGCAAAAAAACAGCCGTCGAGATCCGTTCCCCCTGTATTTTTTTACACAAGGAGGATCTTCTAATATCTATCAAAGTGCTGTGAATTCATAGGCCCCCATAGCCTAGTGGTCAATTCACTGACATATAGAGCTGGTGATTTTTAGGTGAAACAAGTTCAAGTCCTGGCTCGTGGTCTTTTTTTAATCCCATATTTTCCTATCATAATAAAAGTAAAAAACTCATAAATATATTTCTATAGACTGGTGCCAGGTAAGCTCCATACCCACACAAAATAAAATATGTATTTTTAAACGCCACTACATCAAAACCTTTCATAATGGGAGTGGGGGAACGGATTCCGACAGATTTTTTTTTACAGGGGGAACAGGATCCGACGGCAAAAAAACAGCCGTCGAGATCCGTTCCCCCTGTATTTTTTACACAAGGAGGATCTTCTAATATCTATCAAACTGCTGATAATTCTTAGGCCCCCATAGCCAAGTGGTCAATTCACTGACATATAGAGCTGGTGATTTGTAGGTGACACAAGTTCAAGTCCTGGCTCGTGGACTTTTTTTAATCCCATATTTTCCTATCATAATAAAAGTAAAAAACTCCTAAATATATTTTTATAGACTGGTCCCAGGTAAGCTCCATCCCCACACAAAATAAAATAAGCATTTTTTAGGCATCAACACCTCTCATAATGGCAGTGGGGGAACGGTTTCCGACAGATGTTTTTTTTTTACAGGGGGAACAGAATCCGACGGCAAAAAAACAGCCGTCGAGATCCGTTCCCCCTGTATTTTTTACACAAAGAGGATCTTCTAATATCTATCAAAGTGCTGCGAATTCATAGCCCCCCATAGCCTAGTGGTCAATTCACTGACATATAGAGCTGGTGATTTGTAGGTGAAACAAGTTCAAGTCCTGGCTCGTGGACTTTTTTTAATCCCATATTTTCCTATCATAATAAAAGTAAAAAACTCCTAAATATATTTTTATAGACTGGTCCCAGGTAAGCTCCATCCCCACACAAAATAAAATAAGCATTTTTTAGGCCACTACATTAACACCTCTCATAATGGGAGTGGGGGAACGGATTCCGACAGATGTTTTTTTTGCAGGGGGAACAGAATCCGACGGCAAAAAAACAGCTGTCGAGATCCGTTCCCCCTGTATTTTTTTACACAAGGAGGATCTTCTAATATCTATCAAAGTGCTGTGAATTCATAGGCCCCCATAGCCTAGTGGTCAATTCACTGACATATAGAGCTGGTGATTTGTAGGTGACACAAGTTCAAGTCCTGGCTCGTGGACTTTTTTTAATCCCATATCTTCCTATCATAATAAAAGTAAAAAACTCCTAAATATATTTTTATAGACTGGTCCCAGGTAAGCTCCATCCCCACACAAAATAAAATAAGCATTTTTTAGGCATCAACACCTCTCATAATGGCAGTGGGGGAACGGTTTCCGACAGATGTTTTTTTTTTACAGGGGGAACAGAATCCGACGGCAAAAAAACAGCCGTCGAGATCCGTTCCCCCTGTATTTTTTACACAAAGAGGATCTTCTAATATCTATCAAAGTGCTGCAAATTCATAGGCCCCCATTGCCTAGTGGTCAATTCACTGACATATAGAGCTGGTGATTTGTAGGTGACACAAGTTCAAGTCCTGGCTCGTGGCCTTTTTTTAATCCCATATTTTCCTATCATAATAAAAGTAAAAAACTCCTAAATATATTTCTATAGACTGGTGCCAGGTAAGCTCCATACCCACACAAAATAAAATATGTATTTTTAAATGCCACTACATCAAAACCTTTCATAATGGGAGTGGGGGAACGGATTCCGACAGATTTTTTTTTACAGGGGGAACAGAATCCGACAGCAAAAAAACAGCCGTCGAGATCCGTTCCCCCTGTATTTTTTACACAAGGAGGATCTTCTAATATCTATCAAACTGCTGACAATTCTTAGGCCCCCATAGCCTAGTGGTCAATTCACTGACATATAGAGCTGGTGATTTGTAGGTGACACAAGTTCAAGTCCTGGCTCGTGGACTTTTTTTAATCCCATATTTTCCTATCATAATAAAAGTAAAAAACTCCTAAATATATTTCTTTAGACTGGTCCCAGGTAAGTTCCATCCCCACACAAAATAAAATAAGTATTTTTTAGGCTACTACATCAACACCTTTCATAATGGGAGTTGGGGAACGGATTCCGACAGCTGTTTTTTTTACAGGGGGAACAGAATCCGACGGCAAAAAAACTGCCGTCGAGATCCGTTCCCCCTGTATTTTTTACACAAGGAGGATCTTCTAATATCTATCAAAGTGCTGCGAATTCATAGGCCCCCATAGGCTAGTGGTCAATTCACTGACATATAGAGCTGGTGATTTGTAGGTGACGCAAGTTCAAGTCCTGGCTCGTGGCCTTTTTTTAATCCCATATTTTCTATCATAATAAAAGTAAAAAACTCCTAAATGTATTTTTATAGACTGGTCCAAGGTAAGCTCCATCCCCACACAAAATAAAATAAGCATTTTTTAGGCCACTACATTAACACCTCTCATAATGGCAGTGGGGGAACGGATTCCGACAGATGTTTTTTTTTACAGGGGGAACAGAATCCGACGGCAAAAAAACAGCCGTCGAGATCCGTTCCCCCTGTATTTTTTTACACAAGGAGGATCTTCTAATATCTATCAAAGTGCTGTGAATTCATAGGCCCCCATAGGCTAGTGGTCAATTCACTGACATATAGAGCTGGTGATTTGTAGGTGACGCAAGTTCAAGTCCTGGCTCGTGGCCTTTTTTTAATCCCATATTTTCCTATCATAATAAAAGTAAAAAACTCCTAAATATATTTCTATAGACTGGTGCCAGGTAAGCTCCATACCCACACAAAATAAAATATGTATTTTTAAACGCCACTACATCAAAACCTTTCATAATGGGAGTGGGGGAACGGATTCCGACAGCTGTTTTTTTTACAGGGGGAACAGAATCCGACGGCAAAAAAACTGCCGTCGAGATCCGTTCCCCCTGTATTTTTTACACAAGGAGGATCTTCTAATATCTATCAAAGTGCTGCAAATTCATAGGCCCCCATAGCCTAGTGGTCAATTCACTGACATATAGAGCTGGTGATTTGTAGGTGACACAAGTTCAAGTCCTGGCTCGTGGACTTTTTTTAATCCCATATTTTCCTATCATAATAAAAGTAAAAAACTCCTAAATATATTTTTATAGACTGGTCCCAGGTAAGCTCCATCCCCACACAAAATAAAATAAGCATTTTTTAGGCATCAACACCTCTCATAATGGCAGTGGGGGAACGGTTTCCGACAGATGTTTTTTTTTTTACAGGGGGAACAGAATCCGACGGCAAAAAAACAGCCGTCGAGATCCGTTCCCCCTGTATTTTTTACACAAAGAGGATCTTCTAATATCTGTCAAAGTGCTGCAAATTCATAGGCCCCCATTGCCTAGTGGTCAATTCACTGACATATAGAGCTGGTGATTTGTAGGTGACACAAGTTCAAGTCCTGGCTCGTGGCCTTTTTTTAATCCCATATTTTCCTATCATAATAAAAGTAAAAAACTCCTAAATATATTTCTATAGACTGGTGCCAGGTAAGCTCCATACCCACACAAAATAAAATATGTATTTTTAAATGCCACTACATCAAAACCTTTCATAATGGGAGTGGGGGAACGGATTCCGACAGATTTTTTTTTACAGGGGGAACAGAATCCGACAGCAAAAAAACAGCCGTCGAGATCCGTTCCCCCTGTATTTTTTACACAAGGAGGATCTTCTAATATCTATCAAACTGCTGATAATTCTTAGGCCCCCATAGCCTAGTGGTCAATTCACTGACATATAGAGCTGGTGATTTGTAGGTGACACAAGTTCAAGTCCTGGCTCGTGGACTTTTTTGAATCCCATATTTTCCTATCATAATAAAAGTAAAAAACTCCTAAATATATTTCTTTAGACTGGTCCCAGGTAAGTTCCATCCCCACACAAAATAAAATAAGTATTTTTTAGGCTACTACATCAACACCTTTCATAATGGGAGTTGGGGAACGGATTCCGACAGCTGTTTTTTTTACAGGGGGAACAGAATCCGACGGCAAAAAAACTGCCGTCGAGATCCGTTCCCCCTGTATTTTTTACACAAGGAGGATCTTCTAATATCTATCAAAGTGCTGCGAATTCATAGGCCCCCATAGGCTAGTGGTCAATTCACTGACATATAGAGCTGGTGATTTGTAGGTGACGCAAGTTCAAGTCCTGGCTCGTGGCCTTTTTTTAATCCCATATTTTCCTATCATAATAAAAGTAAAAAACTCCTAAATGTATTTTTATAGACTGGTCCAAGGTAAGCTCCATCCCCACACAAAATAAAATAAGCATTTTTTAGGCCACTACATTAACACCTCTCATAATGGCAGTGGGGGAACGGATTCCGACAGATGTTTTTTTTTACAGGGGGAACAGAATCCGACGGCAAAAAAACAGCCGTCGAGATCCGTTCCCCCTGTATTTTTTTACACAAGGAGGATCTTCTAATATCTATCAAAGTGCTGTGAATTCATAGGCCCCCATAGGCTAGTGGTCAATTCACTGACATATAGAGCTGGTGATTTGTAGGTGACGCAAGTTCAAGTCCTGGCTCGTGGCCTTTTTTTAATCCCATATTTTCTATCATAATAAAAGTAAAAAACTCCTAAATGTATTTTTATAGACTGGTCCAAGGTAAGCTCCATCCCCACACAAAATAAAATAAGCATTTTTTAGGCCACTACATTAACACCTCTCATAATGGCAGTGGGGGAACAGATTCCGACAGATGTTTTTTTTTACAGGGGGAACAGAATCCGACGGCAAAAAAACAGCCGTCGAGATCCGTTCCCCCTGTATTTTTTTACACAAGGAGGATCTTCTAATATCTATCAAAGTGCTGTGAATTCATAGGCCCCCATAGGCTAGTGGTCAATTCACTGACATATAGAGCTGGTGATTTGTAGGTGACGCAAGTTCAAGTCCTGGCTCGTGGCCTTTTTTTAATCCCATATTTTCCTATCATAATAAAAGTAAAAAACTCCTAAATATATTTCTATAGACTGGTGCCAGGTAAGCTCCATACCCACACAAAATAAAATATGTATTTTTAAACGCCACTACATCAAAACCTTTCATAATGGGAGTGGGGGAACGGATTCCGACAGATGTTTTTTTTACAGGGGGAACAGAATCCGACGGCAAAAAAACTGCCGTCGAGATCCGTTCCCCCTGTATTTTTTACACAAGGAGGATCTTCTAATATCTATCAAAGTGCTGCGAATTCATAGGCCCCCATAGCCTAGTGGTCAATTCACTGACATATAGAGCTGGTGATTTGTAGGTGACACAAGTTCAAGTCCTGGCTCGTGGACTTTTTTTAATCCCATATTTTCCTATCATAATAAAAGTAAAAAACTCCTAAATATATTTTTATAGACTGGTCCCAGGTAAGCTCCATCCCCACACAAAATAAAATAAGCATTTTTTAGGCATCAACACCTCTCATAATGGCAGTGGGGGAACGGTTTCCGACAGATGTTTTTTTTTTTACAGGGGGAACAGAATCCGACGGCAAAAAAACAGCCGTCGAGATCCGTTCCCCCTGTATTTTTTACACAAAGAGGATCTTCTAATATCTATCAAAGTGCTGCAAATTCATAGGCCCCCATTGCCTAGTGGTCAATTCACTGACATATAGAGCTGGTGATTTGTAGGTGACACAAGTTCAAGTCCTGGCTCGTGGCCTTTTTTTAATCCCATATTTTCCTATCATAATAAAAGTAAAAAACTCCTAAATATATTTCTATAGACTGGTGCCAGGTAAGCTCCATACCCACACAAAATAAAATATGTATTTTTAAATGCCACTACATCAAAACCTTTCATAATGGGAGTGGGGGAACGGATTCCGACAGATTTTTTTTTACAGGGGGAACAGAATCCGACAGCAAAAAAACAGCCGTCGAGATCCGTTCCCCCTGTATTTTTTACACAAGGAGGATCTTCTAATATCTATCAAACTGCTGATAATTCTTAGGCCCCCATAGCCTAGTGGTCAATTCACTGACATATAGAGCTGGTGATTTGTAGGTGACACAAGTTCAAGTCCTGGCTCGTGGACTTTTTTGAATCCCATATTTTCCTATCATAATAAAAGTAAAAAACTCCTAAATATATTTCTTTAGACTGGTCCCAGGTAAGTTCCATCCCCACACAAAATAAAATAAGTATTTTTTAGGCTACTACATCAACACCTTTCATAATGGGAGTTGGGGAACGGATTCCGACAGCTGTTTTTTTTACAGGGGGAACAGAATCCGACGGCAAAAAAACTGCCGTCGAGATCCGTTCCCCCTGTATTTTTTACACAAGGAGGATCTTCTAATATCTATCAAAGTGCTGCGAATTCATAGGCCCCCATAGGCTAGTGGTCAATTCACTGACATATAGAGCTGGTGATTTGTAGGTGACGCAAGTTCAAGTCCTGGCTCGTGGCCTTTTTTTAATCCCATATTTTCCTATCATAATAAAAGTAAAAAACTCCTAAATGTATTTTTATAGACTGGTCCAAGGTAAGCTCCATCCCCACACAAAATAAAATAAGCATTTTTTAGGTCACTACATTAACACCTCTCATAATGGCAGTGGGGGAACGGATTCCGACAGATGTTTTTTTTTACAGGGGGAACAGAATCCGACGGCAAAAAAACAGCCGTCGAGATCCGTTCCCCCTGTATTTTTTTACACAAGGAGGATCTTCTAATATCTATCAAAGTGCTGTGAATTCATAGGCCCCCATAGGCTAGTGGTCAATTCACTGACATATAGAGCTGGTGATTTGTAGGTGACGCAAGTTCAAGTCCTGGCTCGTGGCCTTTTTTTAATCCCATATTTTCCTATCATAATAAAAGTAAAAAACTCCTAAATATATTTCTATAGACTGGTGCCAGGTAAGCTCCATACCCACACAAAATAAAATATGTATTTTTAAACGCCACTACATCAAAACCTTTCATAATGGGAGTGGGGGAACGGATTCCGACAGCTGTTTTTTTTACAGGGGGAACAGAATCCGACGGCAAAAAAACTGCCGTCGAGATCCGTTCCCCCTGTATTTTTTACACAAGGAGGATCTTCTAATATCTATCAAAGTGCTGCAAATTCATAGGCCCCCATAGCCTAGTGGTCAATTCACTGACATATAGAGCTGGTGATTTGTAGGTGACAAGTTCAAGTCCTGGCTCGTGGACTTTTTTTAATCCCATATTTTCCTATCATAATAAAAGTAAAAAACTCCTAAATATATTTTTATAGACTGGTCCCAGGTAAGCTCCATCCCCACACAATATAAAATAAGCATTTTTTAGGCATCAACACCTCTCATAATGGCAGTGGGGGAACGGTTTCCGACAGATGTTTTTTTTTTACAGGGGGAACAGAATCCGATGGCAAAAAAACAGCCGTCGCGATCCGTTCCCCCTGTATTTTTTACACAAAGAGGATCTTCTAATATCTATCAAAGTGCTGCAAATTCATAGGCCCCCATTGCCTAGTGGTCAATTCACTGACATATAGAGCTGGTGATTTGTAGGTGACACAAGTTCAAGTCCTGGCTCGTGGCCTTTTTTTAATCCCATATTTTCCTATCATAATAAAAGTAAAAAACTCCTAAATATATTTCTATAGACTGGTGCCAGGTAAGCTCCATACCCACACAAAATAAAATATGTATTTTTAAATGCCACTACATCAAAACCTTTCATAATGGGAGTGGGGGGGAACGGATTCCGACAGATTTTTTTTTACAGGGGGAACAGAATCCGACAGCAAAAAAACAGCCGTCGAGATCCGTTCCCCCTGTATTTTTTACACAAGGAGGATCTTCTAATATCTATCAAACTGCTGATAATTCTTAGGCCCCCATAGCCTAGTGGTCAATTCACTGACATATAGAGCTGGTGATTTGTAGGTGACACAAGTTCAAGTCCTGGCTCGTGGACTTTTTTTAATCCCATATTTTCCTATCATAATAAAAGTAAAAAACTCCTAAATATATTTCTTTAGACTGGTCCCAGGTAAGTTCCATCCACACAAAATAAAATAAGTATTTTTTAGGCTACTACATCAACACCTTTCATAATGGGAGTTGGGGAACGGATTCCTACAGCTGTTTTTTTTACAGGGGGAACAGAATCCGACGGCAAAAAAACTGCCGTCGAGATCCGTTCCCCCTGTATTTTTTACACAAGGAAGATCTTCTAATATCTATCAAAGTGCTGTGAATTCATAGGCCCCCATAGGCTAGTGGTCAATTCACTGACATATAGAGCTGGTGATTTGTAGGTGACACAAGTTCAAGTCCTGGCTCGTGGCCTTTTTTTAATCCCATATTTTCCTATCATAATAAAAGTAAAAAACTCCTAAATGTATTTTTATAGACTGGTCCAAGGTAAGCTCCATCCCCACACAAAATAAAATAAGCATTTTTTAGGCCACTACATTAACACCTCTCATAATGGCAGTGGGGGAACGGATTCCGACAGATGTTTTTTTTTACAGGGGGAACAGAATCCGACGGCAAAAAAACTGCCGTCGAGATCCGTTCCCCCTGTATTTTTTACACAAGGAGGATCTTCTAATATCTATCAAAGTGCTGCGAATTCATAGGCCCCCATAGGCTAGTGGTCAATTCACTGACATATAGAGCTGGTGATTTGTAGGTGACGCAAGTTCAAGTCCTGGCTCGTGGCCTTTTTTTAATCCCATATTTTCTATCATAATAAAAGTAAAAAACTCCTAAATGTATTTTTATAGACTGGTCCAAGGTAAGCTCCATCCCCACACAAAATAAAATAAGCATTTTTTAGGCCACTACATTAACACCTCTCATAATGGCAGTGGGGGAACGGATTCCGACAGATGTTTTTTTTTACAGGGGGAACAGAATCCGACGGCAAAAAAACAGCCGTCGAGATCCGTTCCCCCTGTATTTTTTTACACAAGGAGGATCTTCTAATATCTATCAAAGTGCTGTGAATTCATAGGCCCCCATAGGCTAGTGGTCAATTCACTGACATATAGAGCTGGTGATTTGTAGGTGACGCAAGTTCAAGTCCTGGCTCGTGGCCTTTTTTTAATCCCATATTTTCCTATCATAATAAAAGTAAAAAACTCCTAAATATATTTCTATAGACTGGTGCCAGGTAAGCTCCATACCCACACAAAATAAAATATGTATTTTTAAACGCCACTACATCAAAACCTTTCATAATGGCAGTGGGGGAACGGTTTCCGACAGATGTTTTTTTTTTTACAGGGGGAACAGAATCCGATGGCAAAAAAACAGCCGTCGCGATCCGTTCCCCCTGTATTTTTTACACAAAGAGGATCTTCTAATATCTATCAAAGTGCTGCAAATTCATAGGCCCCCATTGCCTAGTGGTCAATTCACTGACATATAGAGCTGGTGATTTGTAGGTGACACAAGTTCAAGTCCTGGCTCGTGGCCTTTTTTTAATCCCATATTTTCCTATCATAATAAAAGTAAAAAACTCCTAAATATATTTCTATAGACTGGTGCCAGGTAAGCTCCATACCCACACAAAATAAAATATGTATTTTTAAATGCCACTACATCAAAACCTTTCATAATGGGAGTGGGGGGGAACGGATTCCGACAGATTTTTTTTTACAGGGGGAACAGAATCCGACAGCAAAAAAACAGCCGTCGAGATCCGTTCCCCCTGTATTTTTTACACAAGGAGGATCTTCTAATATCTATCAAACTGCTGATAATTCTTAGGCCCCCATAGCCTAGTGGTCAATTCACTGACATATAGAGCTGGTGATTTGTAGGTGACACAAGTTCAAGTCCTGGCTCGTGGACTTTTTTTAATCCCATATTTTCCTATCATAATAAAAGTAAAAAACTCCTAAATATATTTCTTTAGACTGGTCCCAGGTAAGTTCCATCCACACAAAATAAAATAAGTATTTTTTAGGCTACTACATCAACACCTCTCATAATGGCAGTGGGGGAACGGTTTCCGACAGATGTTTTTTTTTTACAGGGGGAACAGAATCCGACGGCAAAAAAACAGCCGTCGAGATCCGTTCCCCCTGTATTTTTTACACAAAGAGGATCTTCTAATATCTATCAAAGTGCTGCAAATTCATAGGCCCCCATTGCCTAGTGGTCAATTCACTGACATATAGAGCTGGTGATTTGTAGGTGACACAAGTTCAAGTCCTGGCTCATGGACTTTTTTTAATCCCATATTTTCCTATCATAATAAAAGTAAAAAACTCCTAAATATATTTCTTTAGACTGGTCCCAGGTAAGTTCCATCCCCACACAAAATAAAATAAGTATTTTTTAGGCTACTACATCAACACCTTTCATAATGGGAGTTGGGGAACGGATTCCGACAGCTGTTTTTTTTACAGGGGGAACAGAATCCGACGGCAAAAAAACTGCCGTCGAGATCCGTTCCCCCTGTATTTTTTACACAAGGAGGATCTTCTAATATCTATCAAAGTGCTGTGAATTCATAGGCCCCCATAGGCTAGTGGTCAATTCACTGACATATAGAGCTGGTGATTTGTAGGTGACGCAAGTTCAAGTCCTGGCTCGTGGCCTTTTTTTAATCCCATATTTTCCTATCATAATAAAAGTAAAAAACTCCTAAATGTATTTTTATAGACTGGTCCAAGGTAAGCTCCATCCCCACACAAAATAAAATAAGCATTTTTTAGGCATCAACACCTCTCATAATGGCAGTGGGGGAACGGTTTCCGACAGATGTTTTTTTTTTACAGGGGGAACAGAATCCGACGGTAAAAAAACAGCCGTCGAGATCCGTTCCCCCTGTATGTTTTACACAAAGAGGATCTTCTAATATCTATCAAAGTGCTGCGAATTCATAGCCCCCCATAGCCTAGTGGTCAATTCACTGACATATAGAGCTGGTGATTTGAAGGTGAAACAATTTCAAGTCCTGGCTCGTGGACTTTTTTTAATCCCATATTTTCCTATCATAATAAAAGTAAAAAACTCCTAAATATATTTTTATAGACTGGTCCCAGGTAAGCTCCATCCCCACACAAAATAAAATAAGCATTTTTTAGGCCACTACATTAACACCTCTCATAATGGGAGTGGGGGAACGGATTCCGACAGATGTTTTTTTTACAGGGGGAACAGAATCCGACGGCAAAAAAACAGCCGTCGAGATCCGTTCCCCCTGTATTTTTTTACACAAGGAGGATCTTCTAATATCTATCAAAGTGCTCTGAATTCATCGGCCCCCATAGTCTAGTGGTCAATTCACTGACATATAGAGCTGGTGATTTTTAGGTGAAACAAGTTCAAGTCCTGGCTCGTGGCCTTTTTTTAATCCCATATTTTCCTATCATAATAAAAGTAAAAAACTCCTAAATATATTTCTATAGACTGGTGCCAGGTAAGCTCCATACCCAAACAAAATAAAATATGTATTTTTAAACGCCACTACATCAAAACCTTTCATAATGGGAGTGGGGGAACGGATTACGACAGCTGTTTTTTTTACAGGGGGAACAGAATCCGACGGCAAAAAAACTGCCGTCGAGATCCGTTCCCCCTGTATTTTTTACACAAGGAGGATCTTCTAATATCTATCAAACTGCTGATAATTCTTAGGCCCCCATAGCCAAGTGGTCAATTCACTGACATATAGAGCTGGTGATTTGTAGGTGACACAAGTTCAAGTCCTGGCTCGTGGACTTTTTTTAATCCCATATTTTCCTATCATAATAAAAGTAAAAAACTCCTAAATATATTTCTTTAGACTGGTCCCAGGTAAGTTCCATCCCCACACAAAATAAAATAAGTATTTTTTAGGCTACTACATCAACACCTTTCATAATGGGAGTGGGGGAACGGATTCCGACAGCTGTTTTTTTTACAGGGGGAACAGAATCCGACGGCAAAAAAACTGCCGTCGAGATCCGTTCCCCCTGTATTTTTTACACAAGGAGGATCTTCTAATATCTATCAAAGTGCTGCGAATTCATAGGACCCCATAGCCTAGTGGTCAATTCACTGACATATAGAGCTGGTGATTTGTAGGTGACGCAAGTTCAAGTCCTGGCTCGTGGCCTTTTTTTAATCCCATATTTTCCTATCATAATAAAAGTAAAAAACTCCTAAATATATTTTTATAGACTGGTCCAAGGTAAGCTCCATCCCCACACAAAATAAAATAAGCATTTTTTAGGCCACTACTTTAACACCTCTCATAATGGCAGTGGGGGAACGGATTCCGACAGATGTTTTTTTTTTACAGGGGGAACAGAATCCGACGGCAAAAAAACAGCCGTCGAGATCCGTTCCCCCTGTATTTTTTTACACAAGGAGGATCTTCTAATATCTATCAAAGTGCTGCTAATTCTTAGGCCCCCATAGCCTAGTGGTCAGTTCACTGACATATAGAGCTGGTGATTTGTAGGTGACACAAGTTCAAGTCCTGGCTCGTGGACTTTTTTTAATCCCATATTTTCCTATCATAATAAAAGTAAAAAACTCCTAAATATATTTCTTTAGACTGGTCCCAGGTAAGTTCCATCCCCACACAAAATAAAATAAGTATTTTTTAGGCTACTACATCAACACCTTTCATAATGGGAGTGGGGGAACGGATTCCGACAGCTGTTTTTTTTACAGGGGGAACAGAATCCGACGGCAAAAAAACTGCCGTCGAGATCCGTTCCCCCTGTATTTTTTACACAAGGAGGATCTTCTAATATCTATCAAAGTGCTGCGAATTCATAGGCCCCCATAGCCTAGTGGTCAATTCACTGACATATAGAGCTGGTGATTTGTAGGTGACGCAAGTTCAAGTCCTGGCTCGTGGATTTTTTTTAATCCCATATTTTCCTATCATAATAAAAGTAAAAAACTCCTAAATATATTTCTATAGACTGGTGCCAGGTAAGCTCCATACCCAAACAAAATAAAATATGTATTTTTAAACGCCACTACATCAAAACCTTTCATAATGGGAGTGGGGGAACGGATTACGACAGCTGTTTTTTTTACAGGGGGAACAGAATCCGACGGCAAAAAAACTGCCGTCGAGATCCGTTCCCCCTGTATTTTTTACACAAGGAGGATCTTCTAATATCTATCAAACTGCTGATAATTCTTAGGCCCCCATAGCCAAGTGGTCAATTCACTGACATATAGAGCTGGTGATTTGTAGGTGACACAAGTTCAAGTCCTGGCTCGTGGACTTTTTTTAATCCCATATTTTCCTATCATAATAAAAGTAAAAAACTCCTAAATATATTTCTTTAGACTGGTCCCAGGTAAGTTCCATCCCCACACAAAATAAAATAAGTATTTTTTAGGCTACTACATCAACACCTTTCATAATGGGAGTGGGGGAACGGATTCCGACAGCTGTTTTTTTTACAGGGGGAACAGAATCCGACGGCAAAAAAACTGCCGTCGAGATCCGTTCCCCCTGTATTTTTTACACAAGGAGGATCTTCTAATATCTATCAAAGTGCTGCGAATTCATAGGCCCCCATAGCCTAGTGGTCAATTCACTGACAATATAGAGCTGGTGATTTGTAGGTGACGCAAGTTCAAGTCCTGGCTCGTGGCCTTTTTTTAATCCCATATTTTCCTATCATAATAAAAGTAAAAAACTCCTAAATATATTTTTATAGACTGGTCCAAGGTAAGCTCCATCCCCACACAAAATAAAATAAGCATTTTTTAGGCCACTACTTTAACACCTCTCATAATGGCAGTGGGGGAACGGATTCCGACAGATGTTTTTTTTTTACAGGGGGAACAGAATCCGACGGCAAAAAAACAGCCGTCGAGATCCGTTCCCCCTGTATTTTTTTACACAAGGAGGATCTTCTAATATCTATCAAAGTGCTGCTAATTCTTAGGCCCCCATAGCCTAGTGGTCAGTTCACTGACATATAGAGCTGGTGATTTGTAGGTGACACAAGTTCAAGTCCTGGCTCGTGGACTTTTTTTAATCCCATATTTTCCTATCATAATAAAAGTAAAAAACTCCTAAATATATTTCTTTAGACTGGTCCCAGGTAAGTTCCATCCCCACACAAAATAAAATAAGTATTTTTTAGGCTACTACATCAACACCTTTCATAATGGGAGTGGGGGAACGGATTCCGACAGCTGTTTTTTTTACAGGGGGAACAGAATCCGACGGCAAAAAAACTGCCGTCGAGATCCGTTCCCCCTGTATTTTTTACACAAGGAGGATCTTCTAATATCTATCAAAGTGCTGCGAATTCATAGGCCCCCATAGCCTAGTGGTCAATTCACTGACATATAGAGCTGGTGATTTGTAGGTGACGCAAGTTCAAGTCCTGGCTCGTGGCCTTTTTTTAATCCCATATTTTCCTATCATAATAAAAGTAAAAAACTCCTAAATATATTTTTATAGACTGGTCCAAGGTAAGCTCCATCCCCACACAAAATAAAATAAGCATTTTTTAGGCCACTACTTTAACACCTCTCATAATGGCAGTGGGGGAACGGATTCCGACAGATGTTTTTTTTTTACAGGGGGAACAGAATCCGACGGCAAAAAAACAGCCGTCGAGATCCGTTCCCCCTGTATTTTTTTACACAAGGAGGATCTTCTAATATCTATCAAAGTGCTGCTAATTCTTAGGCCCCCATAGCCTAGTGGTCAGTTCACTGACATATAGAGCTGGTGATTTGTAGGTGACACAAGTTCAAGTCCTGGCTCGTGGACTTTTTTTAATCCCATATTTTCCTATCATAATAAAAGTAAAAAACTCCTAAATATATTTCTTTAGACTGGTCCCAGGTAAGTTCCATCCCCACACAAAATAAAATAAGTATTTTTTAGGCTACTACATCAACACCTTTCATAATGGGAGTGGGGGAACGGATTCCGACAGATTTTTTTTTACAGGGGGAACAGAATCCGATGGCAAAAAAACAGCCGTCGAGATCCGTTCCCCCTGTATTTTTTACACAAGGAGGATCTTCTAATATCTATCAAACTGCTGATAATTCTTAGGACCCCATAGCCAAGTGGTCAATTCACTGACATATAGAGCTGGTGATTTGTAGGTGACACAAGTTCAAGTCCTGGCTCGTGGACTTTTTTTAATCCCATATTTTCCTATCATAATAAAAGTAAAAAACTCCTAAATATATTTTTATAGACTGGTCCCAGGTAAGCTCCATCCCCACACAAAATAAAATAAGCATTTTTTAGGCATCAACACCTCTCATAATGGCAGTGGGGGAACGGTTTCCGACAGATGTTTTTTTTTTACAGGGGGAACAGAATCCGACGGCAAAAAAACAGCCGTCGAGATCCGTTCCCCCTGTATTTTTTACACAAAGAGGATCTTCTAATATCTATCAAAGTGCTGCGAATTCATAGCCCCCCATAGCCTAGTGGTCAATTCACTGACATATAGAGCTGGTGATTTGTAGGTGAAACAAGTTCAAGTCCTGGCTCGTGGACTTTTTTTAATCCCATATTTTCCTATCATAATAAAAGTAAAAAACTCCTAAATATATTTTTATAGACTGGTCCCAGGTAAGCTCCATCCCCACACAAAATAAAATAAGCATTTTTTAGGCCACTACATTAACACCTCTCATAATGGGAGTGGGGGAACGGATTCCGACAGATGTTTTTTTTGCAGGGGGAACAGAATCCGACGGCAAAAAAACAGCTGTCGAGATCCGTTCCCCCTGTATTTTTTTACACAAGGAGGATCTTCTAATATCTATCAAAGTGCTGCGAATTAATAGGCCCCCATAGCCTAGTGGTCTATTCACTGACATATAGAGCTGGTGATTTTTAGGTGAAACAAGTTCAAGTCCTGGCTCGTGGCCTTTTTTTAATCACAAATTTTCCTATCATAATAAAAGTAAAAAACTCCTAAATATATTTCTATAGACTGGTCCCAGGTAAGTTCCATCCCCACACAAAATAAAATAAGTATTTTTTAGGCTACTACATCAACACCTTTCATAATGGGAGTGGGGGAACGGATTCCGACAGCTGTTTTTTTTACAGGGGGAACAGAATCCGACGGCAAAAAAACTGCCGTCGAGATTCGTTCCCCCTGTATTTTTTACACAAGGAGGATCTTCTAATATCTATCAAAGTGCTGCGAATTCATAGGCCCCCATAGCCTAGTGGTCAATTCACTGACATATAGAGCTGGTGATTTGTAGGTGACACAAGTTCAAGTCCTGGCTCGTGGACTTTTTTTAATCCCATATTTTCCTATCATAATAAAAGTAAAAAACTCCTAAATATATTTTTATAGACTGGTCCCAGGTAAGCTCCATCCCCACACAAAATAAAATAAGCATTTTTTAGGCATCAACACCTCTCATAATGGCAGTGGGGGAACGGTTTCCGACAGATGTTTTTTTTTTACAGGGGGAACAGAATCCGGCGGCAAAAAAACAGCCGTCGAGATCCGTTCCCCCTGTATTTTTTACACAAAGAGGATCTTCTAATATCTATCAAAGTGCTGCAAATTCATGGGCCCCATTGCCTAGTGGTCAATTCACTGACATATAGAGCTGGTGATTTGTAGGTGACACAAGTTCAAGTCCTGGCTCGTGGCCTTTTTTTAATCCCATATTTTCCTATCATAATAAAAGTTAAAAACTCCTAAATATATTTCTATAGACTGGTGCCAGGTAAGCTCCATACCCACACAAAATAAAATATGTGTTTTTAAATGCCACTACATCAAAACCTTTCATAATGGGAGTGGGGGAACGGATTCCGACAGATTTTTTTTTACAGGGGGAACAGAATCCGACAGCAAAAAAACAGCCGTCGAGATCCGTTCCCCCTGTATTTTTTACACAAGGAGGATCTTCTAATATCTATCAAACTGCTGATAATTCTTAGGCCCCCATAGCCTAGTGGTCAATTCACTGACATATAGAGCTGGTGATTTGTAGGTGACACAAGTTCAAGTCCTGGCTCGTGGACTTTTTTTAATCCCATATTTTCCTATCATAATAAAAGTAAAAAACTCCTAAATATATTTCTTTAGACTGGTCCCAGGTAAGTTCCATCCCCACACAAAATAAAATAAGTATTTTTTAGGCTACTACATCAACACCTTTCATAATGGGAGTTGGGGAACGGATTCCGACAGCTGTTTTTTTTACAGGGGGAACAGAATCCGACGGCAAAAAAACTGCCGTCGAGATCCGTTCCCCCTGTATTTTTTACACAAGGAGGATCTTCTAATATCTATCAAAGTGCTGTGAATTCATAGGCCCCCATAGGCTAGTGGTCAATTCACTGACATATAGAGCTGGTGATTTGTAGGTGACGCAAGTTCAAGTCCTGGCTCGTGGCCTTTTTTTAATCCCATATTTTCCTATCATAATAAAAGTAAAAAACTCCTAAATGTATTTTTATAGACTGGTCCAAGGTAAGCTCCATCCCCACACAAAATAAAATAAGCATTTTTTAGGCCACTACATTAACACCTCTCATAATGGCAGTGGGGGAACGGATTCCGACAGATGTTTTTTTTTACAGGGGGGACAGAATCCGACGGCAAAAAAACAGCCGTCGAGATCCGTTCCCCCTGTATTTTTTTACACAAGGAGGATCTTCTAATATCTATCAAAGTGCTGTGAATTCATAGGCCCCCATAGGCTAGTGGTCAATTCACTGACATATAGAGCTGGTGATTTGTAGGTGACGCAAGTTCAAGTCCTGGCTCGTGGCCTTTTTTTAATCCCATATTTTCCTATCATAATAAAAGTAAAAAACTCCTAAATGTATTTTTATAGACTGGTCCAAGGTAAGCTCCATCCCCACATAAAATAAAATAAGCATTTTTTAGGCCACTACATTAACACCTCTCATAATGGCAGTGGGGGAACGGATTCCGACAGATGTTTTTTTACAGGGGGAACAGAATCCGACGGCAAAAAAACAGCCGTCGAGATCCGTTCCCCCTGTATTTTTTTACACAAGGAGGATCTTCTAATATCTATCAAAGTGCTGTGAATTCATAGGCCCCCATAGGCTAGTGGTCAATTCACTGACATATAGAGCTGGTGATTTGTAGGTGACGCAAGTTCAAGTCCTGGCTCGTGGCCTTTTTTTAATCCCATATTTTCCTATCATAATAAAAGTAAAAAACTCCTAAATGTATTTTTATAGACTGGTCCAAGGTAAGCTCCATCCCCACACAAAATAAAATAAGCATTTTTTAGGCCACTACATTAACACCTCTCATAATGGCAGTGGGGGAACGGATTCCGACAGATGTTTTTTTTTACAGGGGGAACAGAATCCGACGGCAAAAAAACAGCCGTCGAGATCCGTTCCCCCTGTATTTTTTTACACAAGGAGGATCTTCTAATATCTATCAAAGTGCTGTGAATTCATAGGCCCCCATAGCCTAGTGGTCAATTCACTGACATATAGAGCTGGTGATTTTTAGGTGACACAAGTTCAAGTCCTGGCTCGTGGACTTTTTTTAATCCCATATTTTCCTATCATAATAAAAGTAAAAAACTCCTAAATATATTTCTTTAGACTGGTCCCAGGTAAGTTCCATCCCCACACAAAATAAAATAAGTATTTTTTAGGCTACTACATCAACACCTTTCATAATGGGAGTGGGGGAACGGATTCCGACAGCTGTTTTTTTTACAGGGGGAACAGAATCCGACGGCAAAAAAACTGCCGTCGAGATTCGTTCCCCCTGTATTTTTTACACAAGGAGGATCTTCTAATATCTATCAAACTGCTGATAATTCTTAGGCCCCCATAGCCAAGTGGTCAATTCACTGACATATAGAGCTGGTGATTTGTAGGTGACACAAGTTCAAGTCCTGGCTCGTGGACTTTTTTTAATCCCATATTTTCCTATCATAATAAAAGTAAAAAACTCCTAAATATATTTCTTTAGACTGGTCCCAGGTAAGTTCCATCCCCACAAAAAATAAAATAAGAATTTTTTAGGCTACTACATCAACACCTTTCATAATGGGAGTGGGGGAACGGATTCCGACAGCTGTTTTTTTTACAGGGGGAACAGAATCCGACGGCAAAAAAACTGCCGTCGAGATCCGTTCCCCCTGTATTTTTTACACAAGGAGGATCTTCTAATATCTATCAAAGTGCTGTGAATTCATAGGCCCCCATAGCCTAGTGATCAATTCACTGACATATAGAGCTGGTGATTTGTAGGTGACACAAGTTCAAGTCCTGGCTCGTGGACTTTTTTTAATCCCATATTTTCCTATCATAATAAAAGTAAAAAACTCCTAAATATATTTTTATAGACTGGTCCCAGGTAAGCTCCATCCCCACACAAAATAAAATAAGCATTTTTTAGGCATCAACACCTCTCATAATGGCAGTGGGGGAACGGTTTCCGACAGATGTTTTTTTTTTTACAGGGGGAACAGAATCCGACGGCAAAAAAACAGCCGTCGAGATCCGTTCCCCCTGTATTTTTTACACAAAGAGGATCTTCTAATATCTATCAAAGTGCTGCAAATTCATAGGCCCCCATTGCCTAGTGGTCAATTCACTGACATATAGAGCTGGTGATTTGTAGGTGACACAAGTTCAAGTCCTGGCTCGTGGCCTTTTTTTAATCCCATATTTTCCTATCATAATAAAAGTAAAAAACTCCTAAATATATTTCTATAGACTGGTGCCAGGTAAGCTCCATACCCACACAAAATAAAATATGTATTTTTAAAGGCCACTACATCAAAACCTTTCATAATGGGAGTGGGGGAACGGATTCCGACAGATTTTTTTTTACAGGGGGAACAGAATCCGACAGCAAAAAAACAGCCGTCGAGATCCGTTCCCCCTGTATTTTTTACACAAGGAGGATCTTCTAATATCTATCAAACTGCTGATAATTCTTAGGCCCCCATAGCCTAGTGGTCAATTCACTGACATATAGAGCTGGTGATTTGTAGGTGACACAAGTTCAAGTCCTGGCTCGTGGACTTTTTTTAATCCCATATTTTCCTATCATAATAAAAGTAAAAAACTCCTAAATATATTTCTTTAGACTGGTCCCAGGTAAGTTCCATCCCCACACAAAATAAAATAAGTATTTTTTAGGCTACTACATCAACACCTTTCATAATGGGAGTTGGGGAACGGATTCCGACAGCTGTTTTTTTTACAGGGGGAACAGAATCCGACGGCAAAAAAACAGCCGTCGAGATCCGTTCCCCCTGTATTTTTTACACAAGGAGGATCTTCTAATATCTATTAAAGTGCTGCGAATTCATAGGCCCCCATAGGCTAGTGGTCAATTCACTGACATATAGAGCTGGTGATTTGTAGGTGACGCAAGTTCAAGTCCTGGCTCGTGGCCTTTTTTTAATCCCATATTTTCCTATCATAATAAAAGTAAAAAACTCCTAAATGTATTTTTATAGACTGGTCCAAGGTAAGCTCCATCCCCACACAAAATAAAATAAGCATTTTTTAGGCCACTACATTAACACCTCTCATAATGGCAGTGGGGGAACGGATTCCGACAGATGTTTTTTTTTACAGGGGGGACAGAATCCGACGGCAAAAAAACAGCCGTCGAGATCCGTTCCCCCTGTATTTTTTTACACAAGGAGGATCTTCTAATATCTATCAAAGTGCTGTGAATTCATAGGCCCCCATAGGCTAGTGGTCAATTCACTGACATATAGAGCTGGTGATTTGTAGGTGACGCAAGTTCAAGTCCTGGCTCGTGGCCTTTTTTTAATCCCATATTTTCCTATCATAATAAAAGTAAAAAACTCCTAAATGTATTTTTATAGACTGGTCCAAGGTAAGCTCCATCCCCACATAAAATAAAATAAGCATTTTTTAGGCCACTACATTAACACCTCTCATAATGGCAGTGGGGGAACGGATTCCGACAGATGTTTTTTTTTACAGGGGGAACAGAATCCGACGGCAAAAAAACAGCCGTCGAGATCCGTTCCCCCTGTATTTTTTTACACAAGGAGGATCTTCTAATATCTATCAAAGTGCTGTGAATTCATAGGCCCCCATAGGCTAGTGGGTCAATTCACTGACATATAGAGCTGGTGATTTGTAGGTGACGCAAGTTCAAGTCCTGGCTCGTGGCCTTTTTTTAATCCCATATTTTCCTATCATAATAAAAGTAAAAAACTCCTAAATGTATTTTTATAGACTGGTCCAAGGTAAGCTCCATCCCCACACAAAATAAAATAAGCATTTTTTAGGCCACTACATTAACACCTCTCATAATGGCAGTGGGGGAACGGATTCCGACAGATGTTTTTTTTTACAGGGGGAACAGAATCCGACGGCAAAAAAACAGCCGTCGAGATCCGTTCCCCCTGTATTTTTTTACACAAGGAGGATCTTCTAATATCTATCAAAGTGCTGTGAATTCATAGGCCCCCATAGCCTAGTGGTCAATTCACTGACATATAGAGCTGGTGATTTTTAGGTGAAACAAGTTCAAGTCCTGGCTCGTGGTCTTTTTTTAATCCCATATTTTCCTATCATAATAAAAGTAAAAAACTCCTAAATATATTTCTATAGACTGGTGCCAGGTAAGCTCCATACCCACACAAAATAAAATATGTATTTTTAAACGCCACTACATCAAAACCTTTCATAATGGGAGTGGGGGAACGGATTCCGACAGATTTTTTTTTACAGGGGGAACAGGATCCGACGGCAAAAAAACAGCCGTCGAGATCCGTTCCCCCTGTATTTTTTACACAAGGAGGATCTTCTAATATCTATCAAAGTGCTGCAAATTCATAGGCCCCCATAGCCTAGTGGTCAATTCACTGACATATAGAGCTGGTGATTTGTAGGTGACACAAGTTCAAGTCCTGGCTCGTGGACTTTTTTTAATCCCATATTTTCCTATCATAATAAAAGTAAAAAACTCCTAAATATATTTTTATAGACTGGTCCAAGGTAAGCTCCATCCCCACACAAAATAAAATAAGCATTTTTTAGGCCACTACATTAACTCCTCTCTTAATGGCAGTGGGGGAACGGATTCCGACAGATGTTTTTTTTTACAGGGGGAACAGAATCCGACGGCAAAAAAACAGCCGTCGAGATCCGTTCCCCCTGTATTTTTTTACACAAGGAGGATCTTCTAATATCTATCAAAGTGCTGTAAATTCATAGGCCCCCATTGCCTAGTGGTCAATTCACTGACATATAGAGCTGGTGATTTGTAGGTGACACAAGTTCAAGTCCTGGCTCGTGGACTTTTTTTAATCCCATATTTTCCTATCATAATAAAAGTAAAAAACTCCTAAATACATTTCTATAGACTGGTGCCAGGTAAGCTCCATACCCACACAAAATAAAATATGTATTTTTAAACGGCACTACATCAAAAGCTTTCATAATGGGAGTGGGGGAACGGATTCCGACAGATGTTTTTTTTACAGGGGGAACAGAATCCGACGGCAAAAAAACAGCCGTTGAGATCCGTTCCCCCTGTCATTTTTTACACAAGGAGGATCTTCTAATATCTATCAAAGTGCTCTGAATTCATAGGCCCCCATAGCCTAGTGGTCAATTCACTGACATATAGAGCTGGTGATTTTTAGGTGAAACAAGTTCAAGTCCTGGCTCGTGGACTTTTTTTAATCCCATATTTTCCTATCATAATAAAAGTAAAAAACTCCTAAATATATTTCTATAGACTGGTGCCAGGTAAGCTCCATACCCACACAAAATAAAATATGTATTTTTAAACGCCACTACATCAAAACCTTTCATAATGGGAGTGGCCGAACGGATTCCGACAGATTTTTTTTACAGGGGGAACAGAATCCGACGGCAAAAAAACAGCCGTCGAGATCCGTTCCCCCTGTATTTTTTTACACGAGGATCTTCTAATATCTATCAAAGTGCTGCGAATTCATAGGCCCCCATAGCCTAGTGGTCAATTCACTGACATACAGAGCTGGTGATTTATAGGTGAAACAAGTTCAAGTCCTGGCTCGTGGCCTTTTTTTAATCCCATATTTTCCTATCATAATAAAAGTAAAAAACTCCTAAATATATTTCTATAGACTGGTGCCAGGTAAGCTCCATACCCACACAAAATAAAATATGTATTTTTAAACGCCACTACATCAAAACCTTTCATAATGGGAGTGGGGGAACGGATTCCGACAGATTTTTTTTTACAGGGGGAACAGGATCTGACGGCAAAAAAACAGCCGTCGAGATCCGTTCCCCCTGTATTTTTTACACAAGGAGGATCTTCTAATATCTATCAAAGTGCTGCGAATTCATAGGCCCCCATAGCCTAGTGGTCAATTTACTGACATATAGAGCTGGTGATTTTTAGGTGAAACAAGTTCAAGTCCTGGCTCGTGGACTTTTTTTAATCCCATATTTTCCTATCATAATAAAAGTAAAAAACTCCTAAATATATTTCTATAGACTGGTGCCAGGTAAGCTCCATACCCACACAAAATAAAATATGTATTTTTAAACGCCACTACATCAAAACCTTTCATAATGGGAGTGGGGGAACGGATTCCGACAGATGTTTTTTTTGCAGGGGGAACAGAATCCGACGGCAAAAAAACTGCCGTCGAGATCCGTTCCCCCTGTATTTTTTACACAAGGAGGATCTTCTAATATCTATCAAACTGCTGATAATTCTTAGGCCCCCATAGCCAAGTGGTCAATTCACTGACATATAGAGCTGGTGATTTGTAGGTGACACAAGTTCAAGTCCTGGCTCGTGGACTTTTTTTAATCCCATATTTTCCTATCATAATAAAAGTAAAAAACTCCTAAATATATTTCTTTAGACTGGTCCCAGGTAAGTTCCATCCCCACACAAAATAAAATAAGTATTTTTTAGGCTACTACATCAACACCTTTCATAATGGGAGTGGGGGAACGGATTCCGACAGCTGTTTTTTTTACAGGGGGAACAGAATCCGACGGCAAAAAAACAGCCGTCGAGATCCGTTCCCCCTGTATTTTTTACACAAGGAGGATCTTCTAATATCTATCAAAGTGCTGCGAATTCATAGGCCCCCATAGCCTAGTGGTCAATTCACTGACATATAGAGCTGGTGATTTGTAGGTGACGCAAGTTCAAGTCCTGGCTCGTGGACTTTTTTTAATCCCATATTTTCCTATCATAATAAAAGTAAAAAACTCCTAAATATATTTTTATAGACTGGTCCAAGGTAAGCTCCATCCCCACACAAAATAAAATAAGCATTTTTTAGGCCACTACTTTAACACCTCTCATAATGGCAGTGGGGGAACGGATTCCGACAGATGTTTTTTTTTTACAGGGGGAACAGAATCCGACGGCAAAAAAACAGCCGTCGAGATCCGTTCCCCCTGTATTTTTTTACACAAGGAGGATCTTCTAATATCTATCAAAGTGCTGCTAATTCTTAGGCCCCCATAGCCTAGTGGTCAGTTCACTGACATATAGAGCTGGTGATTTTTAGGTGAAACAAGTTCAAGTCCTGGCTCGTGGACTTTTTTTAATCCCATATTTTCCTATCATAATAAAAGTAAAAAACTCCTAAATATATTTCTATAGACTGGTACCAGGTAAGCTCCATACCCACACAAAATAAAATATGTATTTTTAAACGCCACTACATCAAAACCTTTCATAATGGGAGTGGGGGAACGGATTCCGACAGATTTTTTTTTACAGGGGGAACAGAATCCGACGGTAAAAAAACAGCCGTCGAGATCCGTTCCCCCTGTATTTTTTACACAAGGAGGATCTTCTAATATCTATCAAACTGCTGATAATTCTTAGGACCCCATAGCCAAGTGGTCAATTCACTGACATATAGAGCTGGTGATTTGTAGGTGACACAAGTTCAAGTCCTGGCTCGTGGACTTTTTTTAATCCCATATTTTCCTATCATAATAAAAGTAAAAAACTCCTAAATATATTTTTATAGACTGGTCCCAGGTAAGCTCCATCCCCACACAAAATAAAATAAGCATTTTTTAGGCATCAACACCTCTCATAATGGCAGTGGGGGAACGGTTTCCGACAGATGTTTTTTTTTACAGGGGGAACAGAATCCGACGGTAAAAAAACAGCCGTCGAGATCCGTTCCCCCTGTATGTTTTACACAAAGAGGATCTTCTAATATCTATCAAAGTGCTGCGAATTCATAGCCCCCCATAGCCTAGTGGTCAATTCACTGACATATAGAGCTGGTGATTTGAAGGTGAAACAATTTCAAGTCCTGGCTCGTGGACTTTTTTTAATCCCATATTTTCCTATCATAATAAAAGTAAAAAACTCCTAAATATATTTTTATAGACTGGTCCCAGGTAAGCTCCATCCCCACACAAAATAAAATAAGCATTTTTTAGGCCACTACATTAACACCTCTCATAATGGGAGTGGGGGAACGGATTCCGACAGATGTTTTTTTTGCAGGGGGAACAGAATCCGACGGCAAAAAAACAGCTGTCGAGATCCGTTCCCCCTGTATTTTTTTACACAAGGAGGATCTTCTAATATCTATCAAAGTGCTGCGAATTCATAGGCCCCCATAGCCTAGTGGTCTATTCACTGACATATAGAGCTGGTGATTTTTAGGTGAAACAAGTTCAAGTCCTGGCTCGTGGCCTTTTTTTAATCCCATATTTTCCTATCATAATAAAAGTAAAAAACTCCTAAATATATTTTTATAGACTGGTCCAAGGTAAGCTCCATCCCCACACAAAATAAAATAAGCATTTTTTAGGCCACTACATTAACACCTCTCTTAATGGCAGTGGGGGAACGGATTCCGACAGATGTTTTTTTTTACAGGGGGAACAGAATCCGACGGCAAAAAAACAGCCGTCGAGATCCGTTCCCCCTGTATTTTTTTACACAAGGAGGATCTTCTAATATCTATCAAAGTGCTGTAACTTCATAGGCCCCCATTGCCTAGTGGTCAATTCACTGACATATAGAGCTGGTGATTTGTAGGTGACACAAGTTCAAGTCCTGGCTCGTGGACTTTTTTTAATCCCATATTTTCCTATCATAATAAAAGTAAAAAACTCCTAAATACATTTCTATAGACTGGTGCCAGGTAAGCTCCATACCCACACAAAATAAAATATGTATTTTTAAACGGCACTACATCAAAAGCTTTCATAATGGGAGTGGGGGAACGGATTCCGACAGATATTTTTTTTACAGGGGGAACAGAATCCGACGGCAAAAAAACAGCCGTTGAGATCCGTTCCCCCTGTCATTTTTTACACAAGGAGGATCTTCTAATATCTATCAAAGTGCTCTGAATTCATAGGCCCCCATAGTCTAGTGGCCAATTCACTGACATATAGAGCTGGTGATTTGTAGGTGACACAAGTTCAAGTCCTGGCTCGTGGACTTTTTTTAATCCCATATTTTCCTATCATAATAAAAGTAAAAAACTCCTAAATATATTTTTATAGACTGGTCCCAGGTAAGCTCCATCCCCACACAAAATAAAATAAGCATTTTTTAGGCATCAACACCTCTCATAATGGCAGTGGGGGAACGGTTTCCGACGGATGTTTTTTTTTTACAGGGGGAACAGAATCCGACGGCAAAAAAACAGCCGTCGAGATCCGTTCCCCCTGTATTTTTTACACAAAGAGGATCTTCTAATATCTATCAAAGTGCTGCAAATTCATAGGCCCCCATTGCCTAGTGGTCAATTCACTGACATATAGAGCTGGTGATTTGTAGGTGACACAAGTTCAAGTCCTGGCTCGTGGATTTTTTTAATCCCATATTTTCCTATCATAATAAAAGTAAAAAACTCCTAAATATATTTTTATAGACTGGTCCCAGGTAAGCTCCATCCCCACACAAAATAAAATAAGCATTTTTTAGGCCACTACATTAACACCTCTCATAATGGGAGTGGGGGAACGGATTCCGACAGATGTTTTTTTTACAGGGGGAACAGAATCCGACGGCAAAAAAACAGCCGTCGAGATCCGTTCCCCCTGTATTTTTTTACACAAGGAGGATCTTCTAATATCTATCAAAGTGCTCTGAATTCATCGGCCCCCATAGTCTAGTGGTCAATTCACTGACATATAGAGCTGGTGATTTTTAGGTGAAACAAGTTCAAGTCCTGGCTCGTGGCCTTTTTTTAATCCCATATTTTCCTATCATAATAAAAGTAAAAAACTCCTAAATATATTTCTATAGACTGGTGCCAGGTAAGCTCCATACCCACACAAAATAAAATATGTATTTTTAAACGCCACTACATCAAAACCTTTCATAATGGGAGTGGGGGAACGGATTCCGACAGATTTTTTTTTACAGGGGGAACAGAATCCGACGGCAAAAAAACAGCCGTCGAGATCCGTTCCCCCTGTATTTTTTACACAAGGAGGATCTTCTAATATCTATCAAACTGCTGATAATTCTTAGGCCCCCATAGCCTAGTGGTCAATTCACTGACATATAGAGCTGGTGATTTGTAGGTGACACAAGTTCAAGTCCTGGCTCGTGGACTTTTTTTAATCCCATATTTTCCTATCATAATAAAAGTAAAAAACTCCTAAATATATTTCTTTAGACTGGTCCCAGGTAAGTTCCATCCCCACACAAAATAAAATAAGTATTTTTTAGGCTACTACATCAACACCTTTCATAATGGGAGTGGGGGAACGGATTCCGACAGCTGTTTTTTTTACAGGGGGAACAGAATCCGACGGCAAAAAAACTGCCGTCAAGATCCGTTCCCCCTGTATTTTTTACACAAGGAGGATCTTCTAATATCTATCAAAGTGCTGTGAATTCATGGGCCCCCATAGGCTAGTGGTCAATTCACTGACATATAGAGCTGGTGATTTGTAGGTGACGCAAGTTCAAGTCCTGGCTCGTGGCCTTTTTTTAATCCCATATTTTCCTATCATAATAAAAGTAAAAAACTCCTAAATATATTTCTATAGACTGGTGCCAGGTAAGCTCCATACCCACACAAAATAAAATATGTATTTTTAAACGCCACTACATCAAAACCTTTCATAATGGGAGTGGGGGAACGGATTCCGACAGATTTTTTTTTACAGGGGGAACAGGATCCGACGGCAAAAAAACAGCCGTCGAGATCCGTTCCCCCTGTATTTTTTACACAAGGAGGATCTTCTAATATCTATCAAACTGCTGATAGTTCTTAGGCCCCCATAGCCAAGTGGTCAATTCACTGACATATAGAGCTGGTGATTTGTAGGTGACACAAGTTCAAGTCCTGGCTCGTGGACTTTTTTTAATCCCATATTTTCCTATCATAATAAAAGTAAAAAACTCCTAAATATATTTCTTTAGACTGGTCCCAGGTAAGTTCCATCCCCACACAAAATAAAATAAGTATTTTTTAGGCTACTACATCAACACCTTTCATAATGGGAGTGGGGGAACGGATTCCGACAGCTGTTTTTTTTACAGGGGGAACAGAATCCGACGGCAAAAAAACTGCCGTCGAGATCCGTTCCCCCTGTATTTTTTTACACAAGGAGGATCTTCTAATATCTATCAAAGTGCTGCGAATTCATAGGTCCCAATAGCCTAGTGGTCAATTCACTGACATATAGAGCTGGTGATTTGTATGTGATACAAGTTCAAGTCCTGGCTCGTGGACTTTCTTTTAATCCCATATTTTCCTATCATAATAAAAGTAAAAATCTCCTAAATATATTTTTATAGACTGGACCCAGGTAAGCTCCATCCCCACAAAAAAAAAAAAAAAAAAAGCATTTTTTAGGCATCAACACCTCTCATAATGGCAGTGGGGGAACGGTTTCCGACAGATGTTTTTTTTTTACAGGGGGAACAGAATCCGACGGCAAAAAAACAGCCGTCGAGATCCGTTCCCCCTGTATTTTTTTACACAAGGAGGATCTTCTAATATCTATCAAAGTGCTGCTAATTCTTAGGCCCCCATAGCCTAGTGGTCAGTTCACTGACATATAGAGCTGGTGATTTGTAGGTGACACAAGTTCAAGTCCTGGCTCGTGGACTTTTTTTAATCCCATATTTTCCTATCATAATAAAAGTAAAAAACTCCTAAATACATTTCTATAGACTGGTGCCAGGTAAGCTCCATACCCACACAAAATAAAATATGTATTTTTAAACGGCACTACATCAAAAGCTTTCATAATGGGAGTGGGGGAACGGATTCCGACAGATGTTTTTTTTACAGGGGGAACAGAATCCGACGGCAAAAAAACAGCCGTCGAGATCCGTTCCCCCTGTAATTTTTTACACAAGGAGGATCTTCTAATATCTATCAAAGTGCTGCAAATTCATAGGCCCCCATAGCCTAGTGGTCAATTCACTGACATATAGAGCTGGTGATTTTTAGGTGACACAAGTTCAAGTCCTGGCTCGTGGACTTTTTTTAATCCCATATTTTCCTATCATAATAAAAGTAAAAAACTCCTAAATATATTTCTATAGACTGGTGCCAGGTAAGCTCCATACCCACACAAAATAAAATATGTATTTTTAAACGCCACTACATCAAAACCTTTCATAATGGGAGTGGGGGAACGGATTCCGACAGCTGTTTTTTTTACAGGGGGAACAGAATCCGACGGCAAAAAAACTGCCGTCGAGATCCGTTCCCCCTGTATTTTTTTACACAAGGAGGATCTTCTAATATCTATCAAAGTGCTGCGAATTCATAGGTCTCCATAGCCTAGTGGTCAATTCACTGACATATAGAGCTGGTGATTTGTATGTGACACAAGTTCAAGTCCTGGCTCGTGGACTTTCTTTTAATCCCATATTTTCCTATCATAATAAAAGTAAAAATCTCCTAAATATATTTTTATAGACTGGTCCCAGGTAAGCTCCATCCCCACAAAAAAAAAGAAAAAAAAAAAAGCATTTTTTAGGCATCAACACCTCTCATAATGGCAGTGGGGGAACGGTTTCCGACAGATGTTTTTTTTTTACAGGGGGAACAGAATCCGACGGCAAAAAAACAGCCGTCGAGATCCGTTCCCCCTGTATTTTTTTACACAAGGAGGATCTTCTAATATCTATCAAAGTGCTGCTAATTCTGAGGCCCCCATAGCCTAGTGGTCAGTTCACTGACATATAGAGCTGGTGATTTGTAGGTGACACAAGTTCAAGTCCTGGCTCGTGGACTTTTTTTAATCCCATATTTTCCTATCATAATAAAAGTAAAAAACTCCTAAATATATTTCTATAGACTGGTGCCAGGTAAGCTCCATACCCACACAAAATAAAATATGTATTTTTAAACGCCACTACATCAAAAGCTTTCATAATGGGAGTGGGGGAACGGATTCCGACAGATGTTTTTTTTACAGGGGGAACAGAATCCGACGGCAAAAAAACAGCCGTCGAGATCCGTTCCCCCTGTATTTTTTTACACAAGGAGGATCTTCTAATATCTATCAAAGTGCTGCAAATTCATAGGCCCCCATAGCCTAGTGGTCAATTCACTGACATATAGAGCTGGTGATTTGTAGGTGACACAAGTTCAAGTCCTGGCTCGTGGACTTTTTTTAATCCCATATTTTCCTATCATAATAAAAGTAAAAAACTCCTAAATATATTTTTTATAGACTGGTCCCAGGTAAGCTCCATCCCCACACAAAATAAAATAAGCATTTTTTAGGCATCAACACCTCTCATAATGGCAGTGGGGGAACGGTTTCCGACAGATGTTTTTTTTTTACAGGGGGAACAGAATCCGACGGCAAAAAAACAGCCGTCGAGATCCGTTCCCCCTGTATTTTTTACACAAAGAGGATCTTCTAATATCTATCAAAGTGCTGCAAATTCATAGGCCCCCATTGCCTAGTGGTCAATTCACTGACATATAGAGCTGGTGATTTGTAGGTGACACAAGTTCAAGTCCTGGCTCGTGGACTTTTTTTAATCCCATATTTTCCTATCATAATAAAAGTAAAAAACTCCTAAATATATTTCTTTAGACTGGTCCCAGGTAAGTTCCATCCCCACACAAAATAAAATAAGTATTTTTTAGGCTACTACATCAACACCTTTCATAATGGGAGTGGGGGAACGGATTCCGACAGCTGTTTTTTTTACAGGGGGAACAGAATCCGACGGCAAAAAAACTGCCGTCGAGATCCGTTCCCCCTGTATTTTTTACACAAGGAGGATCTTCTAATATCTATCAAATTGCTGCGAATTCATAGACCCCCATAGCCTAGTGGTCAATTCACTGACATATAGAGCTGGTGATTTGTAGGTTACGCAAGTTCAAGTCCTGGCTCGTGGCCTTTTTTTAATCCCATATTTTCCTATCATAATAAAAGTAAAAAAATCCTAAATATATTTTTATAGACTGGTCCAAGGTAAGCTCCATCCCCACACAAAATAAAATAAGCATTTTTTAGGCCACTACATTAACACCTCTCATAATGGCAGTGGGGGAACGGATTCCGACAGATGTTTTTTTTACAGGGGGAACAGAATCCGACGGCAAAAAAACAGCCGTCGAGATCCGTTCCCCCTGTATTTTTTTACACAAGGAGGATCTTCTAATATCTATCAAAGTGCTGTGATTTCATAGGCCCCCATAGCCTAGTGGTCAATTCACTGACATATAGAGCTGGTGATTTTTAGGTGAAACAAGTTCAAGTCCTGGCTCGTGGACTTTTTTTAATCCCATATTTTCCTATCATAATAAAAGTAAAAAACTCCTAAATATATTTCTATAGACTGGTGCCAGGTAAGCTCCATACCCACACAAAATAAAATATGTATTTTTAAACGCCACTACATCAAAACCTTTCATAATGGGAGTGGGGGAACGGATTCCGACAGATTTTTTTTACAGGGGGAACAGAATCCGACGGCAAAAAAACAGCCTTCGAGATCCGTTCCCCCTGTATTTTTTTACACAAGGAGGATCTTCTAATATCTATCAAAGTGCTGCGAATTCATAGGCCCCCATAGCCTAGTGGTCAATTCACTGACATATAGAGCTGGTGATTTGTATGTGACACAAGTTCAAGTCCTGGCTCGTGGACTTTCTTTTAATCCCATATTTTCCTATCATAATAAAAGTAAAAATCTCCTAAATATATTTTTATAGACTGGTCCCAGGTAAGCTCCATCCCCACAAAAAAAAAAAAAAAAAAAACATTTTTTAGGCATCAACACCTCTCATAATGGCAGTGGGGGAACGGTTTCCGACAGATGTTTTTTTTTAACAGGGGGAACAGAATCCGACGGCAAAAAAACAGCCGTCGAGATCCGTTCCCCCTGTATTTTTTTACACAAGGAGGATCTTCTAATATCTATCAAAGTGCTGCTAATTCTTAGGCCCCCATAGCCTAGTGGTCAGTTCACTGACATATAGAGCTGGTGATTTTAAGGTGAAACAAGTTCAAGTCCTGGCTCGTGGACTTTTTTTAATCCCATATTTTCCTATCATAATAAAAGTAAAAAACTCCTAAATATATTTCTATAGACTGGTACCAGGTAAGCTCCATACCCACACAAAATAAAATATGTATTTTTAAACGCCACTACATCAAAACCTTTCATAATGGGAGTGGGGGAACGGATTCCGACAGATTTTTTTTTACAGGGGGAACAGAATCCGACGGTAAAAAAACAGCCGTCGGAATCCGTTCCCCCTGTATTTCTTACACGAGGAGGATCTTCTAATATCTATCAAAGTGTTGCAAATGATTAGGCTTCCACAGACTAGTGGTCAATGCACTGACTTTAAAAGCTGATGAATTTTAGGTGAAACAAGTTCAAGTCCCGGTTTGCTGACTTTTTCTGATTCCATATTTTCCTATCACAATAAAAGGCAAAAACTCTAAATTATATTTATTTTACACTGGTGCCAGGTAAGCCCCATCCCCACACAAAAAAATATATAATCAGCATTTTTTAAGCCACTACACCAACACCTCTCATAGTTGGAGTGGGGGAACGGATTCCGACAGCTGTACTTTGCTGTCGGATTCTGTTCCCCCTGTATTTCATACACAATGAGGTTCTAATATTTATTAAACTGTTGCTGATGTATTGACCCCTATAGCCTAGTTGTCAGTGCACTGGTGTTAAGAAATTTAAGGCTTTGGGTGACCCGAGTTCAAGTCCCAGTTTGTGATTTTTCTTGATCCTGTACTCTGCTATCATAATAAACAGCAAAACTCCATAAAAATGATCCCTTAAACTGATGCACTTATTTAAACAGCTTTCCTGTAGCTCAAACAGTAGAGCATTGGTATTTGCAATGCCAAGGTCATGGGTTCGATTCCCAGGGAAAGCAGAAACTGATAAGAATACAAAATGTGTACAATGAAATTCAATCTACGTCACTCTGGATTAAAAATCTGCCAAATGCTGAAATGTAAACGATGACAGTTAACCTCAAACCACAAAAAATACACTATCAACCTTTATTCAAGCCACTACATCAACACCTCTAATAATGGGAACGGATTCCAACATATGTTTTTTTGCCGTCGGATTCTTTCCCCCCTGTATTTCTTACACAATGAGGATCTTCTAATATCTATCAAAGTGCTGTGAATTTTTAGGCTCCCACAGCCTAGTGGTCAGTGCACTGACTTCAAAAGCGGGTGATTTTTAGGTGACACAAGTTCAAGTCCCGGCTTGTGGACTTTGTTTGATCCCATATTTTCCTATCACAATAAAAGGCAAAAACTCTAAAATATATGTATTTTACACAGGTGCCAGGTAAGCTCCATCCCCACACAAAATAAAATAAGCATTTTTTAGGCCACTACATCAAAACCTTTCATAATGGGAGTGGGGGAACGGATTCCGACAGATGTTTTTCTTACAGGGGGAACAGAATCCGACGGCAAAAAAACAGCCGTCGAGATCCGTTCCCCCTGTATTTTTTTACACAAGGAGGATCTTCTAATATCTATCAAAGTGCTGCTAATTCTTAGGACCCCATAGCCTAGTGGTCAATTCACTGACATATAAAACTGGTGATTTTTAGGTGAAACAAGTTCAAGTCCTGGCTCGTGGCCTTTTTTTAATCCCATATTTTCCTATCATAATAAAAGTAAAAAACTCCTAAATATATTTCTATAGACTGGTGCCAGGTAAGCTCCATACCCACACAAAATAAAATATGTATTTTTAAACGCCACTACATCAAAACCTTTCATAATGGGAGTGGGGGAACGGATTCCGACAGATTTTTTTTTACAGGGGGAACAGAATCCGATGGCAAAAAAACAGCCGTCGAGATCCGTTCCCCCTGTATTTTTTACACAAGGAGGATCTTCTAATATCTATCAAACTGCTGATAATTCTTAGGACCCCATAGCCAAGTGGTCAATTCACTGACATATAGAGCTGGTGATTTGTAGGTGACACAAGTTCAAGTCCTGGCTCGTGGACTTTTTTTAATCCCATATTTTCCTATCATAATAAAAGTAAAAAACTCCTAAATATATTTTTATAGACTGGTCCCAGGTAAGCTCCATCCCCACACAAAATAAAATAAGCATTTTTTAGGCATCAACACCTCTCATAATGGCAGTGGGGGAACGGTTTCCGACAGATGTTTTTTTTTTACAGGGGGAACAGAATCCGACGGCAAAAAAACAGCCGTCGAGATCCGTTCCCCCTGTATTTTTTACACAAAGAGGATCTTCTAATATCTATCAAAGTGCTGCGAATTCATAGCCCCCCATAGCCTAGTGGTCAATTCACTGACATATAGAGCTGGTGATTTGTAGGTGAAACAAGTTCAAGTCCTGGCTCGTGGCCTTTTTTTAATCCCAAATTTTCCTATCATAATAAAAGTAAAAAACTCCTAAATATATTTCTATAGACTGGTCCCAGGTAAGTTCCATCCCCACACAAAATAAAATAAGTATTTTTTAGGCTACTACATCAACACCTTTCATAATGGGAGTGGGGGAACGGATTCCGACAGCTGTTTTTTTTACAGGGGGAACAGAATCCGACGGCAAAAAAACTGCCGTCGAGATCCGTTCCCCCTGTATTTTTTACACAAGGAGGATCTTCTAATATCTATCAAAGTGATGCTAATTCTTAGGCCCCCATAGCCTAGTGGTCAATTCACTGACATATAGAACTGGTGATTTTTAGGTGAAACAAGTTCAAGTCCCGGATCGTGGACTTTTTTTAATCCCATATTTTCCTATCATAATAAAAGTAAAAAACTCCTAAATATATTTCTATAGACTGGTGCCAGGTAAGCTCCATACCCACACAAAATAAAATATGTATTTTTAAACGCCACTACATCAAAACCTTTCATAATGGGAGTGGGGGAACGGATTCCGACAGATTTTTTTTTACAGGGGGAACAGAATCCGACGGCAAAAAAACAGCCGTCGAGATCCGTTCCCCCTGTATTTTTTTACACAAGGGGGATCTTCTAATATCTATCAAAGTGCTCTGAATTAATAGGCCCCCGTAGTCTAGTGGTCAATTCACTGACATATAGAGCTGGTGATTTTTAGGTGAAACAAGTTCAAGTCCTGGCTCGTGGACTTTTTTTAAACCCATATTTTCCTATCATAATAAAAGTAAAAAACTCCTAAATATATTTCTATAGACTGGTGTCAGGTAAGCTCCATACCCACACAAAATAAAATATGTATTTTTAAACGCCACTACATCAAAACCTTTCATAATGGGAGTGGGGGAACGGATTCCGACAGCTGTACTTTGCTGTCGTATTCTGTTCCCTCTGTATTTCATACACAATGAGTTTCTAATATTTATTAAACTGTTGCTGATGTATTGACCCCTATAGCCTAGTTGTCAGTGCACTGGTGTTAAGAAATTTAAGGCTTTTGGTGACCCGATTTCAAGTCCCAGTTTGTGATTTTTCTTGATCCTGTACTCTGCTATCATAATAAACAGCAAAAACTCCATAAAAATGATCCCTTAAACTGATGCACTTATTTAAACAGCTTTCCTGTAGCTCAAACAGTAGAGCATTGGTACTTGCAATGCCAAGGGCATAGGTTCGATTCCCAGAGAAAGCAGAAACTGATAAGAATACAAAATGTGTACAATGAAATTCAATCTACGTCACTCTGCATTAAAAATCTGCCAAATGCTGAAATGTAAACGATGACAGTTAACCTCAAACCACAAAAAAAACACTATCAACCTTTATTCAAGCCACTACATCAACACCTCTAATAATGGGAACGGATTCCAACATATGTTTTTTTGCCGTCGGATTCTTTCCCCCCTGTATTTCTTACACAATGAGGATCTTCTAATATCTATCAAAGTGCTGTGAATTTTTAGGCTCCCACAGCCTAGTGGTCAGTGCACTGACTTCAAAAGCGGATGATTTTTAGGTGACACAAGTTCAAGTCCCGGCTTGTGGACTTTTTTTGATCCCATATTTTCCTATCACAATAAAAGGCAAAAACTCTAAAATATATGTATTTTACACAGGTGCCAGGTAAGCTCCATCCCCACACAAAATAAAATAAGCATTTTTTAGGCCACTACATCAAAACCTTTCATAATGGGAGTGGGGGAACGGATTCCGACAGATGTTTTTTTTTACAGGGGGAACAGAATCCGACGGCAAAAAAACAGCCGTCGAGATCCGTTCCCCTTGTATTTTTTACAGAAGGAGGATCTTCCAATATCTATCAAAGTGTTGCTAATTCTTAGGCCCCCATAGCCTAGTGGTCAATTCACTGACATATAGAGCTGGTGATTTGTAGGTGACGCAAGTTCAAGTCCTGGCTCGTGGCCTTTTTTTAATCCCATATTTTCCTATCATAATAAAAGTAAAAAACTCCTAAATATATTTTTATAGACTGGTCCAAGGTAAGCTCCATCCCCACACAAAATAAAATAAGCATTTTTTAGGCCACTACATTAACACCTCTCATTATGGCAGTGGGGGAACGGATTCCGACAGATGTTTTTTTTTACAGGGGGAACAGAATCCGACGGCAAAAAAACAGCCGTCGAGATCCGTTCCCCCTGTATTTTTTTACACAAGGAGGATCTTCTAATATCTATCAAAGTGCTGTGAATTCATAGGCCCCCATAGGCTAGTGGTCAATTCACTGACATATAGAGCTGGTGATTTTTAGGTGAAACAAGTTCAAGTCCTGGCTCGTGGACTTTTTTTAATCCCATATTTTCCTATCATAATAAAAGTAAAAAACTCCTAAATATATTTTTATAGACTGGTCCCAGGTAAGCTCCATCCCCACACAAAATAAAATAAGCATTTTTTAGGCAACTACATCAACACCTCTCATAATGGGAGTGGGGGAACGGATTCCGACAGCTGTTTTTTTTTACAGGGGGAACAGAATCCGACGGCAAAAAGCAGCCGTCGAGATCCGTTCCCCCTGTATTTTTTTACACTAGGAGGATCTTCTAATATCTATCAAAGTGATGCTAATTCTTAGGCCCCCATAGCCTAGTGGTCAATTCACTGACATATAGAACTGGTGATTTTTAGGTGAAACAAGTTCAAGTCCCGGATCTTGGACTTTTTTTAATCCCATATTTTCCTATCATAATAAAAGTAAAAAACTCCTAAATATATTTCTATAGACTGGTGCCAGGTAAGCTCCATACCCACACAAAATAAAATATGTATTTTTAAACGCCACTACATCAAAACCATTCATAATGGGAGTGGGGGAACGGATTCCGACAGATTTTTTTTTACAGGGGGAACAGAATCCGACGGCAAAAAAACAGCCGTTGAGATCCGTTCCCCCTGTATTTTTTTACACTAGGAGGATCTTCTAATATCTATCAAAGTGATGCTTATTCTTAGGCCCCCATAGCCTAGTGGTCAATTCACTGACATATAGAACTGGTGATTTTTAGGTGAAACAAGTTCAAGTCCCGGATCGTGGACTTTTTTTAATCCCATATTTTCCTATCATAATAAAAGTAAAAAACTCCTAAATATATTTCTATAGACTGGTGCCAGGTAAGCTCCATACCCACACAAAATAAAATATGTATTTTTAAACGCCACTACATCAAAACCTTTCATAATGGGAGTGGGGGAACGGATTCCGACATATTTTTTTTTACAGGGGGAACAGAATCCGACGGCAAAAAAACAGCCGTCGAGATCCGTTCCCCCTGTATTTTTTTACACAAAGAGGATCTTCTGATATCTATCAAAGTGCTGCTAAATCTTATGCCCCCATAACCTAGTGGTCAATTCACTGACATATAGAACTGGTGATTTTTAGGTGAAACAAGTTCAAGTCCCGGATCGTGGACTTTTTTTAATCCCATATTTTCCTATCATAATAAAAGTAAAAAACTCCTAAATATATTTCTTTAGACTGGTCCCAGTAAGCTCCATCCCCACACAAAATAAAATAAGCATTTTTTAGGCCACTGTATGAACACCTCACATAATGGGAGTGGGGGAACGGATTCCGACAGATGTTTTTCTTACAGGGGGAACAGAATCCGACGGCAAAAAAACAGCCGTCGAGATCCGTTCCCCCTGTATTTTTTACACAAAGAGGATCTTCTAATATCTATCAAAGTATTACTAATTCTTAGGCCCCCATAGCCTAGTGGTCAATTCACTGACATATAGAGCTGGTGATTTGTAGGTGACACAAGTTCAAGTTCCGGCTCGTGGCCTTTTTTTAATCCCATATTTTCCTATCATAATAAAAGTGAAAAACTCCTAAATATATTTCTTTAGACTGGTCCCAGGTAAGTTCCATCCTCACACAAAATAAAATAAGCATTTTTAGGCTACTACATCAACACCTCTCATAGTGGGAGTGGGGGAATGGATTCCGACATATGTTTTTTTTTTACAGGGGGAACAGAATCCGACGGCAAAAAAACAGCCGTCGAGATCCGTTCCCCCTGTATTTTTTACACAAGGAGGATCTTCTAATATCTATCAAACTGCTGATAATTCTTAGGCCCCCATAGCCAAGTGGTCAATTCACTGACATATAGAGCTGGTGATTTGTAGGTGACACAAGTTCAAGTCCTGGCTCGTGGACTTTTTTTAATCCCATATTTTCCTATCATAATAAAAGTAAAAAACTCCTAAATATATTTTTATAGACTGGTCCCAGGTAAGCTCCATCCCCACACAAAATAAAATAAGCATTTTTTAGGCATCAACACCTCTCATAATGGCAGTGGGGGAACGGTTTCCGACAGATGTTTTTTTTTTACAGGGGGAACAGAATCCGACGGCAAAAAAACTGCCGTCGAGATCCGTTCCCCCTGTATTTTTTACACAAAGAGGATCTTCTAATATCTATCAAAGTGCTGCAAATTCATAGGCCCCCATTGCCTAGTGGTCAATTCACTGACATATAGAGCTGGTGATTTGTAGGTGACACAAGTTCAAGTCCTGGCTCGTGGACTTTTTTTAATCCCATGTTTTCCTATCATAATAAAAGTAAAAATCTCCTAAATATATTTTTATAGACTGGTCCCAGGTAAGCTCCATCCCCACACAAAATAAAATAAGCATTTTTTAGGCATCAACACCTCTCATAATGGCAGTGGGGGAACGGTTTCCGACAGATGTTTTTTTTTTACAGGGGGAACAGAATCCGACGGCAAAAAAACAGCCGTCGAGATCCGTTCCCCCTGTATTTTTTACACAAAGAGGATCTTCTAATATCTATCAAAGTGCTGCAAATTCATAGGCCCCCATTGCCTAGTGGTCAATTCACTGACATATAGAGCTGGTGATTTGTAGGTGACACAAGTTCAAGTCCTGGCTCGTGGATTTTTTTAATCCCATATTTTCCTATCATAATAAAAGTAAAAAACTCCTAAATATATTTTTATAGACTGGTCCCAGGTAAGCTCCATCCCCACACAAAATAAAATAAGCATTTTTTAGGCCACTACATTAACACCTCTCATAATGGGAGTGGGGGAACGGATTCCGACAGATGTTTTTTTTACAGGGGGAACAGAATCCGACGGCAAAAAAACAGCCGTCGAGATCCGTTCCCCCTGTATTTTTTTACACAAGGAGGATCTTCTAATATCTATCAAAGTGCTCTGAATTCATCGGCCCCCATAGTCTAGTGGTCAATTCACTGACATAGAGCTGGTGATTTTTAGGTGAAACAAGTTCAAGTCCTGGCTCGTGGCCTTTTTTTAATCCCATATTTTCCTATCATAATAAAAGTGAAAAACTCCTAAATATATTTCTATAGACTGGTGCCAGGTAAGCTCCATACCCACACAAAATAAAATATGTATTTTTAAACGCCACTACATCAAAACCTTTCATAATGGGAGTGGGGGAACGGATTCCGACAGATTTTTTTTTACAGGGGGAACAGAATCCGACGGCAAAAAAACAGCCGTCGAGATCCGTTCCCCCTGTATTTTTTACACAAGGAGGATCTTCTAATATCTATCAAACTGCTGATAATTCTTAGGCCCCCATAGCCAAGTGGTCAATTCACTGACATATAGAGCTGGTGATTTGTAGGTGACACAAGTTCAAGTCCTGGCTCGTGGACTTTTTTTAAACCCATATTTTCCTATCATAATAAAAGTAAAAAACTCCTAAATATATTTTTATAGACTGGTCCCAGGTAAGCTCCATACCCACACAAAATAAAATAAGCATTTTTTAGGCATCAACACCTCTCATAATGGCAGTGGGGGAACGGATTCCGACTGATGTTTTTTTTACAGGGGGAACAGAATCCGACGGCAAAAAAACAGCCGTCGAGATCCGTTCCCCCTGTATTTTTTTACACAAGGGGGATCTTCTAATATCTATCAAAGTGCTCTGAATTAATAGGCCCCCATAGTCTAGTGGTCAATTCACTGACATATAGAGCTGGTGATTTTTAGGTGAAACAAGTTCAAGTCCTGGCTCGTGGCCTTTTTTTAATCCCATATTTTCCTATCATAATAAAAGTAAAAAACTCCTAAATATATTTCTATAGACTGGTGTCAGGTAAGCTCCATACCCACACAAAATAAAATATGTATTTTTAAACGCCACTACATCAAAACCTTTCATAATGGGAGTGGGGGAACGGATTCCGACAGCTGTACTTTGCTGTCGTATTCTGTTCCCCCTGTATTTCATACACAATGAGTTTCTAGTATTTATTAAACTGTTGCTGATGTATTGACCCCTATAGCCTAGTTGTCAGTGCACTGGTGTTAAGAAATTTAAGGCTTTTGGTGACCCGATTTCAAGTCCCAGTTTGTGATTTTTCTTGATCCTGTACTCTGCTATCATAATAAACAGCAAAAACTCCATAAAAATGATCCCTTAAACTGATGCACTTATTTAAACAGCTTTCCTGTAGCTCAAACAGTAGAGCATTGGTACTTTTTTTTTTTTTAAGTAAACTAAAAAGCTTACAGCACCTGGTATTCCCAGGCGGTCTCCCATCCAAGTACTAACCAGGCCCGACCCTGCTTAGCTTCCGAGATCAGACGAGATCGGGCGTTCTTTTTTTTTTCTTTTTTTTTTCTTTTTTTTTTTTATTAGGAAATTTCAATCAATGGAATACAATGAAAAATAAATACAATAAAAAATACAGATTTTCTTTTTCAAACATCTCTTCAACACACATCTTTCGTTTACATACATAATTTAAAAATCTCCTTCACTTCCTGGCAGCTTCCACATTAGATCTTTTAAAACACAACAAACTTTTGGAGTAAAAACATCATAAAAAGCATCCAACATATTTTCATTTTTAAAATACACATACAATCTTTCAATATATAATTCCGTTTTCCTTTTAAATACAGTCCAAACATCCAACACAATTTTTTCCTTTTTAGCCACAGTTCTTCTCTCCCATATTGCACTTTTCATTAACATTACACATATATTAATAAAATATTTGTTTTGACACTTTCTTTCCCAACCAAACATCACCACTCTGTTCCATTCCATTACATTTTCATCCCACTCTTCCGTTAAATCTTTAATTAAACATTTACATTTCTTTAAAAATTCCTCCAGTTCTTTACAATATAAAAACATATGTAAAATCCACTCCTCCTTTTCCTGGCACACTTTACACAGAGCGTTTTGTTCAATTCCTATTTTATATAAAACAATATCAGTAAAAACCACTTTATGCCTTATAAAATATTCCAAACATCCCAATTTTGTTTCCACACACCTCCCCCCCATGTTTCTCCATAAACACTCTTTTTTTAAATCTTTGAATTTCTGCACCCAGTATTCGTTTACTATCGGCTCTTTAAAAACACCATCTCTAAAAAAAACATAAAACATCTTCACCGTACATGTTTTAAAACCATACAATTTTTCTCCCAACTTCACATACACTTCTTTTCCATTTTCCCCCTCTTCCATACTTTCAATTCTTTTTATCCAGTCTTTGGGTATTGCCTTTTTGATTATCTCATAATAGTTTATTATCTGCTGTCTGCTAAAATCCTCCTTTGCCTCCTCCATTACATCTACAATATACTGCACTGGTAAAAATCCCTCTTTGAATTCATATAAAACATCCCTTACCCTTGTAATCCCCAGCTCCCACCACTTCTTAAAAAAGATCTCCTTTCCTTGATTTAAAATGCTGTTGTTTAAGAATAAAGGCTGATTTAAAATGTTCTCTCTACCTTGTGGATTAAAAAGTACATTTGTTAAAAATTTACCCCAGGCACTCATCAGTTCCTTATAAAAATCTGGCAACTCATCCGTCATCCATTTCTTTGCTCTCATCCACAGTATATTATCTCCTAGATTAAAATTCCCACATTTACTTAAAAAATGTTCCATTGTTTTTTTCCATGTCGCTTTGTTTTCTTCGTCTAGGTACTTTTGTATTATTTTCACTCTTAAACTATTCTTTCTTTGTTCAAAATCCATTAATCCCAGTCCTCCCTTCTCCACTGCTCCTATTAAAGTGTTGTATGCAATTCTTGCAGGCTTCCCTTCCCATAAAAAATCTAAAAAACATTTTTTCAGCCTTTTTTCTGCCCACAACGGCATAGAAGACACATATAAGACATACCATAATTTTGAAACCATTAAAACATTTAGAATTAAAACCTTCCCTTTCAAAGTTAAAGTTCTCAGCTTCCAAAAATTCATCCTCCTTTCGATACCCCCTAATATTTCTTCCCACATTGTTTCTCCTACCTTCTTTTCATCCATTCCCATTAAAACACCCAAAATCTTTATTTCTTTTGTTTCCTTAAAAGCAAAATTGTTTGTTAAATCGGCTGCCCCTCCAAATTTCATATACACAGTTTTTTCTCCATTTACTTTGGCTCCTGATCCTTTACAAAACATCTCTACTATTCTCATTGCATTTTTAACACTCTCTAGATCCTTCACCATCACTGTAGTATCATCCGCATATTGAAATATTTTGTTCTCTGCTCCCTCGACAACTATTCCTTTTATTCCCTCTTCTTGTTTTATGGCCAGACCTAGTGGTTCTGAAACTAAAGAATATAAAAGAGCTGACAGTGGACATCCTTGCCTTATCGATCTAGTTAATTTAAAACACTCTGTTAAAAACCCATTACATTTAATTTTTGTTATCGCTCCTTTGTATAAAATTTCAATCCATTTAATAAAATTCCCTCCAAAACCAAAACTCTTTAAAACACCAAATAAAAATTCATGTTCCACTCTGTCAAACGCTTTTTCAAAATCTAAACTAATTATATACCCTTTTCTGTTCTTTTCATGTATGTACCTTATCATATCTTTTATGCCAATTGTTGTATCTGCAATGTCTCTTCCTTTAACCCCATACGCTTGATTTGTTTTAATTATACTCGGCATTATTTCTTTTAATCTGTTTGCTAAAATTTTGGTTAAAATCTTCAAGTCTGTGTTGAGCATTGTAATTGGTCTGTAATTCTTTAAATCTACTTTTTCTCCTTTTCTTTTATATATCAATTTCATTAAACCCAATCCCATTCTTTGATTAATCTCCCCTTTCCTAAAAACCTCTTCATATACTTCTTTTAAAATGTTGGTCAGAAATTCTTTAAAAACTATATAAAATTCACTCCCCAAACCATCTATACCTGGACTTTTCTTTTTATTTAATTCACTTATTGCTCTTTTTATCTCTTCCTCTCTTATGTCCTGATCACACTCTTTTTTATCCTCTTCTCCTACTTTTGTTTTTATTTGCTTCAAAAGTTCTAGTTTTTCTTCCTCCTTTACCCCTTCTGTGTTGAATAACTTTTCATAATACATTTTTATTTCTTTTAATATTTCCTCATTAGTTTCTACTATTTCTCCACTTCCTCCCCTTATTTCTTTTATCATTTCAGCTTTTCCACTTCTTCTTTCCAGATCAAAGAAAAACTTTGTGCACTTTTCTCCTTCTACTACATACTTGGCTTTACTTCTTAACATTGCCCCTTGGTATTTCTTTTCTTCCATTTCCTTCAAACTTCCTTCTATTTCTTTTATTTTTTGTATATCTGTTACTTTCTCATTTAACTCTTTTTCTAATTTTTCTTTTATTTCTCTTTCCTTACTTTTCTTGCATTTCTGTATTAACCCACAGTACTTTATTGTATGCTTTTTCACTAAATACTTCACATTTTCCCACCATATTCTTTTGTCTTCCTTGTACATACCATTTTCTTTTTCCTTTTCAATGATTTCCTTAACGCTTAGAACATAATCTTCATTCTTTAAAACCTCTGTGTTTACAGTTTTTTTCAATCGCTAACAAGCGCTTACCCATACTTTAGATAATTTTTCTAAACTCTTAACACAGACTCACACCTACAAAACACAATTGGCCAAATTGATAATTTTCTTCTCAAAAACACATTTTGTTAATTATATACTAACTCTTCATTTCAAAATAGAACACATCTTTCTCTGCACACACTAACTTTACCAAAACACTGGAAATCTGACTCAAAATGAAATTATTATGTCAAAGAATAACACTTGTTTTCACTTCACAAGATACATGCAGTCAATCAAAGTACACCAGGTTTCAGAATACTGGCTATTCTTGACATTACAAAAACTGCATAGACTTTTATGTTTCTTGGTTGGGAACTGTATGTCCACATGTAGTAATGTTCACATTCAAAAGCATTCCAGTAAAAAGCAAATCCTTTACTGTTTACTACAGGAGGTACAGTAGAAACACGGTTTGATAGAACAGAAAAAGTGTTACAGTATTGCTGACAGTGAACAAAATATCCATGAAACACACATGAGCATTCTGAAAAAAAACAAAAAAACTTTTTTTAGTACTTTTGTTTTAGTACTAAAAAAGCACAAAATTACTGTATCTAGTCTCTGCGATCTTCAGGGTTAGGCCACATGTTTTCATCAACATCACATCTGATATTATCCAAGACGATGCAATCAAGAACTGTGATGTCCCTGCACCAGCATCCATGGCTTCAAGGAGGGACATCTGGTCATGTGGCTGATGGTCATAAACCGTCCACCTCCATGCAGAAACGAACTCCTCTATGGGGATGAGGAAAGGTGAATAGGGTGGAAGGAAGAGACTTACCAGTCTTGGGTGGACTTCAAACCATGTTGTTATTGCTTGAGAATGATGGAAAGCCACATTGTCCCAGGTAATTACAAAGGTTCTCATGTTTTCATGAGAACCAGGCGCTGCTCTAGAACCAGGCGCTGGTGGAGATCATTGAGAAAGGCAAGGATGCGCTCGACATTATAGGGTCCACTGGCTCACTGCATCTCTCACTGGGCCTGCTCTTCTCCCTTCTCCTCCTTTTACTGAATAAGTGTCAATGTAATAGAAAAAAATATCCCCTGTCACTCTAAGCCAGACTGGAATCAGCTGTGGTTGGCACAATTTACCCAACATAAATCAGCTCTGTGTCAATTATTCAATTGTTTGTTTATTATCAGCTGAGATATATTGTTTTTGAACTGATCATTGCAGAAGCAGAGGTTTTTATACTGTATCTAAGGTTTGGAATATTGTTTTTGCTATTGTGGGATGTTGTGTGTTAACATTCGTAAATACTACAAAAACAATCCATAGTTTTGTTGGGAGGTATAGCTTGTCTGTTAAGAAAATGTAAGCATTGTGGAAATGTGTTCACTGACTGCATATTGTGTGAAAACGACATGAAATGTGTGAATGGTATGGCCACAAAAGACCAATGCTGTGCTAATTGTGTTTAGAGTTTTGAAAATGTGACAACTGGCTGGACAAACGCTTGTTAGCAACTGAAAAAAACTGTAAAACCCATACCCCCTGCCCTCTTTTCATTGTACTCCAGTCTATTTCTATAAAAATTGGCTTATGATCACTTAAGCTTGTTTCTTCATGTTTAATTTTTCCTATAAAACCCTCTATATTCCTGGTACATAAAATAAAATCTATTCTTGTTTTACGCATAAAATTCCCAACCAATTGTCTCCTTGAAAATTCTTTTTTCTTTTCATTTCTTTCTCTCCATACATCAACCATATTGTTTTCTTCCATTAACACTTTCAACTCTTTCCTTCCTTGATCCGTTTTAAAAACCATTCCCTCTGCCATATCTAATTTACTAAAAACCGTGTTAAAATCACCCATCATGATAACTTCTTTGTGCTTTTTTAAGAATTCCCTCAATCCATTAAAATACTCCTTCTTTTCTTTATCTTCTGTGGGAGCGTGTACATTTATTACAATTACTTTCTTCTCTTCATACTCCATTTCCACCGCTATGCATTTCCCATCTTTATCCTTATACACTGTTTTACATGTTACACCTCTGTTTTCTTTTATTAAAACTGCCACTCCCCTGCCCATTCTACCATCCCCGTTATTAAATAAAATTTCCCCATTCCATCTATTCCTGATTTCACTTATAACCCCTTCTCTCCAGTTAGTTTCTTGTAAAAAAATCACATCCTCTCCTTTACACATTTCTTTCACTTTTTCAAATTTTCTTATGTCTAAAAGTCCTCTAGCGTTAAAAGTAACAATTCTTAAAAGCATGAAATATATAAAAACATTGATAAAACCCATCATTTCAGATCATTCTCCTGCAGATCCTTTAACACCTCATACTTATTTTTAGTCTCAATTGAGTCCTCTTTAAGCGTTTTTTTTCTAGCAGTCTCTAAATTGGGCGTTACCTTGATTGGTCTTCTTCTTTTAGTTGACTTCAGTTGTTTCTCTTCTTCTTCCTTTCCCCCTTCACTTTCATTTACAGCCGCTTGTTCTTTATTCCTTTGATCCTTAAGTTTCACAGTGTCCAACTCACTTTGCAAACTTTCAGTCACATCCATTTGTGTTTCCTCCTCTTGTTGTGATTGTATTTCATGTCCATTACACTCTTCCTCTTGATTCTCAGTGTCCTTATTCCCTGTTGATTCATTGTTTTGTAATCCTCTTATTTCCTCTTCTCGCTCTTCATTGTTTCCTTCATGCATCTGCCCGTCTACCTGCTGCACCTCCTCCTCTCTCCCGTTCCAACACTCACACTTATTTAAAACCAATTTGCAATCCGGGCACCTTACTGCGTTTTTAGGTGAAACAAGTTCAAGTCCTGGCTCGTGGACTTTTTTTAATCCCATATTTTCCTATCATAATAAAAGTAAAAAACTCCTAAATATATTTTTTATAGACTGGTCCCAGGTAAGCTCCATCCCCACACAAAATAAAATAAGCATTTTTTAGGCCACTGCATGAACACTTCACATAATGGGAGTGGGGGAACGGATTCGGACAGATGGTTTTTTTACAGGGGGAACAAAATCCGACGGCAATAAAACAGCCGTCGGAATCCAATCCCCCTGTATTTCTTACACGAGGAGGATCTTCTAATATCTATCAAAGTGCTGTAAATGAATAGGCCTCCACAGCCTAGTGGTCAATGCACTGACTTTAAGAGCTGACAATTTTTAGGTGAAACAAGTTCAAGTCCCGGCTCACTGACTTTATTTGATCCCATATTTTCCTATCACAATAAAAGGCAAAAACTCTAAAATATATTTATTTTACACTGGTGCCAGGTAAGCTCCATCCCACACAAAATAAAATAAGCTTTTTTAGGCCACTACATCAACACGTCTCATAATGGGAGTGGGGAAACGGATTCCGACAGCTGTTTTTTTTACAGGGGGAAGAGAATCCGACGGCAATAAAACAGCCGTCGAAATCCGTTCCCCCTGTATTTCTTACACGAGGAGGATCTTCTAATATCTATCAAAGTGCTGAAAATAATTAGGTCTCCACAGCCTAGTGGTCAATGCACTGACTTCAAGAGCGGATGATTTTTAGGTGAAACAAGTTCAAGTCCCGGCTCGCTGATGTTTTTTGATCCCATATTTTCCTATCACAATAAAAGGCAAAAACTCAAAAATATATTTGTTTTACACTGGTGCCAGGTAAGCTTGATCCCCACACAATATAAAATATGTATTTTTAAGCCACTACATCAACACCTATCATAATGGGAGTTGGAGAACGGATTCCGACAGCTGTTTTTTTTACAGGGGGAACAAAATCCGACGGCAATAAAACAGCCGTCGGAATCCGATCCCCCTGTATTTCTTACACGAGGAGGATCTTCTAATATCTATCAAAGTGCTGAAAATTATTAGGCCTCCACATCCTAGTGGTCAATGCACTGACTTTAAGAGCTGACGATTTTTAGGTAAAACAAGTTCAAGTCCCGACTCGATTACTTTTTTTGATCCCATATTTTCCTATCACAATAAAAGGCAAAAACTCTCAAATATATTTATGTTACACTGGTGCCAGGTAAGCTCCGTCCCGACACAAAATAAAATATGCATTTTTTAAGCCACTACATCAATACCTTTCATAATGGGAGTGGGGGAACGGATTCCGACAGCTGTTTTTTTTACAGGGGGAACAGAATCCGACGGCAAAAAAACAGCCGTCGGAATCCGTTCCCCATGTATTTCTTACACGAGGAGGATCTTCTAATATCTATCAAAGTGCTGAAAAAGAATAGGCTTCCACAGCCTAGTGGTCAATGCACTGACTTTAAGAGCTGATGATTTTTAGGTGACACAAGTTCAAGTCCCGGCTCGCTGACTTTTTTTGATCACATATTTTCCTATCACAATAAAAGGCAAAAACTCTCAAATATATTTATGTTACACTGGTGCCAGGTAAGCTCCGTTCCCACACAAAATAATATATGCATTTTTTAAGCCACTACATCAACACCTTTCATAATTGGAGTGGGGGAACGGATTCCGACAGCTGCTTTTTTTTACAGGGGGAACAGAATCCGACGGCAAAAAAACAGCCGTCGGAATCCGTTCCCCCTGTATTTCTTACACGATGAGGATCTTCTAATATCTATCAAAGTGCTGGAAATGATTAGTCCTCCACAGTCTAGTGGTCAATGCTCTGACTTTAAGGGCTGACTATTTTTAGGTGAAACAAGTTCAAGTCCCGGCTCGCTGACTTTATTTGATCCCATATTTTCCTATCACAATAAAAGGCAAAAACTCTAAAATATATTTATTTAAACTGGTGCCAGGTAAGCTCCATCCCACACAAAATAAAATAAGCTTTTTTAGACCACTACATCAACACCTTTCATAATGGGAGTGGGGGAACGGATTCCGACAGCTGCTTTTTTTACAGGGGGAACAGAATCCGACGGCAAAAAAACAGCCGTCGGAATCCGTTCCCCCTGTATTTCTTACACGAGGAGGATCTTCTAATATCTAATATCTAATATCAGTGCACTGACTTCAAGAGCGGATGATTTTTAGGTGACAAAAGTACAAGTCCCGGCTCGCTGACTTTTTTTGATCCCATATTTTCCTATCACAATAAAAGGCAAAAACTCAAAAATATATTTGTTTTACACTGGTGCCAGGTAAGCTCGATCCCCACACAATATAAAATATGCATTTTTTAAGCCACTACATCAACACCTATCATAATGGGAGTTGGAGAACGGATTCCGACAGCTGTTTTTTTTACAGGGGGAACAAAATCCGACGGCAATAAAACAGCCGTCGGAATCCGATCCCCCTGTATTTCTTACACGAGGAGGATCTTCTAATATCTATCAAAGTGCTAAAAAAAAAATTATTAGGCCTCCACATCCTAGTGGTCAATGCACTGACTTTAAGAGCTGACGATTTTTAGGTGAAACAAGTTCAAGTCCCGGCTTGCTGACTTTTTTTGATCCCATATTTTCCTATCACAATAAAAGGCAAAAACTCTAAAATATATTTATTTTACACTGGTGCCAGGTAAGCTCCATCCCACACAAAATAAAATAAGCTTTTTTAGGCCACTACATCAACACCTTTCATAATGGGAGTGGGAGAACGGATTCCGACAGCTTTTTTTTTTTACAGGGGGAACAAAATCCAACGGCAAAAAAACAGCCGTCGGAATCCGTTCCCCCTGTATTTCTTACACGAGGAGGATCTTCTAATATCTATCAAAGTGCAGTTAAATTAATTGGCCTCCTCAACCTAGCGGTCAGTGCACTGACTTCAAGAGCGGATGATTTTTAGGTGACACAAGTTCAAGTCCCGGCTCGCTGACTTTTTTTGATCCCATATTTTCCTATCACAATAAAAGGCAAAAACTCTCAAATATATTTATGTTACACTGGTGCCAGGTAAGCTCCGTCCCCACACAAAATAAAATATGCATTTTTTAAGCCACTACATCAACACCTTTCATAATGGGAGTGGGGGAACGGATTCCGACAGCTGCTTTTTTTTACAGGGGGAACAGAATCCGACGGCAAAAAAACAGCCGTCGGAATCCGTTCCCCCTGTATTTCTTACACGAGGAGGATCTTCTAATATCTATCTAAGTGCTGTTAATTAATAGTCCCCCACAGCCTAGTGGTCAATGCACTGACTTTAAGAGCTGACGATTTATAGGTGAAACAAGTTCAAGTCCTTGCTCTCTGACTTTTCTTGATCCTGTACTCTGCTATCATAATAAACAGCAAAAACTCCATAAAATGATTCCTTAAACTAATGCACTTATTTAAAGAGCTTTCCTCTAGCTCAAACAGTAGAGCATTGGTGCTTGCAATGTCAAGGTCATAGGTTCGGTTCCCAGGGAAAGCAGAAACTGATAAGAATACAAAATGTGTCCCATGAAATTCAATCTACGTCGCTCTGGATCAAAAGTCTGCCAAATGCCTAATTGTAAACGATGACAGTTTTCCTCCATCCACAAACGAAATAGTATCAACCTTTATTCAAGCCACTACATCGACACCTCTCATAATGGGAACTGATTCCGACATTTGTTTTCTTTGCCGTCGGATTCTTTTCCCCCTGTTTTTTCTTAAACAATGAGGATCTTCTAATATCTATCAAAGCGCTGTTAATTAATAGGCCCCCACAGCCTAGTGGTCAGTGCACTGACTTCAAGAGCGGATGATTTTTAGGTGACACAAGTCCAAGTCCCGGCTCGCTGACTTTTTTTGATCCCATATTTTCCTATCACAATAAAAGGCAAAAACTCTAAAATCTATTTATTTTACACTGGGAGTGGGGGAACGGATTCCGACAGCTGTTTTTTTTACAGGGTCCGACGGCAAAAAAACAGCCGTCGGAATCCGTTCCCCCTGTATGTCTTACACGAGCAGGATTTTCTAATATCTATCAAAGTGCTGAAACTGATTAGGCCTCAGAAGCCTAGTGGTCAATGCACTGACTTTAAGAGCTGATGATTTTTAGGTGAAACAAGTTCAAGTCCCGACTCGCTGACTTTTTTTGATCCCATATTTTCCTATCACAATAAAAGTCCAAAACTCTAAAATATATTTATTTTACACTGGTTCCAGTTAAGCTCCATCCCACACAAAATAAAATAAGCTTTTTTAGGCCACTACATCAACACCTCTCATAATGGGAGTGGGAGAACGGATTCCGACAGCTTTTTTTTTTTTACAGGGGGAACAAAATCCAACGGCAAAAAAACAGCCGTCGGAATCCGTTCCCCCTGTATTTCTTACACGAGGAGGATCTTCTAATATCTAATATCTAATATCAGTGCACTGACTTCAAGAGCGGATGATTTTTAGGTGACAAAAGTACAAGTCCCGGCTCGCTGACTTTTTTTGATCCCATATTTTCCTATCACAATAAAAGGCAAAAACTCAAAAATATATTTGTTTTACACTGGTGCCAGGTAAGCTCGATCCCCACACAATATAAAATATGCATTTTTTAAGCCACTACATCAACACCTATCATAATGGGAGTGGGAGAACGGATTCCGACAGCTGTTTTTTTTACAGGGGGAACAAAATCCGACGGCAATAAAACAGCCGTCGGAATCCGATCCCCCTGTATTTCTTACACGAGGAGGATCTTCTAATATCTATCAAAGTGCTGAAAATTATTAGGCCTCCACATCCTAGTGGTCAATGCACTGACTTTAAGAGCTGACGATTTTTAGGTGAAACAAGTTCAAGTCCCGGCTTGCTGACTTTTTTTGATCCCATATTTTCCTATCACAATAAAAGGCAAAAACTCAAAAATATATTTGTTTTACACTGGTGCCAGGTAAGCTCGATCCCCACACAATATAAAATATGCATTTTTTAAGCCACTACATCAACATCTATCATAATGGGAGTGGGAGAACGGATTCCGACAGCTGTTTTTTTTACAGGGGGAACAAAATCCGACGGCAATAAAACAGCCGTCGGAATCCGATCCCCCTGTATTTCTTACACGAGGAGGATCTTCTAATATCTATCAAAGTGCTGAAAATTATTAGGCCTCCACATCCTAGTGGTCAATGCACTGACTTTAAGAGCTGACGATTTTTAGGTGAAACAAGTTCAAGTCCCGGCTTGCTGACTTTTTTTGATCCCATATTTTCCTATCACAATAAAAGGCAAAAACTCTAAAATATATTTATTTTACACTGGTGCCAGGTAAGCCCCATGCCCACATAAAAAATATGATCAGCATTTTTTAGGCCAATACATCAACACCTCTCATAATGGAAGTGGGGGAACGGATTCCGACAGCTGTTTTTTTTACAGGGGGAACAGAATCCGACGGCAATAAAACAGCCGTCAAAATCCGTTCCCCCTGTATTTCTTACACGAGGAGGATCTTCTAATATCTATCAAAGTGCTGAAAATTATTAGGCCTCCACATCCTAGTGGTCAATGCACTGACTTTAAGAGCTGACGATTTTTAGGTAAAACAAGTTCAAGTCCCGACTCGATTACTTTTTTTGATCCCATATTTTCCTATCACAATAAAAGGCAAAAACTCTCAAATATATTTATGTTACACTGGTGCCAGGTAAGCTCCGTCCCGACACAAAATAAAATATGCATTTTTTAAGCCACTACATCAATACCTTTCATAATGGGAGTGGGGGAACGGATTCCGACAGCTGTTTTTTTTTACAGGGGGAACAGAATCCGACGGCAAAAAAACAGCCGTCGGAATGCGTTCCCCCTGTATTTCTTACACGATGAGGATATTCTAATATCTATCAAAGTGCTGAAAATGATTAGTCCTCCACAGCCTAGTGGTCAATGCACTGACTTTAAGAGCTGACAATTTTTAGGTGAAACAAGTTCAAGTCCCGGCTCGCTGACTTTATTTGATCCCATATTTTCCTATCACAATAAAAGGCAAAAACTCTAAAATATATTTATTTTACACTGGTGCCAGGTAAGCCCCATCCCCACACAAAAAATATAATCAGCATTTTTTAGGCCAATACATCAACACCTCTCATAATTTGAGTGGGGGAACGGATTCCGACAGCTGTTTTTTTTACAGGGGGAACAGAATCCGACGGCAAAAAAACAGCCGTCGGAATCCGTTCCCCCTTGTATTTCTTACACGAGGAGGATCTTCTAATATCTATCAAAGTGTTGTAAATGAATAGGCCTCCACAGCCTAGTGGTCAATGCACTGACTTTAAGAGCTGATGTTTTATAAATTAAACAAGTTCAAGTCCCGGCTGTCTGACTTTTCTTGATCCTGAACTCTGCTATCATAATAAACAGCAAAAGCTCCATAAAATTATTCCTTAAACTGATGCACTTTTTTAAATAGCTTTCCTGTAGCTCAAACAGTAGAGCATTGGTGCTTGCAATGCCAAGGTCATAGGTTCAATTCCCAGGGAAAGCAGAAACTGATAAGAATACAAAATGTGTGCCAAGAAATTAAATCTACGTCGCTCTGGATCAAAAGTCTGCCAAATACCTAAATGTAAACGATGACAGTTAACCTCCATCCACAAACAAAATACGATCAACCTTTATTCAAGTCACTACATCAACACCTCTCATAATGGGAACTGCTTCCGACATTTGTTTTTTTGCCGTCTGATTCTTTTCCCCCTGTTTTTTCTTAAACAATGAGGATCTTCTAATATCTATCAAAGTGCTGTTAATTTAATAGGCCTCCACAGCCTAGTGGTCAGTGCACTGACTTCAAGAGCGGATGATTTTTAGGTGACACAAGTTCAAGTCCCGGCTTGTAGACTTATTTTGATCCCATATTTTCCTATCACAATAAAAGGCAAAAACTCTAAAATATATTTATTTTACACTGGTGCCAGGTAAGCTCCATCCCACACAAAAAATATAATCAGCATTTTTTAGGCCAATACATCAACACCTCTCATAATGGGAGTGGGGGAACGGATTCCGACAGCTGTTTTTTTTAAAGGGGGAACAGAATCCGACGGCAACAAAACAGCCGTTGAAATCCGTTCCCCCTGTATTTCTTACACGATAAGGGTTCTTCTAATATCTATCAAAGTGCTGAAAATAATTAGGCCTCCACAGCCTAGTGGTCAATGCACTGACTTTAAGAGCTGATGATTTTTAGGTGAAACAAGTTCAAGTCCAGGCTCGCTGACTTTTTTTGATCCCATATTTTCCTATCACAATAAAAGGCAAAAACTCAAAAATATATTTGTTTTACACTGGTGACAGGTAAGCTCGATCCCCACACAATATAAAATATGCATTTTTTAAGCCACTACATCAACACTTATCATAATGGGAGTGGGAGAACGGATTCCGACAGCTGTTTTTTTTACAGGGGGAACAGAATCCGACGGCAAAAAAACAGCTGTCCGAATCCGTTCCCCTTGTATTTTTTACACAAGGAGGATCTTCTAATATCTATCAAAGTTCTGCTGATTACTAAGCTCCCACTAGTGGTCGATTCACTGACATATAGAGCTGGTGATTTGTAGGTGACACAAGTTCAAGTCCCGGCTTGTGGACTTTTTTTGATCCCATATTTTCCTATCACAATAAAAGACAAAAACTCCAAAATCTATTTATTTAAACTGGTACCAGGTAAGCTCCATCCACACACAAAATAGAATCAGCGTTTTTTAAGCCACTACATCAACACCTCTCATAATGGGAGTGGGGGAACGGATTCTGACAGCTGTTTTTTGCCATCGGATTATGTTCCCCCTGTATTTCTTACACAATGAGGTTCTAATATTTATTACTGTCACATAATGCAGTTTCTGCAATTTCAGCTGATGTTAGTGTTTTTTTGTCATTGTGTTATGATTGACTAAATGTTCCTGTTGGAAGAGAACATGTGTTAGTGTTTTAAAGCTGCAGTCCGTCGTTTTTCCTCTTTGTCGCCATCTCTGTTCGAAATCTGCAATTGCAGTTATTCGCGGAATTATTAACTGTGCGTGGGTAGTAAATCGGCATTAAACAGCGCGGATGAACACAATGTATTGAGGAGAACCTGTCGCTGCCGCGTCGCTGTGGATACTGTACTGTCATCAGCAATCTCAGAGTATACTTTTTGAAAGTGTCAACATTAGAATTTTCATCGGGAAATCTCATCTGAACAAGTAAGAAACATTCACTTTTGTTCTGACCAAATTCGGGGGGTGGGGGGAAGCATTGCAGTAGGCTATATCATGCTGATTAAATCTAACGATTGCTTATATCACGTCAAAACGTGAAAAAAATATTTTTTTCTGTAGCCACTCTGAAGTCCGAAGTCTTTGGGTTTTACAACTGGTGAATCTCCAGTTGTCACTGGTGATTGTCGCTTTAAACTTTCGGGATCCGCCATACCAAGTGCTAAGCTAAATCTCCACCTCCATCATCCACACACACTAGCCGGGTACTCCTTCTCTATGTGTACAGAAGTGACGTAATGACGCAAAGACATGCTCGAAATTCCCGCGGAAATCCACCAGTACCACTGGAATTAAATTTATTATTACAAGCTTACCGTTTTTAATCGAGGTAAGGCAAGCAGATCGTTTTGAACACTGGCTGGTTACGGTTTTTTCCAAAAATGTCTTTTTTGATATTTTTAAACCCAAAAAAGTGCCGGACTGCAGCTTTAAATAATAATTTGATTTTGAAACATGTTTGCAGTGTTTTGTTAGACATCGTGTATTGTGTTAGTGTATCATTGTATTTTGAAAATTAGTTTTGGAGTTTAGTTTACAATGAAATTAACCGTTTTGCCAATTGTGTGTTTTAGGTGTGTTGGTGCGTTAAGAGTTCAACAAGAAAATTGTTAAATGTATTGAAAAAAAACTGTCATAGCGATCGTAAAAAACTGTATTATGACAAAACCATTATTTTACAGTTTTTCTCGATTGTTTACACACATTTTCTGAAAACATGCCTCATATTCTCAGAACTACACACAACTCAAAAAACACACACAATGGGCAAAACCCCTCAATTCTCCTGCAAAATGAAACTTTACATTCAAAACAATGTTATTTCTTCTCAAAATGGTATTTCAAATGACACAAACCATCATATGAATAGACATTTCTAAGAACCAGTTGAACACTGATGTGCTCAATGTAAAACAACATAATGACGTAGGCCTTTTTTTTTTTGTTCAGTGTTACACTTTCTACAGACAGTACATACATACAGTAAGTGTGTTGTAAAATATTTGAGAATATTGTTTCTATACTCAGAACACACAAATACAACGGTAACAAATATATTTTATTTTTCCCACAAAAACAATGTAGTGTACATCCCAACACAAAGTTGCACATGCAGTGGTCTACATACAAAACAACAGAAGAATTTACTGTATACAGTTACAGTAAAATAAAATTGCTTCATTGAAGAGCTCACCTGTTGCCCTTTTATGCTAAAGCTCTGATTGCTTATTGTAAAACTGTGTGATGTATGTTTGCCCATGTGATGAGTCAGTGTGCATATTTGAATGGCAGTGTGTTCCTTGAGAAAACAAGAGATTTTCTGCATGAAAATTGTGCCAAATGCAGAGAATTGTGTGTAGTGTTTTGAAAAAAAAGTGTGTATTAGAACTGCAATTTGAGTGTAAAGCAGGAATTGTGCTTGTAGTTTAGCAGAATTGGTTCAGGGGGTTGGTGAATGAGTTACATGTTGTGGTGATTGTGTCTCAAGTACCAGTATTTGTGTGTAAACAATTGAGAAAAACTTTATTTTTTTTAAACTTCGTTTTGGAATTTCAAAGCATAAGAATCATGCCATTCGGCCCAATGCCTTCTATTTCATCTGTTTATGTGTGTGAGAGTGCGAGAGAGAGAGAGAGAGAGAGAGAGAGAGAGAGAGAGAGGGAGAGAGAGAGAGAGAGAGAGAGAGGGAGTGGGAGAGGGAGAGAGAGAGAGAGAGAGAGAGAGAGAGAGAGAGAGAGTGAGAGAGAGAGAGAGAGAGAGAGAGAGAGAGAGGATGTGAAATTTGGGGTCCACTGCTAAATTTTTAAAATTGGGATAAAACACCAGTAGAAAAACTACAATTGGAAATTGGCACAAATATTCTAGGGGTTCACAGGAACACATCCAGTGCCGCCTGCAGGGCTGAGCTAGGCCTGTACCCGCTGAACATCGAGATCCAGAAGAGATGTGTTCAGTTCTGGCATCACCTCCATCAGGCTGATCCAGATTCAGTCCAATATAAAGCCCTCCTCGCCAATGAAAGCTCAGCAGAACCTCATCCTCTACACACACTCGCTCTGCAACTCGTCCATCAGACTATCCTCCCCATTGACCACAGCTACAGCCCCACAGCTATTGTTAAAGAAATCCACACACATCTAAAACACACTCATGACCAATCACTAAAAGCTAATTTTGACCTCCAGAATAAACTCCAATGTTACTCAACCCTCAATAGAACCACTAAATTGGCCAGCTATCTATTTAATAAACATTTTAAAGAAAGACAAATCCTCTCAAAATACAGATTAAGTGACCATGATCTGGAGATAGAGAGAGGAAGACATAGACAAACATGGACCGAGAGAGAGCAGCGGATCTGTAGACACTGTGATCTACAGCGCATAGAGGATGAGGAACACTTTCTGCTCTTCTGCTCTAAATATACCAATATAAGAGAAACTTTTCTGCCCAGATTTAAAACCTTGATCCCATCATTCTCTGAACTGAGTGACACTGGAAAAATGTCCTTCTTACTCGGAGAAGATGATAGTACAGCTGCACTAGCGGCTAAATATGTGTTAGCTATTCACAACGCCAGAGACGGTTAACTCTAGAGTGACCCACTATATATATCTATTTATTAAGATGGATTGTGTTTATTTATATATATTTACTATTTACTATGCTATTTACTATTATATGACATGATCTACTGTATACATATATGTTTGGTTTATTTGTTTGTTGTATTATTTATATATAATATGTTGATGCTTTGGCAACATTGTGTTACACAGTCATGCTAATAAAGCTCATTTAAAATTGAAAATTGAGAGAGAGAGAGAGAGAGAGAGAGAGAGAGAGAGAGAGAGAGAGAGAGAGAGAGAGAGAGAGCTCTGGTTCTCATTGAGCTTGGCATTACTCCCCAGACAAGAATATTTACAGGCCAAAAAAACAGATGGAAGAACGCAGTACAGAGTAGGAGTAGAGAAAACAGAGACTTCAGGTTTGTACAGGGACTTTAGATGTTTTTCACAGTGTGTGTGTGTGTGTGTGTGTGTGTGTGTGTGTGTGTGTGTGTGTGTGTGTGTGTGTGTGTGTGTGTGTGTGTGTGTGTGTGTGTGTGTGTGTGTGTGTGTGTGTGTGTGTGTGTGTGTGTGTGTGTGTGTGTGTGTGTGTGTGTGTGTGTGTGTGTGTGCGCGCGTGTGTGTGTGTGTGTGTGTGTGTGTGTGTGTGTGTGTGTGTGTGTGTGTGTGTGCACATCCATACTGTTAATGGATTGCTAATTAAGGACTTCTCAGGTGAAGCCAGGAAAAGCAGGAGAGGAAATGGAGGATTGGAGGGCCAGGTAAGACGAGACGGTACAAATAGATTATCAAATGTGTCTGTGTGTGTGTGTGTGTGTGTGTGTGTGTGGGGGGGGGGGGCAGACCTGAAGGAGGGGCAGAGGGAAAACAAAGGTATGTGTCTGTTTGATAGTGTGAGAGGGAATATGGAAAGAGAAGAGAACAAGGAAAGAAGGCAAAGAGAGTAAAAAGGCACCAAACGAAAGATCACAAGAGAGGATACTCTGGTAAGAATTTCTGCACCAAATTAAAAAAATAGCAAAGGATTGAAAGGTTGATTCTGTCAGTACAACTGCTCTGTTAGTGTAACTCTATCTGCTCTGAGACATAAAACATATAGTAATGACTTCCCAGTGATGGGGCCACTACATTCTACACACACACACACACACACACACACACACACACAAACTTCTAATGAGCACTCCGGGGCTTATACACAATACTGTGAGTTATTTAAAGAGAAGAGCGATCAGACGGAATCAGCTTTGATCAGGAGTAATGCCTTGAGGACTGATGTCTCGAGAACTATTATAAGTATGATCTCGCTTTTGTATGTTTTTCTACATATCATGGTTGATATGATATGATATGATGCAGATCTTCATACGTGGACATTGTATTTACTGTATGTCTTGTGTGCAGTGTTCATTAGTTCTGTTTTCTTTTTTAAATGAAGTATGTCTCTCAGGATGTCCTCAAGAAGATTCAAATCTTTGGGAGAGAATGATTAATTTTTAAGCAATCCCCATTTCCTTGTACTCATTCTGAAAAGTTTTAGTTTGGAGACACAAACTTTATACATCTTGAGTGCATTTTGGGTGAAATTTTGAGATCTTGAACTTTAAAAGTCACCTGTTGGACGCATGTTTCAGATCCATAAAGGTCCTTCTTTGAGCCATGCACCTGCTCCGTCATCTGTTCTTGACAATGGCCTTCCACCTTGTTGTTGTCATGGTAAGTGGTTTATAGTTGCTATCGTGAGAACATGTTCCTAATGTGCTCATATTTTAAAAATGAAACAATGATAAGTAAATATTAAGAAAAGCAACTGATAATGCTACATTTTCCAGTATAACATGAATTGTTATAACAACAAGCTGTTAGAAGTCCAATTAAAAAATCACTTGTTCACGTTCGAATTGCAAATTAATCATTTGAATTTTTAAGTGACACTATAGTCCTGCGTATGCTGTGCAATATCACTCAAGCAAGAAAGAGTGACATTATTGTGAATATATTCAGACCAACAGCACGATTCGATCATCTCCTATAAAAAAGAATCCACAGTCTGGAAGCAAACCAAAGGAATCGTTTTTTTAGGATTTGTTTTATTCTGAAAGTTTATATAAAGTTTATTAGGATACTATAAGTAAAAAGTAAAACTCATTTAAAAGTGAGTGAACGAAAGAGTCTAAGTCTGAAAAAAAATCTAAAAGCTTTCACACTTACTGTGCTGTAATGGTTAACAGACTGCTGTAAATGTGCACGTTCCAATCTTTCTCTCTCATTCTTCTCATCTCTCTCTCTCTCTCTCTCTCTCTCTCTCTCTCTCTCTTTAAAGAGTATTTCTGCACACATGCTGTTGCAATATGACACTCATCCATCAAGTCAAACATGCTCAGTAATGCTCTCATAGCCTATATTTGAAACTCAAAGATCAAGAAAAGCACTTAAGACAATTGAAAAATAAATGACAGTTCATTGTTGTCTACAAAGTCAGTGAATGTAATATATGGCATATAACAAATAAGAGGTTGATGACAAGACCATGATTGGGTGGTCCAGGCCCCCCTGTAGAGGAATATTGTCATTATTGTTCATTAATAGTCCAGTGATCAGCATATTAAGTGGTCAAGTCTGAATTATCTTGAACTATTTGAGGTTATTTTACAGTTTACATCTTTTAGGGGCCATTCATATAGGAAAGACATGTTCTCAAAATGTGAGGGTTGAAGGTTTAAAAAGTAAAACTTTATTACGTAACACAGTCTTAAAACTGTGCCATGCTGAAATATATCAAGGAGATGCATCACTAATATTTAACATTTTGGGGTCAGCAAGGGTTTTTACTGTATTTTTGATTAAAACGTTTTTTTTTTTTTATCTTTGTGAGCATAAGAGACTTCTTTCAAAATGTTAGAGCAGTTTAGTGTATCAAAAAAGTTATTCTGGCTTATTTTTACATACACAAGAAATGTAACAATATCACAGACAAATTCAAGAAAGTCCCATGTGAATGACCTTATTTGTGTGTGTTTGGGTGTATAAGGGTGGAAGAGCCCAGCGTAAACAGAGGCAGGCTGAAGAAAAGTTAAGGCCATATTTGGGCAGAGTGGATCCAGGTGAGACAGTTATTCAATGGCTCTTATTTTATGAGTGGTTTGTACATTATTTATTCAGTATAAAATTGTGCTTCCTATTTTTACTACTCCCTCTCTCTCTATTCTCATCCTATTTTTTTCTTTGTTTCTCTCCTATTCAGAATCACTGTGTCAGTTGTTGAAATGTCACAGTCCTATTGGTTCTTTGTGTCAAGTAGTAAAGGAGGGGGGAGTTCTCGCCCCTAAATGTGTGTGTCCAAAGACCTGCCCACGGTAAGACACACACACACAGACAAATTAATAACAATTTTCTAAGACACTTGAGCTGATTTCAATGCCAAGCTACTCACAGTGAGCCAGCGGCATGAACAGTGAAGCTCAGTGTCATGATTAAGAACAGAATAATGACGTAAGACACTCCTTACGGCTCACAGATTCCTTGGAATCAAACCAGCAGCCCAGACATTTACTGGTATATTTGCTCTGAGCACTTTAGTCTTTAATGCAGATGGGCCCCATGCATGAAAATAAAATAAAAGGTGGGCTTAAGGGCTGTAACACATCACAAATATTGCTTTAAATATGATAAAGCAAACACAAATGATATTCTATGATATTCACAAATGATATTCTACTCTCCATAGTTTTGTTAGATCTCAGTGCTGCATTCGAAATCGACCATGATATTCTTTTCAATCATTTAGAATGTATGGTGGGCATCCAGGGGACAACCCTCCAGTGGTTTTCATCCTATCTAAAAGAAAAGACATTCTCTGTGAATTTGGGCAACTTTTCTTCTGCATCGGCTCAGCTACAATGTGGTGTCCCCTAGGGGTCAATTTTGGGACCCCTGTTATTTTCATTGTATATGCTTCCCTTAAGCTTTATCATTCAGAAGTACAGCATATTATCACTGTCATGCCGATGATTCCCAATTTTATTTCCCAGTAAGTAGACAAAAATGGCTCATCTGAGAATGACTTAAATCGATTTAAAGAAATCAAATATTGGCTGGCTAATAATTTAATTTACAATTGAATGAGAGCAAAACTGAAGTCTTGATCTTAGGTTCCTCCTTGTCCCGTTTACCTGGCCTAGCTGTAAACTGGACAAGGAACGTAAAAGATCATGTGAGGAACCTTGGAGTGATTTTTGACTCATCCCTACTTTTCAATAAGCAGATCGGTGCTGTTGTAAAGAGTACTTTTTACCATCTGAGATTAATTGCTAAAATAAAAACTTTCCTTTACCATACTGAAATGTGATCCACTCATTTATTTCATCTAGTTTAGACTATTGCAACTCATTGTATGGTGGTCTGCCCCAAACTGCATTATCCCGTCTACAACTCGTCCAGAATGCAGCAGCCAGGCTGTTAACAGGATTAAGAAAAAGGGATCATATTTCCCCTGTTTCCTACACTGGCTCCTGGTAAAATTCATGCTGGATTTTAAAATTTGGACTTTTGTTTACAAGGTACTATTTGGTCTCGCACCCAAATATATTAGTGACCTTTTACACCCTTACTCTCCAACTAGAGCACTCAGATCTGGGTATGGTGAGAATCTCTAGGTATGGTGAAGGGTATGTGATGAGGTGGGGCTATTTTAATTCCAAAGGTCAAGCGAACTTTATCAGAATGCATTGTATCCTAGATCCATGAAATAACTGGCCTTTAAAAATAAAAAATCTGCCTGCCTCTATGGGAATTTAACATAGGGGTGTCCTGACTTATGCACCCTGTATTTTAAGGAAGAACATTTATTTATTTATTTATTTTTCTTTCTTTTTTAAATAAAGCCATTAAGCTCAATTTCCAAGAGATTGTTTTTTTAGTCCTCTTTTTAGTCAACTTTAGCATGGGTGTGTAAATCTAAGGGTGACCGTGCATTTTCGGTGAAGGGTCAGAAATTATGGAATAGTCTTCCTTTCCATGTGAGGCCATCTTCATCGCTAGCCATTTTTAAGTCTTCTTTATCTGTTTTCTTTGGCTTTTGAACAGATCATGAAATGGGTTCTTGAAGCTAATATAATGTATGATGTTGTATTTAAATGTTTATTTATTCTTATTTATTCTAAAAGTTTATTTTGATTGTTAATGCCAGTTATTCACTGCTGAAAAAAAAGTGAATGTAATGCAGTCTATATTTTCTTTTATCTTGAGTAGTTTTATTGCTGTTACACAACATGTCCATGTTGACATACAGTAATTTAGCTGCTTCATTTAAGTGACCTTGAAATGGCGCATAGCCTGTGATGTCAACAACAAAATATATAAAGAGCATTTTCTCGTTCCTTTTACAAAAGATCTTTTTACACAATTATGGTTAGTTATATTTAATTATTTTCGTTTAACATTTTAGTCCATATGTGTGTGTATGTTTTGTTTGCTACAGGCAGGGGGCACCAGTGTGCAGTGTTTTGGGGAAGACGTATAGCAACGAGTGTCTGCTTCACAAGGAGGCCTGCCGCAAAAAACGGCGCATTGGCAAGGCACATAGTGGAGCTTGTCAGGGTAAAAAAGCACACACAAAAACTTCTTTCATTACAGTTTCATTATACTTAGGCCTAAATGCACATTTATAAGTTGTATGTTGTGGTTTCTCTGTCAGTGAGCGGGGCTGAGTGTTCTCAGGAAGAGTTCGGTCAATTCCCATACCGTCTGCTGGACTGGTTCTTACTCCTCAGCAGAATGGGAGAGAGATACACACCACCGGCACCCTCGCAAAGATGCCTCACACACACACAGCGAACCCAGCTTGCACAGGTGAAGAAACACATGCCACCCATAGATCACACACTGCATGGCACGCTTTATTGCTTTTTATACAGCTTCATCACACAAGCACTAATACAATACTTTACATTACAACATAGAGGTGTTACTGCAACTACGGTAACTGTTAAAGGTTGTGTAGGTAAGAATTGCCTAAAGAACTTTTTTTCAAATTGGCTTAAACTGTCTTTATATACCAATACATATTTAAAATGTAAGTACTTTGAAAAAGAGAGTATAAAAAATGAGTGATTGTAGTGTATTTAATCTTCAAAAAACACAACTCATTAATTCCTACCGGGACGAAACAAGTGACTGGCTTGCGCGACTGTCACTCTTACTGTCTATTACTGGCTCTGCCCACGTTTTTAGGTGGGAGTGAATGGAATTAATGAGCTGTGTTTATTGAAGATTAAATACACTAGAGTCACTCAGTTTTTTATACTCTCTATTTCAGAGTACTTGCATTTTAATTATGTATTGGTATATAAAGACAGTTTAAACAAATTTGAATAAAAGTTTTTTTTAGACAATTCTGACCTACCCTACCTTAAGTCCCAGTAGTGAAATTTTTGATTTATGTTCAAATTTGTAATTTTATGCTTCTTAAATATAAACGTAGTGTCAATACACACCTTGACATGCAAAATAATGATCAAATAATATGATTTAATGTAAAATTATTAAGCATGTATTGGTCCAAACACCATTTTTGCTCATATGTCCCACACCGTGGTTTCAATGTTGAGATACTTAAAATTAGCTAATTATTTTACAATATGAAATTATTTCCATATATATATATATATATATATATACATATGACTTTACACCATCTTAAAGTTATTTTTTGGTTTACTGATTGTTTATGTTTTTTTTTTCATTTACAGTTTTTTTGGATTGCTTACACACTAAAATTAAAAGTAGTACACTATTAGCAAAACCTTACACTCAAGAAGCAAAACATCAGCCCATATTTGCACAACTATAAGCACATTGTCAACCTCACACTTGTTGCAAAACTCTACACACAGTGATTTGCAAAACACTAAACACACTTAACATACATTACACACAAAAATCTATCATGAAGTCACTTCCTTGCAATACCAAAGCACTGACTGTCAAATTACCGCACCGTCCAACCAATTGGTTCAACACAGTCATCAGGTGTGCAAACACTTGTCTGCTTAATTGTAGACACAGCAATCAGGTATAAGCACTATAAAAAGCAGCAGGTGAGTTCATCGGTCTTCAAGTACAATGGAAAGAGTCAGAGAAAGAGTAAGACGAGGAGGAGAATGAGAATGAGGAGAACAAGGAGGAGGAGGAAGGGGAGGAAGAGAAGGAAGAGGAATCAACAGAGGAAGAGGAAGATATGGAGGCCATGCTGGAGGTAGAGGAAGAGGAAGACAAGAAGGTGCTCAATGAGGACCGAATCTGACAAATGAGATCCGCGCAACACTGGTTGACCACGTTGTCAACCACGGCCTGACGCTGAGGGAGGCTGGACTGCGAGTACAGCCAAATCTAAGCCGATACACAATGGCTAGTGTGATAAGAACATTTCGATTGGAAAATAGGTACTAGATCTACACTGAACTGCACAATTTTGCCTGACACTGTTCTTCAGAGAGTTTTACGAATGGATGGAGAGGAGATCCAGCATGAGTTCATTTACGTAGATGAGGCTGGGTTCAACCTGACGAGAACACGAAGGAGGGGAAGAAACATCATTGGCCACAGGGCTATAGTCAATGTCCCAGGGCAACGTGGGGTAATATAACACTGTGCAGCCATTACACAGAATGGGGTCCTCCACCGCCATGCCCTTATGGGCCCTTACAACACAGCACTCATACTTACATTCTTGGACCAATTGCACAACGTTAACAGCAGCAAATCAAATCGATCATATGCAGAGTTCATGTGCAATACATTGTTGTCTGGGACAATGTGTCTTTCCACCGCTCTGCTCTGGTTCAGAACGGGTTTCAGCAACATCCACATTTCACCATCCTATATCTTCCACCATCCTCTCCATTCCTCAACCCTATAGAAGAGTTTTTCTCGGCATGGCGGTGGAAGGTGTATGATCTCCGTCTCCAGGCTGAGGTACCGCTCATCCAAGCCATGGAGGAGGCCTGTGACCAGATGGAGGTAGCAGCAATGCAAGGATGGATTCGTCATTCAAGATGTGTCTTTCCAAGGTGTCTTGCTAATGACAACATTGCAACATTGTTTGCGATGAAATTCTCTGGCCAGATCCAGCTATAGGCGAAGAGACAATGTCTAGTTTATTTTATTTTTTTACAGTAAACTTACAGTACAATACGTAAAGGGACATTTTGTTACAGTATTATGAATCTCCATGTCAACATTTTGGGCGAGTTGAGAAATAAATGAGTTTCTTCAGTCTGCAACATTGGTCTTGTGTAGTGTTTGGTGAATTTACATTATATATACTTTGTTGATGGTAGCCTACTCTAATCACAGGGAAGTAAGTGCTAAAAGTGTTTTAGGTTTATCACAGCAGAGTGTAACTCGTGCAAACAGAGTATAGTAATGTGAAACGTGTGTGTTTCATATGGTAACAAAGTGTGGTTTTAAAACAGAAGTGTATAGTTTTTACAAGTGTGTTTAATTATGCAAAGGATCTGTAGGGTTTTGCTTATTGGGTGTGTGGTTCTGCTAACTGTGTGTAGTGTTTTGAAAACACGGGCCCTGTTTTGAAAATCGTGCTTAAGCAATCCAAAAAAACTGTAAATAAACCTGTCCCACACCTTTGAGTCCTTACCGCAACACTGAAAAAGACTCTTAATTTGCCATTTGTTCAAAGCCAAACTAATCTAGTTTCTATGGAATTAGCTATTCATTAGCATGTGAGCACATGTCTGACAGATTGGTCCACCTCCATTAGGTCACTCAAAAGAAAAGATGATCTTTATATTATTTTTTCTGGACCTAAGTATTTATTGTTTGTCCTTACCTTTCAGCTTAGTAATTGTGTATTTTGAATTACATTAAAAAAAAATTATATTACTGTTGAATACATATTTGTTGCTAAAAGTCAAAACTGATGTATCAGACCTTGCTAGCTGCCAGTTATCTGCAATATTTGCAAAAATGTCATTTCCGCAGCACTTTTTTACCGCAGCATTTTTAGGTGTTGCGGTAATTGTGTTGCGGTAGAGACAATTTCAAAGTTTATACTGTATATTACATTGTACATACTTGTACTTGTACATCAGCCACAACATTTAAACCACTGATAGGTGTGGTGAATATAATTCATTATATCAGTTCAGTGGCACCTGTCAAGAGGATATATTAGGCAGCAACTGAACAGTCAGTTCTTGAATTTTGTGAGTTGGAAGAAGAGAAAATAGTAAGTGAAAAGATCTGAGTGACTTTGACAATGACAAGGGCCAAATGGTGATGGCAAGACCACTGCATCAGAGCGTCTCCAAAACAGCATATCTTGTGGGGTGTTTACGGTCTGTAGTGGTTAGTAACTACCAAAAGAGGTGCAAGGAAGGACAACTGGTGAACAGGGTCATACACGGCCAAGACTCACACATGCACATGGGGAGCAAAGGCTCGCCTGCCTGGTCCGATCACACAAAAGAGCTACTGTAGCTCAAAAAATTGCTAAAAAACGTAATGCTGCCCATGATAAAAAGGTGTCAGAACACACAGTGCATAGCAGTTTGCTGGTTTGCAGCAGACCGGACAAAGTGCCTATGATGACCCCTGTCCACCACCGAAAGTGCCTACAATGGGCATGTGAGTGTCAGAACTGGATACAAGCTGATTCGGTTAAGCTTCTGTTTATCAGAATCGTTTTTTTATTTGTCATTGTAAAAGCATTGTAAAACATTGTCACAAACGAAATTTAAAGTGCTACTCCTGGTGCATGGAGTTGTGTTTAGAGTTGACTTCTGTTTATTTTCGCTGATCAATGTTTATATGTGAATAATAGCCTAAATTCAATCTGTTCATTATGTAAAGCGATTGTGTATCTTTAGAAAATTTGGACTAAACCACTTAACTTATATAGATTAGTTTTACAATCTCTTGTCTCCTTCCCTGCGTACCACAGCGTTAGCAGGCGTTGCGCTTTTTTCGGCTAAGGTTGCTAGTTTCCCTTCAAGTGGGTTTGGTTTTACTACCAATACCAAATTAGGCTAAATGTAATATCTAATTACCTTAACATGGAATGTTTTCCTCGACATTTCATGATTTCGGTGCATGCGAGTTCCTGAACATGACATGATGGGATACACCAAAGTCCTATTAGGCAAGATGTGCCACTCGACCGCCATCTTGGCAACGCCTCCGGGCAGCTATTTCGGACTAACAAGACCAGGCTCCTATCTAAATGAATGGGCAGAGAGTCAGAACTGCACTTTCACTGGTCACCGGGACATAAAAACTGCATGTATAGAAACAGCAGTAAAATATGATAAAAATCGCTGAAAAAGTTTGATGACTTTGCCCCAAAAAAAGGTTTAAAACGCCTTTTTCCCCACAGGTTATACTTTTACTACGCATGCGCAAGGGTTCACGACACCAACAGGCAAAACCTCAACTGTGCGCATGCGTCAGTGGAACCAGACGATAGGCTTAAATGTTTCCCAGCGTGACTGTTAAAAGCAGATGATTGGCTTTCCAGCGGGAGGGGCGGGACATGTGCATACAACCGCCATCTTTGCCGTTACGGGTTTTCCTTATATAGTTGTATTAAGGATTGAGGAAGTGGCATGTCTCTTATATAAATTGTCTCTGGATACACTCAGCCTCAAATACCACTCCAAAGCTAATTTGATTATAAATGTATGATTTAAATCTAAGAGCACAAACATTTTTGTTTGGCAAGTGGTCAGGAAAGACACATTACCATTTACACCTGGTTCTAACATGCGTTTAAATTGTGTCCCTGTGTTACGTGGCTTATGCGAATTAATAATATAATAGATTTTTTTTAAATGATTGGGGTGAGGAGCACTACCTCCCAGAAAAGAGTTTTTGCCGGATGGGATGTCTGAAGTACATAGTGTATCGTGTTAGAATGCAGTGTATAGTACCCTACATCATTTGGGACGGAGCTCTTTTCTGAACCAATTATTATAAGCCTGTAGGATTGCTAATCGAAGGCTAACTGCTTATTAAGCTTCAGTAATAAAATGAGATATACTTTAAAATACTTAATTTAATGAAAATATTAATTGAGAACACATAAACTTGCGTGTGATTTTTCTACCATTTCTAATCAGGCACCAAATCGAGCACATAAAAGTCTCAGCCTATAGAACAGGGGATAGGGGATCTTCTTTTCAGTTCAGTTGTAAATTTGTGATAAAAGCATCAAGTCATGATCTTTTTTCTTTTGTCTCACATGGTCTCTTCTTTTCTCCCTTTTTCTTTCAGAGGAGGTTTGTTCTGTTGGATCGTAACAGGGATGGGAAGCTAAGCAGGAGAGATCTGAGAAAGCTTCACTATAAGCGGATGCCACTGGAGCACTGCGCTCAAAGATTCTTCCAGTAACACACACAAAGAAAATGACACCAGTGCTTATAGACACACACAATCACCTCACCACTGTGATTTTGTGGTGTTTTCTCCTGTCTGACCTTCTCTGTATTTGCATAATATTACTGCAAACCCTCCCCAGCATCCTTCTGATTATAGTACACATGCCTTCAGGATGTCACCCACCCCTCTCTCTCATCCTCTTTCAATCTCTCTCTTCTCTCACTCATCCACTTGATCTCTCTCTCTCTTATTCAGAGCTGTGAATGCGTATTGCCTTCCCACTGTTCTAATGTGAGTGGTGTCCTTTACGGCTGATAGCTGCAGAGAGACGTAGAGGGATTTAAAAATCAAAAACGAGAGATAGAGGCAAAGAGAGTCCACTTGTATAATTCAACAATGTGTGTGTGTGTGTGTGTGTGTGTGTGTGTGTGTGTGTGTGTGTGTGTGTGTGTGTGTGTGTGTGTGTGTGTGTGTGTGTGTGTGTGTGTGTGTGTGTGTGTGTGTGTGTGTGTGTGTGTGTGTGTGTGTGTGTGTGTGTGTAGGTCATGTGACAAGAACAAGAATAAGAAGGTGACCCCGAGGGAGTGGACATCCTGTCTGGTTAACCGGTCAGAACGCTGGTTTCAGGATTTCATGTGTAAGTCTATATTTGTTTAATCTGAATATGAAATTCTCATGTGTAAGCACGTGCAAACACTAACACACACACATCAATGTGTCCGTTCTTCCTCTCTCAACTGCAGCCGTGAAGATGGGCTCACCAAAGCTGTGTCCTGTCCTAGACAACAACCTTTTAATTTAGATGTTTTATCTGTGTGGAATCATATTGTAAAGTACGGATGGAACAAAATCCTGATCCGGTCCGTAATTGTTTGATTTTTTTTTCTATAAAAATTATTATAAATCCTTATAGTATTATTCAAATGTAGTCATTTTGTTATATGGAGGCATGTAGGAACAATATGAAAAGTGGGGGAACACATTATTAACCTTATCAGCTTGACTAATGAATATTACTTAATTAGGTGACAACATTCTCCTAGCAGTTATATTATGGGAACAGCTATCCATTATCCTATCATATGCTCTCCAATGCTGCATTTATTTGATGAAAAATACCGTAAAAACTGTAATATTGTTATCTAACTGTTTTCTATTTGATTATATTTAAAAATGTAATTTATTCCTGTGATGGCGTATACACATTGTGCATATTACAATGATTTCCAAAGGATTCATAAAGGATTTCTAAAAATTCAGCTTTATATAATATATAAGTCATATGTTGCTCATGCTGTTATTTACCAAATTTTTAAAAAGTCTGTATCCCCTGAGATATGTTGTCAGTTTAGGGTAAGAAAAAAGGATTGTCCATAGTATTGGCAATGAGTGATGTCGCAAAGTAAACTGGGCCCCCTGTACCGGTTATAGCATTATTGTGCATTCCAGGGTGGCAGTAGAAATCTTGTTCCAGGACCGAGGCCCTTAGGGTAGATCCGTATAGGCCCTCGTGGTCTCTGAGCCCTCTGTACAAAGTCCCCCTTGTATGCCGAAATTTTTGGACACTTAGACATGTCATACATGCAGTATATTTTGCATATTCAATTTTTATTTTTTGCATCAAATAAATCATAGAAATATTGATGACTTTGGCTTTTTTAAACCCTATAGGGCAATGTATCCTGGGAGATACAATTATAACATCCAAATTATATCAAATATATTACAAAAATTCCTTTGGATATGTTTTACTTAAGTCAGTTTTACTTAACTAAGAAATAATTTTTTGCTAATAATTTTCCACTATTGCCTGTTTAAGGGTTAAAGTCTGATAAAGTTGGAACATAATAAAAGTCTAAACATTCCTGTTACTTTTTTGTTTTTATTTTGTCTGTTTTGTCTCAGTGCTGCAATCTAGTCAACAAAAACTGCTTTTTGAGGGACAGCAGGAATGTATCATGGATCACACAAGCAATTACTGCAGAGAGGGAAAGAGAGAGAGAGAGATTGGGCTATAACCTTAAACAGAGGGATGGGGAGCAGATTAATTGAGGGGTGGTGTTTAATAGGAGAGAGATGGATGGCCCATGAGAGAGATAAAAGACTACGTGAGCAGGGATGAGAGGAATAGATAATATGGCAGAGAGAGACAGAGAAAGGGGAGGACACCAAAAGAGAGAGAGAGAATCTCGTAATGCACTCACAGAATGGGACGGGAAGGGGGACAAGTTACAGTAAACCACTGCAAATGGAGGAGAGAAAATAGATTGAAGCATGAAAAATGGATCAGAAAGAGAGAGACACGGGGGGAGGGGTGTGTGTGTGTGTGAGAGAGAGAGAGTTGCAGAAGGGTGCGATAAAGGGTGGGAAGAGATTGTTAGATGGAAAGAGAAAAAAAGTAACTAAATGGCATCCCACCACAAAGTAACTTCCCCTTCCAGTACATCATTGATGTCTTCCAATTTTCCAAACACTAAACGCTTCCAATAATTTCTGCCAAGTGTGAAAAATTGATTCTAAACCTTTGAAAACAAGTATATTGAGTTTTCCATGTATATATGACCCCAGGAAGTGCAGCACAATAATCAGATCTCATTACATTTGTAGCTTTTAAAGTGGGTTTGGTTTCCTGTAGCTGTATAGTGCAGTCAAGAATCATCTCATCTAGCAGCCTCTTCTGCATTGTTTTGGTTTATGGTGCGGTTTGATATATGTCATTGTGTGGGATCACTCCCACTCCCACTGTTGTGACATTTTGGGGTTATGTTGTCTTTAATGTGTGCTGTGTTTTTCTTGTGTCTTTGTGTTCTTAATACACAATGTAGTTTGGTCCTATGTTGTCTTTGGAAATGTACTGCTCTGTGGAATACCTAATTGGCCAGTGGCAGCATATGTGTATTTAGTATATACTGCATTTATATTAAGAATAAAAGTGTTGATAGATAACCAGGAGCTCAGGAAGAGTATGAAAACTAGTAAGAGACAAAAATCAATGAAAATTTGCATGTCCATATAATTTTAGTTGCCATGGAAGATTACGTTTTTAAGTAAGCAAGTAAGCTCCTGCTGGAGCGGATGAGAAGTCACTGCTGTGGCAGTGAAGGGAAGGTTAGATGGAGAAACGGAGATCCTGCGGGAGTGGAGGGGAAGTCACTGCTGTGGCAGTGAAGGGAAGGTTAGATGGAAAAACGGAGATCCTGCGGGAGCGGAGGGGAAGTCACTGCTATGGCAGTGAAGGGAAGGTTAGATGGAGAAACGGAGATCCTGCGGGAGTGGAGGGGAAGTCACTGCTGTGGCAGTGAATGAAAGGTTAGATGGAGAAACGGAGATCCTGCGGGAGCGGAGGGGAAGTCACTGCTGCGGCAGTGAAGGAAAGGTTAGATGGAGTAACGGAGCTCCTGTGGGAGCGGAGGGGAAGTCACTGCTGTGGCAGTGAAGGAAAGGTTAGATGGAGTAATGGAGATCCTGCGGGAGCGGAGGGGAAGTCACTGCTGCGGCAGTGAAGGAAAGGTTAGATGGAGTAATGGAGATCCTGCGGGAGTGGAGGGGAAGTCACTGCTGTGGCAGTGAATGAAAGGTTAGATGGAGAAACAGAGATCCTGCGGGAGCGGAGGGGAAGTCACTGCTGCGGCAGTGAAGGAAAGGTTAGATGGAGTAATGGAGATCCTGCGGGAGTGGAGGGGAAGTCACTGCTGTGGCAGTGAATGAAAGTTTAGATGGAGAAACAGAGATCCTGCGGGAGTGGAGGGGAAGTCACTGCTGTGGCAGTGAATGAAAGTTTAGATGGAGAAACAGAGATCCTGCGGGAGTGGAGGAGAAGTCACTGCTGTGGCAGTGAAGGAAAGGTTAGATGGAGTAATGGAGATCCTGCGGGAGTGGAGGGGAAGTCACTGCTGTGGCAGTGAAGGAAAGGTTAGATGGAGAAACAGAGATCCTGCGGGAGTGGAGGGGAAGTCACTGCTGTGGCAGTGAAGGGAAGGTTAGATGGAGAAACGGAGATCCTGCGGGAGCGGAGGGGAAGTCACTGCTGCGGCAGTGAACGAAAGGTTAGATGGAGAAACAGAGATCCTGCGGGAGCGGAGGGGAAGTCACTGCTGCGGCAGTGAACGAAAGGTTAGATGGAGTAATGGAGATCCTGCGGGAGTGGAGGGGAAGTCACTGCTGCGGCAGTGAAGGAAAGGTTAGATGGAGTAATGGAGATCCTGCGGGAGTGGAGGGGAAGTCACTGCTGTGGCAGTGAATGAAAGGTTAGATGGAGAAACAGAGATCCTGCGGGAGCGGAGGGGAAGTCACTGCTGCGGCAGTGAAGGAAAGGTTAGATGGAGTAATGGAGATCCTGCGGGAGTGGAGGGGAAGTCACTGCTGTGGCAGTGAATGAAAGTTTAGATGGAGAAACAGAGATCCTGCGGGAGTGGAGGAGAAGTCACTGCTGTGGCAGTGAAGGAAAGGTTAGATGGAGTAAGGGAGCTCCTGCGGGAGCGGAGGGGAAGTCACTGCTGCGGCAGTGAAGGAAAGGTTAGATGGAGTAATGGAGATCCTGCGGGAGTGGAGGAGAAGTCACTGCTGTGGCAGTGAAGGAAAGGTTAGATGGAGTAAGGGAGCTCCTGCGGGAGCAGAGGGTAAGTCACTGCGTGTCATGTTTTTAAGAGCAAAAACATGTTCTGTTTGATCATCCCTTATGCCTGTAACTCAGACATCAAATTATTTTGAACAGATAGTGAAACTAAACTAAAGTGCTTCTCCTCATGCCGGCGAATAAAGACAACAGCGCAGCGTTTAAAGATAATTTTCCGATGACTGACATCAAAGAATTTAACGGTATTTTGGTGCTGATGTGTGAATGGTCTCTTAACAGTAAAAAGCCAGAACACCGTTGCTTGAGTGAACAGCATATTTGTGTATTTACCGGTAAAGTCATTCTAGTCATTTTTCGGTTATGATAGGGGCTATTGATAATAATAAGAAATGTTCCTTGAGCAGCAAATCAGCACTCCAACTGCAGAGCCGCAACCCTGATGAATTGAAAAGGCTGGGTCTCGAGCACCACACGTTAAAAACGCTGCGAGAACAGGCTCAATGGTCAAAGATGACCATCTAGTGCATATTTGAATAGAAAAACTATTAAAAAGCTCACTGCAAACAGCGCTGAGTAATCATGTTATCTCCATAGGAACTTTGATTTGTCCAAAGAAGACTTCTTACTTACCAGTAAAGACTGTAATGTGTGAAAGGGGCTAATTTTGGAAACATTTGCTGCTTCATTTTTTTGTGGAAACCGTGATATATTTTTAATATATTGTTTTATATATGTAGTGGGTTGATGGTGTTTATATATTTTTTTTTATGGTGACTGACGTCACGGCGGAAAGTGTGCAGCGTAATTTCCGCCTGAGCGAGTTAAAGGGTGGGTGACGCGATGCTGTGGGAGACACGCACATGATCGTTTGGCGTGGCATTGTTGCGAGTGGGAAGAGCTGCTGCACGCGGAGGGTATCGCTTACCTGTTCATGTTGCCAACAATCCCCGGGTAGGTCATTAGATCGATTGTGTGTAAAAAGTAGAGTATTGTTTGTTGCTAAGTATGTGTGTTTTGTGTTGTAGTAACAAACGTGGCAGCGCGCGCGCTCACTTAGAGCTGTACGCGTTATATCGTCCAGCTTCTTTTGTTCATGTTGCTGACAATTCCTGGGTAGGTCGTTTGATTTCTATCATGGCAAAAGGAAGCAGGGTATTGTTATTGAGCATGTGTTTTATATGTGTTCTATATGTGTTGTAGTAGCAAGCTGGTATCGCGTTCATGACTGGTGATATGATGTGTTTGATATAAAATAGGACACCTTGTGGAGGTAATGAGATGTTTTATGTGGTTTTATCTTTTATATAAAGATGTACAAATTAAATTATGATCTAGATGTTATTTGTATGTTTTAATGGTGTATAAATGTAGGTGTGCTGAATGTGTATTATGTGTTGACAGATTCATCTGGCAGCTGATGGCGCATATATGACCGCTGTTTTTCCCAGTATTTAAAATTATTTACAAGTGTGTGTTTGCTTGGACTTAATTTCTTTGTTTTTGTTTTTGTTTTCATATAGTTGCTGTCTGTTAGTTACATTGTATAGTGTATTCGTTATTTTTGTTTGGTTGTATTTTTGTTTGGGCCATTTAGGGGGCCTGGTACTGGATGTGACCATATCTCCCTTATTAGGAGTTAGTGTGATGCAGTGATAGCACTATCTTGTGAGTGATTTGAGGTTTGGGTATTACATTTGGCACGTGTTATAATATTTCCTTGGTTGCACTTAACTAGCGGAGACTGTTACTTCCAGCCCCGGACTTGTTTACACCAAATCAATCTTCCCCTTTTCTTACTGTGGCCCTTATTTTGTTTTGTTTTGTGGTCATACATTGTGTAAGGTTATTGTGTGTGATATTTGTTTTAGCTAGTCTAACGTTTATATGTGTATATTTCTTTTAAAGAAATAAAAAGACTGTGTACCTCCCCAGTGCCTATACTTTCATTTAATTGAACAACTTGAGCGGGTTTATTCCCTCATTAATTATAGACGGCGGATGTCGTACTTGTAACATGTGGCGTAGTCAGGCAGGGTCTTAGTATTAAGGCTCTGGGTGTATGTTGCACGTTTTTTTGTTTTTGTTTTTTTTTGTTATATGGTGTTGTGTACTGGGAAAAACAGTGGTTGAAGACCTGGATCATCATCAAAGGGCCTCCGAGCATCGACGTGGAACAGCAGATTGTCCATATTTTTGAGTGGTATACATATATGCAAAATATTATTTTTTGATATATATATTTTTTTTTCTCTCTCTCCTTTTTTTTTCTTTCTTTTCTTTTTTTGCTTTATTACAGTATGGCAGAGGAAATAGCAGCGCAAGTGCAGGCATTAACTGAATTGGTACAACAATTGCAATCAGAAAATGCCAGGCTTAGAGAGGAAACCACTCAGAGAGTGGTAGCTGTCCCTGCTAATGATTTGTTGGAAGGCCCTCCCTCTGTGTCTAATTCTTTACCGACTCCTTTGTCTATACCATCTCTTCCAGTGGTAACTGAGCGATATGTTTATGTCCCAAGGGAAAGAAAGTGTCCTCGTTTCTCAGGGAAGGCTGCTCAGGATTCTTTGGGAGTTGAGGACTGGATAGAGGAGGTGCGTAGCTCTTTGACTTTACGTCATATGTCAGACAATGAACAAGTTTTTTTTGTTTTTGATTTACTGGAAGGTGAGGCAAAGGCGGAGATGAAGTTTAGGACCCCTGCAGAAAGAAATACTGCAGAAAAGATCTTTTCCATCCTTCGGGAGACCTATGGTTGCTCTAAATCTTACATAGGTCTGCAGACTCAGTTCTTTCAAAGAAAACAGATGGAGGGAGAATCGTTGAGGGAATATTCTCATGCCCTTATGTCCCTTATTGAGTCAGTTAAGCGAAGGGATCCACAATGTTTTGCTAATCCTGATTCTGTTCTTAGGGACCAGTTTATCGAGCATGTTAGGGATGGCATGTTGAGACGAGAGTTAAAAAGAAGGGTACGTATGGAACCTTCTGCCTCCTTTTTGGATATTCGTACTGAAGCTATCCAATGGGTAGAAGGAGAACGCATGGCTAGTCAAAGGCCCCGTGCTTATTCCTATAGTGCTCAGGGTAGGGCTGCAGAGATTCAAACAAATGTAGCCGCAGTACAGCCAGTAGATGAGTTAACAGAATTAAAGGAGTGTTTGCGTAAGCAACAAGCACAATTAGACACTATTATGAGACACCTTGAACCACCGGTGTTCTCTAAGAGGTATGATGTGCGTCCACGTGGTACTAATTTCCCCTACCAACCAGATGGTAAACCCATATGTATTCGTTGCAATAAAGCAGGTCATATTGCTAGGTTTTGCAAGGTAGATCTGAAGTCATCTCAGCATGTTGCTGGAGGGGATGGCCCACGAAGTTCAAGTCAGTCCAATGTTGCATCTAGAGTCACTGTTGATCACTCGGAAAACTAGAACCCTCCGGTGCTAGTGCCCAGGCATCGGAAGGGGAGTTTTCGGGCTTTAGAGGAAATGATGGTACTAAACTTATAGGGAACTGTCCTACAGTAGAAATGATAATTGGGGGGTTATCTGTAGCCTGCTTGTTAGACACCGGTTCTATGGTGACCACGATTACTGAACAATTTTTTTTTGAACATCTTCAGCCGGCTTTGGGAACTGAGTTGCAATCTTGCAACTGGCTAAAGTTAAAGGCCGCTAATGGTCTCGCTATTCCTTATTTGGGTTACTTGGAGGTGGATGTACAAGTATTGGGCAGATTACTTCCTGGGATGGGAATTCTAGTGGTGAAGAATCCAGAGGGAGTACGGGGGCAGCATGGCCAGATTGCCGGCTTGCTGGGAATGAATGTGATCAACCAGTGTTATCAGGAGTTGTTTATACAGCATGGAGATTCTTTGTTTCAACACCTAGGAGTACGAGCCGTAGGGAAAGAGTGGAAGAAGGCAATGGCGGAATGCAGACAGCTCGACCGTGTCCTGGACACAGGGTTGGTTGGCCGTGTTCGGGTTCGTCCCGGACCTGCTGTTTTGGTTCCAGCTGGTACTTTAAAGTTTGTTTCTGCTATTTGTCATACTGGATTAGGATCTACCTTTTCTTCAGGTTTGTTGGAGCCTTTGCCTTTGGAGAATTGTCACTTACCTTGTGATTTGATTATATCTTCTGCTTTTCTGTCAGTAGCTCAGGGGAGGCTGGAGGTACCTGTCGTAAACGTTGGGACCCAGGATCGGTGGATTCAGCCTAAGGTAGTTCTTGGAGACTTTCATTTAGTTTCAGTACAGTCTACAACGCAAGTGGAGTTCAATTCCCAGAGCTCCACTGGAGAACAGGTAGCTGTAGTTCAAGCTGTGACAGTGGAAGAACTCCCTTCTGTGGATTTTTCTGAGTTAGTTTGCCCTAATCTGTCTTCTCCGGAGGTATTGGAGGCCCGCACTCTTCTGGAAAGGTATAGTGACATCTTTAGTCGTGGGGAAGGTGATTTGGGCTGCGCTACCTTGGTCGAGCATACAATACCTTTGCTAGATGAGACTCCAGTGCGACAACGTTATCGTAGGTTACCTCCTTCCCAGTATGATCAGGTAAAGCAGCATATCCAGGAGCTGATAGATCAAGGAGTAGTAAAGCAGAGTTGCAGTCCATATGCGTCTCCAATTGTTGTTGTACAAAAGAAGGATGGTTCAATTAGGTTGTGTGTAGACTATAGACAACTGAATTTAAGAACTCGTAAGGACGCCTTCCCTCTCCCACGGATTGAGGAGTCCTTGGATGCTTTGGCTGGGGCTAAGTTGTTTAGTACCCTAGATTTAGCTAGTGGATACAACCAGGTTCCGGTAGCCAGGCAAGATCAGGAGAAGACTGCGTTTTGCACTCCCTTTGGGCTCTTCGAGTTTACTAGGATGCCCTTTGGGTTGTGCAATGCGCCTAGTACTTTCCAGCGCCTCATGGAAAGGATATTTGGTGACGAACGATTTCATGCTTTGCTTTTATATCTGGACGATATAGTGGTCTTTTCAACTTCTTTTCAGCAGCATTTGGAGAGGTTAGAAATGGTGCTGAGACGTCTCCAGCAATATCACTTGAAATTGAAGCTACAAAAGTGCCATCTGTTCCAGACTGAGGTGAAATATTTAGGGCACATTATTTCGGCAGAGGGAGTAGCTACTGACCCCGAAAAGGTTAGTGTTGTTGCCCAGTGGCGAAGACCTAGTAGTGTGACAGAATTGCGTTCCTTTTTGGGCTTTGCTTCATATTATCGCCGATTTGTTGAAGGCTTTGCTTCGGTTGCTGCCCCCTTGCATAAGTTGGTGGGAGCACTGCAAGGTGGTAAGAGGGCGGTTCGTAGAACTACAGGCTCCTTTGAACAACATTGGAGTGATAAGTGTGAGCAAGCTTTTGTGACCCTTAAGGGAAAGTTGGTGCATACTCCGGTCTTGGGGTACGCAGACTTTTCTAAACCTTTCATTTTGGAAATTGATGCGAGTCACCGTGGTCTTGGAGCAGTTTTGTCTCAGGACCAGGGGGGACAGACTAGGCCTATCGCATTTGCCAGTAGAGGTTTGCGGCCCCCTGAAATGAACATGTCAAATTATAGCTCTATGAAATTGGAGCTTTTGGCCTTAAAATGGTCAATAACGGAGAAGTTCAGAGAATACCTAATGGGTAACAAGTTTATTGTGTATACCGATAATAACCCCTTGAGTTATTTGCAAACTGCAAAATTGGCAGCTGTAGAACAGCGCTGGGCTTCGCAGCTGGCCCTTTTTGATTTTGACCTTCGGTATCGACCAGGGACGGCTAATCGTAACGCGGATGCACTGTCACGTCTTCCCTCCCCTACTATGAGTAGTCAGATGATGAGTAATGCAGGGACCATGGTTCCAGTTGAGGTTATTTTACACCAGCCGGCTTTTAAGTCAAGCCCCTATGTCGTTGAGGCCTCAGCTATAAATGCTGTACCGGTGCGAGAGAAATGTGATCTCATTGCACTGCAGGCCTCCGATCCGGTGATTGGAAGTTTCTTGAGACTCTGGAGGAGGGGAACACCACCCTCAAAGGGAGAAGTAGACCAGAGCCATGTAGGTCAAAGGGAGTTGGTTAGGCAGTGGCCTCGGATTAGGGAGGATAAAGGAGTGTTATATCGCCAAGTACAGCTTCCACCGGCAGGAGAGACCGTCTTGCAGTTATTACTCCCTATTTCCTTACGGACGGAGGTTCTTAACAATGTGCACAATAATCATGGCCATCAGGGTGTCGAGCGAACCATGACCTTGCTAAGGGAAAGATGCTATTGGCCAGGAATGTGGAAGGATGTTAAACAGTGGTGTAGTACATGCGAGCGGTGTGTATTGGCTAAAGCCACACAGCCTAAATTTCGCACCTTTATGGGGAGTCTAACTGCATCCCGCCCTTTAGAAATCCTTGCAATTGATTTCACCCTCATGGAACGAGCTAGCAACGGGCAAGAGAATGTTCTGGTAGTGACCGATGTGTTTTCCAAGTTTACTCAAGCCTTTGCAACCTCAGATCAGCGAGCAAGGACCGTGGCCAAAATACTGGTGGAAAAGTGGTTTTGTGTGTATGGCGTACCTAAGCGTATACATTCAGATCAAGGCCGTAGCTTTGAGAGTGAGTTGTTAAAACATCTTTGTGATATTTATGGGATCCAAAAGAGTCGTACTACCCCATATCACCCTCAGGGGAATGGGCAGTGCGAACGTTTCAATCGAACGTTGCATGATTTGTTGAGGACTTTGCCTCCAGATAAGAAAGGGAAGTGGCCACACTTCCTTCCGCAATTGTTGTTTGCTTATAACACCACTGTTCATCAGTCCACACAGCATTCCCCTTACGAACTTATGTTTGGCCAGAAGCCTCAGTTGCCGATTGATTTCCTCTTGGGTGCAGCAGAGGAAGAGTTGGTAGGAGGTCATGTGAGTGACTGGATTGTCCAACATAAAGAGCATTTGTCTTTGGTTTATGATAGGGCACGGAGGTATCTGGAGGAGAAGGCCCCATACCAAGGAACAGTGCCACCAAATGATGCATCTATACTTGCTCCAGGCACGTTGGTTTATCACAGGAGTCACCCTTTGGGGCGCAATAAGATCCAAGATGCATGGTCTCCTAGCATGTTTGAAGTAGTAGAATGTAAGGATGGCCTTGGAAATGTTTACAAAGTGCGACGTCGAGATGGCACAGGTCCTTCTAAGTGCTTTCATAGATCTGAGTTAAAGCCGGTCCCGACCTCACACATCATCATGGTTCCAGTGGTAGGAGTAGAGAGTGGTGAAGGAGTGGAGGAAGAGATTGAATTTGATGAAGGTGACGGATTGGTTGTGGAAGTCACTGTTTCCCACCCAAGTGCTGTAGGTCAAATAAGTAAGGGGCCGATGGAAACAGGAATACCGTTGCATCCTTATTCTGGTTCTGAAGGTCAGGTAGATTGGGGTAGTGGGGCTGGGGACCGGAATGTGGCTATACCAGGTGTAAGTTTGGCTTCACCTGAAAACGTGGGGGGTGGTGGTCCGTCTGCTTTGAGTGGCAATGGATTAGGTAGAGAGGATGTAATCCCTTCCTCAGTTAGGCGTACTACACGTCCCACTGCTGGATGTCACACAAATCCATTTCGATTACCTCAGCCCGTATCTCAGGTGCTGGGTCCTGGTGATGCGGTAGTGAATTCACATTTAACAGTATTTAGACCATGGCTGTAGGAGTATTACGAGGTATTCGCCGGGACGGCGACCTTTTAAAGTAGGGGTGTGTGTAGTGGGTTGATGGTGTTTATATATTTTTTTTTATGGTGACTGACGTCACGGCGGAAAGTGTGCAGCGTAATTTCCGCCTGAGCGAGTTAAAGGGTGGGTGACGCGATGCTGTGGGAGACACGCACATGATCGTTTGGCGTGGCATTGTTGCGAGTGGGAAGAGCTGCTGCACGCGGAGGGTATCGCTTACCTGTTCATGTTGCCAACAATCCCCGGGTAGGTCATTAGATCGATTGTGTGTAAAAAGTAGAGTATTGTTTGTTGCTAAGTATGTGTGTTTTGTGTTGTAGTAACAAACGTGGCAGCGCGCGCGCTCACTTAGAGCTGTACGCGTTATATCGTCCAGCTTCTTTTGTTCATGTTGCTGACAATTCCTGGGTAGGTCGTTTGATTTCTATCATGGCAAAAGGAAGCAGGGTATTGTTATTGAGCATGTGTTTTATATGTGTTCTATATGTGTTGTAGTAGCAAGCTGGTATCGCGTTCATGACTGGTGATATGATGTGTTTGATATAAAATAGGACACCTTGTGGAGGTAATGAGATGTTTTATGTGGTTTTATCTTTTATATAAAGATGTACAAATTAAATTATGATCTAAATGTTATTTGTATGTTTTAATGGTGTATAAATGTAGGTGTGCTGAATGTGTATTATGTGTTGACAGATTCATCTGGCAGCTGATGGCGCATATATGACCGCTGTTTTTCCCAGTATTTAAAATTATTTACAAGTGTGTGTTTGCTTGGACTTAATTTCTTTGTTTTTGTTTTTGTTTTCATATAGTTGCTGTCTGTTAGTTACATTGTATAGTGTATTCGTTATTTTTGTTTGGTTGTATTTTTGTTTGGGCCATTTAGGGGGCCTGGTACTGGATGTGACCATATCTCCCTTATTAGGAGTTAGTGTGATGCAGTGATAGCACTATCTTGTGAGTGATTTGAGGTTTGGGTATTACATTTGGCACGTGTTATAATATTTCCTTGGTTGCACTTAACTAGCGGAGACTGTTACTTCCAGCCCCGGACTTGTTTACACCAAATCAATCTTCCCCTTTTCTTACTGTGGCCCTTATTTTGTTTTGTTTTGTGGTCATACATTGTGTAAGGTTATTGTGTGTGATATTTGTTTTAGCTAGTCTAACGTTTATATGTGTATATTTCTTTTAAAGAAATAAAAAGACTGTGTACCTCCCCAGTGCCTATACTTTCATTTAATTGAACAACTTGAGCGGGTTTATTCCCTCATTAATTATAGACGGCGGATGTCGTACTTGTAACATATATGATATATTCTTTGATGAATAGAAAGTTCAAAAGAACAGCATTATACTTAATGCCCCCTTGATGAAGTAGCATATTAAAAAAAAAAAGTATCATACTGACCCCAACACGTTTGAACGGTATGTAAAATAAACTTGTTGACAGAAATGCACTTTTAATGGATGTCTATGGAACAATTGTATGTTTGCCCCATACACTTCCATTCCAGTGCATTAGAAGAAATTATTCTGTGCTAATGTCAACAGAACTTAACTTGTATTTAACCCAGAATATAAATGTAAGTGTGTGCATGTATTCAGGAATGAGTCCTGTCTGTGTTTAAGGAGATAAAAAGCATTATAATAGATCTATTTTCAGTAATGTTTCAAAGCTTGGCAGATCTTTAATGAATGTGTGTCTGAGTCAGAAAGAAAAAGGAGAGGCAGTCTTTTATCTAAAAATGAAATGAAATGTGGTCTAGTGGGGAGACACGAGCCCTGGGGTCAAATCAAAGGCCCCCCTCAGCTCTCTTGGGACCCTCCCCCTCAATCAGCCATAACTGTTTCAGGGAGACACACACACATACCATCTCATTAACAGATCCATTGTCATATGCTCTGCTTCAGACTGTGTGACAGCACACACACGCACGTTTGAACCTTACACCCCATCTCTGATCACATCTCTAGTGTCTCTCTGAGGCCACACAGACAGATATCCTGGTGCTGTAATGGACGCAGATGCAGAAATAACAGTTCCATATGGAATTGTTGTATGGGTGAGATCATGTACATGTGTCATGCGCCAAAATTTCATTGGACAAGATATCATAGTGACTCCATGACCTGCCGCAGCCATGACATCACGCACTGGGAGGTCAAGCTAGACTCAGGGTAAAAGTGACGTGTTGATTGGTTAAAAAGACAATGCACATGACAGCTGATTCACTCAAGATTTATGAGTGATTTTTTTCCCCCTCAATCATTTTAATTTTTGCATTTGTTTCTTCCTCTCTTCTGTTGTTTTCTTATTTTTTTATTTAGTTTACCAATTAAAATTTTAAATTCAAGAGTTCGTTATTGTCATTCCACAGTACACTGTAGTACGAAATTACATGCAAAGTTCACAGCTTAAGAATATAGCACAAAAACAATCAAAAAGACAGTAGGAAAAACTAAATATTAGCAACATAATATAAATAAATATGCTTATATGGGTATGCAAAGCATGTAAAGTGATATCATCAATGTAAAATAAAGTAAAATAACTAGTGCAAATGAATAAGTAACATTAACATGTAAGTTTGTTTAGCACTTTGAAGTACAGTATAATGTACTTTCAAAAGAGCCTTACAGAAAATCTTTACTAAAGATGAAATACTAGTAGTACATTGTAAAAAGAAAAAAAAGAATGAAAAGTGTGCATTTGAAATAAAATAATAATATAGCAATAATATAAATGGTTTGTAAAATGAATGATTGGATGGATAATTTAATATATTAAAAATTATAAAATAGAACACTGATAGTGTAAACTAACAAAAGTTGCATTTAACAAATACAAAATAGAATACATTTAAAAAGGAAAGATTAATTGATTTAGCTGAATTTATTTAGTCAAAAAAACACATTCATTTATTAAAGTTATTTAGTCAACTAAAGTTGAAGAATAACACTAAATGTGCCAAAATAGTGACATCATACTTTTTTCATATAGCCTACTCCCTTACTATCTCTCTTTCCGTCCCTGGAGAGAATCCAGTTTTACATGGGCAGATGGGCAACTGTTTGTCATCTGCTGTTAAAATTTGGATCACTATCAACAGACCACTCTCACATCTCCTTTCTGTCCCTTTTCTCTCTCTCTCTGTCAATGTTGTGTTATGCAGGAGTTTGCTCTGAGCCACATAGGTCTTCTCGTCATAACCCCTGAACTGGAACGATATTGCATTTAATACACTTACAATCTGTACAGGACTAATGGGCTGCATTTGTGAGAAACCAGCCATTAATAATTGATAAAACCTGACAATTCAATTATCTTAATTAAAGATATGTTGTAGGCTTGTGTGTGAATGCATGCTGTACAGAGACAGAAGCATCCAGCAAATGTGGTAAATGAATTATTAAGAAGAACACAAGAGAACAGACATTCTGCATGGTCTGAGCTAACCAGCAAAATAGAACGCGAGCAAGTAAGAGGAGCGCCAGTCAGAAACACAGAGGAAGAGAAAGCTGGTGGACCATTTGTGTGTGCATTCATGTGTGTCATTTCCAGTATTTCTGGCAAAATCCTAAAGATTAATCAGTTATAAATCAAAACTTCAAAACCCCGGCAGTATCAGAGAGAGCCAGACTTCAGACAGTTCAAAGGGATTTTGAAGTGGGCCAGACCCATTTAAAGCACTCACCCAGCTCTCCAGGGGAGGCAGGAGTGTGGGGCCCACCTTCAAACACCCAAAGATTTAGCACTGGCCCGATTAAAACATCACACTTTAAAATATAGATATTTTGGGTAAGTTGGTGAGATTCATTTCTGAATATTGACATTTTAGTCAATATTATAAGTAACTATAACATCAAAATTGACTGTTCTTAATTATTTTTATTTTTATTGAATATTGCATTATTTACTATAAATGATTTATTGGTGCACATCATTTTTTTAAATTCATGTACCCTCATAATCTTTAATTAAAATAACTTCCCTCTCCATCTTGCAGTGCATGGCATCTCTTTTTTTGACCCTGTTTACACCTGGTGTGATGCATTGTGGTTGATCGGATCACGAGTATGACTAAATACAGCTGTAAACGCAGTCAAAAACATGTTGAGCTTGTCCACTTTGGAACATTTCAAACCACTTTCAGAGGTAATATTAAAGAAATCAGGACAGACATGGTTGAAAGTGAACAAAATAGATAGCATCATAAGCATGCAAAGGCTGTTGTTGACTTCTACGAAGCCTTCTTTTTGCCCGATTTGTATATATTATTCAGAGAATGCAAACTCTGAAAAAAAATCAAGATGTTGCTTATGAATAGCCTATAAGTTCTATTTCATCCAATACCAAACTGACAACGACAAAATAGCTGATATTAAGATTCTTCAGGGTTTTTTTTTTATATAAATGAACATTCTTAAAACAAAAATTAATCATTTTAAATATTACAAGTGAATTTAGGTATCACAGCATTATAATGTAGAGTATGAAAAATTTGATTTGCAAAAGATTACAGTTAACAGTGTTATTATTAGTAGTGCTTTCGGAGATTAACTTTAAATAAGTGTTAGATGAATGGCCAGTTCCAATAAAGATACTGAAAAAAGAATCTAATATTGGCCTCAAAAGGGGTCAAAAATGACAAATGGAATACTCTACAGTTTCATGGACTACATATAAACCAATCATCACAAGTCTGCAACTACATAGTACGTGTGTCATTTGGGACAGGGCCACACTCATAGGCAGCTGCCTGTTTTGGCTGACAAAAGCATGGCAGCTCACTTGTTTATTCTCATTTTCTCACATTTACCTTCTGTAAAGAGTCATTTAGTCTAAATGAAGGTTAGAAACTAAGGCCAAAGTTTCACTTTACACATCTCCCCACTAATGACCAAGCATTATAACCCACGTTCCTGCAAACATTCTCCTTTTTAGAGCCAGAACTTTCTAACGCTGAGAGCGAAAAAACAATGATCAAGGACATGAAATATAATCTCAAGGGTTTTTAGGATGGATTTCCTCTTTCCACATTGGATTTAGTATGACCGTGACTGTCAAGAACATTGTAGGATCCTTAGGACTCTGATTGTCAATCATATCAGGTTCCTCTCGTCACTGCTGACCTGATCTGAACCAAAGCCACTGATGGCGACCAGCCACAGAAATCACTTCTTACTGGCCAGACATATCTATTGGTCAGGGAAATCAAATCCTGGATGAGCTCTGGTTTTACTTCTAAACGATGCTGGATCTGGGGCCACAAACATTCATACACACACACGTACACAATGACCAGATGGGTGGAGTGTTCTCATTACTTCAATAGCATGGCTGAAGCACCCATAGAATACATTCAAAAAGGCCCACGAGACATGCTTAACACAATGCAAATAGCCTTTTTCATTCTGCTGTGGAGGATGGACAGAATGTGAGGGAGGGGTGGAAGATGGAGTGATACCATTGTGTGGAGGAAAGCGGCACAGTGTCGAGTTCTGGAAAAACACTCACAATTACATGTACATATTCAATCTCTTTGAGAAGAGCACTTGACCTTTAGAACAATACGTACACAAACGCACACACACCCACACTTCAGGTGTGCTATGGAGGGACTTTATGTTCAGTGCTGATGTATTTATGATAAATATTGGCCAATATTTATATTTATATAACGCTAGTTGTGATAAAAACAACTTTACAGTAAGTTTCAATAAGACAACATTACTTTTGTGAAGTCTATAGGATAAATCATATTTTTTTGCATTCAAATATTATTTTCATGTCATTTGCACACATTGCCCCCCTAAATTCGCATTACCGTAATGTGTCGAGGAGCCCGGTTCCAGTTATTGTCAAGGGCTTTTCTCATGAATTGAATACACTAATTTTTAAAGAATGAAAGAAAAAAAGAAAAAAATATTTTTTAAAAGACTAAATTAAATATTAAATTAAATTAAAACATAAAATTAAAGAGTTATTAACACATCATTTATATATATATATATATATATTACATGTTTACAATGAAGTCTATGGTTTGGGTTCCTATGAGAGTTAATGGAAATTATCTATAGTGTGGTTCCCCAAATGTAATTAACACATCACTATGCAATCTTCAAAAACACACACGTCGTGTGTGTGGAATTACACACACACACACACACACACACACACACTATCATCCCTCTTGCAACAACAGTCTTCACCAAGAGACTTTATCCATCCTTCTATCCATCATCTATCTCTTTTCCTCCTCTTCTCTCTCACACATACACAGCTCACACGCGCATGTGTCTATTTGACTAGCGCGCCTCAGTTATCAGACTGCACTGATCTGGGTCGGGGGGGAGAGAAAAGAGGAGAGAAAAGGAGAGGAAACGAGAGAAGAGAGAGAGGATAAGGGAGAAAGAGGAGAGGAGAAGGGTGGGAGGGCTTTTCTTTTTTTCTTTTTCCCTCTATCCTCAGGATACTCCAGCAGGACAGGCGAGTTTCTGTGACTCTGAGCACCAGTGCAGAAGACATCAGACCCGTTTATTTCTGCTCTTCTTCACCTCTCCTCCTTTCTTTCTTCAGAGTGGAAGTCCTGAGCGCTGGCTGAGGTAAGTGCGTGTGATTGCGTGTTTGTGTGTCTGTGATTACATGTCAGGGACTCAACTGGTAGAGCCATGGTGCCAGCAACGCCAAAGTCATGGGTTCGATTTCCAGTGAAAACACAAAGTGATAATGAAAATCTTGAATGCAAGTTGCTTTAGATGAAAGTATTAATGTTTAGTATTTTGGAGAACCATTTTCTTCAATCTCTATTTATATCATTTTGTTACATGAGATGGCGATCATCCTCTGTGTGTGTCTCTTACTCATGTCTCTTTGACCACGAAATAGCCCATAAGTACAGCAGTGAGATAGTGTGTGGTTTTGGGATGGGGGTTCAGTTTCATGGAAATCCAGAACAGGGGGCAAAAAAGAAACTCCTCACAACGCAGATGAAAGTTACAATGAATCAAAATATCAGAAAAGAATAAGTTTTGGAATGTTTTTCCAATTTTTATTTCTGGTTTAAAAATATATATAGAAAAAATTATTTATTAAAGCATTATATGTCATATTTGTAGTGTGTGTGTGTGTGTGTGTGTGTGTGTGTGTGTGTGTGTGTGTGTGTGTGTGTGTGTGTGTGTTACACAATTGTAATACATATTTAATATAGATATTAGATATATAAAAATATATAAGTATATAAGATAATAAATATACAACTTTTGTTTATGAACATATATATTGTACATAGGCATTATTTTGCTGTGGTAGTGTTGTAACTGCATGACCATAACTAAACGTCTCTGAACTGAATTCAGCTCAATTCAATTTTGAGAGACAGAGACTGAAAGGAAAGAGAGACAAAGCAATTAGTGTTACTTTTGACTAGTTAAAGTCAGCCATTAGATCTTGTGTTCATGATTATAATATATTACTCTTCCCTAATCTTTCACTAAACCCTCTTTCTCCCCATCTGAGCACATCTCTGTCTATTTACCCCCCTACGGCCCACATCTTTGCATGAGTTCTCAGTTTTCATTCAAGTTTGGAGTCCTTTTCTGTCTTTCCTTCTCTCTTTTCTACCTCTCCCCCTTCTTTTCTCTCTCGCTTTATATCTGGCTCCCCTGGGAGCAGTCAGGACCCCTGCAAAGAGCATGTGTCACATGACACCCCAGCCACCAACGCCATCAACAAGCTCTCTAACAGATCCAGAGCGAGAGAGAGAGTGTGTGTACAGTAATACGAGCTCGCAGAACACAGTAAACACAGAGATTGAGAGATAAAAGAGAGAAATAAAACTAGTGTGAGGTTTAATGAACAGACAGACTTAGTGCTATAGAGACATGGGGAATCAAAAGAGAGAGAAAAAAATCATAAAGAAATGTAGCATATTTTAGGACAAATCATGTTTTTGCATTACGCCATTATTTTTTATGATAATAAATTTTCCCCCCTCAATTCCCCTATTATCATTACCGTAATGTGTCCAGGCATCCCACTCCCATTATTTTTTTATGGCAGTTCCATACAGTATTTTAGTTTTACATTTACATTTTTTAATTCATATAAAATTAAATAGCCTACAGCAAACACTATGGTGTATAAATACATTTTATTAAAATAATATAAATGTTTGAATCATTTTAAAATATTAAAAATATATAATAAAATGTAAATAATATAAATAATTTTGCATTACATTAATGATAAGTTTGGCAGAAAATAGCAGAAAATAGCATGAAAACAATTTTACAATGCACTTTTTTTTTTCTCATTGTCAAATATTTATTTTGAGTTTGGGATGAAATATAACTCAAACATGTTCTCGACTTGTCATCAGATTCACCTGGAGGTTTTATGACCACCCATCCAACACTTTTTCGTTTCCTCTTTCTCTGTATTTTATGTGCACGTGTCAAATTGGTCTTCCATTTTTCTTCTACACTTCCTTCTATCCCTTCCTCCTCCTGCCTTTCTCTCTCACCTCCTACGCCCTTGTTCTGATTCACTCATCTTCACTCTCCCTTTACTTCTTTTTTTTCTTCCGTTCCTCTCTTTCTCACCTTCACTGTCTTTTTTTCACCTTTCTTAATCCCTCCCTTCATCTTCCTGGACATTTTCCCGCTCCAATCTCGCCCTCTCTCCTCTCTTCACACTTTCCTTGCATCCTTCTTTCCCACCCCCTCCATCCTTCTCTCCCACCCCCTCCATCCTTCTCTCCCACCCCCTCCATCCTTCTCTTCTACCCCCTCCCTCCATCCTTCTCTTCTGTTTCTAATGAGGGCCTGTTCAGCAGTCATAATCAGAGCAGAGGTTGGGTGATGAGAGAGCGCGTCGCGTCTCATGCGCGTTCACTCCACCGCCTGTCATCTGATCTACGGGGCAACGTTTCCCCAGCGACAACCATGCGTGTTGTTATGGGGACACTTTTCAGCACGATGGCTTTGATCGCTGCCTCTCTCTCCCCGGGGACGTGAACTCACATCACTAGGCCCATCAGCTGCAGATAAACACAGATTGAACATCTGAGAGTTTCAAACTTCCTCAACTCTCCCCCACAGACGCCGCTCGGCGGTGTTCAGATTACCTCCAGGTGCTGTTTTGGTCGGTTTTTGTTCTTTTTGTCGATGGGTTTTTATAGTACCAAAGCAGCCTGCTGTTCGTACATAATGAGAAGAGTTGAATTCTATTTCCGTAGTAAACCAATTTGATGTCGCTTGTTAAAAATAGAGACATAAATTCAAGTGAGTGTTTGCCAGGCATCGCTGAAGTGCCGTTCTCGTCTCGCAGCGCAAGGTTTCTGTGTGGAGTGTCAAAGCAGAGAGCAGCGAGTGTTAGCAGATAGCAAATTTTCTTTGCTCATATAAATAATTCTCTCTGAATAAAGCCAAATGTTTTCTGCTATCAATGAATCATCAGCTGGGATGAGGCTAACTTTCTCTCCCTCATCCTCTCTCGCGTTTTTCCTCTTGCGTTTTCCCTCTCTCTCTCTCTCTCTCTCTCTCTCTCTCTCTCTCTCTCTCTCTCTCTCTCTCTCTCTCTCTCTCTCTCTCTCATCTTGCCCTCACAACAGATGGAGTGTGAGAATAAACTGATTGACTGATAGCTCAGTTCTTCGCTTGTCAGCCATAATGAATAACCTTTGTGCTGAACACCAGTGAGTTTGTCAGCACATTGAGAGATAAATAACAGCACTGTCATCTAGCACATCAGCCCCGAGTGCAGATCTACCCGAGAATGTGAGTTTCAGCCGTCAGAGCTGGATTTTGACAGGTTTCAGAAGATTTTAATCTTAATTTTAATTTGAAGTCGGCAGTTTATCTCCAACTTTTACATCAAGGACAAGGCAGATGTTTTAAGTATGATGGATTTACTTTTTTGAAATGAGATAAAGTCAAAATTCTGCTGAATTATCAGCTCCTTTGAAACTTCCAGATGTCCTCATTTGTCTCAGAGCTTTCATAAGCCAAGACATGGGACGTTTGTAATCTAAATAGATGGACTGACTGACAAGATATGCTAAATCGATTTTTCTCTGCAGTCTGTATAGGCGATGCGTAGGCTACTATCCCCATTACATATGCAAATAGCAGTGTGTCAAATTAGCAGAAGTGTATAGGCGAAGATTGTGGAGATTGTGAAGTGTGTAACCAGTGGCCACTGCTGAAAGGACGTCAGTGAAACAAAAATGGCAGATAATTGTCAGTAAGATGGCTTTTTTTAAGTGCTAAACCAAAACACATTGACATTTTAAGGCTATTCCCCCAGTGACAAGCTGTTGTACCCCTAAAGGTATCATTTGTACAAACAGTGTTGTTAGTATGCCATAGGTCAAAGGTCAGACAGGTCAAAGGTACAACATGGTGAATGTTGAAGTGTATACAAGAAGTCAAACTTCTTAATCAAATTTATTATTATGCGAATTCAGATGTTCCTTTCATAGTGTCTTTATGAAGGGAGAACTGAGCACAGTAGTTCTATAAAATTAATTAATTAATTCTATAAATTAATACTTACTCAATGTGCTTTAAGTTGTCAATGAAAATCTTTCGCCACCAAAAGTCTTGCTGGTTAAGTCTTGCACCCTTGTGGTTTTTAGTGAAATATTCAAAAACTGGTGGATAAAATGCATTTAAAAGCTCTTACCGCTTGTTTAAAAATGTCATTCTTTGTTTTCCAGACAAGTGAGTGGCTGTTTGTGTTGGACAAGGATGGCTCTCTTCTGGTTTCTCTGCCTGGCCATGGCCGTCTTTTCTGGTCCCGGCACCATCAGTGCACTGGCACCTGAAAATGAAGTGACATTACACCCCACAACATGGCTGAGTGAGAACAGGGTCACACCAGTACATCTGCCCAAAGGACGCGCTCGTAGGTAAAATACACCTTGGGGTTCTGGTGGGAGATAAAGGGAAAGTACACTAAAATTGGTCAAGTGAACATATCAGAAAGGAAAGGAATGAAAGAGAAACACTGATTGTGTATGTTTTGAAGCTTTAACTCAAGTAGAGAAGAATTGGTAGAGTGGAAGAGTTTAAACCAACATTGTAGTCCTCCAGAGATTGCTAATACTGCATAATCACTTAGCAGGGAATCGACTCATCTGAAAATCACTGTAAACTGATATCTGTCCTTTAGAGCAGGGGGTTTCAAAGACCCAGGAGGTTGCAATGGGGTTGAAAATATATACAATATTAACTTAAATAAATATTTCCTGATATTTGTCACAGTCATGTTTAGTTATCACTGTCTTGTTTAGTTTTAAAGCGCTATTCAGACGGTAATTGATGGTTTCTCATGGGGTCGTAATGTATTTTCAACATTTACAGGGGCTAGTCTGTGATTTTATTGCTGTCCGAATCCAGAATGTCAGTGTTTTTCTCCCACCACCCCCGTAAAAATAATGTTCTGCCATCATTTGCCGTCCGAATTCACATCACTGAGTTTACAAGAAGAGATCAATTAAAAATGTACTGTTTAAATCCTTTTTGACCACTGCCAAGCACAGTACGATAACTGTTGTGCTTCGCTGTAATTTGGATGCATTTTAAAAATCTAGCCTATACACTTTTATTACATTTACTATTACTATCGTAACTTATTTCTGCTAATTTTCCACATTTTTAAAATGACATGCATAATTTTGAGGTAAAATACAAGACATAAAACCATTTTAACTACAGCACGTCTATATTCCTATTTTCAAACAGATTTAAATGAGTAAATAATAAATCTTCTGTAATAAATAATCGTAACCTTACGTTGTTCATGTGTAGTATTCTCTTCGTGACCATTACAAATATTAGAATTATTCATTCATCCAGCGTCAAGCATCATCTTTGAATGATCAACACAGCCAATCCGTGACAATATTATTATTATTATTAAATATTACACATATTTATAATATTCCCATTTTTCACAGTATACATTTTTAGGATCAGTGTTGTTATTTTTTAACTAAAACTGTTAAACATTTTTGGTAATTGAAATAAAAGTGATCCCCTATATGTTTAATTATCGTTAATAGTCTTAAAATCATGCCACAGATTTCTCAGTTTCCTCTCCATCAAACCCAATAGCTAAACCCAAACCCAGCAGCTAAAACTAAACTAAAACTGCAGCTTTCTTTTTCCATTAGCAACACTAGCCAGTGAGAATCACAGTGAGAACTGCTCCCTCACCCGTAACAGAGGTGGTGTCAGGCTTCAGACTGAGCGCGAGAAAGAGAGAGAAGAACAGAGTGCGTTTCAATGCACAGCCGTAGGGCAGGAGCTGCTGATCATAAATCAAATTAATTAATCTATTAAAAGATTGTAACTGTGCCTTCCACACAAAACTCTCACAAAAAAATTGCATTAAAAGGGTAAGGGATGGACATACCTAAAGTGTACCTGCCAGTAATCCCTCAAACTAAATTGATGACCCTTTATTTCCGTCAAGGTCAAAGTTAAACTTGATTACCAGAAGAATTAAATCAATATTATGATAATGTGCTATGCTGGTGAGCCAGTGGCATGCAAATAAGAGATCCAAATTGCATTAAACAAACGCTGAGTCTTAAATCTAATGTCTGACTATTTCCATAGAAAAAAAATATAATGAGCAGTTGAAGATGCAAACACCATTGACTGAAGGCAGCCACACAAGCTTGTTTTCAAGGTCAGAGGAAGTGGCGGTTGCCAAATGGCTGGTGTTACCAGAATGCACAGAGGGAGGTTCACCAGAATCTGCCCAGTGTGATGTTAATCATGGAGGGGGAGTGAATGTGTTTCCTGCTTGAGCAAAGCGCTCTACAGTGATGGTGCACCTGGCATCAGTTGTGATCTGTAAACATTAGGGTTTGTGGAGATGCATATCTAAACGGTGGTGATGGATCGATAGAAGCTTATCAGAGATCAGTCATTCTGAAGTCATTGCTTTTGTTTCTCCTCACCTTCATTAGCAGATCAACCTGTGCAAACAACAGCAGTCAAACAGTCCCCAAGGAAGCTCTGCGGCATGTTATTTCATTTATTTAAAGGCATCATGTCATACACTTTTTAGTAGGGATGCACCAATACCACATTTACTTTAGTCTACTTTCCGATACAAGTACTGATATCTGTATTTTCATTGCATTTACATTTTTTTTTTTTTATATTGGGCAAACCAAAAAAATATCAAGTCAAAATACCAAGTCAAATTAGTTGGCTTAGCCAAAATATATTTCCTTCAGTTATTTTCATGCTTTATTATGCCTGTTAAAATGTATTGTTGGAGCTACTGTTACTTTTACTGTTCTTATTATTGCTCTATCATCTTTTATTTAATAGCACTGTGAATATTTAGAGCTGCTCCAGCAGGGCTCAACCATTCAAGAGCAGTGAGTGATTTTCTCTGTCGTTTGTTGTTAGAGTAACATTGAGGACAAAGACAGCAGTGAGATTATTAGGCTGCTGTCACTTTAAGAGCTGCACGTATCCAGCATACTGTTAAATGTGTTTCCTTTTCAACTGTTTATGTTCAAGACATAACTGACTATGTTTCACAAAGATACTTGCATATGGGCATTTTAACATAATTTTGTGTGATTTTGTCCGCTTACAGCAGCTAAATATTTAATTTGTTTAACATTTACATTTGTTAAACTATTAATTTGATACATTTACTTCATAGACATCCTTCATTTTAATGAGTACAAGCGAAGGGTCGGCTCTATACCAATACTGGTATCCCTACTTTTTGGCATAATTTTTTTTCTTTTTTTTCTGAGGTCCGTTTAAGTAATGTTTAATTTTGTTCCCCTCCAAAACAGTCATGATTTAGTTTTAAATAACAACTTTTTTCCCCCTTATTAAAAATGAAAATTTTATCATAATTTACTCACCCTCATGTCATTCTAAACCTGTATGCATTTTTCTTCTGCAAAATAGAAAAGAAGGTTTTTTGAAGAATGTTGGTAACCAAACAGACCATCGGCATTTCCACTGTATGGAGAGAAAAAAAAACATTCTCAAAACAGACATTTAAAAATATGTCCTTTTATATTGCCTTGAAGAAAAAAAAAGTCATACCGGTTTTGAACAACATGAGGGTGAGTATATGATAACAATTTTAATTGTTGTGTGAATTTTTTGGGTCTCTTTAATGTAAACACTTTCTTTATTTAAGAATCACCCTTATACTCACAAGTGGGTTTGCTGGCACGTACAATATAGATGCCAAATGTTCACGATACAAAGGCATGTTGCTCAAACTATAAAGATCAGACTGAATAATCAGGGACTTTGTTAAAATAAACTTCATCTACTCATTTCTAATGTTGAGATCCTTCTGAATAATACACAGAGGCAATAGTGTTGGGTGGACCATTGCTAAATTTGGTGTTTAGAAATAATAATAAGACTGAGCAGATCAAGAGTTCTGAAAACTGAATAGGGGTTTACTAATAAATATGGGCAGTCATGTTAAAGTATGGGTTTCTAATGTCAGAATCAAAAATCCAATGATTTTGAAACAAGCAGCTTAATTTCATTTAGGGGTCTTTTATGGAAGCCTGTTTCTGCTTCAGAGTAAAAAATAAAACGGTATTTTTTAGATACATTTTCAAATAAGAAATTCAGCCTAATTGTAAGATATAAGTCACAACTGTGAGAATTATAATTATAATTGTAAGAGTCATAATTGTGAGATAATACGTCAGTTATGTTAAAAGTTTTTTAGTTTGAAAATGAGTGAATACAATAGAGTAGATTAGATTATTTGATGAGACACGATTAGGCTGGTACAACTTGTTGAAAAAGGATATTGTTTGACCAAATAATTTATGATAATGGTTCATTCATAGAAAATAAAATTAGATTTTTGGAGAGGTCGTATGGACAATTAGGCCAAACCATATCATATGTGCTGTTTCTAATACAGATAGGCCTATGTATCTGTGTTTCAGACTGTATTTCACACTAAAGAAGAAAGCTGATTTGCTGTCTGTTACTGTGAGCCCCTGTGCAGTGCCCATCGAATGGAGCTTGGCTGTTCGGACCTTGAAGGATAAACCACCTAAAAAAGCACACTGTGAGTTTGTGTGTGTGTATGCTTATTCATGGACTTGTGTCTGCTTGAAGGTATATTTGTGCATGCATGCAAACACGTACTTGTGTGTTTGGGGAGTACTGGCATAGGCCTAACCAGGGCTAACAGACAACTCAGGGATTTTGTATCCAAAGGGTGGACAGGTTACATCCCTTCAGAGGCTCTAATGAAGAAGCGAAGCAGTCGCTTGAGGCTCACTGATTTAATTAGTAGGTGTAAAACTGCTGTTGTGTTGCTTTAGGGCCTCTGTGGACAGAAGATTCTCCTCTTATCCATCTCCAAATCTCCAGGCTGTTTCCTGATAGAAAGTAAAACATTTTCAAACAGAAACAAAGAGACAACATATGCAAGCACAGTCTGGATGGATAAACATTAACATCTGTTTCTAATTTTAATGGTACTTTCCAATACTTATTTGTCCACAGAAGTAATAGAATAGTGATACAGGTTTAGAATAACATGAGGGTAAGTCGATGACCACAGAAATGTTATTTTCAGGTTAAATTTTTTTATGTTAATTATAAATATCCTGATTTTCATTGTTAATTTACATTTGTGCATGTTAGATGTTCATTTATACAACTTTAAATGTAAAAATATATTTGTATATGTAAAATTAACATTAACCAAGATAAATAAATACATAATGCATTAACTTATGGTAACGAATTAAACATTAAGGTAAAGTGTAAAATTATAAAATAATTTAAGAAATATTTACTATCCATTCATAATGCTAGACAGACAACTGAATACTAAATCCTAGCTAAACAAACTATTTTGTTGCAAAATACATTTTACAATTACCAGTATCTTAATTTATATTTGGAAGACACATCTGCATCATGTTTTAACAGTACCAGAATAATCCTGATACGTTTCTGCACTCTTCTTTCATAATCATGCACATGTACTGAAATGAAGGGGTAGTCTGGCAGGCAAAGCAGCATTATAAAGTCATAAAGTGACATATAAATCATTTAGACTGTGAACTCAGGGGTCCCCATCTACACCTTTAAATTATTCACTTTGATTACCAAATGTTCCCTCTAAAAGTGTGCCGACAAAAGTAATGATGGTTTGCATGAAAAACAGTCTTATGCGTGCATGCGGCCCAATGTTTTTTAGCTTTCTTTTGATTAGAGCTTTTGAATATGCTTGATCTTGATCTGAAATGCTTCGTTTTTTCAGGGGGCTCGAAGAAGAGCATGCCTGAGGTTTGGTGGAGAGGTTCTGGAAGAGAGGTTAGGATTTACACCTACACCGGCAATGCTGTAGACACCTACACCGGCCCTGCCTACGCTCCAGCGTCCATCTACATCCTGCGGCTGAAATCAAACGATCAGGACACGCAGGTGTCGGCATACCTCCACGAAGGTCCTGGTCCTTCAGGGGCTTTCCCGGAGCTGCCTTCAGATCCTAGAGTGCAAACTCTGGGGGTGGGCATGACCAGTGTCACCTTAAACTGGGCTCCGAGCTCATCCATAGTTGTTAAAGATGGTCACCTGCCACATCACGAATATTGCGTGTTAGTCAACCACAAACATAACTACCGAAGTCTTTGCGCTGCCCGTGAGGGAATCCGAAAGGAGATACAGAGTGTGCAGAAGAGACAGAGAAGAGACAAACAAAGCATGGAGGTTGTGTGGGCACCGCTTAAAGACTGGTGGTGGCGGCACCCGGATAACCTTGAGGATCGTGAATCATCGACAACTGACAAGTTTGAGGACCCTGGATGTGTGTGCAGGGATGTCGAAAGTGTGTGCACGGTTTCGGACCTGCTTCCGGAGACACAGTACTATTTTGACGTGTTTGTAGTGGACAGGGTTAACGGCACAAGTGCGGCATACACCGGCACTTTCGCCCGCACACACGAGGAGGCTCGTCCAGCTGTCATGTCCTTACGGGAAAGCCAGGTCAAATGGGTCACCCTGAGCGAGGACGCAAGCAATCTACAGGGGGAACAGTTCCGATTTAAACCTCGTGGGTGGCAACAAAATGGCCTCCTTACCTTGCACACCTGTAACGGCACAAGTAAAGTCAAGGTCACCGTCTCTAGTAAAGGACGGACTTTGACGTCTCAGGAGGTGGGACACCAGCTGGCCCAGATATGGTTAAATGGTGCCCCGTCATACCTCATCCAGCTCCAGGCCTTGGCTCCAGGTTCCTCATCGTCAATTCCTAAAGGCAATTTCGGGAAGTCCAAATTCTGTCTCAAAATTCAGGCATCATCGGCGTACCATCGCCGAGCTATGCCGGTTTTTCCCTCCACACTGCAGATTAAGTCTTTCAACAAGTTGCGGACCTGCAACTCAGTCACTCTCGCCTGGATGGGGACTGAAGAACGGAGTCTATATTGCGTTTATCGGAGGCAGATCCCACTTGACAACAAACACAACTTGACGGATCGCTGCATCGACCCGGAGTCCCGTCCAGCCAATGAGAGAGTCCTCTGTAAGTATTTCCAAGAGTTAAACCCACGTCGGGCGGTCACTACAGCGGTGATCGGTGAACTGGAATCAGGGCTGTTATATGTGTTTGACGTTTATCTTATGAGACGCTGGGGGCTTCCAATTAAGTACCACAGCAAGACTGTGAGAACCAGGAGTGAATGTTAAGTGAGCATCTCAGAATCTTGCTCTCGGTGGAGAAGGACTCAATGGAGAGACAATATGCCACAGGGAAGCCAATGTAAGGCCAGAGAAGGAACTGTTGGGGGCCTAGATCTGGTGCAGCTGAGGTCCAACGTGACCACTGAAAGACAAACACATTTATATGCCAACACAGACACAAATACAAAGAGAGGTGAGACCAAGCTCACACCAGCAAAAACTAATTTACTGTACCATGTTCCCGTATTAATGTTTGTGTTGTTGCTGTCCGTGGTGCCGTCTCTGTTGTTAATTATACAGTATTGAGTGTCTGAATAACAGAAACTCTCTCGTCTCTTACACAAAAGAGGACCGTGCCAAAATATGCAAGAGAAACAGCCGGAGGGCTTTGAGCACCAGTGCTAACCAGAGCTGTATCAGATCTCTCAATCTGCCACCAGTATCAGAGAAAGACACCAAGTATGGGAGCGGCGAGAGAGAGCGAAAGGAGCTGTGTGAAGTCAGTGTGTTGATTATGCTCTGCTAAAGCATGCAGCAGGGAAAACGAGTTAGCAGTTCGCTTCATTGTCTGTGATGTGATTGTTGTGCTGCGCTTCTGCGCACTAATAAAAACACAATTACCAACCAGACATGAAAATGATCTGTGGATGTGTCACACTTTGACATTCTTCAAGGGCAATGGCTGTTCATATTCCTGAATATAAAATTAACTGGATCGAGGTTATACACATGAAAGCAATTCAATGAGATGTTAGTGGTAAAAAGGCGTTCACCAGTCTGTGACGATACGAAAGTCTTACAATCAATAATATTGATTATATAAACAATCAACATACATTGTGAGCTCTTATTAAGTCTTTAAACTATTTACAAAGAACTTAGTTTGGAAGCGCTCCAGTGGCTCCCTCTGCTGTCCAAATTAGGAAAAAAACACTGAACAGCTGCTGGATGTCCCAAAAGAGAGGTGGGGATTTTGATTCAGTGATTAGAATCTTTTGAGTCGATTCACAAAGAGATTTGTTCAGTGGCCATTTCTACAGTCTGGATCGTTACGTCAGTAGTTGGCAACAAGTCTTTTTAATGGCATGCATCAGTACTTTAATAATTCTTCTTCAGCTTTTCTGTCTTTGCTGCGAATGAGACTGACAATAAGTGGAGACAACATCATTTATGGTCTATTCAACCAATTCAGCAAAAATAAAACAATTTAATTATCAAAAAAAAATTGTAATATAGGCAATTGTGGTTTTATTGTTCAATTGTTTACCCAACAGCTACACCAAACAAATTTAAGTATAATATAATGATGATAGAATCACTAAAAGTATTCTAGTTTAAGGTTTTAAACGAACATACAAAACCACTGCAAGAGAAATTTGGACTCAAAACTGTATAGTAAATGAGATACAGCCACATGAATGTAGTACTGTTACAATGTCAAAGATGAAAAGAAAAACACAGTATTATTCAAATAATTACCTTTATTTTTTCAATTGCCATTCTCATTAATGTTAGAGGTAAACATTTAAGGGGAATCTTAGATACAGCAGTGCTACACCTGCCTGTCACCTCCACATGCACAATCACACACACTCCCATCCAGCACTGTCATCACCAGATTCAGAGCAGATAAACCATTATTTCCACGTGCGAAACATGTCCCCTTGCATCCATATTTAAAAGACCAGCGTGGTCTGTTGATTTAGGTGACATGGCTCTTGAAATCTTCCCACTCTAATCAGAAGCAATGAAACTCAAGACAGTCAATGTCTACTGGAACTCTAGAAATCTCTCGAATAAAGAAACTCTAGAAGTCAAATATGGCTACAACTTCTTCAACTCTGGATTGTCCTTGCCGAGCTGAGCGAAGAATATTTTAATCTGTCTTAGAGGCGGAGGCGTTAGGCTGGGGTATGAAGAGATGTCTTTCTGTGACATCCCTTCGGTATGGCTGTAGAGGAATCCATCTCTCTGATCATCAAACATTATAATGGCCTGTACACTCATAATACATGCTTTGAGCTTGGTTACTCTCCAGATAGACGAAAAAAGTCGATTAAAAGCAATACTCACTCACTGAGATCAACACGTTAATCAAATCTGAGAAATGCAAATGTTCAGTTAGAGTCAGTACGATTTCAATAAATGCTGTTACAGTGAAGCTGCCACATAAACATTACAAACCTGTAAGAGCCACATTCAATATCTGCCAGTAAAACGGAACGTCAAAATGCGCTTTACCAGTCAGTGTTAAATATTTAAGGATTTCCTGGCACCAAAGAAACCAAATGGCCATTTAAAAAACTAAATTAAAGACTTTCCCTATAATAATCCTGTGAAATCCCCCCCCCCACCCCCCCAAAAAAAAAAAGAAAAGAAAAAAAAAGATTATTACAGTACACGTTTGAACAAACCCTGAAACCTCTGCGGTCTTTGTGTGCGTTTCTGTTTTCTATATATAATAATGAATACACACCGTCCTGTCCATCGCTTTCCAAGCTCCGTATGGCTCACAGGACTGAAGGTGCTGTCACATTTACCATTGCTCTGCGGGTGAATTCTATTCATTGCGATAGAAATCCGTACAATTGTGAGTTTCACGTGAGGGTGGAAAATTTCCCGATGCAGATTTAGCTCATGTTCAAGCTGGTCACACAAATTCACCAAGCAAACCAGCAGAAAACTGCTAGTTTGAAACTGAGTGACTTCTGTGTGAGCTGTGTTTCGTACATGCCTGCATTATGCAAATATGACCCCACTTTAAGGCTAATTTCCTCAACAACAAAATGTTTTAAAAAGAAAACTTAAATCTTTCCTCTTTCCGCCCATCATTATGTAGGCTGTACTATTTTACTGTCCCGCTCTCGTATTGCAGATATACTTCCAGAATTTCAGTGCATCTCTGAAAAACGGGGTCATTGAGGTTCTACACTGAAGCTCTGCTCAGTTTGAATGCTATTGAAAATTCCATGATCACAGAAACACGATAAAAAGGCTTATAACCTTGGAATCTTCATAAGAATTCTTACACGCCTATTTTCTATGATTGTGGATAAAGTTGTTGGAATTGCATCACGTTGGAACATCCGTCTAGGATATGGACAGTATAATCTTCCATAGCAGGTTCCAAAATCCAATAGTCTTGAACAATCCGGTGTGGGCAACATTCAGGAAATTTAAACACCCAGCTTGTATGAACCTGCATAGAAACTCCATGTAGGCCTCATAGACCCGTCTTTAGGGAAAACCAAAAGTTGTTACTCCATACAGTACAGCATGTACAGTACATCTACAGATGTAATGGATAGAAAGTTTCCTGTATTTGGCAGCCATATGAAGCTGAATAGTCCAATATACAAAAATAGGGTTTTAGAAAATTTCAAACAACAACATGAATAACAATACTATTGATAATAACAACTGTGGTCATAAATATAGTCCACGCCCAAATGGCGTGTCATACAAAAGTCCAGCAGACGTATAAAGCATCTGTCAGTACTGAAGAAAAGTTGTGTCAGTGCTGAGGTGTGTTTGGTTCAAGACGGTGAGGGAGATTGTGTGTGTGTGTGTGTGTGTACATGTGTTTTGTGTTAAAGCCCTGGTCTGCTACTGCGTGCCGTCGTACCGCCTCTGTTGTGGGAACGTGCTGGAACAGACACTGGGAGTGGTGATAGAGAGAGACACTACATTAGGGTTATATTACTACATTCACTACATGATAAAGATTAATAGCCTAAAATCAATTTAGTATAAGCATAAATAGCATAAGATAATTATCAGTATAAAGATCATCCAATCATGTCAGTATTTATTATATATCCAAGATGAGTAACTAAATACAAACTCAGGGTCTGTAAGGAATATTTCCTGTGAGATCTGTGTAAGGTTTAGTAAGTTATATCTAAAGAAAAAGTTTAGACTTTTAGCACTCAGACGCTTGAGTCTGAGCATGGTACTTAAGGATTAATCATTGGTAATAAATAATACATTGATAAATCAGAATATTAAATGACTTCCTTTTTACATTTCACTCTTTCATCATTATTCTTAAAGTAAAAAATTATGTAATATTCATAAATATAAAGTACTAAGAAAGTGCAAATTTGAGGTGCTACTTACTACTCACTAATCTTACTACTGTGCTTGCTAGGCTGCTTTCATATCCTATTATATTTTCCATTCTGTTCCGTTTTATGCAATTAATTCAGCTCAAACAAACTTCATTCCAGCCTTTGGTGTGCTAATTTTGTTTTTATATATAACTGACAGAAAATAATTAATATTAGCAAGCTGAATTATGATTAACCTGCTGTTCAAAAGTTTGGGGTCAGTACGTTTTTCTTTTTTTTTTTATGTTTTACGCTTTCCACAAAATATTAAGCATCAACTGTTTTCAAAATTAATAATAATTATAAATGTTTCTTGAGCACCTAATAAGCATATTAGAAATAGAATGATTTCTGAAGGATCACCTGACAATGAAGACTGTAGTAATGATGCTGAAAATTCAGCTTTGCCAACACAGGAATAAACTATTTTAAAATACATTATGATAGAAAATAGTTCTTTTAAATTGTAATAATATTTCACAATATTACTGTTTTTACTGTATTTTGGTTCAAATAAATGCAGCCTTGAGGAGCATAAGAGACTTAAAAAAAATCTTACAAACTCCAAACTTTTTAACAGTAGAGTATTTGTATATTAAATCGACTGGTCTTTTCTTTCTTGTATCTATTTAACTATTTATTGCCACATTTACTGTACATTGCAAACACATTTAATTTGCAAAGAACAAAAACCTACAACATAAGTTTATCAAAAAACTTATGCACATCTAGTTCATTCTGACAAAAAAAAATTTTACTATATGAAAAAGAAAATGTTTAACTTTATTTACTTGGGGGCGGAGCTTTTCCATCTGGATCCTCCTCATGCTCAATGGGGAAGTGGCCATGGGGGTGATGGGAAAATGAGTCTATAAAGGAGGAGCTGCTGATACCCAAACTGATTCCAGTCACACCAATTCCCAGAGAATCTGCGAATCACACCCAAACACAGTCAATGGGACAGTTTATAGAACTACAGTGTTCATCTTGAGGAGCATATAAGATAAGTGTGTTTGTATGCACACACCTATGCCAACAGATGCTCTGCCAGGTCGTCCCTGACCGATGTTGTCTATTCCAGTAAATGAACGGCGATAAGGGGTGTCTGACTGCAAAGCAAGGTTTACCATGATCAATACACTCATGAAGACAAACACATGTTGAGGGTCATGATGTTTATGTATACAAATATGTGGGAGAGATTCACCCTAAAGGTGTGTGTGGTGTTGGGTCTGGAAAACACATCCAGCAAGTGCATTTTGTCTCGGGGCTGCAGACTGACACCCTCGTCGGTCACTGCACTATGCGCACGACTCGAGGAGCCTCTCTGCTTCTGCAAACACATGTGTTTACACACACACACACATATAATATATATATATATATATATATATAAATTAGGGCTGTCGATTTAACGCATTTATTTAATTAATTAGTAATAGTAAAAAAAAATAACACATTATAATTATTAATGCACCCTCCCCCAAGTGTAAATGTGATATTGATTTTATACAACAGTTAAATAATAATAAATAAAGAATAATAATAATAATTTAATGTTGTGTTATCTTTTTAGATGCAATATTGTCTGTTTTTGTTCATTTTTGCCCATGAAAATATTACCTATAATGCCAGAGCACAACTGTTGTGCGTCTCCGAAGCAACTCACAGCAGTTTTTAATTTCTGAATGAATCTGCATTTTGAGCGAATCAATCGGGTGAACCAATGATTCAATGGCCCACTCATAAAGAGAGCTATTTACTTAATTCCTGAATGAACCAGCTGTTCGAACGAATCAAATGAATGAATGACTCAATGACTTATTTAGATATTTACCGCCACCTACTGGCAGTTTCCGTTTCTTATTTAGAGTATAATTTCCATATTACTAAAAAAATCAATTAAAAGGTATAGTTCACCCAAAAATGTAAATACTGTTATCACATTTACATTCTACATTTAGAGGAATAGTTCACCCAAAAATGAAAATCCTGTCATCATTTATTCACACCCTCAAGTTGTTCCAAACCTTCTGCTGAGCACGAAAAGAATATATTTTGAAGAATATGGGTAACAGAACAGTTGATGGACCCAATTGACTTCCATAGTATAGAAAAAAATTACTAAGGCAGTCAAAGGGGACCATTAACTCCTTGGATTCCGACATTCTTCAAAATAACTTAATTTGTATTCAGCAGAAGACAGAAATACATACAGGTTTGGAACAACTTGAGGGTGAGTAAATTATGACAGAATTTTAATTCTTTGGTAAACTATTCCTTTAAATTGTTCTCTTCCCAAAAAAAAACTGACCAAAAATGTTGGTGACTTATCTTGTAAAACAACTAAACAACTGTTACTAACGTCTGGTTGCACCTGCATAAGCCGTGAGTGCTGTCCGGAGTAGGTGAGGTCTGTGTCTCCTGTGCCAATAGGAGGGAGAAGTGTGTTTCTACTGAGATGCATTGGAGGAGAGGCCAAACGATCGCTGGCGGTCGTCCTTAAACACATACAGTACAGACACACACTATTGTAAGAAACTTTTTTTTTTTCAGGAAAAAAAAGAGTACCGGATATATAACACAAATATAAGGTTATCTTACAATCTTGTGCCTCTAACCACCTCTTCCATGGAGCCAGTTGTGATGGCCTGCGTTACACTGGATGTCAATGGCATCAGAGTGCGAGGAGGTGGGTTCCGTCGCCGTGCCGACTGAGGGGGGCGAGTCAAGGAGGAGGAGCTTTGTTCCAGTGCCCGACGGGGCCGAGGTTTACTGGTGGGAATGACACTAGACCCGGGACGATGAGACACTTTCTCCTCTGAGTCTCTACAGTCAGAATGACAGAAAGAAGATTAATCAAAGAAAGTATGATTCATTTAGAGAAGCCATAGAGATACAAAAGTGTTTCCCGCACAGCTAATCTATGGAAGCGTGTTAAAAAAAGTTCTACTTTTCAGTTTGAATAAAAAGACTAAGTACTGCAAATCAATACAAAGACAATGAATAGACAGCATGTCTTTCAGTTGTCACTGGTTCAATGCAACCACTGTAGTCTGACACACAAGCAAATAGGAGCTGGTTCTTGAATTGGTAAATAAAATAAAATAAAATAAATGCTGCTCAGAAGTTGTCAGTTTGAAAAAAATCTAACTAATTGATGTTTTATTGTAGTAAGACTAAATGTTCTGCATATTGTTTTACATTTCTTTTTAGAAATTAATGCTTTTATTTGGCAAGGATGCATTAAATTTATCAAAAGTGACAGTACAAATATTTATAAAGTTGCAAAATATTTCTATTTCAAATAAAAGCTGTTCTTTTGAACTTTCTATTAAAATATATTCAAATAGGAAACATTATTTTAAATTGTAACAATATTACTGGTTTAACATATTTTTGATCAAATAAATGCAGCCTTGGTGAACATAAGAGACTTTCAAAAACATTACAAACTAAAAAAATCTTACCAACCCCAAACTTTTGAACAATAGAGTATTTCTTTTCAAATGTAAAAAACACAAAAACATATGTTTCAGAAACTTTTGAAAACATTGTTACACTTTTAGAGGTCAATCAATTCAGTGTTTTTTATTATTAAAAATGTATTTATTGTTTTATTAATCAACTTAGAACAGCTTTTGAAACTCTTGTATATTGTTAGTTTGGTATGTTTTCCTATGGGTGGCACTAGAGGCAAAATACTACATCAGCGAACTTTACTTTGGATCAATTATTGTGGATGAACAGAATTAAAGACTAAACTACAATGCTAAATATGCACAGTAAAGTTGTATTAGTTTGTGTTTATTTTCTCTGTGGTGTTCATACTGAGCTATTCGGTCCAGAGTTCCCAGGTTCCTTTGCTGCAGTGGAATGCCATGTATCATGATGAGGTCATTGAAATTGTGATGAGCAACCGCCGCCCCTACTGGAACTCGACTGGTCTGTGGGAACAGAGAAAGAGAGAGAAGCAGGAAAGAAAAAAAGTTAGGCTAGTTCAGGTTGTAATTGTATTTTCCCTTTAGTGCACAAGTATGTACAGTATATCTTAGTGTTAAAAAAAAAAAATCTGACATCCATGATCTGTACAGCATGCAATGTTGTGTAAAACAGACAAAAAGACACTGAAAAGAAACATACAGAACATAAAGAAAACAGAGTGGGAACAAGCATTATAAACACCTCCACAAGATTAAAAAATGAACACTAGGTTAAATTAAAGTCAGACATTTTATAAGGATGTTTAAACAGTGGCTAGGAATTTGGTTGTTAAAAAAACAAAGATGAGCATTGAGAATTAGGAGAAAAGAGGGGAACCGGTACAGACAGAAACACTCTCGCTCGCCCTCTCTGTTTAAGTGTTGTTATCAGGGTAAAGTTACATACAGTCGATGACTTTCTCTGCTTTTTGGATTTCCGTCTTGACTTGTGCTTTGAACCCCATGACTTTGAGCTCTTTGGAAAGAAAATGAAGGGAAATGATAGAAATAGAATGGTATAGAAAGAGAAAGGAAGAATACAGATGACAGATGGATGATTGGACAGAAAGGCAGAAACAAAGACAATGAGGAAAAGACAGAAAAAAGGGAGGTAAAAAGTTAATGAATTGCAAGCCTGAGGAAAAAAGCTGGGGGAAAAAAAACAAATGCTGACAGCAGTGAAAATCAGCATTTGTGTGTATTTTTGGGTATGTGAATGTGTAAAGACAGAGAGGACACAAAGCAGTGAAGATCTACGCTTATATCTACAGAATTCCCACAGATTTGGCTAAATTAATTTCTATGACTTTTCCAGTTATTCAAAAATTCCAGGTAAAGATTTTTTTAATAATTATTTATAGAGATTAACATTTTTAAAGCAAAACATAACTTTATGACTTTTTAAAAGTACAAAAATGTAAGATCATAAAATGCATGCATAATTAGATTTTAAAAATAGCCGAATAGTTTTGGGTGCAGTACAGCAACTTCCCATAAGTTTTTCATTTCCGTTACCCATTCACTATAGAAATTTCAAGATTTTTAAAAAAAGATTTTGAAAGGTATTTTCCAAACCTGGAAATCAGTTTTCTATGACCGTGGGAATCCTGTTATTTAAATGTATTTGGACACTATCATCAAGCAGATAACAGGGGACGGAAGGGTACAAATCAGTGAGACAGGACTTCAGATGAAATCAGTGTTTCATCCATCTGCCACAAAAGGAAAAGAATTTGCTCTAAATATATTCTACAATCTGAGAAGCGGTTAACCAACCTGAGCCTGCAAGCTGGCCGTGAGCTGCTGTGTTCTGCTCTGTGACAGTGGAGGAAGCACTGATGAGACATTGGACAGCAGCAAAAAAAAATTCTGGGTATCAGGGCACGCAGGACTGAGGGCCACGGCATTCTTCTCATCATCTGATGGACAGAGAAGTTCAAAGAGAAAATATTCTTCACCAGTACTCGACTCAATACTTGATTCTGATTGGACACGACACTTTGCTCTCAAATAGTAGAGAATAATGACGCTAAACTGTATATTTCTTGTATCACTTAAGTCTCCTCTTACATAACAGAAAGTCAATGTTTTATTAATTTATTTGGTGAGCTGTGTAGTATGAAATATAATTTACAGTATAATGTACAATCTTGCTGATCACTTTTACGAAATAAACCCCTTGGTTGATGTCCTGGTCATGCACACTACAGTACAAAAGTTTGGGGTCAGTAAAACCTTTTTTTTTTTAAAGGATGCATTAAAAGTGTAAGTAAAGACTTTTATATAGTTACAAAATATTTATATTTCAAATAAACACTGTTGTTTTTAACTTTTCCATTCATTAAAGAATCCTGAAAACAATGTATCATAGTTTCTACAAAAATATAAAGCAGCATTGCTTTTAACATTGATAATCATGAGAAATGTTTATTTATAGCACTTTATACAATATATTGCTTTAAACCAAACAGCTTTACAGTATTAAACATGAAAAAACAGTATCTGTGTTGCTTTCAATTAGAATTACACTTCATTTCTATTATAAAAAACTTGTGTTTTCTTCACACCAGTTCATTCTTTGATTTCGCTAATCTTAAGAGACTTCTTTAAAAAATAGAGTAAAAAAAACCCCACAGCAAATCACATTTAGACAAGTATTTGAAAATTAATCCTACCTGACACAAAACCCTCCCAATGCCTACGTACAAGCTCCTCCATCCAGCCAATGAGCTCACGCCACACATCATCAAACAGCAGACCAAGCACCGCCTCCCGGCGACAGCGATAGGGTGAGACGGGGGGCAGGCAGCGCCTTCGCCGTCTGTTCACATAATCGCGTTCCCATTCCTCATCCCTAGATAAACACATATTATCTGCACAAATCTCTGACAAAATATCAGATAAATTATGCTAAAATAAACTCCCATCTGTCACACACAAGCATACAAGCACACACACTCACAAGTCCCTGCAGTCGAAAGCGAGATACTCTTCTATCAGCCCCTCGGCCTCAATCACCCTGGGCATCTCGTCTCCATGGTTACTGCTGGGCGTGACATGCTGGGTCACCTCCACAGAGGGCCGACACAAAACAGCCCTCCGACCCTGCACACACAACCTGCCACACGCACACAATGCCATGAAAATGAGACTTTACAGAACACTTTCATACTTACACACATCAACAAACTGAACTCACTCATTGGCGGTTATCTCTTTGCTCTGGCCTGCCTTGGAGAGGATGGGAGTGTGAGCTGGGGTGGCGTACCACTGGAATCCTTCATCTGTGGGACACACCAGCTGCGTTCCGAGGATCCTGTCGCACACAAATGCCCCAAACAGGTTTAATAACCAGGCATAGGGGCTGCACTTTTTAGCAAAGAATGAAAAAGAACTTCGCCATGAGTATATCAGGTTGAATATTTTATATATAGTTGCTGGCTGAAGTTCACCTAACAGCCATCAGTGTCGCTAATAACAAGAGTTTCTGAAATTCTACATATAGCCCCCTTAAATGCATATCAAGAGAGCGTCAACACATATGCAAGGTTTAATTTACCTTATCCAGTTTTCTAGTTTATCATATACATTAACACACTCCCTACATTATGAACCGGTAAAGAAACTAAAGTTGCGATCGTCATTTCTTCCCTATTGAGATGTATATTCACGGTGACTTTGAGAGGTTTCTATCAAAAGCAAAGAAACAGTTAATTCCAATAATTTTTAATTATCGTAAAAATAAAAATAAAAACTATTAAAACACCAAAAAAAGACTATTGTATCAAAAAACTGCACAAGTAGATTTATTCAGCAACCACAATAGCAAAGAATATAGTCAAGATTCATGATTTGTGTCTATAGCACAAGCTGCGATGTGAACACGGACTGGCTGTATAGCACTTTCATTTGAGCAGAGTATCACAGTGGAGATCGGAAAACGAGAGAAACAGAAATCGTGGTCGCCATTAAAATACGATTAATCACGCAGCCCCAACCAGAGACTGCTAAGGCATTACTAATGTCCACAGATCTGAGTGTGTGCATGTATACGTGTGCGAACCGGAGGTGAGGGAATCGTGAAGCCCACTCTTGACACTCTTCCTGCAGGCCTTTGAGCTGAGTTTCACACTTCCTCTCATACAACTGTTCTTCAATCTCTTCAAACATCTGCTGGACCTGCCTGGAAGCGGCTTTATCAAATTCCTACCGGAAAATAGAAAAATATATGGGGGAAACAAGACATGAACTTGAGCACCCAGTTTTGAAGACGCTGTAAAGTTAAAAACAAGAATGCATCTGGTGTAGAATTCACGAATAATCACACTAATCAGTCATCATTCTACGACTCACATCGTAGCCCCACGAGAAGACAGAGCTGCGTTCTGTAGAGATGCCAGTTCCTGTGTAACTATGGATACCAGACCAAGACTGAGCTGTGTCATCTGTGGTGAGTGTCTGACATCCTGATCTGATGGATGATGCAGAGGACTCCTCAGACCTAGAAAGAGAGAAAGAGTGTCATTATTTCATAAATTCAAATGTCAGATTGAAAAGAGTGAAAATTATAGACAAGAAAGAATAAACATTATCTAACAATATACACATTGATGAAAGCCTATGACTTTAATGTATACCTGTAGACACACATTCAACCTGCCACTCACCTGCTGTATGAGGACATGTCCTCCTGTAGATCATGCAGGAGTCTGGGAGGATGCGCAGTATCATCATCTGCCTCCTCTGGAAGAGGATGCTGGTCCGGACAGCTGCGGGACAAACCACGACTACCAAAACCAGCAGAGAGACGGAGAAAAAGGATTTAGTAGATGATGACAGGCCTCTTGTCTGTCAATTTATCTATAATCTAATCTGTCTGTCGATCGATCGGATTATCTTTCTCTCTGTCCATCCATCAATCTAAGCATCAATCCAAAGATCGATCTATCTATCTATCTATCTATCTATCTATCTATCTATCTATCTATCTATCTGTCTGTCTGTCTGTCTGTCTGTCTGTCTGTCTGTCTGTCTGTCTGTCTATGGATCAATCCAAAGATCTTTCTATCTGACTTCCCATCTATCTATTAAAAGATCTAGTAGCAATCTATCCATCCAAAAATCTTTCTATACATAGATCTATGGGAAAAAATGAAGGCTTTTTAAAGTATTCCTTGAGTATTTACACACTGTAGGCTACTTAATAAATCAACCAGATATATTTAAACGCCAGTCCACAGTAAGTTAACCTAGTTAGCTGGCTATCTCTGCGACTAAGATATCAAAATGCTGTCTAAGTAAGCAGCTTGAGATCGTTTGTGTGATTTATACGCACATCTCTAGGCTGTGAGATACAGGCCGACGGCTGTATCGTGAAATCATCCTCCTGATGCTGTTACAGGCGCATCTCCTCCATCAATCCTGTGATCCGACTCCGAGCCTCCTGTGTCCGGACCCGACCGCTGCTGCTGCTCCACCGCTGCTCTCTCATTCTTCACAAACAGGAACCACACAGACCGGATCACAACTGAGCTGTGAGAAAATGTGTAGTATCCAACACTGAGCTGGGCCGAACCTGACCAATCAAACCCTTGTGTGAATGAGAGAAAAGAGTCCGAGAACATGAAACGGAAATTTGATTATTCCGCCATATCGTTGACTGATTTATTAGGAAGGGTTTATTTGAAAGAAAAGCAGTTGTATTCTTCATCCATCCATGATTATCTACTAAAAAACAATAACAAGACTGTCATGGAGACCAAGGTGCTCGAGCTCAATGTTTTATGGGAAGTGTAGTTTTCAACGTGGTTTGTGCTAACATGACATGTACACTGCTCTCTAGTGCATGGGAGTATTAGTAGGTTACTAACATGAACATGATAAAATCACTATTGCTTTTATAAAATGGTTACTACACGTGCCTGGCAAGATGAAATGAAGTACAAAAACAGCAACAATAATAAATGATTGATAACAAATAGTTATAATACTTATTCCGTCATGCAATGTAGTTCTCTAGAAATGTTTAGTAGTATGTTACAAAGCCTTCGAATGCAGCTTAGCCAATCATAATCAAGGACCAGAACTATCCATTTCATAGACATTTTAAGTCATCTTGACATCTGCCCTAGCTCTCTGTGGCATGTTCATGAGGCAACAAAAGAATAATCAAAAGGGTGACCCCTTTTTCACCTCTTTTTCATTACTGCTGTTACTTTTGACACATTTGTTTAGAAGTAACTTGGATTGAATTTTCCATGTTGCAATATAATTTAGTTGTAACACATTACAGTCAAAGGGATAATGCAAAAATTAAATTCTGTCTGTATGGGGAAAATACTATGGAAGTCAATGGGGCCCATCAACTGTTTGGTTACAGACATTCTTCAAATTATCTTCTTTTGTATTCAACACAGAATAAAGAAATTCATACAGGTTTGGAACAACTTCAGGGTGAGTAAATGATGACAGAATTATAATTTTTGGGTGAACTATCACTTTAAGCCAGGGGTGGGGAACGTTAGTCCAGGAGGGCCACTGTCCTGCAGAGTTTAGCTGGAACCCTGAAAAAGATTCACCTGATTGTAGCCGTTGTGACCCTGAAGACATTGATTAGCTTGTTCAGGTGTGTTATTTTAGGGTTGGAACTAAACTCTGCAGGAGAGTGGCCCTCCAGGACCAACGTTCCCCACCCCTGCTTTAAGCTATACCATGGAGACTACTTGAATCAGAAATAAGGAGAAGAGCCAGATGTGATGATTAGAAAAGAAATCATTTATAAACATAACACACATCACATACAGCCAGGTGTACAATGCAGAACTTATCAAATCAAGCAATGATTTTTATTATTTAATTTACACCTTTCTCTCCAAACTCTGAGATCCATCAGTCTTTGATGTTCTGGTTAGCTGGACCAGGTCTTGGTGATTTTCAGGTGGTTGAGTTGGTCTGCAATGTATTTGTGTTCAGGAAACTTGGCTTGTCGTGCATCTTTGATTTGAAGCCACATCCACTCCCGCCTCTGCGCTGCGTGGCCTCGCTCCTGTTCCAGCGTCATGAATGGCCGGCTGATCCAGTATTCATTCTCCGCTTCCTGTTCCAGCCGTTTAATCATATTCCGCTTCATCTGCCAGGTGACTACTCGTGGTCGACGGTACTTCCCGATCCACTGCTTTCCTGGGATCCCCTTTCGCAAAAGTGCCAGAGTCAAGAACATCCTGCAGCCAGTGACAGGTTACAAGTGTGAATCTGTGAAAAGCAGTTCAGATCAAAACATCATACATTTACACATAAATATGCTGATATGAGTAAAGATAATTATTGATTATAAAAGATCAAGCAAAAATTGTTTTGAAACTGTATTAAAGTGACATAAACATGTAAACAATACATTTTTGTACTGTATGTATAGCCTACATTATTTGAGAATATTGAGTTAGAGTTGATAAACAGCAGATATAATCTAAATTAGTTATGATCATGTCTTTAAACTCATTAACAATACATGTCTTTAATAACTAAAAAGTGCTAACAGTATCTGATGTAAATTTACTCCTAAACTTCCAAGTCTAAACAGACCAATTTGACCTTGACTTAAAATGCCATTGAAATCAAATCAACAGCATTTCAAATAGAAAAGAGCAACGCCAAAAAAAAAAAAAAAACATCTACAGCCATATGTGCATCTTTTAGATATGTAAACACTCGCAATAACCCATTTTAATGTTTCTTGCTGCATCACATAGTAGACTTGCATGCATGTTATAAACGAGTAAGAAATACTACCGTTCGTACAACAACGACGATAACCGAAAGTGCTTATAAATCTAAACACTTAGATATTACAACCAGTCCACTACTTACAACAGCAATAATGATTAAGACATTTAATTACTTACACGATCTTTTCTCCAAATCCGAGGCCAGCATGCCGCAGAGTGACACACTTGCTGCTGAATGTCAGTGGTGAGTTTTTGGCACCGCCACCTACAGCACTGGAGGCTGCAGTGCATCGCGCTCTGCTGGCTGATGAACTACAAAACCCTGGAAGGGCATCTCCATTCAATCCAGTTTAAGGGAGGGACAGAGCTGTTCAGTCCAGTCAGTGTAGTCCTAAAACCCGATAGACACTGCTAATTACACGACTTGTTGTGTTTCCCCCTTAAATTTAATTTAATTTCTGCTATAATTTGTTTTAATTAATTAATTATATAATTTATTTATTTGTATATGTAGTATTGATTTACGTTTAATTTTGTTATTGGCTTATTGGTAGAGTCTAGACTAGAGGACAAGACTAGACTAGGATATCATTATTCAATAAAAAAAATATAATTAAAAAATGAATTAAAATAAAATAAATTAAAATATTGTCCCAGGCTTTTTACACATGAGAAACAAAAATAGCCTCAAAAATTGTCACATGTTAGAAGTCTGTCCAATTAGAGTTCAGCACCATGGCCCGGAAGAGTAATCCGGTTCATGTTTTTAAAATCCTCTCCATGTCTTTGATGTTTCTGTGCTCCGACTCCAGTCGTGTTTTGGTCAGTACTCGGAGGAGGTAGAAAGATGACAGCCAGAAAGTCCGGGTCGCGATTAGAGTCTGAAATAGAGCGCTGTCGATCAGAGACACAATGGGACAAGATACCAGAACTCGTGCGACAGCTGTCTGCGAAACTCATCTCAAACGGTGTGTGTGGTTTATGTACATATTCTCACGGCTAACGCGTTAGCTCTGACAGTGTGTGTGCCTCAGGCCTGATGACAGAATTCGTGTCGGATTTATTCATTCCCGTTCATTTAACTACACATTTAACGGTTCTTTCAATTAATACTTTGATTTCATGGTGTCTAAAATATGCTATTATTTTGCCCTTTTGGTAGTGTTCCGCACATCTGCCCAGTAACGTAACGCACACTTCCTGATTGCTCATACAGTTGTGTCCATTCATCTTCATAATTTCTGTAACGTTAATTCTTATTTGATCAAGTCTATGAAGTTATGAAGAGTCATTATTTGGCTTATTATCTTGTGAAGGTGTAATGTCAAATTATAGGAGTCTATTTTGCATTGAAAACACAGATTCAGTTATTTGTTAAACAGATAGTTGAACTTCAATGTTGCATCAACTCACACTCAGATAAAGAGAAGGAACTTACAGAGTAACGTTAATAAATACAAATAATAATGAATAGAAAAGGGCAGTACACAAATATCACCAGAGATCAGTTAAAAGTAGAGACTATTTTAAAAGTTTTGAATGCTTTTTGTGTTGACAGATTAAAACAAATAAATTAAAAAAAACTTGAAAAGCGGCTTCAAGTTTACAAAGAAATAGGCCTATATATTATTTGAAACAAGTTGTAACTTGTAAGTAATAATTCATAGTCATTTAAGTTCCATCATTATTGAAATACAGTTAGTATAATACTGTAAAAAATGTTTTAAAACATAATTATTTTATTTTCATTAGCCTATGTTTAAATATGGTCAAGACTAAAATAAGTGAGGGATTGTTTAAGGGAAGGTTTCACAAAAATAACATTTTACAATATCATTTGTGAACATCTGTAAGATGTATAAATGAATGGAGGCTATCCGAAAGGTTGGTTTAATATCTATAATGAATCTACATTCATACTATTGGGGGTTAAAATTGCTTGTTGCCATCTTTACATTTAACCCTGTTCATTAAAAGGTACATTTTATTAACATTATTACACAAGCATTATTACATGAACAATATGTGCATGTAAGGCAGCAGATTAAACCACATGTGATTCTACTCAGAGCCTTGTAAGAATGTGGCTTTATGTAATGCTATTTTCACATCAGTGTTTGTTTTTTGAGATATACTGTAGTGCAGGTGACATCTCTCTCCACGGTTACCGTTTCAGTCAGAAGAGAAAGATGAAAGGAATAGTTCACACAAAAATAAAATGTCTTCCATGCTTGAGCTCGCTGACAGTCATTAAGATAAAATAGCCTAGCTTATAAAGTTCGGACAATGTCATGTGACAAATTTCCTCAGTATAGTCTTGAGGTCCTTTCTTCATACCTCGCTTAATACATCTGAGATCTTCTATTTGTGATAACTTTTTTTCAAATGAATTTGCATATTTAAATTAAAATATCTGGATTAAGCTTTCTGAGATTACTGCGCATTCCTGTGTTCATTGGAAAGGACATCATATGAAAAAAGAATATCACACACCTAATGAAAAACTTGAATTTTCTGGACCTTTATATAAAGAAACAGCCAAGCAACCATTGGCCTTCCGTTTTGTGCCTATTTGAGTGAATTCAGGTGCAGGACTAAACCTCTGCCTCTCTTGTAGATGATCTCGGGGAACTTCTGCTGGGGGAGGCCAAACTCCAGCAGTACCTCAAGGAAAACCCCATTAAGCAGGGAACCAGTCCCCGTGGGCCCCGGCCCCGCCTCCAGGAGGTGCGCAAACACTTGACGGCTGCTCTTGATAGGGGGAACTTAAAGGTAAGCCTGAACAGTCAGGAGTCATAACTTTGAAATAAAATAAAATAGATTTCAGGTAGTTAGCTAAAGAATTTTTTAAAAAAATATTTAGTGATGTACTAAAACTAAAACTTAAATAAAAACTACAGTAGTCAACATTTGAAGTGGATCAAAAAAGTTCATCAAAGTTGTCCTAAGACGAGAACGGGTATTGTTCAAAACTCATGTATAACTTTGTTGAAAGGTTTTGATCCACTTCAAATGTTGACTACTGTATAAAATCAAAAACGAATAAATATGACAACACAATAAAATGACTAAAAACTTAAATTCAAATGGAAATGACAAAAATCTAAGTGAATTTTTATTTATTTAATGTATTTTATATATTCTTGTTCTGTTTCTAAAAATGTGGTGATTGTGTAGATATATTTGATTTCACTGTAAAAAATTATAAATAAAAACCTGCCGCTATAAATTAAGTACAATCAACTTGGCTGTATAAGTCATTTCAACTTAAATTATATTAAAGTGCATTTGAAAAAAAATGGGTTATTGTATAACTATAGTTATAGGTTATTTTAAACTATAGTTAAAGTAATGTAAAAACATATGTTGTCATGATTTACTGATCGTATAATTTTTTTTACAGTGACTGAGTGTACTATATTGTGGCGGTGTGTATTTGTCTTTCTCTCTCAGCCTGAATACATGCAGGAGGCCAGTCTGATCATGGCTAAGCTGTGTTATGTGGAGGCTGATTACAGGGAAGCGCTGAATCAGTACGGCCGTGTGAATCTGGATGAGATGCAGCTGGTGGGAGCTCCAGTGTACAGACTCTCCATGATCGCAGAGGCCTATGCCACCAAAGGTAAATAATCAGTGTAGTAACTCAGAAATCACAGTGTTTTTTGTTTAGAGCTGCGGATCTGTTACATAGCTGACATTCTATCAGTGTGAAAGCACCATACACTGCTTATGTATGCACTGTGAAACAGACTTGTAACTTGCTTTGGTAAGGAGGTTTTGTCTAACCACAACCGAATCTTTATGCTATCAAGTATATATTTCTGTCCTCACTAAAGGAAAACTGCTGCACAAACAAAACAACAAAATCACAGGCAATCACAGCAGTAAGATACTTGATATTCGATATACAGCTCTATGGAGCGGATTTTTTGTAGTGGACAAGAAATCAATATCATAATATAAGTTTATACTACTGTTCAAAGATTTCTTTTAATTAATTTTATTTCTTTGAATTAATACTCTTATTCAGCCAGGACAAATTAATTTATAAAATGTAACATTTATAATGTTACAAAAAATGTTATCAACAATGTATCACTGTTTGCACAAAAATATTAAGCAACCCAGCTGTTTTCTACATTGATACAATAGTAATAATAAATGTTTCTTGAGCAGCAAATGAGCATATTTGAATGATTCCTCAGGGATCATGTGACACTGAAGACTAGAGTAATGGCTGCATTACATTTTTATTGTGTATATGTGCTAAAAAAAAATAATGTTTCAATGTTTAGAATTACATACACTAGCGTTCAAAAGTTTGGGGTTGGTAAGATTTAAAAAAATATTTAAAAAATAAGTCTCATATGCTCTTCAAGACTGCATTTATTTGATCATACTTGAATACAGCATGACTGTTGAAAATTCAGCTTTGCCATCAGATGCATAAATTCCATTTAGAAAAATAATAAGATAGAAATCATTTAATTTAAATTGTAATAATATTTCAAAATATTGCAGATTTTACTGTATTTTGACCAAATAATTTCAGCCTTGGTGCATTTAAAAACAGTTTTAGTTTAAAACGCAGTTTTAGTCATGTGACACATATTGAACCGATAGATATCGATGTTTATACCTAAAAACACCATACCGACCCCAAGTGTTTAAATGGAAGTGTATATAATCATATTTAATTATAATATAATCACAGGTATTTCATTATAAAACATGTAATTCAATTTATAAATAATTTTTTTAATGTATTTAATTTAAATGTTGTTGTTTTTTTACTTTTTAACGCTCACTTGGTCAGATCAGTGTAGAGATAGGATCCTGCAGTTCACATTTTGACCTTTGGGTGGCAGCATTGATTTAATATGTGGTGCTCTGCAGAGAAAAGTGTTTGCAACTAAATCCTTTGCTCTGAACACACACACAAACACACACACTTTTAATTCCGAGCACAGTGAATGTGTTTGCCAAGACCGCAGCATGAGGTCTTTGATCAGAGTTCTGACAGATCGGCGGTACTGTGGGGCTCTGGGGGAAAAACTGCAGGGTGGCACAGAGCCTGTCTCATCCAATCATCTCATAGCATCTCTGTGACTGACAAGTGCCTTTACAGGGGGGCAGCTTCCTCCTTTGACCCTAATCATCCATCACGCCCCAGCTACCACACACGAACACACGTGTGTGTCATCTTGCTGGCACTTTCTGCCTTGTCTCATGTGTATATTAAACCCTCGTCCTGAATTAAAAAAAATCTCCCTCATGCCGCCATGAGCTGCTTGTCACACAGCCTGTCCTGAGGCATCAGATTTACTGTGGCCGTTAAGAGCCTGATCACGGTAATGGGGCTTGTCTTGGGTCTGGCTAGTATAACGGGCCTTTAAACCTCTAAGAAGAGCGATATGTGTGTGTTTAGAGGAACACAGCATTTGAGAGGAATAGATTTCTGATGAATTTTTTATCTGTATCAGAACAGAAGTCAATGTGCCTTTTCCAGACCTTGTCTGGTCTCCAGTGTAGCAGGTCTAAATAAGGTAATGGGATTTACAGCATGTAAACACACTCTCTCATTCATTTTTTCTCTCCCCTTTTTCTCTTTGGGCATCAGTGTGGAGCAACAAGACCATAGAAAATTCCTCTGCCCACATTTGTAATGAAATATAACTTTTCCTTAAAGCTAGAGTGTGTCAGTTTGTGCCCACATGATAGTGGTTCTTCAACTAGCACCACGGCCCCTATTGTCCATAACAATATTAAAAAATCCCCAGCCCTAGTTTTTTTTCTCAAAACTTGTTTCAATGTATGGTCACTCCTAGCAATAGATAATTAGATTTCAGGATTCCTATTTCTACACAATAATATATTTTAGAGCTTGGTATAACTAGTAAAATGTATATTCATAGTAAAATGGTCATGGTGTTTTAAAATGTTTTTTTTTATTTTATTATACTTTTTCAGGTCTAGAAATCACATTTTATGGGCCATAATTTGTTATTTGCTAAGTAGAGGGGCATACTACTTTTAAAGAGCATTTTATTGGATAATAATTGGACACTTAGCGGCCATTTAATGCAAGATTAATCAATATTTTTGGTTGGTTTTCTTGATAGAAATATCTGCCAAAAAAACATTATTATTTATAATAATGTTTAGGATTACATACACTACCAATAAAATGTTTGTGGTCAATAAGAAGTCTCTTATGCTCATCAAAGCTGCATTTATTTGAACAAAAATACAGTAAAAACAGTAATATTGTGAAATAATATTACAATTTACAATAATTTTCTATTTACATTTTTTAAATGTATTCCTGTAATGGCAAAGCTGAATTTTCAGCATCATTACTCCAGTCGTTAGTGTCACATGATCCTTCAGAAATCATTCTAATATGCGGATTTGTCGCTCAAGATACATTTATTATAATTATCAATGTCAAAAACTGTGATATGTTTTCAGAATTTTTTTATAAATGTAAAGAACAGAATTTATTTGAAATATATTTTTTTGTAACAATGTGAAAGTCTTTACTGTCACATTTGATCAGTATTAATTTATTTATTAAAAAAATACTGACCCCAAACTTTTCAACAGTAGTGCAGATTCCCTTAAACCTTTAACTAATATGTTATGCCAGTCAGTCCACTCTTGTTCTCTTCCTGTCTTACTAAGACTTTTAATCAGGGCCTCACCATTACCTTTTCGCTCGTGATGGATTATTTGGCTCCGTTTTCATTTTGGAATCATTTTGTGACTCAGTACCAGACCGTTTTCTTCATCCTGTGATATCCGTTTATAAGTCGATATCTATTATTGAAGCAGTTTGAAAAGTAGTTAGGAGGGCTACAGTTTCTGTTTCCTGTCACACTGCCAAGCTGTCATGAAAACTTTATCTGCACGGAGAACCCAATACTAACGGCAGCCAAACAAACAACTCTCATCATGTTTACCGGCCACCTGAGCGCCGGGTCTGGCCTGTTTTCCCTCATGCTATGAGGGATTTAAGATGTGAATTAGGAAGTTGAAGCCAGTAGACAGAGATTGGCCACAGATTGTGTGACATCTCTAAAGAACCGTGCTTGTATCTTTACCTGGCTCTCAGTTGACCCAGACGAGGCAAGGAGATATGGCAGTGGAATCAGCTCGTGCTTAAACATTTAAAGCTTTTCTGGTTTGTCTGATTTTCTCACACATGTATATTTCATTGTCTTACTTCCTCTGACCAGCAGCAACAAACAAACTTCACTTACATGAACGAAACCTATCACGTTCAGTTTGACCCTTTCTGAATTAATATCATATCCTTAAAGTAGGGATCAAACAATAACAGTGTATTTCATTAGTCAATTGAATTAGAATTGACATAAGCGCTGTGTGAAATTCAAGCTTTGCTTCTACATCACTAAATTTCACATAAGTGAAATGAATACTGTGGCTCTGTAGAAATTGAATGGAACTAGGATTTTAAAAAAGGATTATGGTAATACTACACTGTATCAAAAACTAAATCGATACCTCAAGTAACAAATAAACAACCTATGAATTGTCAGGGCTGTCAATACATTCAAATGTCAGCATTTTGTGATTAAATTTCAAAATAATCTTTAAATTTAACCTCTTTAGTTAAATTAATTTGGATGATGTTCATATAAACTAGAAATATAGACATTGATTATTTTATCTAACATAAACATTAATTCAATAAACAGTTGTAAATGTTTATTTAATTTGCAATTGTTGCAATATTGCTATTCTATATATTCTATAACATTTATTTATAACATCAATATACAACATTTTTAACATTTACAATATACAACTTTTTAATATTTTTTTGTTTAATTTTATTTCCGATCTGATCTGAATAGATTATATCTAATCCGATCAGAACAGTGCAGAGATGCATAATGTGATTTAGTTAATTGATAATTCATTCCTTCATTTTACTTTTAAATGGCCCTTCTAGTTCTCCGTGGTTATTATGTTGAATATGGTAAATGCGTGTTTAATCATTTATTTAACTCCTGATGGTATTGCATAATGAATGATACATTTATAGAACTGCTATGCCATATAGCCCTATCAGGGAACAAAAGTTAGCATCAATTATTGCCATTTTTCACCCATTAAATGATCTTTATTGAAATGAGCTGTCATAAGTCATGAACATCCTTCTGATGGAACAATCTGGCAGAGCGCTAGGACAGCTCTGTGTACTTTTCTTGCTGTTGGCATGTGTAAGGCATCTCATCCTTCTGCTGTTTGTTCGTAGGTCTTTGTCTGGAGAAAGTGCCCATGGCGTCCCCATCACTGTCCAATCGTCCTGCAGACAGAGACCAGGAGATCATCACTTGTTATGAGAAGTCTGGAGACATTGCCCTGCTCTATCTTCAGGAGGTAGAGAAGGTATTTCCAAATGTTCATTGACTACAGTTTTCACTACTGTTTTAGCACGTCAAACGTACATACATTTTGTAGCTGAGGACAGATTTGCACAGTTCTGCTGCAGAGGTTCAGCCATCCGTGAGTCTAATCTCTTACTGTCCCACCTGTGAACTTTAAATCACAATCAAAGCCTTTTACAGGTCAAAGTTCATTCTCTTGCAGAGTAAGATTCTCTGTTGCAATAGTAGCGCACAGATTCCTCCCCCTGCACAGTGTTTAGTATTTACTGCTTGTGATTTAGCGTTGGTGGGGAAGGGAGGGAGAGTGGAGAGACGGAGAGAGTGAATGATGGCGAGGAGAACGGCAGAGCTTGTATTCTGCTGCAGTGTTGATGCTGCATTTTTTGGGTGCAGCCGAAGTTTTACGGTTGACCTTCATGCGTGGCTCACTCGTACCCTCCTAACCGCCGTCCACTCTAATGTGTTCTCCGGGTAAATATAGCTAATCTGACTCTGTGCTTCTTTTGAAGATATGGTCTGAATTAGCTGAAAAACTAACAGGAAGTTACTGGGGGAAAGAGTTTAAACTTGTTTTAGTAATGATTGACAGTAACATTTGATGACTTGTCCTGTCTTCAGGCTCTTAGTGCTGGCATTCAGAACCGCAGTCCAAAGCCTGGCCCGGTCACACAGGAACAGGAACTTGGCTACTTCCTAGAGACTGGACTTCAGAGGGCTCATGTTATTCATTTCAAAAATGGGTGAGTGTGTGTGTGTGTGTGTGTGTGTGTTTATATTCTCAGTGACTAGGGCTGGGCGATATAACTGAAAATATGTTTTTCAGCCTCTTGACAATATTTAAAAATAATAATAATAATAATACATTTAAAGGGTCTCAAGAATCACTATTTTGAACGAACAAAGTAATACAATTTTAATCTAATTTGCTAAGTAATACAGTAAAAAATAAGAAATATTTGGTGGGAAAAGGCACCCACTCAAGTGTGGATGATATTTTATTTATATATCATTATTATAAATTTCTGCTCTAATAAAACAATAAACAACAACATTTACTGATGTATACACTACCGTTCAAAAGTTTAGGGTCAGTGAGACTTAAAAAAAAAAAATTCAGCAAGGATTAAATTAAAAGCATTAATTTGATCAAAAGTGACAGTAAAGACATTTACAAAAGTTACAAAAGATATATATTTCAAATAATGCTGTTCTTTTGAAAAATATTCCTGAAAATATTGATCAGCACAACCATTTTCAACATTAATAATAATAAGATTTTTAAAGAATCATGTTTCAGCTTTGAATTTAGCATTTTTAAAATATATTAAAATAGAAAAATGTTTTAATTATTGCAATAAAACAATATTGCTGTTTTACTGTATTTTTGATCAAATAAATTCAGCCTTGGTGAGCATGCGTTTTGAATTAAATCATTGAAGCTGACCGTTTTGCAAAACTATTTCAATGGCACATTCTTGATGAAACTTAATAGTCAAAAAGCATGGTGATAATCAGTGTAGATTTATATCACCAGCAAAATCATCTCAAATTAGTTATGTACCGGTATATATTGTGTATATAGAATTCAATATATCACTCAGCCCTGTCAGTTACACAGCACATTATGATTCATGGCCCATACAGGCTACCTCATGTCTATCCATTTATAATTCCTTCAGTTCGTACATCCCTTGTTTTCTCTCTCCACCCCTCTTTCCCTAAGACATGTGCTTCAGTGAGTGGTCTAGGAATCTGCTGAGCTTTTTGTCTCGAACTTTTTTTTTTTTTCAAATGCTTTTTAAACCCTCTGTAGTTCTCAGCCTGTGAATGTCTGTGCGTCTCATGTTATTTATGCGTGTTCTGATGCCACCATCTCCCCCTGCACCGCGGCCTCTGCACCATGGAGCCGTGTGTTTGACGACTACTCGTACGTATCTCTACACATTCTTCATGTAGAGTAGTGCCTTGCTTTTTTGTAGCAGCTTCACACAAAGCCAAAACCTAGTGAGCTGCCTACATAAGCAGTATTTTAAGGCAGCATAGGCACGCTCTCAACATGAAGGCTGCATGAATACGCTGGAGTTTTAAGATTTTAAGAAAATCCCAGAATGCATTGAAACAAATGGAAAAAACTGTCCAAGATGGTGGACAATGCAAGAGATGTTGATTATAAATATACTTATTTATTTAAAGCCAAAAAGTATCAATAAATTAGTAAAAATAAATCTATTAATTTATGGCTTCGTCAAGATTTTCTGTTTTGGGGGGGACAGTAATTTTTTTTATAATATTGTAAAGACTTCTATTTAAAATAAATGCTGTTCTCTTGAACTTTCTATTCATCAAAGAATCATAGAAAAAATGTGTCATGGTTCCTATAAAAAATATTAAACAGCACAACTGTGTTCAACATTCAAAAGAAATGCTTCTTGACAACAAAATCAGCATATTAGTATGATTTCTGAAATCTCACGTGACACTGAAGACTGGAGTAATGATGCAGAAAATTCACAGGAATAAATTAAATCTTTAAATATATTAAAATAGAAAACTATTTTTTAAATCACAGTACCGGTAATACCTTATTTCGCAATATTACTGTTTTTACTGTATTTTTGACCAAATAAATGCTGCCTTGGTGAGCATAAGAAACTAATTTTAAAAACATAAAAAAATCTTACTGAACCCAAACTTTTAAATAGCAGTGTGCCTATAAAATAGATTAAATTGTATTAAATTTTTACATTTTATGTAAAAAGTTACTTAAATGACTTTTACATTTGCATATGTACCGGTAACTTACATTGCATTCAAGGTGCACATTTTATGGGTTCATGCACTTCCTAGGATTCAAACTGATGAACTTGGGGTTGCTAGCACAATGTTCTACTGTTTGAGCTACAGGAATGTAGATTTTTCAAATTTGACTACATTTTATTATTTTTTTCCATATTAATGTATCAAGCTGTTAGCTTAGCAACTTAAATAATTAAAATGAATAGAAATCAATTGGGAATCGAGTCACACAGTGGCAGCAAGGCAGCTTACTATTTTTGGAGCAAAACAAATCAAACGGAGAGAAGCAAAAGAAAAGTCTAGATAGTGCTTTGATGCCCAGGTGAACTAAACATGGAGGATCCCACAAGCTGATTAATCTCTGTCAGCAAAGATTTGATTTTGTTTACTCTGATAGACCCTCTGATTGCAGAGAGTAACACATCTAGTCAGTGATCTTCCTGTTGTAGGAGGGGAAGGGAAAGCATGGGAAAGCTGAAGGAGTAGGAGACAAGTTCATCCTATATCCTAATCTTTCATTCTAACCAGAGGTACACCTTTCTTTTTAGCGATTTTCACCACTAGCGTGAAACGTGAGTTGGCCTTACACAAGCCAATTTGAACTGTTTATGAGAATGTCCATCATTTTTTTTTATTGGTGCAGTGAGTGTGTGGTTGGGGATGAATCTACCATATGGATGCAGGTGGGGCATCTGTCAGTGCTTCTAATGCGTCTGTGTGAAATATGACCGCTGCAGTGGTGCATTGTGGGTAATGTATCTGTTAGGCTCATAAATGTTTGAAAGCAGTGTCTTTAAGTCTCATGCAACATGCAGTTCTTACAGCACAACAAATGTTCAGTGCTCAGTCTGTGTGCTATAAAAACACTATAGACCGGTTTAAAGGTATTAAAGTGATAGCTGTTTTCATTTTATGGCTGATATTAAAAATTCTAAAAAAAACACAGACATTATATATATATATATATGCAATACTCCTATAGGTTTAAAATCGGATAAAAACGTGACTGTTTTTGAACTGATGCTTGAATTTACTTTTATTTGTTCATTCCTTTTCTCTCTATCCTGCTCACTCTCATCACTATTTTGACACTTCTGTCTCTCTCAACTCAACTTCTGTACTGCGTCTCCCTGCATTCACGTGAACCTCTGCAAGCTATCTTGTTCATTTCACACACGTCCATTCATGGTTTGTGTGTTTTCGCGTGCTGTCAGTTTGTGGGAATATAGGAGTCTGATGAGGATATTGACCCCAGTCATTGACAGGCTCTAACACATTCACAGGTTGTGTTCATAGGTGTTAATTGTGACCGTATCAAGAACTACTGTAATTGATGTGCTCCCTGTTATCTTCCTGTCCACTGATAAGTGACTGCTTTAGACTGACGACTTGATGTTAGAGCTCATTAAATCATGGCAGAGTTCTGACTTGTCCTGAGGGTGTCTGTGCGTGTGTTTCCACATGTTTGTGTATGAAGTTTGTACTGAGTTGATGTGAAATTTGTTGATGTCAGCTGTCAGGTTTCTTCAGCTCTCTAGAGGTTATTAATGTTTCGCTTTTCTCTCTATTTCCCGGTGCTGCAGTAACCTGACCCATGGTGTCGGCCGCTTCCGAGAGATTCTCCGAGCCGTTGAGACCAGAACCACTCAGAATCTGCGTATGGTGAGTTGTGTGTGTTTATGGCTTCGTCTTGTTGTCTTTATCTAGAACAGTAGTTGTCAGCCTTTCTTGAACCCAAGTCCTCTCATAATCCAAGACAATGTTCATAGACTCCCGTTGCAGATTTCTGGTACTTCTGCTGTAATGACAAAGCTGCTTTTAATTTACAGAAACAGGGGGCCGGATTCACGAAACATTCTTCATAAAATTCTTCTTAACTGCCAAGTTCTTCTTATTTTCTAACTTAAGAAAAAAGATAAGAATATTTTGTATTCCCAAAAACTTTTCTTAAGAATGTTCTTATCTTTTTTTCTTAAGAATGTTCTTAACCCCTTAAGCGGCACCCCCTTTTTTAAATAGACATGAAAATGCACATTCCGACCTTAAACGGTCGTAATTCAAGAATGCTTTGGAATATAGATGTAAGATTGGTCTTGTTTTAAAGAAGGCATTTGGCAGATTTTTGTAGGAGTGAAATAAATTAAGAAAGTCAAACAGAAAATAAGTTATAGAAGTTTGAGTTTATGAGAATGTACAATGTTAAAAATTTAATTATTCATATTTTATATAAAATATATATTTTCAAAACCTGGTGGACTCTAAAAATGCCAAAAAATCAAAGCCAAAAATCTGAACAAGTCGTGTTTCAAATTTTAGGTTGATATCTCAAAAAATAAGCTTTCAGTGAGATTTTGTTTGGGTGCAGTAACAAACTTTTTCACTAGTTGACATTACTGCCCATATAAGGGCGTCTTCATTTCCATATGTTGATTGAGTGATCTGAACCATTATTTTTTACAATTTTCATACAATTTATGAAGTAGACATTCTATTCAGAAGTAGTATTGGAAGTTTGGCAGATGTTTAAATGAATTCAACCTCTAAGGCCCTGTTTACAATGCTCGTGGGTGAAAACGTAAAAATATTTTATCAGATGTGCCTTTCGTTTAGACGGCGACGGCGTTTTTGGGGCTTAAAAACTTAAAAAAGTGAAACCACCCTCCAGAGTGGAAATCTAAAAAACGCTCCACCGTCGCTTTCCCGTCTAAAGGGTAAAACCGCAAAAGTCTGCTTGACAGTGAAGGCACCGATCTGCTCACGGTGGCATGCGGCAGTACAGGAAAATAACAAAACATTATCAAACTAAAATATAGTATTAATTTTATCGACATACGAAGAGCACCGAGGGTAAAAGCAGCAGCTTTACCGTATTAAACATGAAAGACCATGTTTACCGTGTCAGCGTCTCTTTCACTTTCAGTGCTTCACATTGCCACCTAGCCGCCTGGAGTGCATACTACATCGAATTTCACACACTTTTGCCTCACCACATGCACGCAGATTCCCCCCCCCCCCCCCCCATAACGCTCGTCTAAACGCAGAATAAAAAGTGATAACGCATAATTGCGTTTTCTCTTCAGATCGTTTCGGTGTAAACATAGCCTAAGAAACACAAAAAGAACACGTATGTGCATTATAGCTCACTGCCACATCACAAATGGTGAATCTATTTTTTATTTTATATTCAAAAAAATGTCAGACATTTTTTTCTAAAATAATTGAATGGATGCTATCTTTTGAACTCTTGGCATGAAAACAAACTGAGGTTTCTACCATTCTTTCATGATTTTTCATGTCCATCACTCTTTCAAAATAAAGGTCTGAACACCTTAGGAGTATGAAAATATTCTTGTTGCAAATTGATAAATTACGGCTCCTCTGTAATTTATTTTGAAAATCTGTCTCCAAATATGTAAACTAGAGATTGTAAGCTTTCAAATTATATATAGTTTGTCAAGATTAGTTTAGGTTTAGTATAGGATATTACTGTTTTAAATATGTAATGGCTGTGGCAATATAAGGGGTTAAGATCAAATAAGAAGTTTTCGTATTCATAAAAAGAGCATCCAAAAGAGCATCTGCATGAGACAGGCTCTTTTAAAATAATGATTTTAATTTGAGATGGTGCATTAAAAACACAACACAGAGTGATTAACTCCAGTCAAGCCTGTCGTGACGAAAATAGTTAGCTTATTATGATAACTACGGTAATCTGCAGGCAGTGCAAAAAGACAAACTTTGATGTGTTTTTCATTCAGCGAGTCTTCAGCATTACCCGCCTTTCAGTCAAATAACAAATAACACCTTTCATTTTCTTGTTCTTGTTTCTATGTTAAGAACATATTTCTGCTCAAAAACATTTTTAAATAAATATTATAAATAATACATCAATTACAAAAATATTATATAAATATATTAATTATAGAAAAGTCTAGAAATTACATTTATATCCAGGTTTTCCAAGACTTTGGGGAGCCTGATTCTTAAATAAAACTGACCGGGGTTGAGGGACCAAATACAAATAAGAAATTTTGCCAGTTTTCATGTTGATTTTTAATTGTTTTATCTTATCTTAAAGCTTATTTTTAAATCCAATTAAATTCGGTTGTCAGTTCACCTTTTTAGTGCTCAATACACACACAGTTCCGTAATTTACTGGAGTGACAACCGCATTCTACAACCAAATTAACTCCTGAAATAATGCAGGTAATGACAATCGTATTTAGAAAAATATAGACATACACAATGTCTATATGCAGACAGTGTGTACAGAACCGAACTGAACAACTGATTGTTAATGTTCATAATAAGTGGACATGGCAACACTTCAAGTGCGCGGTCTGCGAAGATATTATAGCGGATATCAAACATGCGACATGGTAGAATGTTGCTGTTGTTACCGTGGTATCAATCATCACAATTTTGGGAATGAGTCGGTTTCCCTACACACGGAACGATAACTTGGGGGATTCACTCTTTTAGGGGATTCACTATTTAAATACAGTTGTCACTCCTGAAACTTTACAGTTTGTATGTGGCCTCTACATCATCTTGGAAGTTTGCTTAGGCCCTGTAGTGGGCCCCGGCCCCCTGGTTGAGAACTACTCTGAAGGTATACGTGTGTGTTTGTGTTTAGACTATTGCCAGGCAGCTTGCAGAGATCCTGCTGCGGGGCATGTGTGAACAGAGTTACTGGAACCCCCTGGAAGACCCCCCTCACCACTCCCCACTGGACGATCCGCTCAGACACAACCCACACATTAAGGACTACGCCCTCAGCCGCCGTCCACGCATCTACTCAGGAGAGAAGTAGGACATAACGCCAGCTCTCCTAGACTGTGCTTCTCTCTTTCCATTTGTAAAGTGGCATGTCTTAAGCCTGACATATCTTAAACTATGTCAGTCCCATTGTTTTGTCTCGAGATGCACACTAGTAATGTAATGTTATTTTCTAAGGCACATTTATTAAGCCTAGTTCTTGCTTAATCTAAGCCTTGTCTGTAAAACCAGGCCTTAATGTACAGCTGAATGCACAACCTTTCAGAGCTGAATATCTACATTTCTAAAACTTCAACTAATATTGACATGAAAACAAAGCTAATAAAAAAAAATACTATTAAGTAAAAAATAAATAAAAAAGGATTTGGATTTGGCAACAATTTGCTAAAAGGTTAGGACAATTTTCTGCTTTTATTTTTTATGATGTAGTTTAAAAAATGGGGGAAATGAAATGATCAGAATTCTGGTAGTTTGTTTCTTGTTACTTCATGATGTCATGGATAGAAAAGTTCATGATATAGCTTTTCTTTCTCTGTCTAGTTTGTTTTGTCCGCAGGAGAACACAGAGGAGGCCTTACTTTTGTTGTTAATCAGTGAGTCCATGGTGAGTAGCAGTAAAACTCCTGTGACCTCCTGTGACCACCAGCACTGGAGCTAGAACATGTCACTGCAGGTTTTTTATCCCATCATAATAGCACTGAAAGCAGAGCTGGAGAATCAGAGCTTTAGCTTTAACTTTAACTCAGCAGAACTGAACCATTAGCTCTCTTGGTCATGTGGCTTTTCTTTCATATTCTTTAAACTGATGCCCCAACAGCTCAGGGAGTGACTGTGTTCAGTTATAATGTGTTTTTACTTGGGAACAATGTGATCAAGCAGTGTTTTATTTCGTATAAATATTTACTTTACTACTGCAGTAACCTATAAGGAAATAAGCTGTCTAATATTATCAGTAGCATCTATTATCAATAGTTCTGGTGGTATATGCTACTATGTTGGGATTTATATAAATAAATAAATAAATATTTGTATTGATTAAGGAAACATTATATTAATCAAAAGTTACAGTAAAGACATGTATAACGTTACAGAAGATTTCAAATAGCCATATAAAAATCCTGAAAAAATGTATCGTGTTACTGTCACTTATATAGATCAGTGATTAAGGTTTACACAAAAATATTAATGTTTACAATATTGATAATAATGTTAAGATGTCTTGAAATATTTCTTGATGAAATCACCAAATATGCATATTAGAAAGAATTCTGAAGGACCATGTTACACTGAAGACTGGATTCATGTCTGCTGAAAATTCAGCTCTGCAATCAAAGGATAAAATTACATTTTAAAATGTAGGAAAATAGAAAACAGTCATTTTTAAATTGTAACATTTCACAGTATCTCTGGTTTTACTGTATTTTTATCAAATACATGCAGCCTTGGTCAGCCTTTGAAAAACATTCAAAAACTCTTCGCAAACCCAAACATTTGAATGGTAGTGTGGTGTGTGAATGAGTCTATTAACTTCTGTATTTATCGTAGGCTAACAGAGACGCCGTATTGAGTCGAATCCCTGAACACAATAATGACCGAATCATCAGCCTCCAGAGCGCCTCGCTGGTGTACGACCTGCTGACCATCGCGCTTGGCCGACGCGGACAATATGAGATGCTCTCAGAGGTGAGGTCCTGCCCACACTTATCGCTATGGGTTCAGGAATACTCCCTCAGCGGGACGAGTTGAACCTCCTGGTGTGGTTGCTGTGGTAACGAGACCAGACATGTACTCTAGACTGCACTCTCTCTGTGTGTGTGTGTCTGTGACTGGTCTAGAGGTTATGCACAACATTTATTTGAGTTTGTGAGGATATAACAAGCCAGAATGCTGCTTCAACTGATTATAATATAATATTGTATATTATATTATATTATGAATTTAGAACTAACCCAGTATTAGTATTAGAGTAAAAGTCTGCATGTCACAGTTTTGTTCAAATCTTTAAGTATATACAGCATTATTTATAACTTTCTACTTAGTTTCATTTTAGCCATGGACAAACCTGAAATGTTTGTTTTCAGAAGCCTGACCTATTTAGGACAGAACAGGCTGACGAAAAAAGGCACTTTTGTTGTGTGTGTGTTTTGTATATGTTTTCATTAGTGTACCTGGGCATCATTTTCTGTTCCATCTCCATCTGTTGATCATGCTGTTGTTGCTAATGTTAGACTCAGCATAACTTTTGCTGTGTCTTTTATATTCAAGGTTTTCACGGTTGTGCAATCGCAGGGCCCCAGGAGCCTGCCAGTGTGCCCTCTGCAGGGTCATGTGTGTTTGTGTAGATGTTTGTTATATAGATCTAATTGTTCAATGAATTGCTTTCTGCTAAGCTGCTAGTGTGATTAACTGTAAAGCCTCAGAGACACACTGAAAAGCCTGTGGCACCTTGGGTAATCTACAGCAGGAGACATGGCCTGGCTCTGTGTTTGACCTTTGTGTGTGTATCTGGTAGGGTCATAATTATTGTTCTCAACTCTTATCCGAGGTTATCTTAATGTGTCCTCTCCACAGTGTCTCGAAAGAGCCATGAAGTTTGCCTTTGAGGAGTTTCATCTCTGGTTTCAGCTCGCTCTCTCCCTGATGGCCGCTGGGAAGGTTAGTGTTCCATTTTACAACTCCTATGTACCCCAAAGTTTCCATGGTGATGCAAAAGCCTGGAAATATCAGGCAATTGTGAAGTTGATTTCAAGGCCTATGAAAATAATGAAAATTGATAATGATAAAAAAATGAACATTTCTTTTATATAGATTTAAAATAAAATATATGTATTTATATATATGACGAGGCTTTCAAAAAAAAAAAAAATGCAGGAAAAATGGAGGTGCATCATCTCACTCTCCAAGTAAGCTTCCAGTTCTGCACCTCGGCTCGACAGGGCGCTTATTTGGAGAGCTGGGATATATTGTGATGATCCATGCTGTACTCAAGGACGAAATCTTTGGACATATAATTTAATAGCGTATAAATACGGCATTTCCGACACCAGTTTTGATGTTATTGCTGTGTGTCACGTTAAGAGTGATGCAAGATACTATTTAAAATCTAATTTGAGCAGCCGAGCGTCCAGACTGAGACGCATCTGTAAAGGTCTTATTGGAATCACATTTCAAACCACCTCCAAATGTGGTTTGAAAAAGATTTTAAATAAAAACATAATTTATGTTTGTTTGTTTTCTGGATATACATACAAAAAATATCCGATTTTTGCTGGTAGTCTGAACATATCATTATATACTATTTATAAAATATATCTAATATGCAATCAGTGCAATCTCTGTGTTTGTGTGTGTGTGTAGTCGGCTCGAGCAGTGAAGGTGCTGAAGGAGTGTATAAGACTGAAGCCAGACGATCCCACCATCCCTCTGCTGGCCGTCAAGCTGTGTATTGGAAACCTGCACTGGGTAATGAAAGCGGAATCATGGGAAATATGCACAGGCTCAACCGGAGAGCTGACACTGACCTGTTTATGACTCTGTAAATCCATTACTGTTAGACCGGCCACGAACAGTGAGATGGTGATGACATGGGGTGTGTATTTGTGTGTTTTAGCTGGAAGAAGGTGAGCGCTTCGCTAAAATAGTGATTGATATGGGTGAGAAGGCTGCTGAATTCAGGGCCAAAGGCTATCTAGCTATTGGTCTCGTCTACAGTCTGAAAGCCACAGATGGTGAGCAAACCTGCACAAAGACTGTAATATTTACTGTATCCTCTATAACACACTCTATATATTTTTTATAATACTTTATAACAAAATGTGTCTTTATAACAAAAAAAGTGCTGATATATTAAATTAATTAAACCAGATGCAGTCTGTCATTCTATAAGATTCTGATTCTGCATGTTTTTTTTAAATAAAAATCAATTATTGAGGGAAGAAATAAAAAAAAATTGGCTTTAATTATTTTTGTATGTATATAATTAGAATATGTGCCCATGCCACAAACTTCTAAGCTCCCTGGTTGAGAGCCACTGTTCTCAAGCCTTTCTGCAGTCGATTTATAATGTTCTCTTCCTCTGTTCTTATATAACACACTCTTTAAGCACTCTGTACCTCTCTGTAATGCCTTTTGTAATGGTTTATGCTTTCTCTACATTCTATTACCTGCACTATTCTCTTTCTATAATCCATTTATACTTTATAACCCATTTATTTTCTTATATAACACACTCTGTACCTCTCTGTAATGACAATTACATAATTTATAATGGTCTCGACATTTTGTCTTTATAATCACTCCATAATGATCTACACCTTATCTATTCCCTCTATTACACACTTTATAATCCCTTGATACCCTTTCTCAACATTTAGGTATCTGAAACCTTACAGACTTCTCTTAGTTTCCTGGTTTATATTGTCCTTACCATCTTCTCACATCTCTGTCACCTGTCTTTACAGCATCTCTTCGAGGAATGCAGGAAGAGTATCAGAAAAAAGCACTGAGCGCTTTCCAGAGGTAGACTGTCCTAAATCTCTCTCTCTCTCTCTCTCTCTCTCTCTCTCTCTCTCTCTCTCTCTCTCTCTCTCTCTCTCTCTCTCTCTCTCTCTCTCTCTCTCTCTCTCTCTCTCTCTCTCTCTCTCTCACTCTCTCTCACTCTCACTCTCACTTTCACTCTCTCTCTCACTCTCACTCTCTCTCACTCTCACTCTCACTCTCACTCTCTCTCACTCTCACTCTCACTCTCACTCACTCTTACTGATGAAACACTCTGTTTCTCTCTCTCTCAGAGCACAGAGTCTATCCCCCACTGATCATCTGGCTGTTTTCTACCTGGCACTGCAACTGGCTGTATCTCGACAGGTAGGAGAATCAACATCTGCTTCTTACACACAGGTAGTGAGAATTAAAACATCTCAACATTCAGATGATGGTACATGATACATTTCTCCTCCATTTTGCTTTTGATACCTGGGTGACTGTAAGCATTTGCATATGGCTAATTTCAACTGCTTCAAGCCACACATAGGGCTAGGCAATATGGCCAAAAATTATTACAATATTTTTTATATTTTATATATTTGTTGTCCTTGTTTCCCTGACAGTCTGTCGCTCTCGAATGTCAGTCTATTATTTTTCCTTCTCATTTTTACCTCACCCTGTTTAAAACAATCATCTAATAAAAGCGTCTCTTGTGTGTGTATGTCAGATTCCAGAAGCTCTCGGTTATGTTCGCCAGGCGTTACAGCTGCAGGGCGATGATGTTCATTCACTGCACCTGCTGGCCTTGCTGCTGTCAGCTCAGAAACACTACCACGATGGTCTCAACATCATCGAGATGGCCCTCAGCGAATACCCTGAGAACTTCATGTGAGTCCAACACGCTCACAATCACTGTCACACTTTAACTAACCTCTCCAACTTATAGTTGGATGTAGCCTTGTTTTTTGACTGCACTGAGTTGATACAGTTGTCAGCAGCCAATCAGAGAAAGGGCAGAAGCCTATTCTTGGATAAGAGAACCAATCAGATTATTCCATGCTTTTTTGCACAGCATTTGTAAAGCCTTACACACACACACACACACACACACACACACACACACAAACACACAGCAGCAGGCAGTGTTTAGACATTTAGAGGCATGCCACAATGCCCACTCTAATGAGAATGTTTGTGTTCGCTGTAGCAGCTGGGATAGATGGGTACATATCTGCTGCTGGCATCTTCAATTAGACGAGTTAGAAGCATGCGTGTGTGTGCTGGATGTTTGGAGCACTGGGCAGTCCCCACGCAAATTCCCTTCACATTCGATTTGATCAGAGTTCCCTCCATCTCTGAGTTTATGTTGTGTGTGTGTGTTGTCGTTCTTCCGGCTGTGTGCTTCAGCCACTTACATAATAGAAAAAAAAATACAACAGCTTTCTTTTTCCTCCAATCATATGGCCTTCTTTTTCAACCTGTTTTTCCCTGGAGGGTTTTTGGTGTTGTGTGTGTGTTTATCCAGTTTGTGTGTGTGTTTCCATGCATTTTGCTTCATTGCCTTGAATGGAAATGCACCAGAACATCCAGCCCACCTTATTCCACACACACAGACACATGCGACAAGATTAATTCAGTGCTTGTGTGGGCGTCCTAGCAGTGTAGCGTGCAAATACAGCAGAGATGAAAGAGCGGCTGATGAGAATGTGCCTTCAGCGCTTTGAATTGGCTGAACTCATATCAGCATGGCCTTCAGAGACCGCAGCTCATGTATGAAGCTCAAACTGATCTCGGTTCAGGCTCCAACGACATCGAACTGTTGAAGATCAACCTCAATATATGGTATCTGCTTCACTCTCTCTCTCTCACACACACACACACACACACCAGCTGGATCTCCTCACACGCTGCCATATCTGATTATAGAAATGCCCCTCTGCTCTCTCAATGGTGGGATGTTCACTCCGTGCAAGCAGAAATGTGTGTGAAATACAGGTGTTACCAGGGGATTCTGTGTGTACTCATCAGCAGAGATATGCAACTCTAGACAGGATACAATACACCCCAAACTCCCATACACATATATACAATATACATCACACCACTCAATATAACACAAATACATCATTTGGATTATTGGATATATATTGGATATTAAGTTGTGTATTACTCCTATTTTTATGTTTAGATTATCTAGCTGTCATCTAATTCTTCCAACCCTTTTCTAATTGAACATGTTTTAAAATGTAATTTATTCCTGTGGTGGCACAGCTGTATTTTCAGCAGTCATTACTCCAGTCTTCAGTGTCACATGATCCCTCTGTGATAAATAGAAACTTCAAAAGAACAGCATTTTTTTTTTAACAGATGTTTTTTTTCAAACAGTCGGTTTAATGCATTCTTGCTAAATAAAAGTATTTATTTAAAAAAAAAAAATCTTACTGACCCCAAACATTTGACCAGTAGTGTGCTGTACTTTTAATTTTGTGATGCCTAAATTAAATGTAAGCATTTAAAATGATTGATTTTAATGTTTTATTTTTAATGTATTTAGACAAAATTGTGTACAATTTTAAAATCGGCTATTTATGGACTAACAAACCAGAATTGATTTCTCTATACTATACACACTATTCATTATTTAGATTTTTTTTTCCTTATTGTGTAGATTTTTTTTTTTCATTGAGAAATCTATTGATCTGCTCCGTTGAAGTTTTTTTTAAGTAATCCCAGCTGAAAGTGCAGAATCATTTTGACCCTGATTAAAGTTTTGCATTTAATATGGCTTTCAGAGGAGATTTACGCTCATTAGTCTTTATCTGTGTCAATAAACTCAGCTCTTCTCTGTTTATTGAACACTTTCAGATGGAAGGAGAGTGAATATAAACTTTTTTATGTGTCTCTGTAGTCTTTTATTTACAAAGGTGAAGTTGGAGACGTTGTGTAGAGGCCCAGAGGAGGCGTTGCTCTCCTGCAAACGCATGCTGCAGATTTGGAAATCCTGTTACAACCTCACCAACCCCAGGTACACACACATACTCTTTCTCTCTCTCTCCAGCTGTTGACGCATGAATGCTAGAAGCTCAAGTGTCTGCACTCACCATCACACATAAGACAGCACAGCATGTCTCGCTGACTGTGAGGAGCTAACCACTCCTTCATTAAAAATAAATAAAAGCACAGCTCGTACCAGTGCTGCATACTACGATTCAGTCCTTCTTTCTCTCACTCGCTCTCTCATTCTAATGGCTGAAATACCAACCCCCCGCTGTCAGAACACTCCAGCTCTTCCTGTCAAACTGTCCTGAACTCCGTACCTGGTGACAATCCACTGGAGACCAATTAGTGTCCGGACACAGTAACCAAACCCTGCCACATATTCAGAGTCCCTCCCTCCAAACCCTGGGTAGCGCCACTCAGAACCACTTGAGCTCTTACACCCTTAACCTCACCGCTAATACATGCTCATAGTCATTCTCGAACACCAAACAGTTGCTACTCCAGAGGTTGTTGGGCGCCCTACAGAGACTGTATGATGAGGAGGAGGAAGAGATGTGTAGTGAAATTTCGTAGCCTAAAAGGTTCGTTCTGTATTGTCTGTAGTGTAGCGACGTATGAAGCACAGTTCACACGGAAGTCACTTTCAAACCAAACAGTTTTCTTTTTATCAACACTGAATTTACATAACCAACTTGAACTCATTGCGAAATCCCTGATCATGTGGATTCCTATCGACTGGATTAAGTGAAAATTTACAGAACAGCAGTAAATGTGACCACACAATAATGCTCAGTATGACAGCTATCACCCGATAGAAACAACCGATTTGGACTATCGTCTCTATCATGGCTACGTTCATGTGACGTTCTGTGCCGTCTCAAAAGCTTATCGTTTGAATGCGTTTTTAAGCCTTGCGGTTTAAAGATAGGTGGTTTTAAACCGTTCAAGCGCAAAAAGCCGTGAAAGAGGACTACTTTTGAAATGCACACCCATCCATCCTTCGGATGAGACGTTAAACCGAGGTCCTGACTCTCTGTGGTCATTAAAAATCCCATGGCACTTCCCTCCATTTATCAATCATAGCCTCCTAATAATCCCTATCCACTGAATTGGCTCAATCACTCTCTCTCCCCTCCACCTATAGCTGGTGTGTGGTGAGCGCACTGGCGCCGTCGTTCTGTGGCTGCCGTCACTTCATCCAAGTGGATGCTGTACACTGGTGGTGGTTGAGGAGAGATTCCCTGATATGATTGTAAAGCGCTTGCTGCCATTTCACACATAAAGCCACTGCTCTTAGCGCCTAGACTACTTTCTAACATCTTACTGCAAAATGCCCGTCTTTTGCGAGTATCTTCATAAACGCAGTGGTTTATGTCTTAAGTGAACGTAAATCGTTGAGAAAGAAAGCACAAGTTAATCAGTATATTAGATCAGTGCATTTTTAAAGTGCATTCTTTAAACTCTTAAAGTGACAGCAGCCTAATATACCTCTTTTGTTTATATGTAAAATTCTGCATCATTTTCTTCATCAGCTTCTTAGAATCTTTCAGTCTTTTTTCTTTTTACATTTTTTTTATCTATATAAATGTTTTATTTAATTTTTTGCTCTGTTAATGAAATAGATGAAATTCTATTATAGCCTACTTGCATTCCCATATGATTTCATATCTTGGTATCATCATGACTTTTGATTTGGGCCAGTAAGCAACCACTTTGCACACAATTCCCTTGCAGCCATTCATAGCACACGAGCTACCACCTAGCATTGTCCTGATAACTACCCGTAACACCCTACCATCCTGGCGCCAAGTCTTCTCACGCTTGCATTTTCTTCTGATTTTCTTTCTTATTTCCTCTCTTATTTCTATGCTCCTTTTCAGATTAACAGTGTTGCATGAGCATTGTGGTTGTGTGTGTGCTATAGCACTGTACCATGAGATGCTGAGTGAAATTTCTGAGGGTTTCATCATTCTGTGTGTATTGATGTGCAAGTATCACGTCGCCTGTCTGTGTGCTTGAGCATTAGAGCTCTGTCTCTAATTGTAATGTCTTAATTGCCTCTTTTTATCTTCTGTGTGTGTGTGTGTAGTGATTCTGGGAGGGGGAGCAGTCTGTTAGACAGAGCTGTTGCTGACCGTCGCCAGCTGAACGCCATGTCACTACCTGACTTCAGTGATCCAGAGACAGGTGAGCGTGCACACACACACACACACACACACAAATGAATGTCCCTATAACTCTAATTATTGTGGTAACAGATTTTTCCCCCCCACCTTTTATGGTGAGTTTGCATAACCATGACAACAGACATCAGCTTTGCTGTCATTTTATCTGTATTTCCTGCATATGTCTCTCTCTCTCTCTCTCTCTCTCTCTCTCTCTCTCTCTCTCTCTCTCTCTCTCTCTCTCTCTCTCTCTCTCTCTCTCTCTCGCTCTCTCAAACACACCAATTTAGATTGAGAATTAATGGCTTAATAAGATGATGGGTTAATACATTTTGTAATGTAAATTTTAACTTTTAGAATTTCTAAAGCTGTAATCCTTGTTGATGGGTCATATTGAATTGTATTCCCAGTATCTTGTGCGGTGAGTAGAGTAATTAGATAAAGAGGGCTGAGATGAGCGCAGGTGTTTGTTTGCTGCGTTTGCACAGCAGTGATGGCGGAGGGTTTCTCTGCTGTGTATGCAGACAGTAAACATGTCATCTCGTCTCCGTGATTCAGCAGTTACCTATTTCCTTTACAATCTGATCTAACTGCTCCAGCTGTGTTTAGTTCTGGTTATTTCCTTTTTATTATTTGAACCTTTTCCATTATTTTTAGGGCTGTCAGTCAATCAAACATTTTAAAATAATTTCATTTCGTTTACATATTACAGAATCTACATACAGGGCATGAGTTATGTTGAGTTATTTTTAACATTGTCTTTAATGTAGTTAAGATGCATGCTGAATTACCGCTTCCCAATGACAGCCCTAAATATTTAATGTCTTTTTCCTTCTGTTCTCCTTTTAATTATCATTTTTTTGTTTAATATCACATCCTTTTAATTTTCTTATTTTTATTCCTAGCCTCTCATGCCTCTTCCTCCCTCTCGGGGTCAGAACCTGTATCTCCTATCTTTCCTCTTCCATCCTTCTATCCTCCACCCAAGACCGAATCCACTCAGAGGCCCAGCAGCCATGCTTTCTGTGACCACCACGCCCCCCGTCGACGCTTCTCCTCCGCCAGTAATGCACTGTGCACCTTGTGTGTGTTTTTCGACCAATAGATTGGCATGAGTCTCTTCTCATTAGCAAATCGCCATACCACTAACTGCACTGCCTGAATAGCCCCACCCACCAGCCCAATTCATTTGGGATTTGGTTAAGTGTGTTTGGTGACTTGTTTGCTGCTGCGGTTTGAATTGGTATTGAAGCAGTGTTTGGCTTTTGGAGGCCTCTTTTTGAAGATTTCAGTCTCTAAAGACCATCAGGGAACTAATGGGTTTTTAATGTGATTTTAACCATTCCAAGAAGCAATTTTACAGTGCACTGATGGCAAGTAGAAGAATCAAATGCTCAAGTTATTATTATGTGAATAAGCGTTTAAGTACTTGTACTATTGTTTCAAGATGTGTAGAGGAGTTAGATGTAACTCAGCCTTATTTATGGTGTCTCCAGTTATGGCTTGTATCAGCTGTAAAAGGACATTAATTGAGTACAGGGCTGTTATAAGACTCTAAATGCCCCTGGCAGAATGATGTGATGGTGTGGGTTCGGGGATCCAGTGGCCCGTGAGACTGACACTAAGCTCTTAATCTCCACTGGCTCCTGGGGAAACGAAAGACAGAGAAGCAGTGACACTTGCTATCAGCTACAGTAGCTGTTTAAGACCTGGGATCATATCCACACTTGTATCAAAGAGAGAGAGAGAGTTCAACAGGAGATTTCCTATGTTACTTAAAATCACTCATACTGCAGTTTTGTCTTCTTTTTCTTCATCTAATATGCTTTCCTCCTCTGGCCCTGTTTACATTTTATATAAACATCTTTTTGGAGTAATCCAGTCAGGCGAGACAGATTGTTGTTTACATCTGGTATTTACATTCATTTTATTATTATCATTATTATTATTATTATTTATTAATTATTTGATTCAACTGGGATACATTAACTGAATCAAAAGTGACAGTAAAGACATTTATAATGTTACAAAAGAGTTCTATTTCAAATAAATGCTGTTGTTCCCCTTTTTTTCCTTTCTATTCATCAAGGAATCCTAAAAAAAAATTTAAGCAGCACAACTGTTCAACATTGATAAAAATATATAATTTATTGAGCACAGAATCAGCTTATTAGAATGATTTCTGAAGGATGATGTGACACTGAAGACTGAACTAATGATGCTGGAAATTCAGCTTTGCCATCACAGGAATAAATTACATTTTAAAATATAATAAAATTGAAAACGACTATTTGATATTCACAATATTTATGTTTTTACTGTATTTTGATCCAATAAATGTTGCCTTGGTGAGCATAAGAGACATCTTATCAGCCCCACACTTTTAAACAGTAGTGTATCACTTACATTAGTGTGTCGAAAATTAAACTTGTGACATCAACTGTTAACAGAAATTAATTTTTTTCAAAAACTTTTCACGCAAATTGATGTTGAAAATATAATTTGTCCTGAAAAATCAATTAAGTTAGAAAAATAAACAGTGTACTCGGACATTTGAACTTAACTGCCTAAAATTGGTTATTTTATAGTGAAAGGTAACCAGCAGGCCTAAAGTTTAAATGTCGCAGTCCTTCACTCTTGTTCAAGTATGCAGGATGAATAACCTTTTGGTTTTTCACTCCATTTAAGCCAAAATTCAGCACTGTCCACATATGATCAGAGCACCCGGGACCGATATTAATACCAGGTGTAAACAGGGTCTCTATCTTCTGTAATGCTGTGCATGTGATCTGTTGCAACTATTTTCGCCGTGTTTGTGCATCGAAATCATTGTATTAACACACGTACAGCCCAACATACAGTGGTACCCACCTGCCAGTTCCTGTTCACAGAGCGTGTGAATAGCACAGATACAGGGTTTTCAGGGCCATTACCTGCTCAGGACTCGTGACACTTTGGTTTGTGGTATATAGAAAGTCAGACAAACTGTTTATTTTTTTTCTATTATATTTCTCTCTGTTTCTGTAAACTTTGTGTTGTTGTTGTTGTTGTTTTTATTCCTAATTTTTATGAGTAATTGCCCCTTTTTGTTGTTCTTTTTGGTTTCCAAGGCAACCTTCCAGATGCTTTCTTTCATGGTTTTGACTCCTTTATTGGGGTTTGTAAGTAGCTCTTGTCGTTACTGCTCTGTCTCTACACACACTTTTCAACACACACCTGCTTTTTTGCCTCGCTGGCCTTCTCCTCCTTGGCAGAGTGCACTCACCACCTGTCTGTTACGAGACTCCAACACACTCCGCCATAATGTGTTCAATAGGCGTGTTGCGTCTTACCTTTTGTTTTGCCCTCTTATTGTGTTTCCTCTCCTGGCGTTTTGTGTCCCAGGCCTCTTTGTGCTGGAGAGAGACAAATGCACTCGTTTGGCCTCAGTTCTCAATAATTAAAGAGACAGTTGTGTTCCTCCAGGCCTTTCAAACACATACAGCTGCTTAAAGCCAAACACTTATGGGTACAAATGATTAGTTTTAATGATACTTTTTAATATAATTATTAGTTGTTGTTATTATTAATGGTATGGCAAGTAATATTATTATTATTACTATACTATAATGAATTAGTGTTAGTAATATGAACAGCGCTTAGTATTACTTAGAAACGTGTTCATCATTTATGCTACAGAGATGAATGACACTTTAATGCCGCATATGATATTAAAACAAATTTTTGTTCAAAAGTTTGGGATATATATATATTTTTTTTTTAAGAATCATGCTCACCAAGGCTGCATTGTTTTTGATAAAAAGTTGTAAAAATGGTAATATTGTGAAATATTATTACAACTTGAAATAACTGTTTTCTATTTTAATATATTTTAAAATGTATTAAAAATGTATTTTGTAGAAACCATGATACTTTTTTCCTGGATTATTTGATGAATAGAAATTTTAAAAGAACCGCATTTATTTGAAGTCTTTTGTAATATTACAAATGTCTTTAATTTCAACTTTTGATCAACTTAATGCATCCTTGATGAATAAAGGCATTATTTTCATAAAAGAATCACACTGACCCCAAACTTTTGAACGTTAGTGTATGTGTAAATATACACACTGCTTGTCTCTTGTTATCACAACAGCCCTATTCAAGCTTTCCAACACTGACACTATATGTTTTTCAGTTTAGTTTGTTTTGAAACAAAACTTTCATTTTAATATGAAGCGACGCTGCTGAGATTAAAAGTTAATAAATTATTCAAAATAGATTTGGTGCCTCAGGAGAGCATTGAATGACCTTGCCTGAATTTTTTTTACACTTAAGCCCTTTTAATTCCATTTGATAGTCCACAGTTTAATCCCAGTTTAATTTTATTCGAAACCTGAGTGAAGTCAACAACATTTAAAGGGACTTTTACTGATCCTCTAATTATTTTAACGGTTATTATTTAAATGTAGATTATTTGTCATTATAGGGACATTTGATATAAAGTGTGTGTGCGATATCTGATGGAATAACACCCTGGTCTCTAGACCGTAGATTACGAGCTCTAATTTCCTTTAGCGTCTCACATTTAGCAGCTGTTTCTAAACTCCTGGCTCTGTTAACAGAGCGATGAAACGTTTAAGAGGACGGGAGCACTGGTGTCATGATAGTGCTGAGAGGTGCTCATTTAGAGCCAATTGCGTTGGACACAAAATCCGGAAAGAATCGTAGCCTGTAAAAATCTGATATAGGTATTCTGTCTCACAAAAGTGGAATTAATTGTTTTTAGGGACTTGACAAATTGATTGAAAATATTTTGAATTAAGAAGATAACTTTTTAGCTGAATTTAATGGAGAGAAAAACCATTAAATGGGAAATTATGGTGCTTGTGTTTAACAGAAATACATTTGTAGTGTTAAATTATTCTAACTTAATTATGAATTTGAATGTGCCCATTTGCACACAAAAAAAGCTGACATGCAGTTTACAGTTGTTAAAGAGGTGTTGCATTACAAACCAATGTAGACTTGCTGTAATTGACTGTAGGTTCTGGTGAAGAAAGTACTGTCTCTTTAAAAACATAGCTGCTTTTTATATGTGTGTGTGATTGCGTGTGATGATGCTTTCTCACTCTTAGCATGTGGCTCCATGGTCACGCTCTTTCTGCAGCTTGGTCTGATGCATCATGGGTGTCTGTTTGCGTTTGCGTGTGCACACGCATGTGCTTAAAAGAGATGTGAAGTTGTTGACTGTTTATCTAGAAAGTACTTGTCAGTCATCAACTTCAGCCCTACAGAGTGACAGCAGCTCTTGGACCCCTCAACAGCCTGATATCTTCCCCTACTTCAGTCAAGCATAATAGTCATTTAAAGTAATTTAAATAGAGACTCGAAGGGATAGTTCACACAGAAATTAATTTAGAATCATTTATTCGTGTTGTTCTAACCTGTATGACTTTTTAATAGTTAAATTAGAAACTAGCGGTTTTCTAAAGTAATATATATAGGCTATATTTTTTTTTCCTGTGATGGCAAAGCTGAATTTTCAGCATCATTACTCCAGTCTTCAGTTTCACATGATCCTTCAGAAATCATTCTAATATGCTGATTTGCTGCTCAAGAAACTATTATTATCAATGTAGAAAACAGTTACAGTTATCAGAAACGGTGTTACATTTTTTTCACGATTCATATATTTGAAATAGAAATCTTTCGTAACATTATAAATATATTTTACTCTCATTTTGAATCAACAATAGTCACAAAGGTTTGGAACAACATGAGAGTAAGAAACATGACATTTTTCATTTTTGGGTGAACTATCTACCTTTTAACAAGAGATCGTATATTAGTACAACCTAGGACAGCCATTAATGATCGTGTCCTCATTTATTAAATGTTCTATTTCACGGTTTAAATTTGTTAATTCTTTTGGCCTCGATGAGTTGTTTTTTTAAGGCTGTGGCATTGGACATTCATGAAGAGATCCCCTGGAAGCCTTTCAAACTCAGTACAGATGGGGTCAGATTCTCAGTGTTTGGTCCAGTGATCCATGGCTTTGTCCACTGTCGCCATAGAAAAGCTAAACATAGGAACTGAATAAAAAACTGAGATGTACAGGGATCGATTTCAGTATGAATGTGTTTTATGTCCTGCTGGTCTGGTCGATAAAGTCCAGCCTCTGACTCATAGAGACTCTTGAGGATCTTAATATGTTTCTCTGAACCCCGACAGAGACTTTAATGACCACACTGATGCCGGGCACTGCACGTCCATACAAATAGGGACTCTGTGATCGCTGAACTGCAGGGGGCAATTTCATTTCAGTTCACCCAGTTCAGAAAACTGATGTAGTGTCTTCAGTTCATCTCCTGAATCAGGCAAATTGAAAAGGAACTGAGGCCAAATCTGGAATTTATTGATAAAATGGTTAAAGGAATAGTTCACCCAGAACTCAAAGTTCATTTACAAACCCAAATGACTTGCACTACTGGTCAAAAGTTTGGGTTCAGTAAGATTTTTTTTTTTTTTTTTTTTTCAAATAAATTAATACTTTTAATAATACTTTTAAAGTGGTCTTTATGACTTATGGACTGTAAGTCTTCTGATTCTTTCTGATTCCTATATGTGAGGAACAGACCTAGAAATTGAGTTGTCATTCACTGAAAATTATGAATATTTGGTTTGTAGTTGGATTGTTCTTTTGAGTCTAATCTTTTCAGTGAATCATTTGATCAGATTCGCAAATGAAAAATTATTGTAAATGATGACGAAATGTCCATTTGGGTGAACTATCCATTTAATTTAAGACACTCATATTCAAACCGAGCAGAAAGGAAAACAACCTCATTTCTGTTGATCTGTTGCTGAAATTTGTACGTTGCAGCCTTGCAGCCAGCACTTTTACATGCAGGGTTTAGAAAACGTGTGGAAAGTAGCAGCAAATGTGCTTTATTGTTTACTATTGATAATCTTATGCTGTTTGTGTGTTTTAAGTTTCGTGTATAAAGGCACGTTCACACCAAGGACTATAACAATAAATATATAGTTTTACAAATTGTTCTAAATTTCGAAGAATAGCATTGTCCACACCACAACTATAACGACACACAGAGGAACGATATCACTTTCACAATTGTTTCCAGCTGATGAATGATAAAAACATTGACAGCCAATCAGAATCCATCCTGCTTTAAAGAACACAAGCATTTAAAGCGGCAGATGACCGAACTGCAGTGCGCGCTAATAATAAAAAGAACTCCAAGTTATCTTTATAGTTATCGTTCTTGGTGTAAACAGGCCTTAAATGTGTTTGTTAAAAATTTTGTCCACCTTTTAGGAACCCTGAGAGTTGAGCCCAATCTTTGTCATGCTGTTTCTTTACCCTTGTGTTTCCTAAAGGCCCTTCATTCAGATGACTGGTGTTCATTTGTCATATTTTTTCTAGAATGAACGTTAGAATGGAAAAATCACTGTTAAAGATGATCCTCTTCATATGTATCCCATCAATCAAGATATCAGGAATCAAGATATTTTCAAACCCGAACTCTTGTGTGTTACATATATAAGAACCAGTGTTATTTTACTATTGTTTTGCTGCACTCTTATAGTGTTTATTCATATTTTGAATTTTTGTGTTTTCAGTTTTAATTTTAAAGTTGTAGTAATTGTATTATTATTTCATTTTTGTTTAAGTGTTTTAAAGAATTTAATCTACTATTTGTTTCAATTAACAATTTTTAATAACTTTACTTTTAAGTTTAGTTCTTTAGTTCGAGTTAAGTAAACAATAAAAACACTGCTGAGAACAGGGTTTAGTTATGATCAACTGCTATTTGGCCTTCATGTCAATGCTTTCACTCTGAGAGGCACGACCCCTAAAGGCTGGTGTGTAGTGGCCATATATGTAGAAAAGCTCCAATGTACATGTCTTTGCTGACTGTCTGTATTTCCACTGCAGGTTCCGTCCATGCCACCTCTATAGCAGCATCACGTGTGGAACAGGCGCTGTCTGAGGTGGCCTCCTCCCTCCAGAGCAGTGCTCCAAAACAGGGGCCGCTCCACCCTTGGATGACTCTTGCCCAGATCTGGCTGCATGCAGGTATAAACACAGCCCTCATTTGCATCTTGTTAACATAAGCCACACCCATATCATGTTTTTGCACTGTATGAGGTCCAGGTTTAATGAACGGCAAATTCTGTAGTCTTGCAATAAAATACCTACTTCATTTATAAACAAACTGTAAGAGTACACCATGTTCAAATATAGAAAGCTTATTCCTCACTGCTTTGCGGACCCAGGTTGTTATTAATAGCTGCCTTTGTCCAAACAAATACATTAGGAAAGCCACATCCAGCAGGATCGAATTACCCATCTGGATACTTTTGCTCTCTGTCTACAATCAGCATTTACAGATAGACTAGCAGTTGTGCATATTTGTGAATTTGGCTGAATTAAATGCAATAAAGTTTAGGAAAGTTCTGCGTCTTCATGGTAGATGATTCTAGCAACTCCAAGGTCATTGGTTCGACTTGTCACGCAAGTACTAATAAAAGGGGGAGGTTTTTTTATGCTCATACCTTGGATCTTTTTAGGCCTATTGTGGACAGCAGACTCCAGAAGTTTTCATATTCTGTGCTTTGGTTAGTTCACAGAAGTGAAACAAACTAAACTGTTTCATTGAAGGTTTAGTTCACCCAAAAATGAAATTAAAAATTTCAAAATGTCATTCCAAACCCTTAAGACTTTTGTTCATATTTGAAACACAAATGAAGAATTTTTGATGAAATCTGAGTTTTCTGTCTCTCCATTGACAGCCTATGCAACTACCACTTTGACACTTCAAAAAGTTCATAAAAAGATTGTACAACTAATCCATATGAATCGGGCATTTTAGTATACATTTTCTGGAGAGACTCGGTTGCTTTATATGATTACCAGATTGAATTTAGGCTTTTATTCACATATAAATATAGCAGAAGCTCAAACGTTCTGCGTAACACACGAGAATGAATTTCATTGGTTCTCTCACGTCCAGCTAGCACACTTCCGTGTACCACAACTGATGTGTGCATTGATGAATGTTTATATGTGAATAAAAGCTTAAATCAAATCTGTTTATCATATAAAGCAATTGTGTCTCATCAGAAAATTTGGGTGAGTAAATAATGACAGAATTGTATATTTTATGCCATATTCCAATATATTTTAAACACTTAATTCAATTAAAATAGTAAGACACTATAGGGCTGTTACCAATCAAATAAAACTAGGATCAACAAAAGCCATCTCTGCACTGTCAATGACACTTCTGTGACATTCAGCTGCAACTGAAGTGGCATTTAGATGTAGTTACACAGACTGTTTAATCTTATTCAGAGGTGGCCTGAATGAATTAACTCTACAATTACATTTGCATAAATAATACTATGAGGTTATTGTTCCAAATTCAAAATATTTAAATGTGAAATTGTTTTAAAAATTAAATGATACTTTAAAAATGAAATTAAAACCACCAGTAAGTGACAGCACATTAGTGAGTCATTAAATTAATCATTCAAACTGTGTCAAATTCAAATTGGTTAAAAATGACTGATTCATTAAAAACAAAAATTGGTCACAGTCTTTATGAATGGGTAAAGGCATAAATGTTGCCTTGGAAACTAACTGAAATTAAAATAAAAATTCAAGTACTAAAATTACTGAAAACTAAAACTGAAAAAAAAATAAAGATAAATGTTTAATTTAATTAAAATGAAAACTGAGAATATAAAAATAGTCAAAATATGAATAAATACTATAATGGTTCGTAATACTAAATTTGGGGGAAATTGAGATACTACAATTGGGAACAGCGTCTCTCCAATGAAAATCCTTTAATTTGTTGTCTCAGTATAAAGCAATCAACTTGGATACTAAGACTGATTATTCTTTAATCAGCTTGGCTGTCACTGAGCCAAGTTAGGGAACCTTAGTAGGACTTGGCAGGGTGAGAAAGGTGTCAAGAGTGAAGCATGCTTAGTAGTCACTTTCCCTGAGTTTGTTGGTTGGCTGAAAAGGCTGGACACCCCATCAGTTCCTCTGTTTCATCACCGTTTTTGAACTATTGAACGGTTGAGGCTGATGATGTAGCTGACAGCCTGTCTGAGAATCCCATTTCCTGTGTGACTCGAGATAAGAAATAAACTAAACGATCAGTCACCCCAACAATGCTTCTTTCTCTATTTCCTCTTTATATCTTATTTGTCTTCCTCTGTCTCTCCATAGCGGAGGTGTATATTGGAATGGGAAAGGCGGCGGAGGCGACAGCGTGTACGCAGGAAGCCGCCAACCTGTTCCCCATGTCCCATAACGTGTTGTTTATGAAGGGTCAGGTGGCAGAGCTGCGGGGGAACGTGGACGAGGCCAAACGCTGGTACGAGGAGGCTCTGTCCATCAGCCCCACCCACGTCAAGACCATGCAGAGAATGGTGAGCAAGTTTTCTACCCGCTAACACAAACCCTGTGCGGTTTTACATATTCATTAAGGCATAATTTAGTATGTTTATTAAGCCATTAATTGGCTGCTACCCACAATGATTTCAGGATTTACTCTTCTTATGGGAATGTGTAGTGTGTGTTAGATTGGCATGCTGAGATTGAGCAGAGAGACAAGATCTCAGACTCATCCCGTGTCACTATTTAGCAGACAATGAGTCCAGGGTGTTGAGACTTGTCAGACAAAGTGTGTTTGTGTGTGTGTGCGGGCGCGCTGCTGTCTCCAGGGGTGTTTGTGTGTGTGTCTTAATAGTAAGCAGAAATGTCATGTCTCATAAAGGAACTCCCTGTAGTAGACAGCTGCAGGAGGAAGTATTGCCCCTGTCTCTGTCAAATCTCTCTCTCTCTCTCTTTCTCTCTGACCTTCTTTTGTGTGTGTGCCTGACACTGTTCTAACAGCAGGACAGTGGACGGCATCTGAACTCTCAGAGCTGCTCACACTATCCATTTTCAAAAACCACAGATTATATAAACTATTAAGAAATAATAATATATTATGAATATAATATATACATTATATAATTATATCATTTTTACTTATCAATATTTTAGATCAGTTTTACAATATAAATAGATGATTGTTTTCTAAAAAGGCCATGTTGTACTATAATTCATGAATTTATAATGCTCAAATTTATTAATGGGTCAAATTTGTGGCTAAACGGTATGTGCAGTTTTTAAATCAATAGGAGGGTTTACATTATCCAGATGGAACCTGGAATAAAAAAAATTCTCAGCAATAGTTAAAAACCCTCTTGCTCTTTTCATTTGTCTTTGCAGGGTCTGATATTGCATCAGCTACAGAGGTACAGTCTTGCGGAGAAGTTCTTGCGTGACGCGGTGCAGGTGAACAGTACGGCACATGACGTGTGGAACAGTCTGGGTGAGGTGCTGCAAGCCCAGGGCAACGACACCGCCGCGACCGAATGCTTCCTTACTGCCCTGGAGCTGGAGGCCAGCTGCCCTATCTTACCTTTCACCATCATTCCCCGCAGCCTCTAAGACACTCCGAACAAAAAACCTCTGTCCGAGAGTCGTGCATGAGCCACAGCCCTTAATCGCACACAAACGCCCAACCCTGAAACTTCTATCCTCGAATGCCTTTCCCACCCCCCTAAGTTTTTTTAATCTGTTCTCAGATGTGGATCTGCAGAAAAATAAACTCCGATTGACACGGTTATCAGTGTGAACTCTTCTACACTGCTTCACTCTCGTTCTTTTTTTCCCCTCCCCTCTTCCTTCCCTTTTTCCCTGCTAGAATGTCCTCCTGCTTCTGTACATCATAGTGGTGCTGCCCATCTTAAATCCCCGCTCCCTTCAGCACTCTCATTGGTCAGTTTCACGCCACTGTATGATTGGACCAATGAGAAACATGTACAAGCTGTTGTCACAGTGAAGCGGGTGATTGATGCAGCGGTTTCATCAAACCACAGTGCTTCCTTTTTGCCCGAAACGTGTCCTGAAAAATACAATCTCGAGATTCTAGTAGCTGTGTGTCATACGAACCAATAATAACACTGACACAGAGACGGTCAAAAGTGTCTATACGTGTGCTGTGTGTTTGTGCCGAGTTAAATGGACAGTGAGAGAGTGTGTGTCCTTTATATGTGTAACTATCCAAAATCTGTGGCGTGTGCGCATGCTTATTTTGAATGGAATACTTGACACGCTGTTACAGTGGATCCCTGTTACACGCACACGTGTAACAGATTGTGTTTCCATGCTGTTGTTCCTGAGGGCAGGTGTGTCAACCTTGTTATGACTCCTAGAGAAACATTATGTCCCCCTCTGATCAAACACTCTATTGTTTATATAATCTATGTACAAAAGAATCACCTAGAGCAAATGGAACGGATGCCAAAAGAACAACTATTCTAAAAGCAAATATTTTATCTTGGTTCTCGTTAAAAGAGAAGATAAATCTAGTTTTGGACATTTCGTTTTGTTTGTTGGTTTATTTTTCCACATTTATCATGATTGAGAGGTCAAGATTTATATTGTTGATTTATCAGAGATGTGTTATATTAGATGTTTATTTATCTGTGTCTCAGTGGCCATGTGTTAGACGGGTGAAGACGTATTCCATGTGTGTGTGTGTGTGTGGTGTGTGTTCCTGAGAAACGAACGTGAGGGGAGTTGGACTGTTACAGACAGACACGTTGAACTCTCAGATATGCAAACTATCTTCATAATGGTCAAAATGATTTCAGCCACGAAAGAGGAAGATTGTATTCGTGTACTTGAAGTCTTAGCAATGTCAATCACAGGGCCAAACACACAACTGGAAAAGCTGTTTTATGATGTCAATAAATGATCGATTGTGAAAAGTCTTTGTTTTTGTTTGTTATTCCTTAATTTTAGGACAGTGTAAGGGTTCTTCCATAACATTTTCAGGAGACATTCATGGAGTCGACAAAGAGTCATTTTATTGACTGCGACACTCAAGTACTGACCACACATTGTGCAGAAAAAGATAAATCAAGGGGAAAAACAAAACACTGACTAATAAATGGGACATCGGCACATTACTGAGTTCTGGGTCTCAGATGTTTCTCAGGGATCCCTCACCAGAACTAACTCAGCCACAGAAAATTAAGCCCTTTTAACAAAACTAGACCAAACCATTTTTATAATTACAGGGGTCTCACAAAATTATCCTCAAACTTAAAAAGAAAAACATAAATATACACACATCTCAAATGAACATAGAAATCACATTTACCCTACAGCAATAATGAAAATACACTTAAACATGCGCACACATAAAAATAAACATCCTTTAAACACATTCGAATTAACACATATTGTCCCAAAACTACATTTCCCAAAATTCCCAAAAGGAGATATAAAGGACATCAGGAAAGACCGCACCCCCTGTAATTCCAAACCTTTGGTCCATGCTGCAGTCATGGATCCCGGGGGAACAACGGGTAAGTTGTGTACACATTCAAACAAACTTAAATAAAATGTTAAACCCATATATTGGTCGTGGTTTCATTTACTACTAGTGTGCACTCTAGAAATAAATGGTTATTGGCTTTGTTGCTCTTTGAGGGTTGAAATGCTAGAGACAACGTAGCTCCTCAGTTCCAATGTTTGGGCAACTTCTATTTAAAAACACAAAATAGTTACATAAAAATGTACAAATAAACAAACAAAGTAAACTAGAACCATTCAAAATTAATTGTTCACTCAGTGTGGCCTTAGCCATCACAGACAGCTAATATCAATTTGACTGTCAGAGAATTTTTGGTTCTACTTTATTTTACAGTAGGTGTACTTAGTGTACTTACCTAAGAAAGTACTGGGTAGGCAACTACATGGGTTAAGGTTAGGTTTAGGGGTAGGTTCAGGGTTAGTACCTAGTTATTGCAATTACTAAAGCTAGTATGTACATGGGGAACAGGACTGTAAAATAAAGTGCTACCAAATTTTCTCCTAATTGTGACTATTTCATACAATTGCATATTTATATCTCACAATTGTGTCTATTTTTCATAGTTGCGACTGCATATCTCAAAATGTCACTATTTCTTATTTTAGGTGATTGGAAATGGGACAAACCACAGTCTGTCCTCAAGGGGAAATAGATTTACCGTCATGCCTGTGCTAGTAAACTGGATGTATTATTCAGGTAACTAGCTATAAATATGTTAACATTCTGAAGGTGCGCTCACATTAGCGAACCTTCACGGGCAAAAAAGGTCCATTGTCGATTGTCAATAGTGTATTCAATTCAATTAAATTCTAATTTATTTGTATAGCGCTTTTCACAATACATATTGTTTCAAAGCAGCTTTACAGAAAATGTATTTCAGAAATGTACATACAAAAATACAGTTAGTTAATCATGTATAAATTTAGGGCATAACATATCGCCGGCGCTGGGTCGTCTCTTCACAGGCGTCGAGTCGTCTCTTCACAGAAGCACAGTTCACACAATTGTAACTTTCAATTTCAGCATCTATCTTTTGGTCAACACGGCAAATTTGCATGACCAACTGAACCTGAAGTGAAATCTGCGTTTGTAAATATTTCGCCCCTCATGTGAAATTCCTGATCATTCCTATTGAAATGACTGGATTTAGCCTGCAAAATTTCACAACAATGCTAAATATGACCACACCTTACTCTTACTCTGCCAAAACGTTAACTTATCTGACCTGAAGAGAGTATGGGGTCTCTGCGGAACAAAAGTGGGCGTTTCTAAATGTGTGGGTGTTTTCAAACTGGTGGGTGTTTATAAATCATGCTATGCAAATGATGCCCTTCACCTGGCCCCACCCCTAACTGTTTTAGCTATACCGGCTTCTTGCGCTGATTGGTTGATTACCTGAACGTGCTCCTCCCGAACTTTGTTAAATAAAACTTCATTTTGTAGAATGTAGTTCGTACTATTATTGCGTTATTATTGCTTGCATTCTGAAACATATCGAAACGCTATGACGTGAAAGCGAACTTGCCTTTACATTGACTTTGCATTGAAGCTTAGAGTATGTTTCAGCCCCTACTTTTCCTGTTTAATTTATTTTCGTGTCATTCACTCACGTTTCCTTACATGCGCTGCTGACATCATCTCATGCATGTTAAATGAGCCCACTGTTCCCCTGACTTGTGGTACGGATGAATACCTTAAAAAGCTCTCAAAGATTGATGAAGGTCCAAAAGCTAAGAAGCAGGAAAAAAAATACAAAGAAAGGACGAGGGCAGCTGCCTCTGAAAACTAGCAAATGAATGATGTGGCCTAATAAAAAAGGAGTGAGGGAGAAAGAAGGATCTGAGGTGGGAAATGTAGAAGGTGAATTATTTAATGCACTTACAGGCCTGCCTTAAACTAATGAGTGCTTGCCACTTGCTTTACGGGACAGGCCGCACTCCCTGGAGGAATCTAGGACGTAAAAAGAGCTGCAGCAAGAGTTTGGCCATTATTAAAGAGGTGTGTTTTAGTGTCTGCCAAAGTGTTTATGCCTCTTGAGACCTCTTCTTTGCTTCATTCCTGCTGTAAAGTGGCGAACATCATAAACAGCCCAATACGGCCCCATGCTGGATCTTTGATCTGGGTCAGGAGCATGTTGAACCCTAATGAGCCCTCAGTGACAGCATTATTCCCCTGGCTTCTGTAAACACAAAATAAATAGTCCTGACCAGTGTATCTCTGAGGGGTTTCCTTTGATCATTATTAGTTGCAGAGCATCAACGTGGCCTGAAGGATGGTTGAGTGGTTTGAGCTGTATTTCACTGATCATTGTACAATGTGGTACCCCCAAACAAAACACTGAATTTGAAGTGCTTACTAAGGCAATTACTATTATTACTGCACATACTTGTCACAATCCTAACCCTAAATATTAAGTGTGTAACTCATCCCTAACTAACATTTCTAAAGTCCTTGCTATCATTCAAAATATCCTTAGTAATACACTTAGCAACACCCTAGCAACCACCCCAAAAAACAAGAAACACTAAGCAATGCCATAGAACCCACATATAACACTAACAAACCCTTTGCAACACCCAATCATTCAAAATACCCTAAAACTTAGCAACACCTTAGCAACCACACACAATACCTTAACAAACACTTGACAACACCTAGCAACCAACCACCCACAATACCCTAACAAACCCTTAGCAACACCCTAGCAATCATTCAAAATACCTTAACACTTAGCAATGCCCTATCAACTACACAGATCTTCCTAGCAAACACTTAGCAACAACCTGGCAACCACCAAAAATACCCTAACAAACAATTAGCATCATCCTAGCAACCAAACAACACCCTAGCAAATACTTAAATAGCCATGATCTAGCAATAATTCAAAATAACAGAATACTTAGCAACACCCCAACCACCCACAATAGCACTTAGCAATGCCTTAGAAACCACCCAAAATATGCCATATAGCATCCACACAGATCATCCAATAGGATACTAGTCATTAATTGCATTAAAAAAATTAAAAAGTGTATATCAGTCAAAGCTTTGGGTACAAAGCTAATTTAACTCGCTAAATTCACATTGGGTGGCTAAAACATTTATATTTTCGACTTGTGAACTAAATATAAACATAAATGATCAGAACTCACCTTTAAATTTTGTCTTCTTCTAGTTTTATATAGTTTAACATAAACCCTCTAGACAGATTTTATGTTGATAAAGAGCAAAAGCCAGGACCGCGCTTCAGTCGTCGTGTAGCCATGCTTCCCGCTGTAAGTTCGGAAAATTCAGTAACGGCTGAAGTGATTTCGACCAATCAGCGTCTTGATGCTATGCCAAAAACTCAACACAGCAACCAATCATGAATGAAACAGTTATTTGGCCCATCACTGTACCCTTGATGTGAGAACAATTATATAACTAAATTTCAATTGTACCTTAAAAGGCTCCAAACAGTATAATCATATTTCCTGTACCAATAAAGGTACCATTATTGAAAAGGTACAAAACTGTTCTTTGAGGAACATTATTTGTACCGTCGTGTACCTTTTTTTCTGAGAGTGTAGCAAACACTTAGCAATGCCCTGGCAACCATCCAAAATACCCTAACAAACAATTAGCAATGCCCACACCAAACACTTTAGCTAAAAGCTTCTCAGACGACCATAGCAACTCATTAGAAGCACCCAGGTGACCACCCAGAACACCCTTGCATTGTGGCAGCAAGTTTTGCATGTGGGCAAGAATCAGTCAAAAATGTAATGTAAATGTTCAGTGAAAGTATTTAGAAATTGTGAATATCTAGGGATTTGAAATCAATTGAATGTATGTGATAAAGAATAAGCTTTTATTTTAATCTCATCTCTGCAGTGGTCTCTCTCTCTCTGTTCTCTTTGGACGGTGGCTTGTGTTTCATTTGTATTACTGCTCTGATCCTGTCATTGATTGGCAACCCAGCTCAATTCTCACATCAGAGAACACTGAATCAATACGAGAGACTCCAGAGAGTTTGATTTTTATAGGGTGAGCTCACATTCTCACACAGCAATGGGGAAATGTGTCTATGGCATTCAGGATGATGTCCTGTCAAGGCATAATACAGAACCATTAGAAGCATTTAAGGGACAGTTCAATCGAAAATGAATGTGTGTCATCATGTTTAAAACCTATATGGCTTTATTTATTCTGTGGAACACCACACTTTATTTTTTCATTAACAACCCCTCATTTTGGTGCAAATACTCTGAAGTTTCTGAAACATTCAGTTATTTCTCCAGAAAATCTGCAATAGTGATTGCCCTAGGATCCACATGCCCTCCGCTCACATGCCCATCCACATGTTTGCTGGCGATTATCCCAGTGAGGGGTGTTGACATTGCACAAGGACATTTACTGTCATTTGTCCAAACAACATTAGCTTCACATATAACGTACCCATAGTTTGCACTGGCTTTTGGACATGTAGGAAAAGCGTGTCTTAATGAAAGTTTGTGAGCTAGTGAAACTGTGTAAGGTGACACCTCTAGCCGTGACTCCTGCTGTTTCACAGACTTAAAGTGTTGATAGCAATGTGTCATCTATCACCAGCAGATTAGTCAGTATATGTGCGAGAGAGACATAGAAATGTTGTTCATTGTTTTGTAGCATGACAGTTCTTGGTGTCAGTGTCACACGTTGAGCATTCTCGGGGGTCGTGACCCTTCACTCAGGTCTATGCAGTCTTGTGTTTAGATCAGTATCGCAGTTTGGGCATAACCAAATGTCTTCTTCATAGGTATCAAGCATCATTTCAGAGATTTTCGATGGTATACGTTACAAGCTACTATCAAAGTTGACCTGAGTAGACAATTAAATTATGGAATTATCAATAATAAGTGAAAAGCTGTCGAATTTTTCCAAATGGATTTAAAGAACATCGGTTTTATAAGTATTTAGGTTGAGAAAATTGCACGAGAACCAGGATTTGATCGCATCTAAACCGTCCAAGAGGGAAAAAGAAAGACGAGACAATTAGGCTTGGAGGACAAATAGAGCTGAGGGTCATCCACATAGCAATGGAAATGAATACCAGATTCCCTAAAAATGTGATCAAGAGGTGATAAGATAATAAAGAAAAGACAGAAATAAATGGAAATAAATGAGGAATATGAAATTAAGTTGGACAAATTGAGAGAAATAGGATCTAAACCAAGTGAGAGGGACACCACACACCAGTAATATCAATAGAGATTATTTTATCTAAAAGAACTTGATGAGAAATGAATCCAGAATCAGTCCAGAATCCGCTGCCATCAACAGATCATGGGTAACTTTTACCATAGCAGTCTCTGTGCTAATGGACGGAAACTAGACTGAAAATGTAACAGACGAACCTGGGCTGCAACAATATTTTCCAATATTTTCGAATGTTGCCAAAATTATTAGGGTCAGCACCAGATTTCTTAAGCCTTGGAGTTATTACGGCAGTCTAAAGAGATGAGGGAGCTACGCCTGAGGTGATAGAAGAATGTATAGTATGATGTCTGTTATTAGACCAGATAATGAAGGTATACATGCTTTGACTAAGTGTGGGTCTAACTGACAGGAAGACTTGGATTATCGAATAAGACCAGATGTCAACAGTTGGAAGTTCAAAACTATAGAGTGGAGAAAGGAGAGGATCATATGAAGATAGATACAGTGGATCACATGCCATTTTATTTTGGGAAATTAATTGCTGATGAATATGGTCAATTTTAGTATTAAAATAGGGTTATGAATTTGTTACTGCTAACTTGAATAATCGGTGCATCTGTTGTCTTGTCTAAAAGTTATTTTACCATCTAAGAATTGTGTAACTTCTCACCAGTAATGCAAATCAACACACAAACACACCAGTCAGGTGTCCATGTTTTATTCCAAAGACATATGATTTTATACTGTATAAACTGCATATTATATCCCCTAACACTATACCCATCACACAAAACTTTCTGCATTTTTAGATTTTCAAAAAAACAAACTTATGTTTATAAGCTTTCCTCGTGGGAACCAAAAAATGTCCCCACAAGGAAAAGGATTTCGGATATGGCCATCTTTGTGGTGATATTTTGCCCCCAACGGTTTATCAGGACCACACACACACACACACACACACACACTAATTCTTCCTGCTGTTCCACTCTGAAGTTACTCAAGACTGCTGACACAAGGTGGTACAAATTATGTATTTCCCACAGGGGTCTCCAGTCTTTAGTAAACTTGTAACAGCAGATGACTGTCCTATCAGCACGTCCTTCCTACACAAACAAACATCCAAAGCCTCACAATCTCCTCATCCATCCATCCATCCCTCGCCTGGAAGCGTGGGAGGAGAAGGAACAGATGGAGACTGGGGAAAGAGATGGACATAGCAGGAACACCCAGTGAGAGAGGGGGGAGGAGGAGGAGGGGCGGGGGGGGGGGGCATTACAGGAAGGACTCGCAGTACTCTGTTTAAAAAAAAAGAAAATTCAATTCAAGTTAATTAACTTTATTTATAGCACACATAACAGTGGTGATTGTCTCCAAGCAGCTTTACAAAGTGGCAGGAATAAAGGCCCAAGTGAGCAACCAAGCAAAGAAATGCACTTAGACTGACACAAGAATACATCCTGGCAAGGGCCGCTTGAGCTGAATATGGGGAGAATAGATCAAAGAGACACTGAGCTGTAGTCCTGGGGGACAGTAAGACTCCAGGGAGAACTGGTCATCAGAAGAATTTCATCGGATCAATCTGTAAACACTGAATGCGCCAGTACCCAAGACCGCTTTTATTTGCACTTAGTTGTGTAATCCTAATATTTGTAAATTAAATTAAATTAAATTAATATTTAGGGAAACTGGATGCAGATGCAGAATGAAGTCCAAAAAAGACGTGAAAAGTCATCGATGTCTATCGTGACTGACGACTTACCTGGCGCGAATGTAGACCAGGCTACATTTGAATGTAACATGAATTATTTTTTGAGTGTAATGATAGAAAACAGTTTTACTACTTTGTAAATTCTTGGCTTCAGAAGATTGAAACTGTAGTGCACAAATAATTAGAAATAGAAATAGTCTTATTGTTTTGTTTTTGTCAATACTGGAGCTTGACAGTCACTTTTCATCTGGAACGGCGGGATGGTGAGTAAATGATGAGGGAATGTTAATTATAAATGAAAATAATATTATATAAATCCTTCAAAGGTTGAGTGAAGATGGCAATGGCATTAGCCTGTTACACACCGTCCAAGTTATTTTGAGATCCTATATAGGCTACAACATGCTGTTCAATGTGACCTGTCCTAAATGTGGATGCATTTTACAATATCAATCAACAACACAGACTCTCCATGTAGCTATGTGTGTGAAGTGTGAACGGCAAACTATCCTTTGTGCTGCTTCAAGCCTGCTTGATAGTGTGTGTTTACGTGGTTGTGTTCAGTTTCTCGTGTTACTGTAACGCAAGCCTGTATTCTTTCAGTGACCAGTCTGTTGCTGCCCTGCAATGTGTATGTGCGTGTGAAATATTAATGCAGTGTTTCACTTCAGCATCATTTAACCCCACAGAGCAGCCTGTCAATCAATAAGCCCCGTCCCATCTGAAGGATGACCTCACTCTCTCTGTTCTGCGGTGCAGCAGGACAGGGACTCCCTCACAAACACAGGCAGACAGTCAAGCGCGAGGTGGAACAGTTCAAATGCTGATGGCTGCATTCTTCAACTGCCCACTTGCTATACACTCATATCTCATTTCCCCCGCTGTGCATTTTTCTTCCACCATATGGGCTTCCCCACCTCAAACACACACGGCTTTCCCAGACCACTCTGGAGTTGTGCCAAACACTCGTGCACACTGACTAATTATTCAACTCCAGTGATGCTCCGTAGAGCAGAACCTGCAACGCGCGTGCCGTGACAGCTAAAGGAACACAAAAACACACTCTGTGATTAACCATGGGTTTTGGGAGATTCACAATGTCGCTGTGTTGACATGAAATCTTTTTATGAGCGACATACACTTTACTAAGGTTTAAGGCAGTCGGCAGGTCATTATTGCAAAATAAAGCCTGACAAGGCATTGTGTATATTGGGTTTATTTTGTGATAATGAACGATTGACTGTAGTGTACATCATCCAACCAGTGTTACCAAGTTTCGCTAGAGAAATAAGCACCCCTTTGAAAGTGATTTTGTTCCAGTTTTCTAGGCCTATGATGTTTTGCCAAAATCTTTGATCGTTTTTTTATTTCTTGGATCGTTTCTAGTCCTATAAATAAATCACTGCACAATAGCATATTGACCAATCAGAATACATTGTTCATGTAAAATAAAAAATCATTTTTGATCTAAAAACTTTTTTTTAATCTTTAAAGATGACAAAATGAAAAATCACGTGTTTTGACCTTGTAATTTGTGTTTGTCCTACGTGGGACTCGAGAACGGTGTGTCTCACAATCATGCGACTGAAATGTCCACATACTTTTTCTGTCTGAATATTTTCAGTACCTCCATGTACCCATGGTTGAATTATTTTTCTTTCCATCTGAGCAGGTCGGGGTGTTAACAGATGACAAAAGCTCCTGATATTTGATATCATACATACATGATACATACATTCTGTGTTGCAATGTGAGTTATAGTCTGCGTGTGACCCATAGTCTGGTTTCTCTCATGCATCTCTCTGGACAGCTTTAAGCCTGCAGTACTTATGTTGTTTTTTTGTTGTTTTTTGGACAACTGCATGTGCCTTTAATGTTGCAGAGGAGGTGCTGAACCCTCGGTCAGTTATAAATTAAAAATCCTCTGCCGGATGATTTGCCAGCTCAGGGGTTGAGAGGGAGCTGTCGGGATAAGATGACCTTATTGGCACTGTGTGAATACAGAGTAAATGAGTGAATGACAGGCCTTTAGAGTGCCGTCTATGCATGTGGTTTAAAATGGCACACTAGATAGAGACTATATATTCAGCACTGCTAAGGGGGAAAGCCATGGGTCCTAAGAGGTAAATAGCATTTGACGAAATCTGTTCACCCATGCATGAGTAAGCCTGTATTTTGAATAGAATATGCCACACAACAAAACCCCTGGAGCAACATGAGTTAAAGCTGCAGTGTAATTTCAGCATCACTGTGGATTTTGAATCTATAACCTTCTGATTGCCATCTTATATCTACATAGAAGCGAATTATATTTCCCAATAAACTATGTATTTGTCTCGCTGTCTGTGCTCGGTTGAGGTCACAGCAGTGCACTGAAGCTCACTTGCGTTTCTGAAGGCAAATGAATCAATGGGTTTGAGAGTATTACATTTCATGTTTACACCACTTACAAGCTCTTTACAAATGTTTTGTGTCCGTGATTATGTTCAGAATTGCACATAGGCTACATGGATTGCATAGCAGTATTCAAATTTCTTTATGCATTAAATACTTGAATGACTTTGTCATGTGTGTAATACTGTATCCCACAATGCAATGCACTCAGTTTGACCTCCTATTATGTAATGGATGAATAGACCAGAAGTAACATCAGCTGCAATCTCCTTTTTAACTCATTATTTAATTGAAATGCCAAGAGTTGAGACTTGACTATTACACTAAATCAATCAAAAATCCCCCAAAATTGGTTAGATTATGCAAAATAAGAAAATGCAAATAAGCCAGAGATCACTAGGGTAAATACTCAAAAGCTTATCTTTTGAGTGTTTCTAATTTAATAGTTATTACAAGCAACTAACCCTAAACCAAACCCTATCTGTAACACAATAGTAAGTACATGCAGTTAATTAATATTACTATATCACTACGTTACCTTAAAATAAAGTGTAACAAAAATGTCTTACTAATTATATTATCAGCATCAATTGGAAAGAGAAGTTTATTAGAAAAATTTACATTTCAATAGTGAGATTATGTAGAATATTTAATATATTCTTAAGAATATTAATATAAAATATTTTAAATATTCAATATTTTTATATATTATTGAAAACAAACTATTTAAAGGGTTTCTAAAGTAAAATCCCATATTTTTAAATGTGGTCTCAGACTTTTGGACCCCCCTACGCGTGTATGTTGTATCGTTGTGTGGTCCACTGAGCTGTGTTAAACATTCTCTGTTTATGTGGGACATTTTGGCTGTTTTTGCTCAGAGATTCTTCCCATAAATCCTGAGAGGACAGAGGGAGTGTGACCAACCAGCGCCTGCAACCAAATGACAAAAAGACATTCTGCCATATCTGAGAGGCACCGAAGGGACCAGGGGCATTTTCTGCATATATCAGCCAAACATTTCCTGAAGTCTTTAGCCATTCTCTGATTATTCTTCATGGATTAAGAAATGTATTTAACACACACACACACACACGCTTAGCCACGTGCAGCTCATAAGTCAGAAGGGCAGAGAGACGTGGGCTGTTAGCACTCTCTCTCTCCTCCCACACGCCTGTCACTGTATCCTGTTTCTCACTGCTGAGCACATAGTAGACGCACAATCATCTCCACACCCCCCGAGCACACTGTCACTGAGCTCAGTCTTTAAATAGCTGTAAATTAAGAGCGAGTCTGAAAATTGTGTGCAAAAAACACTCACAATACATCTAATGCGAATGATAGGGTAAAGCTTCGATTGGAAAAATGCAAATTAATAATTTCAATAATGAAGGAACATACTGTAGATCTGCTGCAGGGATACACTCTGCCTAACTACAGGAGGTGGATCTAATCAGCTGTAGCCCTACACACACCATCTCTCCAGAGTCTCTTCTCCAGCTCCCACATGGTTTTTGATATCTCCCTCATCCACCAGAGCCATAGATCCAGGTTGCCAGGCAACCCCTAAAATCCCCAAAGACAGACGCGCTCAAGCCTGCGCTTGGATAGATCAGTGCTCATGCAACATGACACATATATACTGAGACATACAGAAAAAGAGAGCGGTTGCCATGGCAATTTCTGTAGGCTGGCTGCAAAAGCTTCCCTAAATGTTTGTTTCAATAGAGGATGACAAAAAGGACAAACAAGGTTGAGAGCTTCGAGTTCATGTTCTTTTATTGAAAAAAAGAAACGAAAAAAAAAAAATCAAAAGACAAGCATATACAACTTGGAATGAACATAAACAGAACTGAAGGTGGGCAGTCGAAACAAACCCCTGGCAGCCAAAGCCCTCTTTTGCACTCTCCAGAGTAATCGACACGCTCACAGTCAGAGCCCAGAGAAAAACTAAAGATAAAACATTTATGGTACAGTCACCATTGCCCTTACCCCAAAAACGCTTCCACGTAAGGTGAAAGGTCACGCCCTGAAACTCCAAAGCCACTCCCGCTAAACGCCCCTACTATTCGGGCACAATGCACAAAGAAACAAAACTCCAAATATCTTGACATGCCAAACATAGTTTAAAATCTCTTAACTGCTCATTTTTCTTAAAAATATCTCTTTATTTAGTTATTGAAGCAAACTGCAAAGGTCCCATTCATTCGTCCTCTATGCAGATTCTGAAAACCCGCCCGCCACCCAATCCCACCTCCCCCAAACAATATTAAACCCTCTTTTAAATTCACCCCCTGAACACTCCGACAGACATCGCTGAGGTTTCCGCCCCAATAGCGGCTCCAGACTCAAGCTGCATGCATGTAGAACAGAAACAGGAAGTAGAAGACGATTGGCCAGCCCAAACATCGCCGCTAGCAAATGGAACCAGTTAAGCAGTTCACCAGATGCTTTTACTTTAGTTTCTGAAGGTTTGATATCAGGATTAATTGATTGATCTTTTTGTAGATGTCTAAGCAGTTCTTTGGGAACAGGACCACTAACCAGTACATGCAGGTCATTTATGTTTGTTTATGACATTTTTTTTGGTTTGTTTTTTTTTTTCATATATTTTTTTTCTATATATGGACATTTTTGTTTTTTAACATTCAGTTTTTTCTATACAGAAACAGTATGAATAAATGAATATTTTTGCGTAAGAGGTAAGTAAAACATTTGACTGATTTTTTTTGTCTTCTAAAGAGGTCAGGAGAGAACAGAAGAGCTTCACTTTGCCGTCATCATCTGTACAAATTCTGTGGACAGAAAGAGAAGTGGACATCAGACATGACACTAAGATCACAACAACAACAACTCAAAGCACAAAACCTACTAGGTTCCAGACTGCTCCTTTAAATGAATCTCCATTTTTTTAATATACACGCAAATAACCTTGCGTCATCCAAATCCAATCTACATTATTGTAATTGAATTGGCAATTCATAAAAGTAATATTTAATCTGCATAAAACTGTGACCCTTTCCAGATAATCTGGAAAGCACACAGCTGCGTCGTACCTTCGTAATTGACTTGACCGTCACCATCGATGTCAGCTTCTCTGATCATTTCGTCCACCTCCTCATCCGTTAGCTTCTCGCCCAGGTTTGTCATGACGTGGCGAAGCTCTGCTGCGCTGATGTAGCCGTTCCCGTCCTGACAGAGATAGACAAGATCAATAAGTAAGCCGTGTCATGCTTTTAAAAATATTAAAGCACTAAATCCAAAGTGGGCGATTTTGAAATCAGTAATGACGTATCATGGAGGCGTAATGCAGAGGGAAAACGGGCAACAAGAGTAACATTCAACAAATGGAAGCGAAAGAGGCCAATGCTTAAACGTTTGACAATCAAATATCCCTGCAAAACTATAAGGAAATAAATATGTATGACTGTGGAAATGATTGCACCATGAATCGCTTGAAACCAGCTTTATGTGGAACATGGGCTTAGTTTTCCAAGTTTAATTTGTTTTTTCCTGCCTCCTCACTCTTTCCATGGAAGCAAAAACATAATCTTTCCCTGTTTTTCAGCAAGCACTGACCTTGTCAAACACTCGGAACGCTTCACGGATCTCCTCCTCGCTGTCCGTGTCTTTCATTTTCCGGGCCATCATTGTCAAAAACTCAGGAAAGTCAATGGTTCCATTACCTGAAAGAAACAGAGAAAATCATCAGATCTGGTCCGAGATGTTTTGAAGACTCAAGATAAAGCATCCAGGAAGCAAAATGCAGGAAAAGAAAGCAGGGCAGTAAACAGGACATAATTAGGAGTAATGAGGTCTAATAGCACATATTTAGTGAGTTTGGCTCTAGTTGAACCACAGCCAACACTCTCTTGGATGCACAAAACCCTGTATGGGCACGGTATCAGGAATCTATATTCTTATATTGTGAGATAAAACATTAAATTATTGATGCACAACATATCAATATTAGAGTTTTGTTTTTTTACTTATCAGATTACACATTTAATTGTTAATGCTCATTCTTCTACTTCTATTCCCTTTCCTGTCATCTTATGCTCGTTTAAAGGTGCTGTATGTCATTTTTTTGACTGTACTAAAGCATAAAAATACCATAATATGTTTGCAGAGATTTAGGATTAGGTTCAAATACTTATTTATCCAAAAAACAATGCAACAACCAGTTATTCTACTTTGAAATGTGCGTTCCGTGTCAGAACGGTCTGCGTAATCCCGTCCACAGTCAATTTACCCAATAGTATTTCGGCACCCCAGGTTGCCAGATGGCGAAAAACACAGCGTATTGCAGCCACGGAAGCCAGCAAGCGAACTCGCCGATTCTACCTGACCTAAAAAAGCATTGTCAATAAAACATTGCAAACGGATACATTAGCTGATCAACTTACAGTGTAAAGCTCAGCGCTTTCTATTGTCAACTGCGCTCGTTCCTGTTGCGTGTCCTCAATCTGGCAACCAGCCTGAGTGTTGAGTCTGATGAGGAGAGGCGGAAGAAACAACTCCCTCCAATATTTTGAATTTGGACTGCAGTACCCATTTCAGCCACTAGCTGTCAATTTTACATACTGCACCTTTAAAGTTAATGTTTAAAACACTAGTTTAATAAATCTAATTGCACAGTTAAATGTAATCTTTAGCAATCTCAAAATGAACATCTATTTTTCGTTCTGTACATTATAATGTGATGCGGAAATACACTTGTAGCATTTAGTAAATAGACGTTGTTTGATTTATTTAGACAAAATAATGCAGAATTTTACTATCAGCCATTTATAAACTATTTCTGGCCTGTATTTTAATATTGGTGCATTGCAAATTTGAATCTAAACAAGGCAGGAAAAATAACAGGTCAGGGGTTTTCAGGCTGAAATGGGTGTTTTGCTACCCTCGAGGTTTAACCAAGCTGAGGTGAGACATTTCCATTACACAGAACAAATATGACATCCTCCTGTGTGCATGCGTGTGTGAAAATGATCACTACAGCCATTCCCAGAGGGCTCACACTGCGCGTGTAATCTGACAATGTGTGTGTACGCACGTGGTTGCGTATGTGTGTGTGTTTTTCTTCACATTGCATGTTCTCCTTACTGGAGCTCTTCACAAACACTCTCTCGATTCCATCGCCGACACTGCCAAAGTGGATTATGTAAAGGATTCCATGAGGTCTTTATTACCTGCTGTTATTCAACAAGCTTTACTGCTGTCTGACCTACAAAAACGACTCCATACCGCACAATACCATCTGCAAATAATCAGTATATCAGAAACCCAACGTGCTCTGCGTGATCTAACAAAACTCTATACTAGCGCTAAAAGACACTCTAAAGACACCATAGCCTACTGGAACACTAATTACATCAGCTCTGTAACAAGAGAGACATCCCGGGCATATTATATTTGGTGCAATTTAAAAGCTTGCTTGCACACAAGCTAATTCCAAATCAAGATAACGAGACAGAGCGATACAGGTCAAAGGTCAACATTACGAAGCAGGAGCGATAGATGAGATCCTCTGTACAGAGGTGTTAGGATGAGTGAGTTTAATGAGTGAGTCAAATAATAAAATGAAAAGAAGATAAGAATGTTTGATTTATAAAATAAAATATAAAGGAAATGTATTCTTAAGTAATGTCTTAAGTGAAATATAAACAGATATATACACTAGAACTGCTGTATTTAAAATAAAGGCAAATAAATATTAAATATTTTTCTCAATATCTGGAAGTTTACTTGAATACTTGATATTGCTGTTAGACACTTAATATATACATTTACATTAAAAAAATGTGTCAATAACATTGTTTTGTGATTTCCCCCCCCCCTCAAACCAGTTAAGCGCAAACAGCTGATTGACACTACACTGATACAAATACTAGGCTAACTCTAACTTAAAACCTAACCTTAGAATAGCATTGATAGCACATCCTGATAGCATTACTGTTTGTTGCAATCGGATCCATCAATGATTTCTGAAGTCTGAACTGAATCCAACTCACCATCAGCGTCCACTTCGTTGATCATGTCCTGGAGTTCGGCCTCCGTGGGGTTCTGACCGAGCGAACGCATCACTGTGCCCAGCTCTTTGGTTGTGATGGTACCGTCACCATCCTTATCAAACAAGGAGAAAGCCTCCTTAAACTCTGTAAGGGAATGGATGAAAACAACATTTATACCTCATATATATGCCCATTTGAAACTATTTTCACAAGAAAGATACATTTTCCTTAAGTGTCTGGCTGAATGAAGCGCAGGTGTGCTGATAGTAAGCAGCTACTATGACTTTCATCCTCGGCATGTCATTTCAGGGCATGTACAGAATACAAGCATACGGATTGGCTTACCAGCAATTTGCTCCTCTGTGAGTTGGTCAGCCTGGAAATAGAGAAGGAAAGAAAAATGATTAGATAACGGATGTCATAAACATAACTCATTTTATTTGTATTGTACACTTTACTGTGGAACTGAGCAAACACTAAAGGCACAAATGTCCTGTCATCAAGAAAAACAAGTCACAAAAGCAAGATCAAATCCACACCCACAGTCTAAAATATTTAAAAAAAGGAATAGAAGAGCTCGACCATAACATGAATAAGAAATAAATACTGCAGCATCATAAATGCTATTCATAAAGCTTTCTTAAAAAAAATAAACATCTACTTCATCTGCCGTCACTTCTTGGTATTGACACCCAAAGCTTCCACTTAGAAACTCAAGGTCCCAGATCAACCAATCAATTCCAGCATTCAAGACAAAATACCACTTTGACCACCAATTTAAAAACTAATGGTGAATATATATCTCCTTAAAGGTCACAACAAAAACAGTGTCTTAATGCTAATGCAACCTTTATGCCATCAAACTGAATATCGGTCAGGTCAGCCACCAGCCTCTTTGCTTTAGGTTCGCTTTTCCAGCCATCAGTTGTCTTTACATCTTGCCTATCCATTTTTACTGGTGCTTTCCTGGGTTTGACCTCAACGTTAGGGCTTTTCGATGAGGTCAGGCCTTCCACCACTCCTTGAACCATCACCAGTCCTTCTGCCAGACACTCGGCCCGCTTGGCGTTTTGTGTGCCCTGGCGCCTGACATCCCCTAACTCAGTCCTGCACTGCTGCAGACAGTTCTTCAAATCCTGTACATCTCGCACCACGCTGTCAATGCGGCTGTTGGTGGAGTCCACCAGCATCTGCAGGAATGACTTGTAGTTTCTCTCCTGTTGCTCGATCAGCTCTTTATAAAAGAACTGCTGCTGGTCAAAGAGATCGTAGACCATGGATAACGACACAGAGTTCTTCTCAGAGTAGAGGATGGGTCTCTTTGGAGGCATTCTGGTCTCTTTGAGCAGACGTTACCTGAAGCATTTAGCAGTGACTCTGGCTGATCAGGCTGAAGAACAACGGACCCCGAGAGAGATCACCTGACCCTTGAGGCCGATGTTATTGTACCAACCTCCTGGGCCGCATTGGGTATCGTACAGCAAGATATTGGGCCGTTTTTTGAGAAGCTTAATGTCAGCAGCTCACTACGGTTACAAAGCCGAGGGTCAGGGATCATTTACATTATTTGAGATTAGTCAAATGGGCGTCCCATCGGGTTACTCAAGCAAAGTATTCTGAGATAGACCCGCAGGTACACAGAGTGACAGCTAAATCAAAGAAGGGTATTAAGGCCTGTCTGTCAAAATCAAACGCCTCGTCACTTTACCTGCTCCTGTGGTCATCTCAGTTTACAGCCAGCTGTAGGTTTACATTTATATCTCTTTGACCATCTGAGTGGCATCACATCTCTGCTAATTGTGCCAACACCTCTTCGTCTGTGAACACAATGGCAGGTTTTACCTTTCCCTGCGTGGATGCATTCTCACCTGTCTCAATGTGCTTGTGATCAAATGTATTTTTCTCACCCCGTCTCACACTAAGGGTCCTGTTAGCCTGAGGGTTATGGAAATTTTGGGCTGCTAGCAGGAAAATTTAGTTCAAATTCAGGTAGGGACAAACTATGACCTGGAGAGTTACAAAGGTCTCTTCCTGCCCTATTATTCATGACTATGCTGTTGTGCAAGGGATCTCGGCACATGTTGTTCCAATTAGTGTGCTGTCCCTAACTCCCTTAAAATGTAACCTAAATATGAACATACATCCTTTACCCTTAAACCCTTGGCTAGTAAAAACAACACATCTTTTCTTCTATATTGTGACTTACATTAAGGTTGAAAATTATATATATATATATATAAAAAAAAAAAAAGTTGCTCAGGGTTCATTGGTTTTTGATTGGATGGAGATCTGAATGTGAGCTTGGGGTCAATTGTAAGAAAGGGGTGGGGTTTATGAGGATGACCTGATTGAAGAAGTCCCGCATGTCACCAGAGAAATCTATCATTTTCACAGGAAGATCAGGAGTTTCTGAATAAATTATGAGGGTACAAAAAAGAAAAAGAAAAGAAACCTAGAAACACATGCATGGACGAATTGTTTTATTTTCTAATATAAAGTGCATTTAAAAAATAAAGTGTGAATTATTTCATGACGACTTTAACAACAAACTTTGTTGTCAAAAATTGTGATGTGTGCAAGAGTGATGATTCCTCTCTATCCTTGGTTGCACCAACAGTATTCCTGCAAAGCTCTGCAAAAAAAGCTCTGCTAGCTTTAATTCATCTGATGAGGCAATTCTTTTAAAGTCAACATGAAGCAAAAAAATTGTAATCGTCTTTTATTCCCTATCGTAACGTATTTATCAGAGTAATATGGCTTGTTAAGAGAGAAAATAATGTAGGGTTGAACTTGATTTTGTCCATCGGAAATTGACTGGACTTTTCTTGTTTGGTAATTGCTGCGATTGTACCATTTTTGAATTTGACTGTAGAAACATTCGAAACCGCGTCAGAAAGCCTTCTCAATGGCGCATGAGATGCGATGATGCAAGTTGTTTTTGTGTTTTAATGTTTTTGTTAGACTAAATGTAACTAAATGTGGCACTGCTGCGTTGTTCACTCAAAACATTGCAGAAATAGAGAATCTCAACGCAGTTAAGAGCGGTCAAAACCGTAACCAAGTCGTTCACCCAGAACTCCTTTTATGTGCTGCTTTTTTTAGTTTTCTATGTAAACATGCACTAGACTGACATCGTTGACCGTTGAACTTGCGTCTCGCACAAGAAGCCTGTATGTTTAGAAAGCCATGTAAAGTAAAAAAAAAAGAAGAAGTTAAACTTTTAAAATACGTCTCAAGACTTTGTGGGCTTTTTTCCCCCCATTCCACTGCATCTCATGTTTAAACGCAAAAACTACCCTGTGATCGGCGCTTTGGCTCTTTCCATTAAACTGCATAAATTCATGCTGTTTTGTTCATAATTGTTTATCCAATTTACAAAATTATATTTGCCTTAAAATTTAATAGAATTTGAATATTAGTAATATACAAGTAAAAAAATTTTTTTCGTTTTTCAGCAATTATGGCAGCCCTAGTTGCTGGAGGGCGGGGATTGAAACTCGTCTGGCACTTGGACAACTTCATTGCCCAGCAATGGCGCTGGTATACATCGGCAATATTCTCTCTATAAAAAGAGAGAGAGAAAAAGTCACACAAAAAAAGAAAAGTAATTGTCAACTTTAATTACGTTTTGACTTTAATGAATAGCCTAGTTAAAAAAATAGTTACTGGTTTGAATCACTCAGAAACATAGCTCTATAATTTATAGCATTATTAGAGAGGGAATGGACATTATATTTAAATGTAGATTAAATATACCAAAATTAATCTGAATCAAATCAAATTTAATCAAAACTAATAAGGAAATCTGTAAAAATATTCACATTAGTGTTCATCTAATAAACATTTCAACAACTTGAAGCTTTCAGCAACCAATAAAAGTGTAGAACTCTTATGCAGATTTCCCCCCGGAATATGCATGTCCACAGATTCCCCATTGGCCCTGCCCATAAAGAATAATTTCTTCTCTCAAGCTGATGGGAGGGGAGAACAAGATCCTGCACCTCTATTGGAAACCTTCCAGGCTATTTGCCATCCAGCAAGGCTTCAAACATTGCACACCACTGCCAGGAATTTGGCCTGGATCTGAAACGCTGCGCAACGTTGCCTGGAATCTGGCCTTGATTTACGAGCCGCCAAGCGGCAGGAGCAGCTGAGAAAAGGCTGGCCTGGCGCTCAGGACGACCAGTGTACGATAATGACTGTGGTATTGCCACTTTCACACCATGTAAATGGGAGTCCCCGAGGCCCTGAACCATCCCGCCGCCACACTGATGCTCTACCGAGTCTAGTTCCAGTAACTGTCTTTATGCACATAACAAATACCAATATACCCACAACTTAGCACCCAAGACAGGAAGATGGCTTAATACAAACTCACGACCACAACTGTGAAGGCTGCTTCCTTATGAGCCTTCCTTATGTGTGCCGTAAAGACAGCGAGCCATGAATTAGCCATACTTTTAAGGCTAATCTGTCCATTTTAGTTACAAGGTTTCCCAATAAATTCTTTAGGATAAGCGAGTTAGAGTTTTAATCCAGTTCTGAACACTGGACAGCTGGTTAGCTCTTACACAGTAAAAGACTGTAGTTATTGTTCTAGCATTCAAGCAGTTCAGCATGGCCGTCATTTCAGAGGTACACCCCAAAAAAATATAAAGAAGCGCAGACTGTTTCTAGACTGTTTTACATGATGAGTGAAAAAGAAAAAAAAAAATCATTATTTTCCCCACAAGTACCCAATGAATCTAATGGCACAGTTGCCTGTACAGGCAGCACAATGAAATTAGATCTGCAACAGGGTCAGAAAGATCATGAAGACGCAACCAGGGAGGAAACGGACACCTCAGACACCTCTCAGCAACTAACCATTCATAGTTCATCAAAGAACTGAGATAATTCTCAACAAACAGCACAGGCTTAAATAGCACCCAGAATTTGATTCATTTATTTTTAACACTGAGCCTTCTGGCAGCATGCTGTGTAGAAGCTGAAACAGAAACGTTTGTATGGACTCATTGAATCAGTATTGACTTTTGTTGAACTCACTCGGGACATTCTTTCCATGCTTCACGAACAATGTTTGCTTTCTTGAGCTAAAATGCACCATTTAAACAAAGGTTTGTTTATTTTCTCATTTGGTATACAGCCATATGATTTATGCACTCCATTTCAAGCTCTTATGAGAAAATAAGATCAAGTCCAGACCACAGATAACAAACAGACCTGTTGCATTAACACGTTAATACAGCACAAAATAAATCAAATATGTTTGTGGCAATTTCTGCCAACCTAAACCAATGAATAAAGCCAATGTGCAATTCTAACCCTGCTTAGATCTGAAAGTTAAAAAGCTCAATAAAAAAGCAGCTGAGATAAATAACAAGGTCACATATGCATGTCATAATGCCTTATCTTAAAAATTGAAACACTGACCATCTACAGCCAACACACCTTGCATGACAACTGCTTAATAGATCTAATTAATTTCATTACACTGGACATTTAAAGAAATATTTCAATCAAATATTGAACTTTTGCCATCATTTATGACGACTTCTCTTCTTCTATGGAGCACAAAAGGAGATGTTGAGAGCCCCAGTCACCGTTCACTTTCATTGCATCTTTTTCAACACAATGAAAGTGAATGGCGACGGAGGCAGTAATTCTAACATCTCCTTTTGTGCTACAGGTAAGAAAAAGTCATACGGGTTTGCATTATAACGACATAAGGGCGAGCAAATGATGATTTAATTTTCATTTTTTAGGAGAATTAATCCTTTAAGGTCTTTCCATGCTCTCTATTAAGACTGGCCTGATTTGTCCAGGCGCTGTCAATTATGTCTAGCAAAAATCATTTGCCAAAGCAAATATTGTCTCATACACGCCAAATATGAAGGCAAGCACAATGTGTTTCTATTTAATAGGAGGTGAGCACTGATCATCTGTCTGCTGCTGTCCAGCACATCACACCATAATAAAACGCATATGTCACATTTCCTGCCGCACTATGACATCAATAACACTGCAACACGTTCAAAGTAATAAACAGACGCAACCATCTCTTGCGAAGTGCATTGAAATACAGAACATATTCTAATGCATATTAAATTAAATTTGCTGTTGCACGAGCGCAAAACGCAGCAGTGGCAAGCAAGCAAGCAGGTGGTTAACGTTAGTCGTTTCTGCATATTAATCGCAAAGCGTTAAATATATGAAAGATTATCACCGTTTCATAAACGAGTAATGCATGATAAAAGCCTATACGTACCATATCTGTGGTTGGAGAGTAGGCTAGGTTTGTAAATCTACACTAGACTGCAGCGATGCTCCGCTCTCAGTTGAAAGCTCCACCGTGCGACTGTCGCTCGCAGAGTATTGAAGGTGATCCGGTTCTATATACATCGGTGTATTCCTCCGCCGTACTGACCCCTATCACTCACTTCCGCATAGTGCAGTCACAAGCCCCGCCCATCTAATTATCATAACCACCTCAGTCCCGAGAAGGGAAAGTGTTTAGGTATAAGAAAAAAAAGTCTCTACAAGTGAAATGCAATAATTCTATTTGGAGAAATGTATTATATATTCCGGCACTTAGGTACATGGAATCTGACATTTTCTGGTAGGTCTAAATGAAAATGTTATGGAGTTTCAGCACTGTATCAAGAAAACAAACAACATATTTACATTCTACTGCATGTAGGCCTAATTTTTATTTTTATTTTAATGAAAACCAACAGGTTTATTAGAATAGTAATATATTATATTACTTAATTATATTAGGCTACTCAAAATATATGATTAATAATTTAAGTTTAGTACCCTATTTAGTAGGCTATTTTCTCATAAAATTATTTCAATATTAAAAGCACGCAATACAGATCAATAGTGTATATTTGATATGTAATTATTTATTGAAGCACTTTACACACTGTTATTGTATAATAAGTAATATGAGCACTGCGGGAAAGAAATATTCATCTCACTCACAAAGGTTATCGTACACTTCATTATTGTAATAACAATGCGCAAATATATATATTTTTTAAATATGGGATTATTTACAAACATATTTCTCACAGCGTGCGTTCTCACATGCTGATAATTCTGATTTAATTTCTAAGCAGACCCAAATCTTCCCACAAATGACCAATCAATGTTTTCTATGAGTTATGTAGAGACAGAAGTTGACCTAACTAAAATCTAAAGTAAATTAATCCAGTATACATTTGTAATGAGGAGGAAAACACCTGCAGGAATAGTTGCATAGGCAACAAGCTTATGGCAAAATGTAGGCAACAGCAAGAGTAAACACATTCAACATTGACAAAACTTCTAGAATTAGTTTTGTGTGTGTGTGTGTGTGTGTGTGTGTGTGTGTGTGTGTGTGTGTGTGTGTGTGTGTGTGTGTGTGTGTGTGTGTGTGTGTGTGTGTTAATGAAGACCTTTTTAAGTGAAATTAGGTGAAAAATATTCTTATTAATAGTTGAAAACGTATTCCACTGGTTTCAATTAATTTATTAATTTAAATAATTCCCAGTGAACAGCTAGCCTACATTTGAAAACGAAATGTTCATTGATAAGGAGTAAATAAAACGTGGAAATAATGATAGGTTATATTAATATAATATTATAAATAACAACATTTTTGAATACACTTAGCTTTACATAATAGCATCACCCATTATTAAATCACAGATTCTATATATAAAAAATAAGGACATGTCGATAACCAGTAAAATTAATTTATTATGGCCACATTACTATAAATGGTCTAAGAACTCTTTACATCTTGAGGGACTACTTCTCAAAAAGGCACTAGTTTCTTTCGTCGGAATATTACTTATTGCGTCAAGTTCAGTGCCTTTGTTGACGCTAGAGAGATTTCGACTCAGCATGTCACAGCTTTTATGATTGGCCAGCTGAGACCCGCAATCCGCTCGTGACTGTAACAGAGTCTCTGATTGGTTACGTTAGACCTGCAATGCGTCAAGCCATTGCGCTCTGTGTGTCCCGGATCACGCAGCACTGGAACCGGCGGGCCAACAAGCCCATCGGTTAGACAAGACAGGGCTGATTCAATTTCTCTCCCGCGATCAGATCTCATAATATACTCACCGTGAGCCTTCTTTACTTCAAGAAAGTTAAGGTTTAATTGAGAAAAGCTGTGGTAAGCACAGACTGCTGTCCACTTTGTATAAACCGATTTGGACAATAAATAACTCTTTAAACTGGATGAAATTAAGGTTGCGACAACGGAGATAAATACGTAACGTTACATGTATCCGTTATGATAAGAATGAAAGAATAACACTTATTTTAGGAGGACCAAACATTTGCTAAATAAATGCAGAAAACTGTTACTATAATAAACAAACTTCTGTTCTTGTATTTAACTTAACGGTAAAACAAAAGTGCGTTTCCTTATCGCCATGGAAAACATTTCCCCAAAAAATTAATTATCAGAAATCTAAACGAGACTCGATTTTTGAGCGATTTCCTGATAAGTTAACTGTTAATCATCTCACTGATTAATTTAATCCAGAACCGTTTCTTTCGAACCCGATTCGTAATTTGGATGATGAAGAATATTAAGATTATTGTATTTGGGTGATTTTAACTGACAAGGAGTTTACTATAATAGCAGAAATGTTACAAATTAATTAAAATGGAAATATGTTTACCGTAATATGACTTAAAAATTAAATATGAAATATGACATAGGCTATATTGTGTGACATTTTTTACCAACACGCGCGAGAAGTAACGTAGACTTGGCATTTATAGATAGCATTTTATTAAAACATGCAAAAAAGATTATCTTTAGTATTGTTTGCAAATTGAATCATTGTAATATATATATGTATATATTTAGAGCAACAAAAATATATATATATACATATGTATATGTGCTCTAAATGAGCTGAATCAAGGCTGAAAGTATGTTGTAATAATGTCATGACAAAATAATTGCTGAATAATTTTTATTGTTCGAAAGAACCGATTCGCATAAATGAGTCGGACTTCTCACATGACTTCTCATCACTGCATGCGTTCCTGCTAGGTCGCAGACTGATGACGCAATCGGCGCGCGTCTGTTTTGAACTGAATGAAGCAACATGGCTCTGTTTCCGTCCTGCGCTGGACTGTCAGGCATTAACAGCTCTGCTGAGGATAGAGGTAAGCTCTCTGGCCAGCTTCAAGTCTTCATACAAGATTAGGCCAGGTGCACTTGATGGTGCATTATTGAAAGATAACCTGTGAACAAAACCTAACATTTGTGCTGATTATTCTACAACTGCTGCTTGATTTACTATAACGTTGTGCAACTACATTACAGTTGATCAACAGTAATACTATTTAGTAGCCATTATATTAGATTCTAATTATAGAATCATCTGTAGTAGTAGTATTACTTCTAGATCAGTGATTTGTGGTGATTCGGTTGGAATATAAGTTACTGCATTGAACTGAATCCTTTATGAAGCATCTTTGCTCCTCAATACGGTGTCACTTAGATTATTATAAAATGTAAATCATTTCAAGCATAAAACATGCATCATTTTAAGAATAAAATTGTCTACTGTTTTATTTTAGTAGTTAATAAGTAAACTAAGTTTTTACTTTTTCTGAAAACAATGTTGCCTGTGCAAAAGGGCCTTCGTGTCTCAGTGATATTCGTGTGCCTGGATATGGCCAGGCAGCCAGGGTACATTATACCAATGTAAGTGTATGGGATATTTCACGTTTTGTTGATTTCCAGGCAAAAACACACCTGTTATCAAGAAGTCGCATGATTAAAGTGTCATTCGTCTCCATACACAAACATTCTGGACAAGTTACACAGCAAAGTTTAATGCATAGGGTTTGTTCAAAGTGAGCAATAGATTGAATGATGTTTACAAGCACCGCTAGAAATCGCACATATTATGCACAAACAAATGATCTTGTATGCTAAAAACACGACCTTATGGATTTGGCTATAGTTCAACACAATGTAATCAGTCAGCCATTCCGTATGAGTGGTTCCTTTGAGCATTTAGCTAGATGAAGATGCACATCCCAACTAATCAATATCAAATTATTGGGAAAGGACCATTCTCACATTGAGTACAGTAGAAAAGAACAAACTGCTCTTGCATGCAGATCACCTTTGCTGCCGTGGGGGATTTGTGCAGAATATCGGCCAGGTCAGCAATGCATCTGGCTCCTTCCTAGGCTGTCCACAGAGTAACAGATAGCATCATGCTTCTGTCCTTCTCACTGCTTAAGGGAATCAACTCCCTTTAACTGACAGGTTTTTTTGCGTGTGAATCACATCAGATGCACTCCTCTGAGTTTTCACTTCATTTGGACTGGCTGTCTGTCATGATTGACTGATTTATTCAGTTCTTAAGAGGCCGGCAGAGCTAATTTGGTTTGACTGAATGTTTCTTCTCTCAGCTCCAGCAGATCTAGAATGGCTGAGTAATCAGAGCTTCAACAGAGAAGGTGCTTTGAAGACTCACCAGCGTGCCACAGACCGAGTGCAAGCAGAGGAACCAGCAAGGTCATCTGATCGTTATTGACTCAATAAATTCACTTTATCACCTGTGTGGAACTTAATGTGTGATTTAAAGAACTTGCATAATTGAAATCAAACAACTGACATATCACCTTTTGTAAATCTTGTTAAAATACAATAAAAAAGTAATTTTAATTTAACTTCAACCAAAGCTGAAGCTTGGCTAAATATTTAATTGTCCTTCCCACATTAAAATGTCATGGACAAGTATAGTAATCTGTACATATATAATGTTTCTTTTAATGGCTGTTTAAGCTTCATAACTATGTATGTGTGTACAGTAATATAGTACTATATGCCTGTTATAGACCAGGCTTGAAATGTACACATACACGCATTTAAACACACTATTGTATTAACTTTCTTGTTAAAAAGTGTCTGTTTATCAGAGAGGATAACTTCCTTTTTTTTTTACGTCTATTCAGTGAGCAGAAGCGTAAAGAGAGTGAAGATAGCCATGGCAGATCGAAGAAGAGAAAGAAAAAGAAGAAGAAAAAACACAAGAAGAGGAGCAGAGATAATTCGGAGAGCAGTGGTTCTGAATCCGACACCATTTACCCCAGCGACCTGCTCAAAAAGGACAATGCTGACAGGTGTGTTCATAGAAAAATTCTGTCATGTACTCCCCTTACTTTCTTACATTAAGCATCAAAGTAGACTTTAGCAGAATGAATATGCAGCTCTTTTCTAGACAACAGAAGCAGGATGTGTGTCTTTTTGTGCAAAATCTTAGTGAATTCCCTTCAAGGGTTGTTCTGTTTGCATTGTTTTAGAACTTTTCAATATACAAAACTTCAACCACATTTCTAGACAGTCTATTCAAGACTCTTTTAACCCTGAATTTGTAATTATTGGTGTGTGTGTGTGTGTGTGTTTTTTTTTTATGTCCTTGTCTTTCATCCTTTTGGCTGCAGAGAGGAAGCTCAGGTTCGGGTGAGCGAGACCTTTATGTGGCTGGATGACCTCCAGACCCCCACTGACTCCCCCTTCTGTATCGACAGGAGAGCTGACCGTGCCAACTGGGAATACAAATCCCTTTATAGAGGAGACATAGCCAGGTAACTTTACTCACCATCTCTGTGTGTCTGTCTGTCTGTCTCACACATAGGTGCTCTCCTCTTTCATTCTTTCTGTTTGGCAGCAGCAGCAGGTGCCAGACTCTCCATAATCCAGGGAAGCACTGTGACTGTGTGTATGAGAGGGCTGCAGTGTGTATTGTGCTCATGCAAAGAGACTTTCAACTGCTTTTAGAACCCAAACTTCTGTGTGCAGAGACCCTTTGAAATCCACATGACATCGTCTGCATGTGCAAATCCAAAAGCCCTTTTTGGCTTCTCTTCTTTTTCTCTCTCTCTCTCTCTCTCTGCAATTTTCTGCAATGAATTCACCAATTAACAGACTTTGAACAAAAATGAAACTTAAAAAAAAAAAATTAAATGTGATATTTGCAGAAAAAAAAAAACCATCTACATGTGGACAAGAAACTCTTCTTGTTTATACACACACGTTTCTTGTGTGCATGGCATGCAAAAGGGTTTTCCCTGCGAATATCTTCTAAATTGAATTGTGTATTCTTTTAAAAAGTTATTTTGTAATTAATCTGAAAGTTTAAGTACGTGGAGTGTGTTTACATTCACATCTTACACCAATTATGCTTAATAGCTTGCTATATGTGAGGTTATGTAAACATCTTTAACAGTTTTTTTTTTTAATGGCTTGAGTAAAACCTAGATTTTTTTACATTTGACATTTATTCATTTAGTCCACGCTTTTATCAAAAGCGATTTACAATTAAGGAATTCAACAAGTGATTAATCTTAAAGAGGCAATAAACATATGCCCCTGGTTTCACAGACAAGGCTTAAGATAGTCTCAGACTAAAATGTTTGAGCTGTTTTAACTGAAAGCAACTTGCACTGGCATATCTTAAAGGGAACCTATTAGTCAAAATTCACTTTTATAAGATGTTTGAATACCGATATGTGTGTCCGCAGTGTGTGAGAACAATCAGCCTACAATGGTAAAAAAATCTACTCGTATAAAAAAATAATTCTTTAAAATAATTCAAAAGCAGTCTCTTCAAACGAGCTGATTCAGATTCGAGTCCTGCCCGTTCCACAGATGATTAAATTGCAGCTTAATTTTCATTTCAGTGCTTCTAACTCTAAAGCTGTAAGTGGGTTAGGAATAGGATTTCAAGTGATTTAAAAAAAAAGGACAAAAAAGAGAATCGCATACCCCAGCTTTAAGTGTTCACAGAGGCTTTTTACCTATTCCCCCAGTTTTAGTATGCTGGTAAACATCTTTACTGGTAATCTGTTAATGTGCACATGTCTGTTTACGTTTTGGTGTCATAGCCTGGAAAAATTGAAGTTAAATTCCATTTTCTTGCATTATTTATGAGCTATTTTTTCATAGGTTTTGATAGTTATCAATGTAAATGCACTCACTGCAGCTATAGTTAAAGTTCGGCACCCCTGCTCTTCAGAAGTGTCATTCTGGATATTATTTACTCCAGTGTTCTGGCACTGCTGGCTTTAGTGCAGGGTTTATTAGCTGCTCAGAGGCAACAAATCTCACGCCTGGCAGTTCTCCAGCTTCTATCAGCTATAATCTGGTGTCAAAGCTGCCATCTGTAACTTAAGAGACTACAATCAATACTCACATTCTCTCTCACCGTCCCTCTCTCCCGACACCCCTCTCTCATACAGATGCCCCATACACACTGCTCTAAAGCTGATCGGTATCATGCACAAAGAGAGTGTGTTTTACCGAGGTGCACCCCAGAACTCTTTTCTTGAGAAGGTCAAGTGCTGCTTCGAAGAAGATATCCCTAGTCTTCGATCTCTTTCCTTCACATTCTCAAGTTATCTTATACTCCCTCAGTCACCTGCCAACTCCTGTTTTTACTTCGTCCTTCATCTGTCAGCTGGCCCAGATGGAATCTAAATCTTTCTTCATGTTTTCAGCACTGATTTTAGGGGGAGAGTGTAGAGGTACTCCACCAATTTAATTCAAACTTTTTCTTGTTGGTTTTCTTATGTTAACTTCTGCTTTTCAGGTATAAGAGGAAAGGAGACTCATGCCTAGGTTTGGACTTTAGGAGGCATGGTGTAAACTGGGCCGACAGCGGCCCAGAAAAGAAGCGGGTGGTCAAGAAACCTGAGCGCTATTTCTGTCCTTCCACCCTTCAGCGTCTCCGGTCAGATGGTCTGCCGGCTTTGCCCAGACTCTCTGAGGGTAGTGCCGCCACCTCTGATTCCTACATCAAACTCCCAGCCTGCACTGAAGAGCAGGGCTCTTCCACACAGGCACCGGTATCATGGGTCAATCCGCTCGGCATCTATGACTCTGGAACCTCTCTGTGGTTGGAGGGCAAGGGTCAACCGGAGGTCAAGGGAGATCAGCAGGCCGTTAAGGTTCAAGGAAGCAGCAGCTCCCTTCTGAGCGCACGGGTGGAGGAGTTTAACAGGAAGCTACGGGAGAATCCTACAGACATCCAGATGTGGCTGGACTTCGTACACTTCCAGGTAGGCCTCCAGAGATTAAATGGACCAGTTTAATAGTTTCCTTTAAGTTTTTACCCATCTTACAAATCTCTCTTTTTTTCTCTGATCAGGATGAGCTGGCCTTCGGTTCTTTCTCTGCTGACAGTGACGGCGACAGTGATATGAGAAAGATGTCTATTCGTGCTGTGCTGGAGAAGAAGCTGTCCATAGTGGACAGGGCGGTGGAAAGTAACCCTACCAACGTGGACCTGAAACTGGAGAAACTCTGCTTGTGCAAGGAACTATGGGAGCCTGCCGTCCTGCAGAAAGAGTGGAAGAAACTAGTGTTTGTCCATCCAAACAGTGCCCCTTTATGGAGGAAGTACCTCCTCTTCACACAGAGTCATTTCAGCACTTTCTCAGTGTCAAAGGTCAACGGCGTATTCGGAAAATGTCTTAGCACGCTCAGTGCAGTCCAGGATGGCAGTATGGTGTCTCACCCTCCACTTCCAGGCACACAGGAAGGCCTCTTGGGTACAGTGATATTTTTTACTTGTAAATTGTAGATACTTGCCAAATGTATCATTTTTAGACTGTCCAGATTTTCCACCACGGTCTTCCTAATGTCTCCTAGTGTACTCAGATCATTTTTGCATTGTCATAGTTTGGGTTTTATTTCTTTTTGCATCCGTGTTTTTATTTTTATTTCTCCATGTTGCTGTGACAGCAGTCGGGTGGAAATTGTAAACTTGTTTTGATTACATGCATAAATATTTGTAGAGTTAAGCAGCTCATGTACAATTTGTGCAAGCGTACATTTTGGAGTACGTTTGGGCTGTGTGTGTGTGTGTGTGTGTGTGTGTGTGTGTGTGTGTGTGTGTGTGTGTGTGTGTGTGTGTGTGTGTGTGTGTGTGTGTGTGTGTGTGTGTGTGTGTGTGTGTGTGTGTGTGTGTGTGTGTGTGTGTGTGTGTGTGTGTGTGTGTGTGTGTGTGTGTGTGTGTGTGTGTGTGTGTGTGTGTGTGTGTGTGTGTGTGTGTGTGTGTGTGTGTGTGTGTGTGTGTGTGTGTGTGTGTGTGTGTGTGTGTGTGTGTGTGTGTGTGTGTGTGTGTGTGTGTGTGTGTGTGTGTGTGTGTGTGTGTGTGTGTGTGTGGCAGGGATCGACTGGCAGGCAACAGTAAAAGGTGATGATGTGGTGTTTTTGAGGTGGATTGGCATGTTGTTTGTCAGCTAGTTTAGAGGGTGTATTGTGTGGGTCTGTTTAGAGAGAGACAGACAGTGAGTCATAACACAAACATCACTGTCCTGGGTTTCCCCGCACTGGGATTCGCTGAAATGAACAGCCATTAAAGTGTGTGTGTGTGTGATCAGATTTTGAGCCAGACCCCTTGCTGTTCTGTGCTCTCTATCACTGGATTCTCAATTAGCCTAATTAAACAATTACCTCGATAGGTCGGGCCAATGTGCTGCCTTTATCTGGATCAGCACTCCCAGGGCCCACGTTTGCTGAGCTGAAATTTACACTCATACTATGCAATTAATTTTACACAGATTGGACCAGACTGATTATAATGTCTATAGTGCAATACAAATAAAGGTCTGACATTGTTATTGCAATGTGAGGGGCCAATGTTGAATACTAAGAGCACATCTGAGGTTCTGAAATTAGTTGAAGGGATAGTTTATCCAGAAAACTACTTTTATTTTTATTTTTTACTAACCCTCATAATGTTCTCCTTTCTAAGTTTCTTGGTTAAAAATAAATAAATAAATGCAGCCTTGGAACAGCATTAGGATGACTGATAGATTATGTGTTTGGGTAAATTATTCCTCGAAGGTAACAGCTCTGTGACTCTGTGCTTCCCTCTTGTGTTCAGAAGTGGCAGTGCAGTATTAAGTATTTCAGTGTTGTTTTTAGGTTAAATCTTCATTTGATTTATATTTATTCTCATTTCTGGTATATATTTAATATCCACGATCAGAATTCAAGTCAAACAAAGTACTCTCTCTTTTCTGGCAGATATCTTTCTACAGCAGTGCCATTTCCTGCGGCAAGCAGGTCACACAGAGAAAGCTGTGTGTCTCTTCCAAGCCCTGCTGGACTTCACTTTCTTCAAGCCAGACAGTGTGAAAGATCTGCCCACTAGACAGCAGGTATACAAACAAATACAAACGCTTTAAACCCTGTTGTAAAAGTTGTGTCCTTTAATTAATTTACTTTGAAGCACTGTCGCTACAGCCATACAATTTAAGATGAACGTCTTTGACATTCTTCATTCTGTTTCATTCGATTGCGCTCTGTCTCATTGTTTATGAACGCATGTCAGCACCCTCTAAAAAACATGTCATGTTGGGGTCAGGTTGAAACCCATGGAATTATACTGGTCTTCCTTAAAACAGAATAGTCAAGTAATTTTTCAGGCAACCCACCAACTCAAAATATGTAACCGTTTTTACTGTGCAGTGAAACTGTAACTGTAGTCCATTTAAGATTAACATGATATCTGTGGTAAAAATATTTAACAATTTTAAAGTATATACAACAAGGCATAATTATATATACTATATTGTATATATACTATACAGGAAGAGGTGTTAATGTGAAACTGTGGTTGTTCTGGCCTCTTCGTTTCGGTCACAGGATTTGCTGAAGAGGCATATTCACATGCACTGTTGCTTTTTAAAACAAACTTTTTCTTTAACAGCAGAAAAATCTGTCCTGTCAACAGCCACATACACATTATGCTGAGCAAGACCTAAAGAGTCCTAGAAAGTCAGATCGTGCCCTGTCCAAGACACTTTCAACATGACCTTGATAGGCTCAGAAGCTGATTGTTGGTGATTATTAAAAACGTGATATGCATTTAAGTCTGTGATTGATTGCTCCTATTATACCCCTCACATTCTTACTCATGGTAAGTAACTGTGAAACTTTGTTTCTTTGCATTTCTTATCCTTAAACTTTAGGAGATATCAATTAGTGACATGCACATCACTGTTGCATTAATCATCCTGTCATCCTGTGATTGGGTTACCACTCCTGGTGTCTTTCTCTGATTGGCTGAGCAAGTTCTTGGTGCTGGTAGAGTTTGGTAATGCAGAATGAGGTAGTTTTGGCACTTAGGCCTGGTTTCACAGACAGCTTATTAGGCCTTAGTTTAATTAGGACATTTAAGGAGCTTTTATAAACATGCCTTTAAAAATACGTTACTGTTGCCGTGCATCTTGAGACAAAACAAAGGCACTGACATATTTTAAGATATGTCAGTGTAAGTTGCTTTCAGTTAAAACTGCTCAAACATGCATTTTATTTCGGGACTAGCTTAAAGGGTTAGTGCACCCTAAAATGAAAATTCTGTCATTAATTGCACACCTTTATGTCATTCCAAACCCGTAAGAACTTCGTTAATCTTTGGAACACCAATTAAGATATTTTTGATGAAATTTCTGAACCACCCATAGGCAGCAATATCTTCATATCGAAGATGAATGAGGGTTTAGAACGATATGAGGGTGAGTAATTAATTCACAATTCATTTTTAGGTGAACTAACCCTTTAAGCCTTTTCTGTGAAACCAGGGGATAGTGTGATAACTGCAAATGAAATGAGACTTCACCATTCAGCTGAGTACACACTTTACGGCACTTTTATGTGAATGAGAGTCGTACTGCTAGTGATTCTACAAATGGATTGGTCAGTGAAAACCAGGAAATCTCAGTATTTTAAAACCCAAGACTGGAAAAGGCATGAACCTATTATAGCAAATTTAGATTTTCTATATATGCTTAGCTCTAAATATTTCATAAAGAAAGGGTATTGATTCTATAAAAACATGAATGGAAAAAACATGAATGGAAAAATCATGAAAATCTATTGGTCTAAATGTGTGGAAATTTTATGGATTGTTAGCTTTTATTTGTTGTCCTACTTGTGTTTTTTAGGATATTTATAATCTTTTCTTAGGATATTTATAATCTTTTCTATTTCTTTGTGTCCAGGTGGAATTTTTTGAGCCATTTTGGGACAGTGGAGAGCCCAGGATAGGGGAGCGGGGGGCTCGGGGATGGAATGCTTGGATGCTTCAGCAGGAGAGAGGAGGATGGGTGATTCCACCTGAGCCAGGTGTTCTAACCAAACACAGTACACACACACTCACACAGATGTAGATAATTGCCAATGTACTACCGGTATATAATGTAGCTGCTGGCATTTGGTTCAAAGGCATATTTAAGTTTGGTATTTCTGATTACACAGACATGGGTAATAGTGAATGCTTGTCACATCATGGGATAAAGATAAAAACATAAGGAGTTGTCCAAGTTTTTTTTTTTCAGAATTGATGCACAATTACAAGAAATCAAAGTGTTTTAATCGATTCTGAGAGCTAACATTACAGTGAACTTTATGGCTTGCAGATGATGAAGATGAAGAAGAGCAGGAGGACTCGGAGATCAAAGACAAGACCAGGCCTAAATGGCAGATCTGGTTAGAAGTAGAGACGTCCCGTGAGGCAAACAACTGGTTGCCATGGAGACCAGATAAAACCAAGGGCCAATCAGAAGAGGACTGCGAGGACCCCGACAGGCAGGTGCGACTTTTGTTGACAACCCGATGAGTTGGCCCAAATTAAATCTGCAGATGGTTTTGCATTTTTGTTGAGGGAAATTTCTGCAAAATGTATTTTATATGCTCAACAACACTGTTTTTGTTTAATGCAGTCAATATTAGCCAAAATATTTGCAAGATGTTATGAATGTTCTAATTGTGCATAAATCTCTCCGTCCATGCAGGTATTGTTTGATGATATCGGGCCATCTGTGATTCGTGTGGACAGACCAGATCTCCAGCTGCAGGTGATCCTGTCCTTCCTGCAGTTCCTAGGTCTGCCTGGACCTTCAGGAAGGTTTTCTACAACCTCTTCCTCAAACATTCTACTGGACGATCTCGCCTTCCTTGAAGAGGGCCCAGACCAGGAGCGACCTCTGACCTCTTATGACCTCCCAATGGCTGGGATCTGTGCAGTGGGTCACATGACATTTCTGAGTGACTGCAGGAGGCAGGCAGGGCTGTGTAAGGCAGGGGAGGAGTTTCTCCAGAACGTTCTACATCAAACTCTCCCGCTCGTTTCTTCACAGGATCAAGCTGCTATTACTCTCTGCTGGCTGCAGTATGAGAAACTCAAGGTTTGTGTGTGTGAGAAAGAAAAATATGATTAACCGTTTTTGCATTCATAGATATTTCTCATTATACAATCTCAGAAAGAATTGACAGTCATATTACATGCAAAAAAAACTATACATTTTAACATTATTTTCATAATAATTATTATCATGATAATAATTAATTTATCATAATTATAAAAAAAATCATGACCATTAAAAAACCTATAATATATATGTTATCATAATCATGTGATTAGTTTGAAGTATATGAATATACTGTATATTAGTGTAACATTAATGACATTAATCAAACAACAAAAGACAGAAAATGCACTCGCTATTGCTGACTGACAAACAAAGACAAAAGTTCTGTGTGTTCGTATTCTTTAGCCTGTTGATTTTTGTTCATGGTATTCAGCTACAATGAAATGGTTTGAAATAAGACTTCTAAGATCTAAGTTTTTGTTTGTGGAATCAAAATTAGGTATCGATAAGAACTGGAATCGATAAACGGAATCAGAATCGTTAAAATTCAAATGATACTCAACCCTAGATGATGTGGATCCGACACGTATCCCATTTTCTCACAACTCTTTACATTCATTTAACACTTTTTAATTAATTTGAGACTGTTAACGAGGATACTTGACAAAACGGGAATTTTGACATAATTTCCTGTTTTTGGCCATTCATGCACGAAAGAGAACTTGATGCGGCACATGCGCTCTGTCAGAAGCTGCATTTTGTACGTGCATTTCAGTGTTTGTTCACAGAGAACCGCTTCACAGACAGCAAGCCAGTACAGATTTTTTTATTTTATCATATTTGAATGGTTTAATAGCACTTGGATGAATGATAGCGTGATCATAAAAATGGATGCTGCGTTAATTGCGTTATATTTAACGCATTAAATTGAAAAAAATTTATTACATGCATTAACATGTTAACTTTGACAGCCCTAATATAAATATATTAATTTTACGGCTCTGACATTTTTTTTTTAACAATTATTGTGAAATTCACCGTAATTTGTATTTCTTTAATTCTATGTTTGCATCATTCTGTAACCTTCTTCATTGCTTTTCTGTTGTAGGTGCTGAGATGTTTACGCAGTGGAAATAAAAGGCAACTGAAGTCTCAGGGAAAGCGTAGTAAACGACTAGCGAAACGGCTGCTAAAAGAGCCCAATAACAGGGGAAGTCTGGCACTTTGGAGAGAGTATGCCTATCTAGAGTGGCTTCTGGGTAACCTGGAAGAGGCGCGCAACGTATTTGACACTGCCTTGGGCATGGGTGTATCTAGAGGTCTTAATGACCCTGTTCTCTGCAACCTCTGCTTTCTCTATGCCCAGTTAGAGGTAGAGCAGGTTTTAAGCGGTGGGACAGTCTCCACTTCCTCCAAAGCTGTCTACATTCTCTCTAAATTAGCTGAGGGTGCTGCTTACACTCCTTTCTCTGGCCAGATCAACCCAGTGGCTATATTGAAGGCCAGGAAGGCCTATGAGCAGGCCCTGTTGAGCTTTTTACCTGAGCAGAGCACAGATAAAGCTGGAGCTCCAAAGAAACTCCGTAGGACATCCAGCCTGGTTGGATGCTTTGGGCTTTTCCAGTACCTGACAATGGGGATAGATGCAGCTGATGCCGTATACAGTCATGCCATCCAAAAACTGATTCCCACCAACTTGAATTCAGAAGTGACAGATGATTCTCTGAGGAGATGCAAGGTCTTTGCAGACTGGGAGTCTGTTGCTGTCCAGCATGTAGCACTGCTACGCCACCACACCAACACCAATGTGTTTTCTCTCTCCCGGCTAAGACTGGCACTCACAGATGCCATCTCCTTACTGCCCTCTAGCGCCTTGTTATGGCATCTCTACCTGCAAACAGAGAACCGCTATCACAGCGCAGGCCGTGCCCGGAGGTTTTTCCACAGTGTGGCAAAGAAAACTGACAGTGTTGTGCCTTATCTATTCGCCATCACTGCAGAACGACGACTCAAACAGCTTCTGGACTCTGTGCAGAGGTGAGGAAAAAAATGAGCTTTTCAATTTTGTTTTCTTGTTTCATATTTTAGTTGGGTTTGGATGGGTTTTGATTTTGTTTGGTGTTGTGTTGCATTGTTAGTACATGAACACAAACACTTCTGGCACTGCCCGATTTAACACATAGTAGCTAATGTTTTGAAATGGATTTCAAAATGTGACACAAATGTGTTGCATTCTGAGTGTTGCAGCAAGGGCCGCTATAGCAGCCTTTTTTATATATTTTTTCTACAGTCAGCGATCTCATTCAAGTCACCCTACCGCCATGGAGGAGGAGCAGTTGGTAGAGATTCTTGCAGACCCAATTAGTTCAAAGTTAGTTAGACTGTGCTTGCTTATGGCCAGCTACCTGATTAATAAAAATCTGTGGCCGGTTGCATAAACTGCTTAGACTAGTTTTAAATGTTTTTTTTTCTTCAAGCCTGGTCCTAACTTTTTTAAATCAGTTACTTAAAAAAGGTTGTTTGGTCTACTTCAAATTGAAAGATTACCCCTTGACTAACTGCTTGTTGGTCAAACTAGCTCTTAAGAAACAGTCTTAACATGGTGGATAAGATTATACCACTTGCCCCTTGTTTAGTAGCACAAACTGTTCTCTTTTTTTATCCAAAGGTCTCGTCATCCTGGAGAAGCTCTCCCCGGCCAGCCAGTGATTGGTCTCAGCAACCGTATCCGCTGTCTGTTTGAAACCGCTACAGCAACAGAACATGGGGCCCATTGTCCTCTGCTGTGGAGAATGTATCTGAACTTCATGGTAAAGTTGTAAACACGCTACAATTTAGAAGTGTTTATAAATACCCAGCAATAAACAGCTGATGCCCTGTGTGTTTTCTACAGGTATGTGATGGGACCGCAGAGAGTGGCAGTGGAATCTTCTACAAGGCTCTACAGGAAGTGCCCTGGGTAAAGGTAAGGTTCACTAGACTCACACACAGGTAATGAGAAGTGTTACAATGACAATGTCTCCACACTTAACACATTTATTTTCAGCCTCTCAATGTGTATGTTACAGTTTGTAACGTGTGTGTGTGTCTGCAGGGCTTGTACATGGACGCCGTGCAGCTGTTTCCTGAACGTGTGCAAGAGTTTTTAGATCTTATGACTGAGAAGGAGTTACGTCTGAGAGTGCCGATGGAGGAGGTGGACATCTTGCTGGAGGAGTAGCCATCCAAACCCTTACCACAATACACTAGAAATCAGTAACCGCTGGCCACCAACAAACCAACAGAGACTTTACAATCTCTGAAAAAAAATACAGATTTTATTTATTTTTATGCATTGTTAAATGTATTTTTCCATGATTTTGGGAATAAATGATTACATTTTAAGTTTTCTGTCTTCTTTTAAATGGAATGTTTGTGTGGGAGTTTATCATGGTTTGTTTGTAGTGTATTTTAGTTAGCTATCTAGCCAGATATGTTTCAGTTTAGTTTGTGCCAACCCTAAGTTTTAGGCATCATGAAAGTTGGTTTGGCTTCTAGCAGTGTTCATCACCATAGTAACTTGTGCTCCACAGCTAACCTGCTTTGGGGCAGGTTATGTTCCAGGTAAGAGATCTCAAACCAAATTGTACCAATCGGCTGTGAGCAAAGTGACACAATCATGTCTGGTGCAATAAAGACACTCCCCCTGTTTCTACTCCAATTTAAACTACATAGCAAATTATTTTTAAAGACAAATCGTCTAGCTTTTAGCAATGCTTAAATTTGTATGATTTAGAAATGAATGATATACCCATAGTCCATTACACATGCAAAATTTTAGTTTAGCTATTATTATGCACTTAGCTTAAATTAATATAAACATTTATAAAACGGTTAGTTCCAATCCTTGATCCTGATTGGCCAATAGCTGTGTTTTATTTACGATAAAACACGGCTATGACTGCTTCACCTATCTGTTCTATGTATCACTACACAACACCCCTAGCAACCACTCTTAGCAACTTAAATGTTTGATCTCATCGATATTGTTAATTGAAGAAGCTATAGTAAATTATTGTGAGAGATCGAGTAAGCGAGTGTACCTGCATTTACAGTAGATCCTATATATTCATTAAAAAAATCCGTTTGAATGTCCGCTGCGATATCTTGTCCTTTTAACAGGGAGTTCGAGTCCTTTCAATGTAAACGTCTTCTCTACTGACTGACTCACTCATAAAGACAGTCTTTGCCGCCATCTATTGGCGAAATAATGTACTGGTATATAACAACTTCTGTTGCTGTTTACGGTCAGGGACTATTTTTTCCAGCGGAAGAAGGCTTTTAGTGATTTTACTTCATAAAATGTTTAGGCTCGAGGCAAGTAACGTTACTCCGCTTCCCTTCAGCCGTGACTTATTCATCACGATACAGCACACCCTCTCGTACCTTATTGCTTACATAAAGGTCATATAAATAAGCTTTAGAATCATAGATAAAGCTAGAAAATGACTACATAACTTGAATGTTCAAATCTCTCTATACCTATACAAACGAACTGCACACAACTTTTACTTGCACTGATATGCGCCTGAGAAACAAGGGCGCAGACATCTTTAGAATATTGTCTTTGAGCTTCCGTTTTGCGGTCGCTCTGTGTATTTCAATCAGATTTCAATGGGATCGCTGTCTAGGAGTAACTAGCTTTGGATTTACTTAATGTAAAGTTAACGAAAGTTATCATGACTCATGAGGATTGTAATATTTAAAGCAGATGTCTTAACAAATGTCAGTAGACCGGGAAGATTGTAAAACGAGCCGTTCATTCATAAATATAATACAGACCGGGTCACCGGAAGTCAAAAAGACAACGAGCGCAGCGCTGAAAAGGGGCGGGGCTACACAAGGTCTATAAGTTTTAGTTGTCCTCTTTTCTTCCTGCTGTGTAAATTTGTTTAAATTCTTTATATTTTTCAATCTCGTATTATTCTGCAGAAGATAAAAGTTAATCGCAGTTTTGTGATTGGCTGTTGGCTACTGATGTCTCTCTCACACACACACACACACACACACACACACACACACACACACACACACACACACACACACACACACACACACACACACACACACACACACACACACACACACACACACACCTAAAAGGATCAAAGCCTGAGTTGACAAAGAAAGTTGATGAACAATGTCATGGTACCAACAAAGCCTGATTGGATTGGTTTAGTTTGTTTAAATGCCACCGTACTACGGATCCCTGGTTGGTTCTGGAATTAAAGTTTCAAACAGCTACAATCAGCAGACTGTTTTGGCCAGCAGAGGGCATCAATACCTTCTGTCTGTTTTATGTCCTGGATCTGACCCACAAATTTACAACCTCAGATTAGGATTATCTTGAAATACCAAGAGATTGTTGCAGAGCTTTAAATTGATCTTTAGACTGCAACTTTCTTTTCATCTCCCCATACTAGCTTCTGGAAGTGCTGGATTTGAACCTGCAATTTAAAGATGTGAATTTAACTGATATAAAAATGTTGGTGATAGGAAGAAACTTGGGTTTTTATAATGCTTATTGCATAAAAATGTTCATTCAAAATGTCCAAACTTTCAGCATGCTTTTTTTAAAGCTTTTGTTTTGTTTGGGTTTGCTATGAGTCTCAAAAGTATGAGATTTTGAACTGATGTCATAATGGGGTAGATAAGTATACGAGTTTCTTCACAGCTAATTCTTTTCATTTTACTCTGAAATGTCATGAGGAGCAGAATAAAGGGCTCTGGAACTACATGGTATTATGCAAAAGATCCAAAGAACCATCATCTGCAAGCTTTCTTCAGGCTTTTTGGACCTTTTTTGTCCCTTACCATGTGTACAATAAATGATAGAATCTGAGTAATTTAATGTGAACTTTCATGATTAAAATACTGAACATCTTTAAAGAGATTTTATTTTATTTTATATATATATCCAGTATATACATCATAATTATAGCTTTTTTTTAAAGTTAATCTTTCATATCTGCCACCTTATTTATTTGAAAAGCAGCGCATAAACACTGAACGTATGTTCATTCAATTTAACACTTCACCAGAACATTTTAGCCTGTAGTTGCAGAGAAAACCTGACAACATCTCATGCACATCAGTCATTTGAAGGTGTTCAATATTATCTCTGAATTGCTTTTCTTTGACGAATGCAAGGAAGAAATCTTAATATTTTAATAATTAATTTAAATAATTGTTACTTTCGTCGGTCTTACATTAATAGCACCACTTTCTTATAAACAGTAGGCTAGGCCTTTAATGTGCCCTTGGTGTGATGCTCAACCAAATTCAATTCAGTGTTTCTATAACGTTCTGTTAGCGTGTACTGTTCATATTTCTAATTTGGCAAAGGCTCTAAACCAGTTGATAAAATCTATGCGATGTCACGTTTTATGTGTTTTTTTCTCTCTCTCTCGTTTTTTGTAACAGTCTGTGGGGGAAAGGCCACGTCAGACTGCCTCTGATCAGTGTTGCCAAATCGTGCTTTAAAACCCAGCAACCTGACAAAACGAACTCCAAATTAGCATAAAACCTCTTTACAAGAACTGTAAGAAAAAGTTATTTAATTTATTGATCTGATGTATTGTACAATGAATTTGCATAATACTCTACACAAGAAAAAATGCATCTTGTAGCTGTTATACACAACTGACCATCAAAGGAGACATCTCGATTTCTGAAAAAATGGTTTCCACCTATGGAAAAGCGAAAAAGTGTGCACACATAATTGGGGAACAGTTGGGATTAAGTGAAAGGGAAAACAAACTACAGGGATTTATAATAATAAATAGACAAATGATAACGACATAGGCCTACAGTCTTTTATAATCTCTTATTTTTTAAGAGATTTACAGTTCGTTCAGTTTGCATAGCCTAACATTGAAAATGCAACTTTTCACAAAACAGAAAACAGTCAAACAAACAGATATTTTTTACAGCTGATCTTAATGGCCAGTCATACTTGCCGAGTCCCAATATTCTGGAAATAGCAAACAAACAAACAAACGCAGCCGGCGACTTCCTCTATCGGCAAGCAATAAAACAAGACTTGTTAAAAAAAATTGGACATGGCAACACTGTCTCTAATTAACCACGTTCTACTGCCCTGCAGTACCGTCGTGTGACCACGAGGGGCGACAGAGAGGGGACACACACTCGTCCAATGACTCGTGGCCGTTCGTAGTATTTCCTTTTATTTAGGTGAGTTGCCGATCAGCCAAATCGTGAAGTGGGTTGAAAACATTTGCAAAGTTTTTATTTCCTTCTTTTGGCTTACTATAATCAGTTAGAGTGATCGAATAACATGGCTTCTTTAAGGGATCGAGCATTTTGACATTTAAAAACACGAAAAAGTCCGATGCAGCTTTCCTCCGTGTTTCAAGCTGCTGGCTGTCAACTTGTGCTCTAACGCTAGCTGCAACAGCTTTCACCGAGTCTTTCTCTTCATTTGCGCTGGAAAACAAATATTGCGGGATAGTGACAAAATAACAACGCGTGGGTGTTTGCGCTTTTGAACCATGACCACTGAAGTTGCGAGTGACTTGGACGTGACAGTCAGTTGTTTGGGCGAAGGGAACCAAAACAAGTCGGACGCGGATCGACCCAAGAAACCTGATCGAGCGAGCCACGAGGAGGGGCAGCAGGATCCTCCTCAGGTCGACTCTAAACATCAAAAACAGGGGGACATGGAAAGCAAAGCGGATGGGTTAAGCACGGACAGCACGAACGACAAAGAGAACGAGCAGAATGCATCAAGCCACAAAGCAGAAACTGCCAAGAAGAAAGTGATCGAGGCTCCTCCGCCGACAGTGAACCCATGGATGAAGAGGAACGCATGCCCTCCTAATAATCCCACCAACAGCTCGCTACAAACAGGTAGAGAGTTTATGCCCGCAACAGACATTTATGCCTCCAACAGCATTTATTCTCATGCACACATGTGCTCTGTTAGCTCGCATGTGCTACTGCAAACAGGAGCGGCCATTAAACTCCTTTCAGTTAACTTTTATAACCTTTTTTGCATTATCGTGCACCTGTGCTTTGAAACATATGATAACGTCGGCTATTCTTTCATTTAATTACAATTCATAAACTTTGTGCCCATATCCGTAAAGTGTGTTTTTCATACATGGTCAGAGAAACGAGCCAATCAGAGACGGGGGTGTGGCCTGTTAGCATTAGCACCAGTGATGGGACGTCCGAGTCTATTCAGCGATTCGGCTCTTTCGAACAATTAAGACTGATTCAGCCAGGCTTGTAAATTATGACGTCATTCCATGCAATTATCCCCTAAAATTTTTTTTAATTAAGACTTACGTGTGCACTTATTGCTGTCTAATGTACTTTTAATAATAACGGAGTTTATTGTACATTTCTTTATTATTATTTAACGCATTTGGAACTCAAAATGAGCATTTTCATTAATCAGTTTAATAATTCAGCTCTTGCTTATTATAATCTAATAAAACACTGTTTATTAAGACCAACTATTCTTCGTATGCTTGTTCATAAAACTGTCATGACTTCAGGTAAAGTTGTAAACACATTTCCAGTACGTTTTATTAACATTAACATTCCGAGTCGTAAACAAATCTTTCAGAGATCGCGTTGTTCTCTTCAACCGATGCATAGAAAAGATCCGACTCTATAGACCAATTCATTCACGAATCTGACTGACATCACTATTTAGCATTGCGCTAAACCAACAGCTCGTTTAATCCCATAAAGCGGTGTGAAGCAATGGAGATCAAAATGCTCTGCTTTATCCACACATTTAAAATGATCTTCACGTGGATGTGACGGTCACTAGGGTGTTTTATGCTTTTAGGTTTGGTTGGAACGTTTGTGGTATGGCTAACATGTGTCCTGGCTCGCCTGATTAAAAACACTGCTGTTGTTTAAGTTAGAGAATACATAAAACACACACCCTGACCATATTACTTTACTCATGTTTATTTATAAAGGTTATCCTAATAGATTTCGCTTCAGTTCAAATTGTTTTAGTTTGTTAAACGCACTGCGTGTTGCTGTCAGGAAGCCCGGAGCTTTTTTTTGCCATTTGTGATGTGACCAAATATGGTGGTAGTGGGAATAAACGCCCATCAAAATGCCCGTTCCCACATCATTCTGCCGTCAGACTCCTGTGTGCCTCTATCATTTGGGTGTATTTGGACAGACTTGCTGATGTGGGCAGATTCAACCCCCCTCGCCACCCCACCCCATCTCATCTGATCGAGTTGCACGGGAGCACGTGTAGTGCTGAGCAGTGCAACTCCAGCAGGAGCTCATGAGAGGCCTTTACACCCTCACTGCTGTACAATGGTTTCAACCCCACTCATACAGCTGCTAAACGCATTGTGTTTTGGTTCTTGGATCTTTATAGTGTTTGTGGTAGTGTGCAGCTCACCTGTTGAGTAGACATGACTATGAAAGTATAGTGTAGTTTTAAAGTAATATGTAATATTAGACCACTCCCTAAAACTGTATTCATTTTCAAGTAGATTTTGGCGACTACCTTTTTGAAAAAATAAATTCGAGTGCAGAAAAAGAATGCACTTTTCTTTTAAATAACATAGTTTAAATAACTAAAAGTCACTTACAAGAAAATCGCAAACCAGAAGAGCAGTTCACAAGCTTGTTGTTGAGGATCTCATTTCAGGGTCTGATCAAAACAACTTTCAGATTGTGCATCTCAGAAACAAGATTCTTTAGGTCATCAGTTTACAGCCAACGTTTACTTACCAAAAATAGCATAAATATACTGAGTTTTGAAGTCACTTTTGCAAAAAAGGTCATTTATCTGTTGTGAGTATAGTGTAGCGACGTATAAAGCACAGATCATGCTGAAGTGACTTTTTTCTCACCATCTCTCTGTTGGTCAGCCCTTCAAATTCACATGACCATCTTGAAAACTAGTGAAATCTGTGTAGGGAACTTTTTTACCTTCACACAAAACTCATGGTTTCGATTGAAATGACAAAATGTAGCCGAGTAACATTAGATGTGACCCCATTGTTCGCTGCCAGCTGGACTAGTATTAGTTTGGTTGGATGGGTTCCCATCTGATACCTAAAGTACCATGAAGTAGTAATGCATTTTTTATTTTATTTTTATTCAAAGAAACCAAAATTAAAATAAAGTTTCTGTAATTTAAGTAGGGTAAATGGATAACTGAACTTGCTATGCTATTTGGGGTGATGTGTTCTGAGGGAATAAATTAAACTAACCAGTCTAAGATGAGCCGCCTCTCGATATTTCATCCTTACAAATTCTACACATTGCTTCTTTGGCATAATTTTTGGTCACGGTGAAGTGTATCTTCACTGCTGACCCTTTTTTAGCCTTTTACATCATTAGAAAAACGCTAATTAAACGCCACTGTTTCGGTCAATGATTTTGGCCATCCAAAACTATTGGTTGAAACTGTATTGGGTGATTGGGCATCTTGTCAAATAGAGATTATGTTTTCAAGCCACTCAAGGGAAATCAATGTTGTGAATGGTGATTAAATTCCTCAATTTCAGTCTTTGAATGATGAAACCCCTCAGTTGAATACTGGGCATCTGAACTACATGATCAGTTTCCTGTTTTTCCTTATGAAAAAAACAGTTGTGTTCAGTTTGAATAGAGATGTCATAAATGAGCATTTCTCCTTTGTGGTTTGACCGAACCAGTACAGTCTGTTGTTGTGTAAGTTATGTCAATCTATATGCACTGCACAGCTGTTAGATCTCACTGACCAGGTTAAGCCAAAGGTCTCTGTGCTTTTTGCATTGTGGGATACATGTCATAATTTCAGGTATTTATGAATGGGACCGTGATATGAAATAAGCTCTCAGGTTGATTCTTAGGGATCCGTGTTGAAAATTTGGAATGAATGTGTGCATCAATGATCAGAATTCTGTCAGATGATGTATTGACAGTGTTTTAACAACCATGCCACTGCTCCTAGAGTATGTACACATGACTTCTTGGCTGACATTTGAGAATAGACTGCTCTCCTGTCAAACAACCATAGTGTTTATGTTGTGATTGCATCTTTGTTGTAGGCAGCATTGTCTACTTTGACAGCAGTGATACCTGTATTCAGTCATTTTTAAGGATAGAAATCTCTTTGGCTTAATGTGAATGTCACATTTTCAAACTCTTTCCACTTTTATGATATGCAATATTTATGTTATGTACACTACCTTTTTAAAAGTTAGGGGACATTAAGATGAAAGATGCCTCTTAACACTTTCCCCGCCATTGATAGAAAATTCCGTCATTTATGAGACAGCTCTTCCCCGTCATTGACGGAAATTTCCGTCTTTTTGTGTTTTCACTGTTATACGCTATGACACATCTTCTGAAAGAGTACAGAATCTCCTGACCAAAAGACATCTGAAGAAGAAGCAAAAAACAAGCGATAGCATATGTAAGCAGATGCATAGGCTATATAAAATAACGCGACCATCAGCATTAAACCAAAATATAAATCAAAACTGCCTAATATTACTTAATGAAATGTCGACCCAGGATGAGCTATAGGATTGTGAAGGCTTTGATGGATGCGACCTACTACATCTATGTTTTTTTAATCATCGTTCTGAATCCGATCTGCATATAATCTTTGACAAGCGCGTTTTTCTCAGCTTTTTGCTCAGTTTTTATTTTATTTTTATAAAATTTACCCTCATTGTTGATAAAAAATGCATTTAGCTAGAATAAAATGTTTTGATAAAATTTACAGTAATATTGTGAATCGTGTATATATATATATATATATATATATATATATATATATATATATATATTGTCTTGTCAAATATATATATATATATATTTGACAAGACCCCTGAGGTTTGAATGGTATGTATAGGAAACTGATTAATTTTCTTTCCAAATGTTGGATAAGTCAAGCCTTTGAGCTGTTAGGAAAACCTACATGAGCTAATGACACTATTTATTTTGTGCACTATCTATTAATTAAAAAAAAAAATCAGATACATTTTATATGACTGGTTCAGGTTGTTGAAGCACATACAAAAATACACCTTGAATGTGTTTTAAACTAGATTGAAAAGATGAAAATATGTCATTTTCTTTATCTTATTTTTATATTTTAAATGTCAATGAGCAATGACCCAAGTTACAGCTTAACCTTTGCTCAGCTTTTATTCAGTGGCAGCTTATGATTTGATTAGCAGTCTGACTGGCTTTTCTCTGTTTCTGGCGTGACATTTTAGTGATTTAAATGATCGTTTGCATCAAAATAAGTTATTCAGCCTCGGGCGGCACTAACTGAGAGAAAGGTGTCAACGGGACGGTATCAGTAAGTCAGTGTGTATGGTCACACCCCACACTGTCGGCAAGCGCCCAGTGCCTTATCATACAGGCCATCCTTTCAGTAATGATAAAGGACCCCGGACACTCCCAGAAATGGGCGTCCCTTTCTATTGCCTGTTAAATCCCAACAGCTCCAAAAAAGAAAGTAAAGAAAGAAATGTAAACCGGTTTTGTTGACAATTATAACATATAGTAGCGTTTGTTTCTCCCCAGGATAACAGCTTTGAATCTTGCTGTATTTCTAAAGGTTTTGGTTTGATGATCATTTAAGGCCAGAATGCTACTCTTAGATAGTTTATGGTTGTTCCTCCACAACTACAAAAAATTTGAAACTCCTGTGCAAATGTAAATCCCCTGATGTTGCAATGAATGGATAGACGTTCATTAAAATGCAAACAGACGGTTGTCACATACATTGTGCTAACCCACACCAAGATGAATGCTTTTAGCACTCATATTCCTTTTGTTATTTTAAAAAGCAGCAGTTTATCTGCTTGTGTGACTCTGTAGATCTGTTATTTTGGTGGGGTTGGCGGGGGCAGTTTGTCAGGAAAAGGCCAAACGCTTTGTTGGTTGTGTGAACAGAGGTACAAATACCCATATGGGGCCATGTCATTGTGTTGAGGGGATTTGAATACCACGGATGACTCCACTTTCACTGGCCCTCATAGAAATGTTGTTTGCTGCTCCGTCTCACAGAGGAAGTTAATGTTTTACGTGTGTGGATGTGTGACCTTGCTGTGCAGGTGCTGGCGTGTGGCTTTACAATCTAAGTGAAGCTGCTGCTGTTCCCAGATAATTGACCACAGCACTTAGTCCGCATTGACCTGCCACAGTGGACGCACAGAGAGAGACATTGGTAGATTTTTAGTGCAGATCTGCGATACCCAGAGGACCAAAATTCAGTGTTCTTTCATGAGTCACTTTAATAAAGAAATGCAGTATTTATGGTCATACTTTGAGCTATTAATTAACTCAAGTTATGACGCTTTTGTATCCTAGAGGTGTTTTATAGATAATCTAGACTCTGTGCTCATGTATTCAGCAGCTGTTTTGAAATAATGCAGTTTGTAAAATGCCTGGAAAGGAAAGTTATTTTACAAAGTAAGGCATTGCTGTGTCAGTGCGCAAGTCATTTTAACAGGTGTTTACTGTACAGATGCCTGCATAATATGTGTAGGAGTTGGTTTAATCTGTTAATGCTCAAAGATTCATTATAGAGGAAACTAGCTCCATATCGACCAAAAACCTAGAGTTCTTCTGCTGTAGAGATGTGTACAGTAAGGGTGATTGTCTTCAGTTATTGAATGAATGATCGATAAAGTCATTATATCAGAGTACAGTTGGAGAAAATGCTATAAATGGCTCAGGTGTTACTGCTCATTCAATGTCGGTTAAATTCAATGAAAGCGTCCTAACTGCCTTTGAAAGCTGAATTAAATATAGTCATTTGTAACAGTGTGGTTTGAGCATTTAAACATTTACGACAGACGCCATAGCCTCACTGTTGTTGACTGATGTGTTCTGCATTTATGTAGAGTTGTTATTAACTTTGCCGTTTTCTTACATGGCAATTATGGTAGTAGTAATAATAACCAAAATATTAATAACAGCAACAATTTGAAATAAAAGTTTATTTTAGTAAAAGTCCTCTAATGAACTACATCAAACAATCAATCACAATCTCCTGTTTTTGTCCTTTGTCCACAGAACCCCAGAGTCCTGCCAAAGTTGTCCGTGCCAGCAAACCTAGATCCAGGAAGACCAGTAAGGTAAGGCGCTCTCTTATGTAAGTGAATCGCCAACTGAGGCCATGTGACATGCGTTTATCAGTTTAATGAAGACAAATTAATAAACTTTAAAACCAGCTATCACATATAGATGGTACATTAATCTATTTGGATAGATCATGTCTTTTTTAGTCTGTCTATTTGTGTAAATCTGGATTTTTTTCCCCCTCCAGTCTATTTGTGTAAGAGTTTTGCTTCTGTATGTCCTGGATCAGGGGTCAGCAGCAGCCAGTCATAGAGCAGATCGGCTTGTGTTTGTATTGTGGATATTTGTTCGCTCTGTTCTGTGTTTTTTGTGGGCGATAGTCAATAGTTTTGAGCACATGAGTTTTTGACTTTTACCTCAGTGGGGCATTCCAGGGAGAGCACATACAGGGCTCAAATTCAGTCCTAACAGGGGCAGTAGAGTTGTCCCCATGGCTGACTCCAAGGCATGTTAGTTTGTCTCCACTTACAAACACATACAACACTTGACAGGTTCCCTTGCACGTTCATGACCCCTAGCATGTTATTTGGTGTTCCGTCATGCATTACAGTTTTTTGAGTGGAATGTGACACGTTTTGTTTATGCCTTGTTAGTTCACGTTGGTTACACCATTTAACTCCAAGGCACTCCCTCGCAAATTTAGTTTGTACCGTCTAGCTTTAGCATCTGGGACACCCAGGACCCATTTCAGGACGATAGTGGAATCCGATACGCCGCTTGGAATTCTGGGTTGCTTCGCGGCTTGAGGAATGATTGACGTTCCTCCGGTAATAGAAAGTGAAATGATCTCTGAAAAGAAACAGCCACACTTCCCCCACAGCGTCTGAATAATATCTTGTATGTTAAATGGTGAAAAAGTTGATGTGTAAGTTGGAAACTCAACTTAAAGAGTATTTGAGACATAGATTTCAGTGGAGTGGGGCAGCTGCTGTTCATAAATCATTCAAACTGGACGTTGACATAGCATGCATCTGCACTTCGCCTTTCTAATGAGAATCATTAGGGAATAATGTTGTTTTTATATTTGTTTAAATCAAGTTGTTTTTGTTTTGTGCATTTTGCGCTTATGTCATTCCACAGGAAGTGGATGGGATGTAACTTCAGATGTAACACTTTTTTTTTTAACCTCTTTCCTTCGTTCCTATTTGCAGTCAAGTGACTTCAGTGACATCACAAACTGGCCTACCCCAGGAGAACTCGCCAATAAGGAGGTGAGGAAGAATCACAACCTTTTGTATAGGTTTAGCTTGATAGATATTGAATTTTAGGACTGTATTTTTTAATTTACTTTTGAAAACAGTGACTCATTCTTTTGTTTCTTTGTGATATTTTTATGTGGTTTTAAAGGGGACATCATGATGTATGTTTTCTAGTCATAAAATTGTCTCTTATTATTGAAATTATGTCTGGAGGGTGTGTTGCATGTTAAAGTCGTGGTTCTCAATCAGAGGGCCGGGACCCACTAGGGGTCCTCATCACACTTCTAAGGGGATGTCAAAATAGCTTAAAATTATTTAAAATAAGACAAATCAAGCTTTTAAAAAAAATGGAAACATCTAAAAATCAAGACAGGAAAAAATTAAAAACCTTATCCCGTAATCACAAAAGACTGGAAACATCATGCAAAAACGTTGGTCACAAGTGTGAACCCTGAAATATATTGTTTTTAAAATGTCTGGAATTATGGAAATGTATTGATTTTTATTTTAGTTATAAATGTAATTAATGTAATTATTTTATTAGATTAAAAACTAAAATTTGCCACTCTTTGTTTCTGTAAATAAAAAAAGTTTTAAAACAAGCAGCTTTGTCATTACAGCAGAAATATCCTAAATCGAGTGCCATCATATTTGGTCTTGGACAGTGGAAGCCTTGGAGTCAAACAGGTTGAGAACAACTGTGTGTGTAAAAGAAATAGCTTCTAAAACAAATAAAAAATAGATTTATATACTTTATAAAATAAAATAAATCATGGCAACATTCAAACTAATGTTGTCCCATATCCTCTCTGTGTGTATCTGTGTGCTTTTTCTCTCTTCTGTGGAATGCAAAAGGTGATATTTAGCATAACATCTAAGCTGCTGTTTTCCATACAGCTTAAAAGTGGATGTCAAGCTCCAAGTTGTCAAGTTGACTTTTATGACTCGTGTACTATATTTCCAGTTACTTAGACATCATATGATGGTGTTTAAGGCATTGAAATTTAAGGCATAATTCAAGTCTTTCCTTCTGGCTATTCAAATCATGTATTTGCTTGTTTCTTATATTGCATTTCTTCAGAAGACTTAAAATGTAGCACACAAATAATATGGACGACTTTTTATAATCATATTTTTGACCCATCACATTTTTTGGTCATGACAGTATAGATCCTCATTCTCTTATATTTGTATGAAAAACAGCAGCCTGTTCATTCAGCTAAAAATCATTTGTGTTGTTCCACGGAAATATAAATAAAGCATACATCTTTGAAACATCATGTGGAAGAGTAAATGTAATATGCCTGTAAGAACTGCCTTATTCCTGTGTTTTTGCTTCTCTATATGTCAGTCTGTCAATGTTCAGATTTAGAATTATAATCCCATGAAATTAAGAAACTTTTATGCACTGTCATGATGAACCGTGTTCACTCCATATCATGTATGTGTCTTGGGTTTCACTGACTGGACTGCTGAGTTCAGATTTATTTAACTGAGATATTGATTTTGTTGCACTCCTCAGCAGCAGCAGAATGTGATAAACACACATGGGAGGAAAGGGACGTCCGGACGGAGGGAGAGGAAGAAGGATCATGGGGGAGAGAAGGGAGAGAAGGAGAGTGGAAGTGATGGGAGTGACAGTAAGGAGAACAGGGAAGCAGAGTCGGATCCGATAACTGGGCTTTCGAACGAGAAGGAGGCCGAGGATGGAGAGGAAACACACAGCAGTGCCCCCCGCAGGAGAGGAGGTGAGACAGACCGAAAGCACTAACTCGCGCTCAACTACATATCCATATTTGATTTCCATGGCTGTGTTCGTAATAGAATATAAGCTTACTACTTACTGCAAGATGTGCAGTGTGTTGCTAACAGATTTTTTTTATGTATTTTTTATTTTTTATAACATTTCAGAGAGTAGTGATGCATCTTAAACATATGACATCTTCATTTGTCATATGACCATCACATTGCATGGTTCACTTTCCAGTTATCTTTTTGGAAATAGACTAATATGCTGATTTGGTGCTCAAGAAACATTTCTTATTATTATCAATGCTGAAATCAGTTGTGCTGCTTAATATTTAAGTACAAACTGTGATGCATTTTTGCAAAATGTCCTATTCATAGTAGTATTTATTACTTGTACCATGATTAATTTATTCTGCAATAAACACATCTGATAAAAGGGGGGTTCAGCATTCGGGGACATGGCAGCAATGAGGGGTACCAGTACCACCCTTATGTGGAATAAAAAAGCTGAGACGGATATAATTATATTATTTGTCTCATATTAGTGATCATTACACACCCACTGTAGTGATCTCTTTTTCATCCCTTATCTGCATTAATTAATAGTTTTAAAAAAGGGAAGGGGAGGGGGGGTCATTAAACGAGATCATATTAATTCCCAAATTTGTTTGCAATGTTTTTTTGTTTTTTTTTAACTAAACACAATGGCATGTAAAGCAGACAGTCATATAGAATGATGGGTAAAGGTCAAAGGTAATTACCCATGGTCACTGGTTTGAGTGTAACATAAAACCATGAGTGGTTAAAAATGGCTTTTAAACATCTGTCTGCTATATTGAATGTCATGTTTCAAAGGATTATACAAACTTGTCAAAAGTACTACTCGTTTCATTAGATGGGAAGTGGGAAAAAATGACTTGGCACACATTAAAAACACTCAAACAAACTTTAAGAAGAAATGTGTTTACTTGAACATGATCACATGTACTTGCAGAAACCTCCAGCTAAAAAAGAGTGAGAAAAGACACACACTGAAAGGATTGAGAGCTTAGAAATTCTCATGATGCCTGGGCGGGTTTCAGACATGTAAATGCTTTAAATCGCACACGCATGTCTTAACACATGCACACGGCCACACACACATTCAGAAACTCAACATCCTTGAAGTATTACACTCGACAGATTACTTACCGTAATTAAATGGGTCCTTAATTACTTCATAAATCTCACATTATGTCTTTTTAGATTTAAGTGTGGGATCATTTGTTATGAATTATTATGAATTATTGTCTAAATGTTGTGGCAGGACATGTGCAGGAGGATAATACATTACTAAAAGACATCATACTGGTTTTGGAAAGTTTCTTACATAATCTGTGTGTTAAACCATATGCACTACCGGGTTTTCAGAACTGCCTTAATTCTTAATTCTGGCATAAATTCAACAAGGTGTCGGAAACATTTTCCTCAGAGATTTTGGTCAGTATTGACATGAAAGCATCACGCAGTTGCTGCAGATTTGTCGGCTGCACATCCATGATGTGAATCTCCCATTCCGCCACATCCTAAAGGTACTCGATTGGATTGAGATCTGGTTACTGTGGAGCGCATTTGAGTATAGTGAACTCATTGTCATGTTCAATAAACCAGTTTGAGAGGATTTGAGCTTCGTGACATGGTGCGTTATCCTTTTGAGAATAGCCATCAGAAGATGGGTAGACTGGCATTTAAACAATTCTCAATTGATCTCCAAATGTGTGCCAAGAAAAATCCTCCACACCATTACACCTCCAGCACCAGCATGAACCATTGATACAAGGCAGGATGGATCCATGTTTTTGAGTTACTGTTACCTTTTTATCAGCTCGAACCATTCTGCCACTCACTGGATATTTTCCTTTTTTTCCTGACCATTCACTGTAAACTCAAGAAACATCAGATGTTTGTGTATACAAATCACAAATACTCAGATCAGCCTGCCTGGCACCAACAACCAGTCACCTTTCTTCCCCATTCAGATGCTCAGTTTGAACTTCAGCAGATCATCTTGACCATGTCTACATGCCTAAATGCATTGAGTTGCTGCCATGTGATTGGCTGAATAAATATTTGCGTTAAAGGGCAGTTGAACAGGTGTACCTAACCGGTGCACTCACTGACCACTCTATATATATATATATATATATATATATATATAATTATTATAATTTTTTTTTTAAAGACAGCTTAAATACATTTTTAAAATTTATGTTTTTTTCTCTCTCTCTTTCTAGGTCACTAATCAAAAAAGTAAATGTCAATCATTTGTTCAGATGTTCTTGCTTTCTTTGAAACTCAAGTTTGTCAAATCATGCTGGAAAACATGATCATCAGGTTTTACACCAACTTGCTGTGTTCATGCAGCTCCAGGGTTGCTGCCATTAAAGCAATAGAGGGACCAAACCAAATACTGAGGCCTTGTCCTTGTTTGAAAACGCATCTTTTTCATTGTGTTTTGGCCTTCCGTCCACACCGAGACCGCATTTTTGAAAACACTCTTGAAAGTGGATAAATTTGAAAACGCCATTTTCACGTAGTAGTGTGGTCTATGAAAACAGAGGTACTCAAAAATGCATGTTTAGTCATGTGACGCACACTGCACCCATTGATATCTATGGTCATACCGGCATTGTTGTGCCTGCTATTTACTTAGTGTTGCTAAAGAGAAATGTTCCTTCTCCATATTACAATCATTAAAACGTTAGTGTGGACGGGGAGCGTTTTGAAACGAATACTCAGTTTTTTATTATTATTCCGGAATCTGAATTAATGTAAGTTTAATGCCTGAAACATAAGTGTTAATTTTTTAATTCAAGACCACTGGAAATATTTGACCTTGAATTGCACTGTTAATTTGAGTGCTTATCTTGTCCTTTTCTTTCATGTGTCCCTCAGGCTGGAGAAGAGAGAGAGATTTCTTTGATGACACAGCAAGCGTTCGCAGTGAGGGCAGCAATGTCCGTGGAGGCCTGAGGGGCCGGGGCAAAGGTCGCGGTCGGGGCAGAGGTCGTGGACGAGGTAACACAGTCAGACTGTCTATTAAATCAGTTGTATAGTTACAAATTATTGATGTCATGTAAAATTTAAGTGAAATTGGAATGGAATGTACATTTTAAGCAAATTGCGCGGGAATGCACACTCTAATCTAGTCGACTTAAAATCGTCTTTTCTGCCGTCTGTGCACAAAAATCTACACCTGACGCTGTTTCCCACAATCATGAGGCTTTTTGTCACATTTGCAGCATATATCATGTAATATTTTATATCTTACCTCTTTCTTTCCAGGTCGCTATGATTACTCCCACAGTTACCGGGACTCTTACCAGGATAAGTCCACGGTTCCAGCCGAGTTCGGCACTAACATGATCTATTACTACGATGACGGTAATCGCGTGCAGATGTATACGATTGAGGAGAATTTGCTTAAAGAATATATCAAACGCCAAATGTAAGTTCCATATCTCCTCTCTTTGCATTTAATCTAAATACAGCACACTATTTGCTTGTTCAGCTCTCCGGCTTTCAATGTGCCAGATAGTTTCTTTTTTTTTATTGGTCATATTTGGACACATTAGAGAATTTGTACATTTCAAGGTTTATCTTTAGTTTAGTAACATAAGCCAAACAGTGTGAGCATGGTTGTATTATAATATGGTGGTCACTGTTTAAAAAAGTGTTTAATGCATTACCACCAGCAGAGGGAGCAACTGCAGCATCGGGCGGCCTGGCACTGCCTTGTCTGTACGTGTCCTTAATTTAGCTCCTCTGCTTTATGGATGATGTGGAAGGGGTCAGATGATCTGGGTCAGAAAGATTAGGGCAGAGGACACTGGGTGCATTGTGTGTGTGGGTGCGTTTCTTAGTCAGAAATGACAAAAAAAGAAAAAAATTACTTTTGCATTTCATGTGGTAATGAAAATGTATATTGTATGCACACAGTTAAAGTCTGTGTTCATGTTTCCCCTCTACTACCCAGCATGTGCTTATTGTTTGTGTGTGTGCGTTCATGCCCATGTGATCTTATTCTCAGAATTCAGCCAAGCTTACTTCACTCAACACTGTGAGCGTAATGAGCTGAAAGTCCACAGGGAGCACACACACACACACACACACACAAACATATGTGGTTGATGACTGACTGTTTAACACTGATCTGAAACCTGTCTTTCAAAAACAGTGGTGTGTGTGTGTGTGTGTGTGTGTGTGTGTGTGTGTGTGTGTGTGTGTGTGTGTGTGTGTGTGTGTGTGTGTGTGTGTGTGTGTGTGTGTGTGTGTGTGTGTGTGTGTGTGTGTGTGTGTGTGTGTGTGTGTGTGTGTGTGTGTGTGTGTGTGTGTGTGTGTGTGTGTGTGTGTGTGTGTGTGAGAATCACATATGTTGGGCACGTGCTGTGAATGCAATGCCTCATCAGAGGTGCTAGTCAGAATCCTCTTAAAGGATTAGTTCACTTTCAAAAAATGTTGCTGATAATTTACTCACCCTGATGTCATCCAAGATATCTTTCTTTCTTCAGTCGAAAAGAAATTAAGGTTTTTGAGGAAAACATTCCAAGATTTTTCTACACAGAATGGACTTCAATGGCAACCATCTATCCCAATATCCAAAGAAGGTTCAAATGTCCGTCTTTACACAATCCCAGTAATATCCAAAGAAGGTTCAAATGTCCGTCTCTACACGATCCCAGTCGAGAAATAAGGGTCTTATCTAGCGAAACGATCTGTAATTTTTTTTTTTTTTTACATATATATACTTTTCAGCCACAGATACCTGTCTTGTACCATCTCTGAGATGCGCCATGTATTACGTCATCACGTTGGAAAGTTTTGTTTTTTTACATTTTAAACAAAGATGTCGGGCGATTTTGAAGTTGGAGGAGAAAATGAGATGGAGTTTTTGTACACAGACTAATAACTTGGATAGATGACGGATGCATTGAGACGGACATTTTAACCTTCTTTGAACTTTGGAATATTTGGTTGCCATTGAAGTCCATTAAATGGAGAAAAATCCTGCAATGTTTTCCTCAAAAACCTTAATTCCTTTTCGACTGAAGGGTTAAGGTTAGAAAGAAAGAAAGACATGGATATCTTGGATGACATGGGGGTGAGTAAATTATCAGGAACACTTTTTTTTAAAGTGAACTAATCCTTTAATATTTTTATATTACATTTAAAAATATTTTTTATATTTAATATTTTGAATATTTTCATTATAACCAACAAAGTGTAAACGCATGTAAATAAGAGATTCATTGTACAATTGAGACAGCTTTTTTTTTATTGTAAGGGTAGTTTTCTGGGAGTGCAGAATTCCGTGAGCTTACAGACTTGGTGATTATAAAGGGAGACTCTTCTCTTGCTTTGTTTATTACCCATTCACATCTAAATACAAGTTTAGCTTTCCATGGTGCTAAGTACACTGCAAAGTTTCTGGATTGACAACCGTATTTAAATGCGCAATTGAATCAGAAACTGCTCTGATTGACACGATAACTCAAAATCATCGCCACGGTGAAATATATATTTCCGCACACTCTAAACCCCAAACAAACAAGTTTTTATGGATATGGGTCACTTTTAAAAGGAGATGTAAGCTGGTCATAAAAAAAAATTGGATATAGTTAACAAATCTGACTTGGGCATCAATACCTGCAGTGTAAATGCAGCCTTAAAATGGCGTATGTATCCACCCAATTCTGTATCCATTTGTTTATAATATTGTGTAATTTGTCACATTTCTAAGTTCCTTTTACTGGATGTTGCCCCAGGACAGTTTTTCCTCACTAAACACACTAGCGAGTGAAACTTGCATAACACCTCGGCTGAAACTCCCCAGATTCATTTGCAGTATGGCTTATGGGGCGACCTCGGCTGACTCAAGCTGCAGGAATGTAAGGTGTGTTCTGGGTGAAGGCCACACCGTTCCTCCCAGAACACTTCTGCTTTTTAGGAACTTGCATGTGTTAGTAGAAATGTAATCAACTTTTCTCCAAACCGCTTGTCCACAGAGGCTCTAAATTATTAGTGTACGATATTTAAATGCGAAATTCAGCAGTGACAGTGGAGATCTTGCTGCACATGGTCTCACTGGAATCCAGCTAGAGCCTCTGCCATCTGCAGTGGGACTGCACACGTTCCTCTCCTGAAACAATACACAAAACCCTGAGGACTGAGATTGACAGAGAAAGAGTGTTGATCTGTGAATGCATTTGTTGCTGGAAAAGAGATGGATGATAGCTAAAGGGATGTGATATTTCTGTCTTATTCCCATGATGTCCATTTCATTTCTCTCTTTGAGTTTGCACATTTAACCATTAGTGTAAGTGCAACCGCCTGCAGCAGTTACCGAACAAGACTGTAATACCCAACAGAACATTTGAACAAAGCTGTTCTTGGATATGTGTACTACATATACAAATCAGAATCAGACCGAAAGAGCTTATATTATCGCTATATATTTTTATGTTGTTGTAAAATAATAACAAAACAACAAATAAATCAAATGATATGCAATATACAAGACAATATTTTGAGTATTTTAATTTGTACTTCTCTGAGATCGGAGTTCTATTCTTGAAAATACTTCTATGAGACTGCCATGAAAATAGCCTTTATATTGCATTTAAGTATTAAATAATTAAAAATGTTATTCTTTGCAAGCTTTTGTCGTACATATACAGTCTTGTTTGAGGTTGTTTGGAAAATCTGGGATTTTCTTTAAATTAGGCTTTTAGGGTTTAGAAAATGAAAAATGATATGGCAAAAAATTCATTCAAAACATTATATTCATGCAGCTCACGTGCTGATGTCATTGAAGTAAGAGAGATGCCTCAAATACTAAGACCTTCTGAAATGTTAATGTTTCAATTAAACATTTCAGTTGATTTGTTATAGTGATAGTAACATTTTAATAAAAAATATTAAACTAGTAAAATGCAAAAGTTGCTATAGTGATCTCAGACATTTGTTTTATTTGTATATCTGGTTTCCTTTCTTATGTTTTTTATATATTTTTTGTTTTATACACATTAAAGGATAATTTCAGAAAAAATAAACATTTCACTGCCATTATACCAGATTAACAAAACTATTAAAGGAACCTCATATATATATTTGTATGCTTTTCATAGGTAATATATATTTTCTTTTAGTTTTTGTTTTCATTTATTTGTTTATTTGTAATAAATACACGGCTTTAAATATGTGATGTGTAACAATGATATCCAAGTTGTATGTAATTATATCTTATTTGCACACAGATGTGACATGCACTAGCTATTTTTGTGGTTAGTATTTAATTACACAGTAATTAGAGGCAGAAAATGTGAAACTGCACTGTTTAATTATTATTTTGGAGTTTACATATGGCTGTTTTTGTTTATTTTTAGTGAATACTACTTCAGTCTCCCAAACCTGGAGCGTGACTTCTTCCTGCGGAGAAAGATGGATACAAAAGGCTTTCTGCCCATCTCTCTGATCGCCAGTTTCCACAGAGTCCAGGCCCTCACCACTGATATCAACCTCATAAAAGAGGTGACATTGACCTACCTCTCTTTCAGGACACACACATCAGAGATTATTAGCGTTAGTCTGCGTTATATCTGTTTTTATGTGTGTGAGCAGGCGGTGAAGAACAGTGATGTCGTGGAGCTGGTTGATGAGCAGATCCGTAGGAAAGTAGAGCCGGAGCATTGGCCCATCCCGGGTCCCTCTCTAGACTCCCCGCGCACAGATTTCTCCCAGCTCATTCACTGCCCCGAGTTCGTCCCAGGACAGACATTCACCTCCCTCAGCACAGGTTCTGATGTGTTCTAGCATTTTTAGCGTTTTTCTTGTACTTATTATTGTTTTGCGATTATGAATTATTCTGTTACGGTTTCCCTGACTTTAGCATTCACACTCACTCACTTACACTCTCTCTCTCTCTCTCTACATGTGTCACAGTATCGTCCTCCCCAGTCAGTCAGCACATGGATGAACCCACTCTAGTGAATGGCCAAACTAGTGATGACACCGACACAGACAAACCTCAGTCCAAAGAATCCTTTCCTTCCGACTCAAAAAGCAGCTCTAGTGAAGATGGGAATACCCCAAAAGAGCGGTCCAGCAATCTCTCTGATCCAGAAGTCCAGCCGTGGATACAGGTGGAAAAACGACACAGAAACTCCTCTGGAAAAAATAAGGTACTTCCGGATCCGTTCAGACTCTAGTGATAATTGTCAGTGTTTGGTAGGGATACACTGAAATCTGACCAATACCATTAAGCCAACGTTAGTTTTTATGTAAAGGCTGATTTTAAATTAAAATGCAATACTATTTTGGTTTAAATTAAGTAAAAATTCAACAAAGAAACTAGAATCAGTTGTTTTAAATCCTACAAGTTAATTTAGGCATCCCAACATTATAACATAAAGAAAACATAAGTTTTAGATGACAAAAGAGGTAATCTAAATAAAAAGAAACAGTGGGAAATGAGCATTCCCAATTAAATATACATTACTGATCAAAAGTTTAGGGTCGGTAAGATTTTTTTAAAAATGTTTTTGAAAGTGTCTCATTCTCACCAAGGCTGCATTAATTTAATCAAAAATACAGTAAAAACAGTCATTTGGAAACATTATTGCAATTTAAAATAATTGGTTTCTACTTTAAAACATTTTAAAATATAATTTATTCCTGTGATGTCAAGCTGAATTTTAAGCGTCATTACTCCAGTTTTTAGTGTCACATGATCCTTCAGAAATCATTCTAATATGTTGTTTTGGTGCTCAAGAAACATTTCTTTTTATTATTAATGTTAAAAACATGGTTCTTTGTTGAATAGAAAACAGTGTTTAGTTGAAATACAAATCTTTTCTAACATTGTAAATTACTTTAACTGGCACTTTTGATTAATTTAATGCATTCTTGCTCATATTGCCACTCCTGGGTAAAAAATGGGCCAAAAATAGCTAAATATTTAGTTTACTTTTAATTGTCGTCTTCTCCATTTTATTCACATAACTGGTCAAGAAATTAGCAAGAATTGCACAATTGAACAGTTCATGGGTACCGGTAGTTGGAAAAAGTCTCCCAGTTCGTTTGAGTCTAATGTGAGACCAAATATTCACTATATGCTTCAAATCTGGACCCTGACCAGTCCAAAACATGAGCCTGATGGACTTGTTTGCAAGCCACTTCTTGGTTGTCTTTGTGAGTTGGGCAGGAGCATGTCTTGTTGAAAAAGTTGTTTAGATAATAACTTTTCATTTGTGGGAAGCAAGCCATCCTGCAATATTCTCCGGTAATCCAAAGCATTAAATGACTTTTCACAGTGAAGTAGTTCACCAAAACCAGCATCTAAAAAGGCTCCCCACACAGACACCTCTTCCTCTATGCTTCACTGTGGTAGAGATGCATTTATTATTCTATTTCTCAGCAGAATTTCAAAGACATTTCAACAGTCACACCATGCAACTCATGTCCACACAACTCTGCTGAACCACTCAAACTTCCCATATTCTGCTTCATTTGGGTTTTTTGGAGACAGCAATGGCTTTTTAAGTAGTGCGTTTGCTTACATTTTGCCCATTTCCTGACAACACATAATTTCCCCCCAATAATTTGTGGTTAAGACAATTAAAAGCTTAGTGTTTAGCCATTTTGGGCTTGGCCCATTTTTTGTGCTCAGGAGTGTTGAATCTCAATATTGACCAATAACCAAAGTGTTGTGCATCCCTATTTGTTTGCTTCATTCATTGCAAAGTCATTTTAAACCATATCACAACTGTAGAATATTTTAAAACATCAAAAAAAGCTTTTCTTGCTTTTTGGGCATTTCTCGTTTTATAAAACTTTGTTTCTTATAATTTAGGCTTCTGCTAGAGGATTTCTAGCATGGTTTGATCACACACCTCTTTCCTTTTTCCTCCTCCATATTTCTTCATCCATGTCCTCTTTCCATCCATTGTTCCATCTCCTGTCCTGTGGGTGTGCAGATCTCAGTACCTCCTCTTCCTCCTAGCTCTCCTTCTTCTTCTTCTCCTCCTCCTCTTCCTTCTCCTCCTCTTCGTTCTTCTCCTTCACCACCTCCTCCTCCTCCTCCTCCTATTCTTGAGTCGTTCCCATGTGCAGTTGAGTATTTGTCCTGCTTACTGTTTTCTCTTTGCATCATTTCTTTTTCCATATTAATTATAAGGAAATAAGACATGTTTTGTGTTTGCTTCAGGAGAACACAGAATTGGTTCAGTCCAGCCCTAAGCAGCCACCTGAAGCAGTCCAGGAGGAACTGGACTTCCTGTTTGATGAAGAAATGGAACGGATCGCAGCGCCTCGCAAGAACACCTTCACTGATTGGTCAGACGACGATTCTGATGATGAACTTGATGACCGAGACGTTAACAAGATCCTGATCGTTACTCAGACGCCCCCTCACCTGCGGAAACACCCTGGGGGCGATCGGACAGGCAACCATGTGTCACGTGCCAAAATTACAACTGACCTCGCCAAAGCCATTAACGATGGACTGTTCTACTATGAACAGGATCTTTGGACAACGGAAGACGGGCTGCCAGAGTGTGCCAATGCCAAGGTGAGAGTGATCTTGCTTTGTGAATTATTAATTTAATGTAACAAATAATTTAAAGTTTGTCAAATAAAAGAGTTGTTTAATAAAATGTCCAAGATGCTCTTTTCAATATAGTGAAAGGTGACCACGGCTGTCACTGGTCAGCACCCACTTTCATTGTATGGAAGAGAGCAGCTTGACAGAATTTTCATTTTGGGATGAATTCTCCCTTTAACTACATAATTGATAAACATTCACCCATATTTTAAATGTTGAACATAACTTATGCACTTAACAATGGCACTGTGGAGTTGCCATTATATGAGCGACGTGAGTTTAACATCTTGTCATCATATTTCCCATATTTCAAAATACACTTTCATTCAAAAGTTTAATATTTGTAAGATAAAAAAAAAAAAAAGATGTCTATTATGCTGACTAAGCTGTAAAAGTAAAAACATTGCTTTTGTGAAATATTATTACAATTCAAAATAACTGTATTTTTAATATCTTTTAAAATGTCATTTATTTCTCTGATGTCAAGCTGAATTTTCGACATCATTACTCCAGTGTTCAGCGTCACATGATCCTTCAGAAATAATTATAATATGCTGATTTGATGCTCAAGAAACACGGCAAAGGATTTCTTGATGGATAGAAAGTTCAAAAGAACAGCATTTCTTTGAATTAGAATTTTTTTTTTTGTAATTATGTTAACGTCTTTAATGTGACTTTTGACCAATTTAGCACGTCTTTGCTAAATAAAAGTTATTTCTTACATTTTTTCTGATTGAACAGTAGTGTAAACAAACAAAAAAAAAGTTTCCTTTGAAGAGAAAATGAGTGCGTAATAGTAACTCTATTAGAGTTATAGTTTGTGCTGAGTGTGTTGTTTGTTCAGCAGCTGTTGGCTTCAGATAAATGTACATACTCAGCAGTAACATGGGAATTTTCCCACTGCAAATGTTTGAATTGCTTAGAGGTTACCAAAAATATACTGAAATATTTGCTTAAGATCACACATCGTGTCTTCGCTTTTTTTCTCAAACAATATGTGCACTCTAGGATTTAACTTGTGATCACAAACATCTTTAGGGTTTGATATGTGCTAATATCTATATTATCTTGTTATGATTAAGTTTTTTAGTACATTGCAATTTTATCACAATAAGTGTTATCATTTGTCTTTAACAGTACAGTGACATACCTGTATGTACTCTTTACAGTCAGCCAATCAGACAAGAGCTCTCTGAATATGTGTAGAGTTCTGGTCTCAATTGGCTCCTCCTGGATTAAAAAAGTATGACGTATTTAAATGTGGCTGTTTAATTTGAATCGACTGAGTGTGTTTAAACTGCACAGTGGTATCGGGGTTACCCACCTGTTCCTGCTCATGGGAGTCGTAACACCTGTGTTAACTAGACCAAGGTCTCTGTGGGATGGAGTTCATAGGACAGACACATGATAAACAGCTGCACAAAATGACAGAAATGAGCACATGTGGTTTTCTTCAAATGAGTTAAGAATTTGTGATGTCACTCTGAGATCAAATTAAATGAAATGATTTCTCATTGTTAAGAGTTGTGATGTTAGTGTGGGATTTTACACATTAAGGTTTAAGAACATAATATCAGTCACCTGTACCCAAAAAAATCCAGACATTCATATCTCTGTTAATGCAAATTATGTTCTTGGAAAACTTCTGATTGACTACACTGTCGGATACTCAGATTTAATGCTGCTGATGGGCCTAAATGCTCCACTTTCAATGGCCAAATAGAGTGAAGTCTTTATGATGGACAATAAAGTTGTCATTTCTAAACAGCTGCAAGTAATAACTGCTGATAAACCTGGTCAAGTCCACTGCCTGCAGTCAGATACAGAGCAGTTATGATATATTGCTCATACAGGCAGAAACAGGAAGCCCATTAGGGCAGTTTGTCTATGTTTTTCAGTTTGATGCTCCGCTTGTAGTTTTTATGCTTGCAGGCTTCTTGAAGTAATGTTCTTGCTCTGTGTATAATGTCAATATGGTTCACATTCATAGGATATGGAGAACTTTAAAAAACTCAACGTGATAAGCCAAGACGAGTTTGAAACTCTGACCCCTAAACTTCCCATCGACACCAGCCAGGAGATCCCACCCCCTCCACCATGTCAAACAGGTGATTGCACACTTCATGTCTATGAGATAACTATGGAATCTGTCTATCTCTCTGTCAATCTTTGTTTTATTAATTAAACAAATATTTAAACTATTAATTAAATATTTATTTATTTTAATTTATTTACATTTTCTTCATTCAATGTAATTTATTTACCGGTAATTTTTATGTGAAATGTCGCAGATTTTAACAGATGAAAGCTAGATTTTATATATAAGAAATTACTTGGTTGATTTTAAATGCCAAAGTTTTAAATTTCCATTTATTAAAAAATATATATATTACTATTAATTTTGTTATCTTTCTGTAGATGATTCTAGCATGGCTCATTCTCTCCCCACGGATGTCCCAGAATCCCCCAGTGTGCCCCGTACCCCACGCACACCACGTACCCCTGGAAGACAGGACCCCACCAAAACCCCACGCTTCTACCCTGTCATCAAAGAAGATAGTGGCAACCTTGATGAAAAAGTAAGTTTATACCAGGCAAACAGATTTTGTGACCTAAGGATGACTTAATTTATATATATATATATATATATAAATAACCAGGTGCAAATTTCTTCATAATTGTATTTTTTTCTCTCACCCTTTTAGACTCCCAGAAAGAGGAAAACCCGTCACAGTTCTAACCCTCCACTAGAGTGCCATGTAGGTTGGGTAATGGACTCACGAGAACACAGACCCCGCACTTCCTCTATCAGGTTTGTAACTTTTTTTTTTTATTTCTTGCCCTCAGCACTGAGGTGAAAGTTGGCTTAACTGTTTCTCTTTCTCCTTTTTCCTCCTCGTTCTCTGTACAGCAGCTCTAATGCTTCTCCGTCAGAAGGAGCCCCCGCTCTGTCAGGCAGTTACGGCTGCACCCCACAGTCCCTGCCCAAGTTCTGGCATCCATCCCATGAGCTTTTAAAAGAAAGTGGCTTCACCCAGCAAGTTTACCACAAATACCGCCGTCGATGCCTCAATGGTACATTGATCATTTTGGTTTTACACCACAGAATATATAACTGCTTTACATGAATTTCTCATGTTTGTGTATTTTCTTCCCCCCTCAGAGAGGAAACGATTAGGTGTGGGTTTGTCTCAGGAGATGAACACCCTCTTCAGATTCTGGTCCTTCTTCCTCAGAGACAACTTCAACAGAAAGATGTACGAAGAGTTCAAGCAGTTTGCCTTGGAGGACGCCAAGGATAACTACAGGTGAGAGTCATGGTCCTGAATTCTGTTTTATCTGTAGATCTTGAGAATTCAAATGCTTAACCAGGCAGTAAGTCAACCAGGTTAATTTGACCCCTTCTCAAGAGCCTCGCCGTTTTGCAAGAGATAAATGACATAACCAAAATAAAAAAGATTTTCTAATGTGCGTTCAAATGTTTGTCACAGGTACGGACTGGAGTGTCTGTTCCGGTTCTACAGCTATGGACTAGAGCGGAGATTCAGACAGGACATCTTCAAGGACTTCCAAGAGGAGACCATGCAAGACTATGAGAAAGGTCAGTCACTCATAATTTTTGACAAAACCAATATTTAAAAAAACATGCAAAGAAAGAAATGTTTATTGTTCTGTTTTAACTTTGCATATCAATCACCATCAGTGTTTGTTTTCTTTCTTTTTTTGGGTGAAATTCACTAACTCAGGACATTGGTGTAAATTTATTAGTCAACCGCCACCTCTGCATGACTGCCATGTCTGCATTTCTGTTTTATAAATGTTTACATCAAATGTCAATCACTAAAACTAATTCTGAATGCATTTCTTGATAATTTAGTCATGTGATTTTTTTTTTTTTTTTTTTTTTTTTTTTTTTCACTCTACATGCTGATGTTTTTTGGTGGTTTGTGTAGGTCAGCTATATGGACTGGAGAAATTCTGGGCTTTCCTGAAATACGCAAAGGTGAAGAATCAGCCCATTGACCCCAAACTCCAGGAATACCTCAGCAAATTCAAGAGCATTGATGATTTCAGAGTAGATGTAAGTATAGGCATCAGTTTTGATGTGAATGTGATCCCTTCCAAACTATGCAAAGGGAAATAAGTTTTGGAGTCCAGAATAATATATTAATATTAATCTAAATGCATTTAATTGCTTTCTAACTGTATATAATGTTAGTCTATTTGCAATCTAAATCAAGTGTAAATCTCCTGCCCTTAGCCACCAATGGCAGAGGAAGGAGTTAGGAGGAAAGCACACTCGTCATCCACAGGAGATGAGGTGAAACGTAGACGACACAACTCGACATCATCATCGAAACAGACCCCCGTCTCCAAGACCACTTCAGACAATCAGCTGACCACTGGAGGAATGACAAAAACAGCCACGACTGATCAGGCCGCTGCCCCGACGACAACGAAAACCACCAATAAACCATACGCCAAGGCAACCTCAGCCAATCAGAAGAGCGGCATGGCTAATGACCCGTCTACAAAAGCCCCACCCAAAGAGAATGTGAAGAAGAATACCTCATCGGATGCTCGCAAAGGAGAGGCGGCGACCAGCAAAAACAAAGAAGCCCAACAGCCAAAGAAATGAGGCCATTACTACACTATACAGTATTTGAGTGTGATTCTTAGAGCTGCGAAAATATTTTCAGTGCTGATGCAGGCTTACGTTTTACACCGTAACCTCAGAAGTGAGCCAGTCAAACCGTTAGAGCAAAGACCAACTGTCAGAACGCTGCATTCACAAACTGAAGAGTAAACCAGAGACATCTTTGTGTTGTACAAGATACTTTTTCTGGACAGGTTAACTTTTAGGAGATCTTATTGCTTTCTTTTTCTTTTCTTTGTTTTTTCCCCCCTACAGTTAGTAGTTTCAGAATCAAGTACGCATGGTGAACTTGTTTTGCTGTAAAGTTTACAGAAGATGCATTCCTACATCGAATGCAGTTTTATCTCTTTTAAAATTGTATTTTACCTTTGCAAATGCCTTACATTTCAAAAGCAACAAAAAATATAATTATTTTACAGCTCTGTCAGCATAAATAATGAATAATCTTTTGGTGTTTAAAAGTATTTTTAATTTGTGTCTGTGCATTTTCTGCACAGCACACATATTTTAGCTCATTTATTTTAAAAACTCAAAAAAAAAAAGCTCATCAAACAAACAAAAATCTCTAACTTGAACTGAGGTTGACACAAGATAACACACTATATAGCTTTTTGCATTTTTTTGCTCTTTTAGCTTGTGTAGGAAATATGACAGTGATGAAATACTAAGTTCTTTATGTTTTTATGATTAGCTGAGTGTCTGAGCTGAATATCGGAGAAGTACATTGATATCAGGCCAAAGCAGCGAGGGATTGTAAAAAGTGTTAACATCTTCAGGAACTACATGATGTTCCTGCTCTTAAACCAATATTGTGCCGTTCACGTCATGGAAGTAGTGATTTCAAAGACGCCACATCTTTAGGTGCAGAGTAGGGGAAGAGAAAACATCTTTGACCTTTTTATTAATTTTGACTTAAATTGGAAAACGTCTGTGTACTTGAAGTTTCTAAGAAATGTTATCTTTTTGAGAGGAATTATCCTTCCTTTTAAATTTTGAATCCTATTGGAGTAGAGTTTTAGATAATTTATTGTATTACTCTCTTTTAAAAACTTAATTGATTAGAATCTTTTTTATTGATATTACAGAGAGAGTGTAAATGACTGCAAACATAGTGGCCCAGAGAATACTTTTATTTGCATTTTTATTTTGCAGGTTGGATCTTTGCTGATGACATTAAATCAGTGTTTTTTTCCCCCTCACTTATGATTATTAATCAGACACTGAATTGATGTCCCGATTGTATCATATTTGCTTATGAAAACTGTACATAAAAAATATTAGAAGCAGCTCTCTAATTTCAATCAATTCATTTTTATTGATTCATTTTATTGTGAAGTTTTTGTTTGTGCGCTTGTGTTGGTATGCATGTTGGTTTAATTTTTTCTTTCCTCATAATTGTAAAATGTAAAAAAAATATAAAATATATTAAAATCTGTTTATAAAACCCCAAAATAATATATATATTGTATTTCTTGTCAAGTGTACTGTGTAATGTCGTTATACTGGGTTTTACATGGTTCCCACACCTTTTAAACAATGATTTTTCATGACATTTTTCATCTGTAGGCTACGATGAACAACAATAATAATTTGCACTCACAAAGTCCGATATTTACCCTATATTTTAGAGCTGAGCATAACACGAAGCATGTGTTTTTGATCTAGAAATTTGTTTAAAGATTTGGACTTTGATATAAAGTGGACTTGGATATAAATTGTGTAAGCTTGGAAATTCTAGATTGGGAAGATAAAGGTCTGATAGGGGATACTGTTATCCTTGTTAAATTATATATATATATATAGCCTATATACATATATATAGATAGACAGATAGATAGATAGATAGATAGATAGATAGATAGGTGTGTGTGTGTGTGTGTGTGTGTGTGTGTGTGTGTGTGTGTAAAGTGATATTATAGCCTGCCATTTAATATTTCAAGCAGTTAAATCAGTTTTGTATTCAAATACACTTTTTTTTTTTTTAATACGTGATAGATTTTTTAATATGAAACATACTTGAGTTTCAGGTTAATTAATAAGCATATTTCTGAATACTGTTGTATTTCCTCGCGGTTAGCTAATGATACATATAATCATGACATTTAGCGCGTTTTAATTATTTGAAACCTTTGTCTGGTATCATGCGCTCGGTGGTCTTGTAGGCACCATGCTGACAGAAAACTACAAATTCCAGGAGCCAAAGCTGTGTTTCCGGTGACAGGCAGCCAATCAGACGCGCTTCTGTGTGCCAGCTGGGCGGGCGGTCGCGTGCGGTGGGAAGGCGCTATCGTTGCAGTATGGCGGACGATGGGGACGGTAGGAGTGCAGCGGCGGACACCAGCGGCGAGCAGGGGACGACGGAGGACTTGGATGCGGGGGCTGGTCTCGGTATAAGCGGCATGATGCTCAATCTCAGCGTTCTAGTGCTCGTGCTGGCCGCGTGTTACGTGCTTTACGCGCGGTGGTGGAGGAGGGCGGGCGAGGACGCGGGCCGGGGCAGCGAGGCCTCGCCGCTACCCAAGATGAGGAGACGCGACTTCACCCTGCAGCAGCTGCGCGAGTACGACGGGGTGCAGAACCCGCGCATCCTCATGGCAGTCAATACCAAGGTCTTCGATGTGACCAGTGGCAAAAAGTTTTACGGACGCGGTAAGGAGCTCATGCTCATGCTCACACCCACATTCAGCGGGGTTTTTCAACTTAAGCAGTAGAGAAGATACTATTATCTAGTAAACAAAAGTCTAGTAAACCTGGAATTCATTCTAGTAACTATTGGAATGGTTAATACTAAACACGTTTTCGTACAGGTCTATTAATGTATTGGATAACATTTCATTTTAAAATGTCCCTGTTACATGTAACGTTACGTGCTATGGTATTAGCAGTACATTTTGCATAATTATAAGCAACTAACCACAAACTCTAATTCTATAGAAAGTAGATGTGGTTATTAATTAATATTACCCTGCACTTATTTGTACTCGACACTACACTGTAACATGGACACCTTGAAATAAATTGTAACTTTTTTATTACTAAAACTGGATTAGGTTCCACTTCCAGCAACAGTTGGAACACATACCAGTCTGAAGTAAATATTTCATATCAGTACCACAGATTTAGATTTATTACTAATAAGAATAGTTATATGTCACATCTGGGTAAGTTGGTAGTATCTAATAAATAAGTACTAGAGAATTATTGGATAATGGATACTAGTACGTACTTCAATATTGATATTTAGTTAGTCACTAATACTTATTCAATAGATATTAGTCACTGGATTAAATACTAACATAATGAGCAGTAGTTACTAGTAAAATAGTGAAAGATACAATTACATTACAATAACACTTTATTTGAGGGTCCTTTTTACACGTTACATATACTTACTATATTAATAACAGTAAAATATGCATGATTACAAACAACTAACCCATCTATAGTAAGTAGGACTATGTGTTGTTAATTAATGTTACTTAGTACTTCTGTGTGTAAATACACTAACAATGTCACTTTAAAATAGTGTAACTGGATTACTTGATAGAAAAATAGTACTTGTAACAAAAATAGATTCTGGTCCGTTGTAAGCAATATATTGAATAGATAGACCTACTTGTCAATATTGCAGGAAATACTAATAAATGGTTACTAGTGTGAAATAGTTAAATATACAATTAGGCTACTGAAAATACTAATTTACCAGAAAATAGTACTAATAGTAATATAGAAGTAAATACTAGTTTTAAGAAACAATTGTTTGCCGTAGGAGAAGAGCTTGTGTGTTAACCTTCTTATACTTGCCAATACTCTGGTCAGAGGAAAGCTAATGACCAGCTCATTCTGGTAAATACTGCTCAGGCTAAAGTCACACAAAGCCTTTCTCCCAGAGACCTCTGTTGATGCACAGTTTGGTCTGATGTCTTATCGGAGTTTGCCAACCTCTTGGCCTGTCTTACTCATAACTGCGGTCAACATTCTCCTGCTCTGTTTTGCCTTGGTGAACTCTTTCCCAGGCATCAACCTGTCATGTCAGTGCATTTTTGAACGAGAGCCATATGTGATGTGGACAAATGGGGTGAGAGCCATGTGCTGGCACACCCAACAGGTAGGCTATGTACTGGATCAGTAGATCATTAATTTGTGTGATAATCAATTTACTTAATTTAAATTTGTAAAGTTAACAGCTCGATTTGTTATGACGGATGTAAGATCAGCTAAGTTTAGCAGTAGCCTTGGTTAAGAAATCGAGCACTGAGCCTCATTCCTTTCTCTGCAGGAGAACATTCTTGTTTCTTTTCCCAGTACTTTAAGCGTGGTTTACAGAGTACAGACTTGCAGCTGTTTTGCAAAACAGCTGTTTGCTGCAGATAAGAATTGAAATATTTTGCCCTCAAAGCCAGAACAGCAGTCTTTTGTCTGCCTGGAGTCTATTTGGAGACACAGCTCAGAAGTGAAACCGAGAGTGCACATAAAATCTGGATTACCATGGCCTTTGTTTGCATTTACCAAGTTTTGATTCACAGAGCTAGCTAGGGTCTGTGATTTGGCCTCGCATCTCCCTCAGCTATATTTGTATATGAGATATGTTATCTGACCATCTGTGGTGTTCATGGAGGAGCGTTCAAGGTGTGGTGTCAGCAGTAGTCCAGACTCTGACCAGTGCGTCATTTCTTAGACACCTGTAATCCAGTGTGTCTGTCATCTTGCAGCATTTCACACAGAGAGAATATTAGATCAGTTTTATTTAAATGTTGCTGCATTCATTTATAACCTGATGAGACTATGGCAAAGGTTTGAACTTTGTAGGCAGATGTGGTGTGTTATCACTGGACCATAGGGCAACTAGGATCTTTTTGGTCAATGTTTGGCTGGACCTCTTGTATCTTTAAAGACTATTATTGCTCAACTGCTGAAAGAGAGCGAGCTAACATGAACTATTAGAGAATTGTGTGTGTGTGTGAGAGCTAACATGCCTTTTCACATGAAGATCAGATGATGAGTATAGAAAGAGGCCTTTTTCCTCTTCTTTTGCCTTCTGTGCTGAATAAAACATCGACTAAAGCTTTATATCACTGACAAGAAAGCAAACATAATAAATTGCACATGCCAGAGCAGCCTAGTCATCGTCAGGCATGATCTGGCTTTGGCAGCTGTATTATTTATAAATCATGGATTCTAGTTCCTGTTCAGGAGCCGAAGTAAAACCCAAGTGTCCGAGACGTTCATGTCCTCTTGTTGTCGTCTTTTATTGCATCATCTTCTCATTTGTTTGTTTGTCTCGATTAGGTGACTGAAGTTCATCAGTCTGTTGTGCTCAGCTTTGTCACGTCTCTGGTTTGGGAAGAAAGGTTCAGGCTGTGGCCTAAATAGTATGTGCACAGCTGAAGTTGATTCCTGTTGGTGTTGCGTTTTGTCATGACATCTCATCTCACAATAATTTCCTTATTCAGCGCCGTGTGTTTTTTACAACAGCTGTTCTGAAGAACCTGTGTGTTTACATGCATTCCTCTGGTTTGTGCGAGCGGCTCCATTCATCCCAGCTGTATGTTGTTTTTGAGACAACACTGCTTTGGTTTCAGCTTGTCTGGGATTGTCTGACCCACTGACTCTAAAACTGTTTTCTTTTAGTTGATTCATAGTAGTTTTATTTATTGCAATTCGGCTGGTTTCCTTAACTTTTTATCAGACTTATTGTATAATAGTAATAATGTTTATTGAATACTACTAGTGCAACTACTACTACTTATTAGTAGTATTACTAATCATTACTAAATGTTATTGCTTATTTATTATGAATAATACTTTTAAGAATTGTTTTTTTTAACCACTTTACATCCTTTATGATGCTACATTGCAAAGGCAAATAATTATTCAAAGTAAGTTAATTTTACTTTATTATTTTTATAGATATATTTTATTGTGGGTGGGACATTTAGCTTTGCTTTAACTTTGCACTTTTTTTCAGATGTTTTCCCCCCCCCCACAAATTAATTTAAAATCAGACAACTGGTGGAGCCCTGGCACTATTGCACTTTCAGTTCTGGTCCCTGCACCTATATGTAGAAGATATTACATTTGTCTTGCTGACCATTATACTCACAGTATGTCTGTCATTCCAGAGGGCCCCTACGGGATCTTTGCGGGACGTGATGCTTCTCGGGGTTTGGCAACATTTTGCCTAGAGAAGGATGCATTACGGGACGAGTATGATGACCTTTCAGACCTGAACGCTGTACAGATGGAAAGTGTTCGAGAATGGGAAATGCAGTTCATGGGTAAGCAGAAGAATTTCTCTGTGAATTCAGAAAGGATTCATGTAGTTACTAAAAAAAATCTAAAAATGTCTGTAAGATTTTATCTGCATCTAGGATACTTGGAGGTGGGATAGTTATGCAGTTATGTAGGTAGTTTTCAGTCACTCCTCCTCGTCCACAAGCTTTGCATGTTGTACCTGTTATGCTGGTTAGGGCTGATCTGTGCATGTAATGTAATCAGATAGCTGATGCATTTACAGTATAAAGCTGATGGTTTACAGTATAAATTCTCTAAAAGATGAGTGACAGTAACCTTTAATTGTCCTGTTCACTCTTTAGTGAAAAAGTTAGTTAAATCTCAGTTTTACTTGTAGATACGAGAAATTGAGAGCTATAAAAATATATATTGCGATATATATCAAGTTTTTCCTGCGCCATTATCTAGCAGTGGAATGTCAGACAGTCTGAATTGAATGATGATGAGATAAAAAAGCTTTTAAGTGAGTGCCACAAAAAGAAGACTATTTTTATTCGCATTTTCCTCGCTAACTCATGATTCACACAAATTAGTCTTGGTTCTCATCAATTAGTCTTGGTTCTCATGTGCCCGGTTTCACAGACATGGCTTAATTCTAGTCCCAGACTAAAATGGAACTCCTTTCCTCAGCGTTTTTTTGTGGACATGTAAATGATCAATGTAGTAATTTATGTCTGTATTATATAACATGCTTTTCCTTAATCAAAAATGATAATTTACTGGAACATTGACAGACAATAAATATATTATTTGCCTGCTTTAGAAACATTCCAGTAATCACTGGTAATAGGGATTAGAAGTGAAAAATGGAGACTATTCCATTTTAATTGTGCGAATGAAACAAATCACAAGCTGCTGAATTGAAATTGAATTGAATTGTGAAATTTGTGTCAATGCCCAGCCAGCCCTAGTTTACACTCAACTGAGCTAGATTGATTTGGTGTAGCACAGTCTCTTGTGTCGCTATATGAGATGAGGGAATGTGTGATAAGCTGCTCCTCAACTCTTCTGTCACTGCCTGTGGGGAAAATCAGGGCTGTAATATGATAGATTAATGCTGTTTGACAAATAAGGTACTCCGATGATAAAGCACACAACTTTTTCACACTGCTTGTTTGCCTTGTTGATGCCAGAGATGAATTCAATAAAATGTACAAATTGTATGTTTTTATTTTAGCTTTATTTCAAATAACATAAAGTCTCAGTTTTAGTTTTGGTTTGTTAATAACACCATGGATGGAGAAAGATGGTCTGCAGCTAGAGGATGTTTTTATTAGGGATGCACCGAAATGAAAATTCTTGGCTGAAACCGAATGAAACGCTTGGCCGAAGGCTGAATAACGAACATGGGTTTCTTCATTTTTTCCCCGTTTATTTTGACAATTTTCCACCATTGCATAAATTAAATGGTCAAAATGTGCTTTTTACAATTTTGTCTTGCTTTTCAAAGAAAAAGTCAATTACAAAACTACAATTTTAAAATATTTATTTAACATTGAACATTTTGTTTACATTCTAGCAGACATTATACCAACAAAGCCCAATATAACTATAAATAAATTGTTAAACTACCATCTTTGAGCTTATATTAGGCCAATAAGTAACTGCTGAAAGAATGTAACGTTTGTATGCCTACAACAAAAAAGTGCATCTTATGTTGTTTGATTAACATTAATATGACACAGACAGGTATTTAAGGCTGCTGTCATTTTAAGACCAAATGCTTGGATCTACCATATACTGAGACATATCCGGTTTTCACCAGTATTTCACCATTCAGGCGCGAAGAGAAGTGAATTGGGGATCGTGCGCTGTCTGAGAGAGCTCTTCTGGTGCGCGTCATTTAGCCGATACAACATTACCGGTAGTTATTTTTTCACAACTTACTGCGCATCATTTATAACTTGATACTCTTTTTGAAGATTCTAGTTCAACTCACACTCTGACTTGATCTCCGCGCTGACTTGAATTACATAAAATAGTGCTGTAGCCTAAGTTTTTGCAGATGCACCCCTCGACAATTCCCTAGTTTTTACAGTCAACAGGCTAACAGGTCCTTCCAAATGTGATAAAATGTGTGCACAAGATTAAAAATGCACACTGCATGAACAAGAAATAAATGCCATCTTACATTAAAAATAGCATCATTAATTATTGTTCCTTTCATTCTCTCTCTCTCTCTCTCCCTTCCCTCTGTCTCTCTCAGAGAAATATGACTACGTTGGCCGTTTGTTGAAGCCGGGAGACGAACCTTCTGAGTACACAGATGAGGAGGACATGAAGGATCATCAAAAACACGAATGATCTGCTGAATCATTACAGCAGCTGAAGCCCAGGACTGAGAAGGCCACAATCCAGAATTGTTAAACCCCAGCAAGAAAGACCCCTCAGAATCTGCCCTTTACCTCAATCGTACCGTGTCCCCACTACTGCTCCATCACAGCTGAGATAAACGCGTCTGTCTAAAAGCTCCTGCTGTTCTGACTGTTCTTTTACCAAAACGGACCAATAGCCTGTCAGAGTTTCCTGTACTCTTCTTGTCTGCTCTTGAGACTTCTCCTTTGTCCTTGCCCCTCCGTCTTCCGGTCACACCTAAACTCTCAATTTATAGCATAAATACCATCAAACACTACTTTATACCATAAATCACAAGTTCTACACCCTAAATCATCAGTCAAACCCTCCATCTACCCTACAGTCCAATGGAGAGTGAAACGGCCTGAGGCTTTAATAGCATACTGCACATTCGCGTGTTCAGGTTTGGACTGACAATGTGAAGAGAAGGAAGGAGAAAACACATACATTTTATTCACTTAATTTTCTTTGGGGACTTAACCATTCATGACCTCAAAAGTCACGTACATAGAGCGGGGCAGATGCCTGGAGTTCAGTGCACAACAGGTTAAAAACCACACGTGGGGTCTCTTTTAATTATTTTTGTTTCCATTTAAGTATTTTTGTTGTTGTTGTGCGTGTAATTATTGGACCACAACACGTGTCACAAACACTTCTGGAGCATTTAAATCTCATGCTTTTTCGCAGACTGTGAAAACGTTGTCGTTTTAAATCAAAGTAAATGTCGAATGGAAATAGTAACCAATCCAAAAGCCAGATTGTCTGCCATCAGCCAATCAATCCAAAGGTTGGGTGGGTTTGGGGTGGGCGGGTGCTCAGCAAAGTTTGTATTGTGTGCACCACTAGTGTGTAGCAATTCTTGTCACAATGTGATTGTAAAACATGAGGGATGGGAAATGTTTGTGGGGGTTGGGTATCGTTAGCATTCTTGCCATAAAACTTGTTTTATTTGAATTGTATAAATCTGAACGGCTGGTTGGGATGAAAAGGGAAGATCAGTAGGGTAGTTCAATTGGATCAGCTCGTCTGCTCATCGATCAACAGAACTCTCCCCGTTAATGAAACGGTCAGCGTAGTTATTGTGCCTTATTTCCGTTTAATTCTACTACAGAATAGTCAAGAGATGTAGAAAGATACAGGTATGAAAACCAGAGGGAGAAACCGCAAAGATAAAACATGTTCTGCTCTGCCCTTTCCACATTATCTGCTTTTTGGGGGGTTTCAGAAGCCACGGCATCTTTCCCCTCCATTTCCTCAGTTCGTACGACGAGGCGTGCTCACGTCTGTGAGCGAATCAGACACGGGAGGCTCAACCGCCGTTATCCTGACTTTGTACATAGACTTTATGAGCTATTTCAGTGTTACTGCCATATCTGCGCTGTTATTAAACTCCACGCACTGCTGTGTTGTACTGGCCAAAAGATCCATTGCTCTTTCTCTGTTTCCATCTCTTTTTCCCCTCTTTTTTTTTCTCTGCTGAATTTATTTTTAATTGTGGGTAATTTTCAAATCCACCCTCAAGTGTTATATTTTGTTTTTCTTCTGGAGAGGGGAACTATGAGTTTGGAAGAATATTTTGTCTTTGCTGGGGAGGGGATGAGGCGAAATTCAAAAATTGTGGATTATGTAAATATGTGTATCATTTTATTAAAGCATGTGCAGCAAACAGTGAGGTAATGCTGGCTCTCACGTCATGTATTTAAATGGAGTTTGCAAGGGTGTGTGTGTGTGCGTGTGTGTGTGTGCGCTCATGGGGAGAACAAGAACATGTTTGAAGAAATAAATACATTTGGTTAATAACTACTGTTATCCTCTACTGTTATATTACTGTTATCTGCCCCTTTGATATGTTGGTCTTGAGTGCAAACAATCGTTTTGTCTCTCACAAAGAGCAATATTTCAAATTACGGAGCTATTCAAATGGCAGCGAAGATTAACTGCAAAAGTCAAATGTTAAGAAACCAGTAGGTTTTTTTGTTTACTAAATGTGCCTTAATGGCTCAAATGTCGTACCACCGTTATATTTTTTGAGAGAGTGAACCAGTTTGAAGATTTTTGCATTTCCATAGTAAGGCATTTTGCTTGCATAAATATGAAGCGAAAAGGAGGAAATGTGTGTTTGGTTGAGGTATGTCAGGCTCCAGTTATAATTTCTGATATTGCATATGCAAAAAATGTAGCAATAATAGAAGTAGATTGTTTTGAAAATAATTGTATTCTCTTGTTTCTTGCATATTTTGACATTTTCAAACATAGCAGTGTGAAATGTCACAATCTTGTTAGAACTGAACAACACAGAGACATCAGTACTGTGGATCTTACACTCCATTTACACAATTAGCAATGCAACTAAACTCAATCACTGAATGTCTATACTGCAAGCTTATTTACTGGACAGTTTGGGCCTCTAATTAAGCCCAGTTTACTACTTTAAACGATGCTCAATCCTTTTCTGAAAAAACTTTTCGAACTGTTTCTTAAGCTAGTTTGTGTTATTTAATTTATTTTTATTTAAAGGCGCACTAGACTTTGCAGTGGGCAAGCTAAGACTTTAGATAGCTTGATTTTAACACTGGCAAGAAAATGAACAAGGATACCTGTTAATACGGTTAATACTGATGTTTTCTGGTGGTGTTTTCCCACCATAAATAATGGCACTTCCTAGCTGATATCATTATTATTATTTTCATTAAACTAAAATGACAAAACACGAAATTGTGGGATATTAACCGCCAGGTGTCACTAAAACCCCAATGGTTCATTTGACAGGCAGACCAGTTATGATATGCTCGACTGTTTTCAACAGTTCGTTCGGAACCGGTTGAGAATTTCAGCGATTATTTTGCGTTATGACGTCGTCCGTGATTGGCGTGCCATATTAAATGCTCTAAAAACGTTACATTAAAGCGATAAGTAGCACGATTGTTTATTATGGTTCTCGGTTTACTGAGTCAGTAGAAGCCGCTCGTTCTTCAGTCCAGTTCGTGAATGAATCGATCAAACTCCGGTTTTATGAACTGGTTCAACAGATTCACTGAAATGATCCGACTCAAATGAACGCTAGGTTAACAAATCGGACGTCAGCAGAACAGAAGTGTAAATTTAACGTATTTAATTTCTCGAACGTTACTTTCTTTTGCACGGGATGACTGTCCAGGAAGAGTCAAATTTGGATTAGAATTATTTACAACAGAACTGCATATCAAACCGGCTGTCTTTTGTTTGGTAAGTCTCGTTTTCTTGAACTGTAAACAATAGTGCTTAAGCGTCAAGTGGTCTTTAACTCTGCATATGTCGATATCTTGCAGCTTTATACACAATATATACTATCGACTCGTATTATTCTCACAAAACTGATCAGTGCATCATGTAGGCTGCATGCCCTCGGAGCTCGCCTGATGATTTTGTGGTTACACAATAGGTAGGCTACATTGTTTCACCGGCTGTATGAAAATGTGTTCTCAAATCTCAGTTGAGAGGGAAATGCATACAGACTGAAATGTCTAATTGCATACATTTCGCGTGAGTTAGTTTAGACTCTAGAGACTGATATATATTTAGATATGCCACGGACCAATCTAAAGTAGCTAAATTTTCATCTAAAGAGTCACAATTTATAGCCTACTGTGGGAAAAAAAATCAACATTTTAAATGTGTAAAATAAATCTGAAAATGTTTCATTTCTATTGTTAAATTATTAGCCTACATGTTTTCTGTTTGTTTATGTATTAATCAAATGTAGATTTTTACTTAAATCAATTGTCTAATTTATTTTAATCAACTTTATTTTTTTTATTTTTTTTACACATTCTAAACTTTTCCATGGACCGTTTGAAAACAGCCTTTGTTATAGACAAGTAGCCAATGATGCTTTGTGCTTTTGTGTCTTCTCAGTCTTACATATTTTGTTTTGAAGCAGTAAAATATATTTTTTTTTACAAAGAATGGAGTACAGAAAATAAGTTATATAGCATGTATATGTCTGTAAGATCCAATACAATACAAACTAAATAAATTATGGGCCTGCAAGATTGGTACATGATGTCGTCATATTTTAGTTTTCGGTATTTTCTGTGAAAAGTTAATGCACAGGGTATGTGGTTAAAGTGATTAAATCAGGAATTTATCCTCCAAAAAAAAAACGTCTAACGTTACTGGTAATTTAAAGAAATATTTCACATTCACTTGTCAAGAATTTGGAGGATCTGACAGTTGAGTTGCATTGTAAGTTGGAGCCTGTCCATGATTGTGACGCTGATGATGGTGTGTTTCACCTTTTGCAGGAGGGACGTTTCTCATCATGGCTGAGCATTTATCCCAGAGTGAACTGGACTACCCTTTCAAGCTCTTGGAATATTTGAATGGATTCCGGATCTCAAAGGTCTGTGGTTCATGCTGTATCTCTCTAATACACTTTTTTTTATGAGTGCTTCTGTGCTCCTTTCTACTCTGCAGGTACAGGAATCACCCCAAACATCATCAGCAGACCATTTTAATAATGTGTTTACCACACGTAGCATTTATTGTTGGATTATGAGTAAATGTTTAATATGAGAGCATCTATTATTTGTAGCAGTCCCCTGTCGTGTCTCATTTTCCACTGTGGTCGTCAGGGCTTATTTCGCCTCCAGCAGGACCGGCCTATGACTTTTTAAAAGCCACTGTGTGGAACCCTGAGATGACTCAGGCCTTTGTTGTACCATGAGATTCTGTAAGATTGTTAAATCCTAGAAAGCTTGATGCTTAAGATGGAGAGATGTTATTTATTTTACAATTATTATGTACAGAGTTTTGCACAGACTTGTACAATAAACCAGAGGCAAAAAGTGATTATTGTGATTAAAAATAGAAGAAACTGAAATACACAATTGAGTTTAGAGTTATGTTTCTTCCATTTCATTATGTAAAAACAATTATGTTAATGAAGGCCAAAATTATAAAAAATGGACAGTATGAGCCCTTTACCATGTTAAAAGGAAAAAGTTATATAAAGACATGGTATAGCTTTAAGTGTGACTGGGTATGTTTAGGCATAAAGTCATAATTAAAAAAATATCAAACAATATGGATCATAAATTCCATATTTCTGTTACTTACTTTGTGGAGAAGAGAATATGAGTATCCTTATCTGAACAGAGCTGCTCACACTTACAAGTTCTGTTAAACTAAAAAGAAAAAAATACAAGATTGTTAGGAAATGATTGTTACAATTTTTAAAGTTATAATTTATAGACATTTTAAGAAAGAAATTATTTTACTTTCCTGTTGAGAGTATGTTGACCGTCTGTGTAGTAACTGCTGTTGTATAGCTGAGCTCCAGAAAATCAGTAATGAGGAGGCTTTGACAGTTACAGATTTGAAAAACAAAAAGGCGGGAATAAAGAACCCTAAACTACTCTAACACAAAGAACCATTTCAGCATAAAGGATTTTTCAGGACGATACGGTACTAAATAGAACTGTTACTACGTGTAAAGAACCATCTTTTTTTAGAGTAGTTTGTTTAACTTTTTTCTCTGTTTTTCACCACTAGTTTGTCACCATGGTTATTCATTAATTACATCACACCTGTTTGTATTTTGTTCATTATCTTGTGTATTTAAGCTCTTCAGTTCCTTCAGTTCGTATTCTACTGTTGTTTGTGTTAGCACTGTTTCATTGATTTTGTACCTCTGTGGCTTACCTGCGTTTCTTAATTTAATAAACAAAACAATTATTTTGATCTTCTTTGCATCCTTCATCTTCAGACCCATAATTTGACATATACATAGATTTGAACTTAAAATCTGATGTTCATGGGCTGATCATATTTATACTAGCCTACCCTTTACTTTGGGTATGTAGTTTTAGTCTAAAAAAAGAAAATCATCAAAAAGATGTATTTAATTGATGAAAAGTGACAGTAAAGGCGTTTGTAATGTTACAAAAGATTTTTATTTTAAATAAATATTGTTCTTTTGAACCTTTCTATTCATCAACGGATCCTGAAAGCAAATGTAAAACGACTTCCACAAAATTATTAAGCAGTACTATTATTGTCAAAATTGATAATTATAATCATTATTACAATTAATATGTTTCTTAATCAGATTCTGTAATGGCTGCTGAAAATGACATTTAACAATATAGAAAATATAGAAATCATAAGTCAATACGTCATTTTAAATAGTAATAACATTTCACAATATTACTGTAAGTTTAATCCAAAGAAATCACATTGCAAAAGCCACATTCCATCATAGTAAATCAATAATCAAAATATTGGCTTGTTTTTAGTAAAAAATATTGAAACATTCCTAAAACGTGAAACAAATTTGTGTGTGTGTGTGTGTGTGTGTGTGTGTGTGTGTGTGTGTGTGTGTGTGTGTGTTAAAATGCATTTTGCATGTATGCTTGTGTTTCCTGTATATTTTTAAAGACATGGCAAACACAGAAATAACATGAGAAGTTCACACTGACTTTTTTATTTAATCATTCTCCTCCAGGCGATATTCTCAGCTTGTGAGTTAGGGTTGTTCGACCTTCTCCTTCAGTCCCAAAAGCCCCTAAATGCAGCTGAAGTGGCACAGAAGCTTGGCACCAGTGAAGATGGTATAGAGCGGTTACTGGATGTGCTGGTCGCCATTGAGATTGTGGATGTGGAAGTGGTACACGGAACAGGTGAGCTGTGAGAAGTATTTTATATTCCTCCATAAGTAGCTGGAAATAACCTGATTCCTCTATGATGTAAAGATGATAAATGTCAGAACAGGATTTGTTCGTTCAAACAGAATCATACATCCGTTCTGTCTAGATTATTATTTGCCCAGTCTCTAAACCTTTACTCTTGTCTTCTCTTATAGCTCATTACAGCAGTACAGATGTTGCTAATCTATACCTGGCCAAGACCAGCCCCAAATCTCTACATGATTTGATTATTTATAACTCTCAGACCATCTACCCACTCTGGAACAATCTGGTAGATGCTGTTAGGTAGGCATCTGCGTTTTCTTCACCCATCACTGTTTTGAAAAACACTTGTTCCCGGGCCACTTTAAAATCCTTCTTTCGTGATAAATGTGATGTTTGGACACATCAGGATTTGTGATCAATGAAAAATAAAAGCCTGCCTACTTAAAACTAAACAGTTATTTGGAAGTCATCTGCATTTCTAAAACAACAGTTGAATAATCAGAATATCTGAAAACCTCTCAGGGATGGAAAGAACCAGAATGAGAAAACCTTTGGCCTCCCGTCTGAAGAGATCTTCTCTGCCATATACAGGTCTGTGTGAATTTGTAAAATGTTTTTATAATATTAGCAGAACCATATGGGGGAATGTTTTTTTGTGGTCCTTAGACGTCACTAGATTAAAAGTCATTTCTTTGACTGCAGCGAGGCAGTCTTAAGCGATTAGCCGCTGGTGCTGTGTAATTCTAGGTCATGGACTTTAAACCTATTCAATTTTGAGGCTTTATGAAAGGCTGTTCCCACATCTGGAGGGGTGGTGTGTTTAGTTTGTGCTTCGGCTCTGCAGCTCTAATGTTGACAACTGAGACCTTATTGTAAAGTGTTACGCAAATCTTTGCTTAAAAATGATTACAAGGTGTAATTTTTGCTTTTCATTTATTTGACCTAGAATTGGATTAAATGCATACCCTTTTTTATGATGCTTCTGTTTGAAGTCAGTGCACATGTTCTCTAACAGATGGTAGAAGTGTCAATTTTAAGGTTTGTTTGTCCTACTTTTCATGTGAATCCATCTGGAAAAGATCCATCTGTTGACAGCGGTGTGCTGTTTTGTTTCAGGTCAAAAGAGGAGATGCTGAAGTTCATGGGACTGATGAACTCTACGTGGGCCATTGACGGCCATGACATAGTGACAGCGTTCGATCTATCTAGATTCAAATCCATCATAGATCTGGGAGGTGAGTGTGAATGTAGTTTTACGTAGCTTCAGCTCTTTCCCTATGATAATGATTTAAGCTCAAATTGAACCGCTCACAATTGCAGTTTTCATCAAATATGCAAGAGGCAGTGGCATTGCAAGTTGTTATTTTTGAGATGCTTTGCAGGCTGCTCTGGCGCATTAGCGCGGGAGCTGGCGAAAGAGTATCCTTCCTCCACTGTCACGGTTCTGGATCTCCCAGCTGTGGTTCAGACTGCTCAGCAGCATTTTGCTCAGCAAGATGACACCATCGCTTTTCAAGAGGGTGCGTAACGATGCATTGTAACATTGGTGATGGTTGCCTTGTAAACCTTGTAAAAACAAAACAAAAAAAACACTAGTGGCTGTACTGACAATAGGACCTTTTTAAAGTTTGTAGTGTTATTACAGACAATGAAAATTGAAATGTGTAAAAAATAAAATAATTGGGAAAAACTGAAACTAAAATACAATTGCATGACAACTAACTCAAACAAAAACGGTCTCAAATTATTGTGTTTTAGTTTTTAAATACATAGTGTATTATAAAACTGTCTGAATTAAATACGAAAATGCCACTTGATAGCAGTAACTGTGCGAATAAAGGCATTTTTGAATTATACCAGTTATTATCACATTAACTAAGAAAACAAAGTAAACTGAAACTAGAAAACAATATTTTTTGGCATCAGTAAGAAATTAATACTTATATTTAGCAAGGATGCATTAAATAGATCAAAAGTGACAGTAAAGACTTTACATAATAAGAAAATATTTTATTTAACTTTCTATTCATTAAATAATCCTGAAAAAAAATATCACATTTCCCACAGATATTATTACAAGAAATGTTTTTTATCGGCCTAATCTACATATGATTTTGAAGGATCATGTGACATTGAAGATGAAAATTCAGCTTTGCCATCACAAGAATAAATTATATTTTAAAACAATTATTTTTAATTATAATAATATTTCACATTATTACAGTTTTACTGTATTTTTGATCAAATAAATTCAGCCTTGATGACCATGAGACTTTTAAAAAAAACATTAAAAATCTAACTGGCCACAAACTTTTAAATGGTCGTGTAAAACTAGCAATGATGTGCATGATGATGTGAAAACTAAACTAATGAAGATATTATAAAAATAAACATTTGAAAGTATTATAACTTTAGCATGGTGTTTCTAATCTATGAAAAAAACTAGGTATTTGTTTCTGTGTTCTTGTAGGGGACTTTTTTGAAGGAGAAATCCCTCCTGCAGATTTGTACATTCTGGCCCGAATCATTCATGACTGGAAAGAGGAAAAAAATCTCAAACTACTGAGGAAGATTCATACAGCATGTCATCCAGGTGAGAAAACATGACATTAATAGCTCAATAATGAGTGGCCCTAAAATGAGACATTTCAAAGCATCTGACTTGATTTTTTATGTAGGTGGAGGCGTTCTGATCGCAGAGGCACTGTTGTTTGAGAACCGCCGGGGTCCAACTACGGTTCAGATGTTTTCTCTGAACATGCTGGTCCAGACAGAAGGGAAGGAGCATCCACCCTCTCATTACACACGTCTGCTCACTGATGCAGGATTCAGGGACGTGCAGGTCTGTCGCACTGGAAAATCATATGATGCTATTCTGGCACTCAAATGAACATGCACCAAAGCAGAGTCCGTAATCAGGACCCCTTCTGCCTCATCTGCAGACTTGTTGTGATCAGACACGTCAGAAATCATGTTCATGCATGCACATGTCAGACGTCTGTTGTTCCACCTTGGCCTCGTTGTGGGTCTCCTGGCTAGTTATAAAGCAGTACTTTCTCTAACACAGAGTTAGCCCACTCCTGATCCTTACATTTCCTCCAAAAGACTGTTTTAGTAGTGATTTGATTTAGCTATTTGTGAAGCTTTCTCCTGAGGCCTACAGAAGTGGTTTGAGAGGGGGTGGGATGAGGAGCTGTTTTCGATTGGCCACTGATGTGTCAAAAATAAGCTCCTCCCTCCATCCTGTCTAGTGTATCTATGCACTGCCAGCTTGACACATGGTTAAGTGTGACCCCCTAGTGGTTATTTGTTGCATAACCAAAAAAAAAAATCCATAAATAATATCACTCACTCCATTTCATCAATATGATGGGTTTTGTGTCATGTATTCCTAACACAATTCATTTATCTATCCTTCAACAGGATCTAAAATCTAATAAAGGAAATTTATGAAAAAAAGCTTTTTGTTGTGAAGTGATCCTGTGTGATTTCCAGCTTTTTATTTTATTTTGTTCAATTTATTTTATTCATGACGCATCTCACCTACTTAAAAAGCAAGTAAACAACCCCAATGCATTCATACTTTTGTATGAGTGATTAATTAAATTTGATTGATAATTCAAATGTATTACATTATTAAACCAACTTTTAGTATTAAGTCTTTCTTTATTTACACAGGTTTCCTGTGGATTCATAATAAATGACAAATAATTCGTTTTATCCTGAGCTTTACAAAAATCCCTGCCATCATCTCCAAACAAACCAGATTTGGTTATTATGAAACAGCTGAAATGGAAGTCATGATAATAATCTTGTGTGTGTGTGTGTGTGTGTGAGTGTGTGTGTGTGTGTGTGTGTGTGTGTGCGCGCGCGCGCGCACCAGCTCCCCCTGCGGGTGCATGAGGAAAACAGCAGTAGAGGCGCGCATACGTAACCTGCATGTGTTTGTGTGTGGGGTGGAGGAGGCGACTACTCAAACTCTGAGCAAGCGCCATATAGAAACGCCACCGCAGGAACAAGACCTTTTTTGTAGGTACATTAAAAATATTTGCTGTGATGTAGTATATGTGTTTTACAGGCAGGGACGTGCAAATGTTTTCCAGAATTTCCGCGAGCTCTTCATGCAGATGGTCCGGTGCAAATGTAGCACGTCATTTAAAATGGCGCCAAAAGATTAAGTTGAGATGCTGCAGACGATTCCCTAAATTAATGTTTACATGCAGTTGGCTTCCTTATTAATTCCTATAAGTTAACGGTGCGGTTTGCTTTGATATTTGGTAGTTACTTTGAATCGCGTAGCTGCTGGCCGTGCGCGCGCATGTGTGCGTGTGCGTGTATGTGTGTCCAAGCGTCATCTCGTAAGTTAGGCGCGCGCGTCCTGGCCTGACTGCGGCTTATGTTATTTAGCCTAAAAGTTTTGGTATTGAACCAGCAAATGATACCAACTGCATGTCGATTACTTGCGATTTTAGTTTTTAAATGAATTGAGATTAGGTTTCAGAGGGATGTTTGATATTTTTCTGCATGCAACGGTCTGGGTTGGTCCGATTTCATCTCTGCTGTGATGTTGGGAAAATAACGGTAGAAAATATTCAACTTTTCTTTAGGATTTGCTTTAGAAGTTAAATTTGACATATGTATGTGTTTTTTGCAATGGAACTTAAGTTTTCTGATCGAACGAATGTAGCGACATATTTGTTTGTTGTTGATACTATAGGTCGGTGTTTAAATATACCAACGTGGAGCATATGTTGTGTATTAAACACTAAAGTTACTGTTATATTATTTTTAAATACTATTATTAAAATAATGTTTTTTAATTTCTAACTGGCATTAAAATGAACAGCTATGTGACGTCAAGAGGCGTGGTCTGCACGTTTGCACTGCGTGAACTGCGTTCTGCTGAATGCAGGCAGAATTAAAGGGTTTATATTTTTAGTTTTTTTTTTTGCAGTTGAAATTAGCTGATAGTTGTGAGATGTTGAAGTATTTTTAACCTTATGATTTTGGTTGAATTCATATAAACGCGCAAGTTGAGCAGACAAACTATTTTCAATGTTTTTATAAATGAGTTTGCTTTGCTTAGTCGCATGAATATATTAATAAAAAACACAATTTCCTTTGTTTATGTTGTTTTATGCTCTTTAATTAAAAGTAACTGTTAGTTCTGCTTTAACTTTAAGTGGCTAAAAGTTTGGTCTGTGTCTAAAGCTGGAAAGTACATACAAAATACAAGGATTCGTTGTTTTTTTTCTCAGTCATGTCCCAGGCATGTGTGCATTGCACAAAAGTGTGACAATTTGTTATTTTGCAACACATAGTTTAAAAATATAGAATTGATTAGCTTTTAGATACAGAAGCTGATGGTATAGGAGTAGGTCAGAGTTGTTGTTATGTAATTTGACTGCTCGGTATGACATATGAAAAATTACATTTGTTTGTTTTAAAGTTTTAAACTGATATATTTATCAGAGCAGAATAATCAAAATTTTAAGGTGAAGTGTGTAAAATATCATGCACACGCCCCCGTTTGCCAATGGTCGGTTCAACAGATAGTCCCGCCCTATTGGTATTGGTTGAACCGACGTTGTTATGTCAAGATGCTCAACCAAACAGCAACGGTTGTATAGCGCCACATTGTTTACACTTTGAAGGAGTCAGCTGCCTACGACTCTGTATTACTTAGAAGTTGAATCTGCATATTAGGCTGAGATGCAATTATATAAAGTCCAGTATTACGAATTTTAACAGTGTTTAATTTGAATTAGGTATAAGTCAAGTCTCATTTAACTCTAAATCTGCCAGTCTCGATTCAGTCTGTCAAGTTGTGACTGGCTTAGGGAAGCACTTTGCAGGATCAGTTTTCAGGAATGTTCTGCTAATGTTTGATCAACCTCTGCAGATTTCTGCATCACTTAAAGGTCACGGCAGCTGAGGATGAAGCGAAGCCGTGTCCCAAGCACCAGTGAGGACTCGGACAATGGAAGTAAGTAAACAGACACTATTTTCTAGTACCAACTTGCCTAGAGAAACCTAGGTTGGTTCTCATTTCTTATTTGTTCATTCTTATTTCGTCTCAGACCCAGGATGTGAGGGAAGGATGCAAGGAAATAAATAAATAAGGATGGAAGAATCAAAGGAAATCATATTTGTGTATTCTTGATCGCTCAATTGTATTTTCAAAGTGTCATCAGCTGCACTCAAGGGATCTGACCTTATGTTTTTGAACTGGTTATTTAAGAAATTGCTAATAAATATTAATTGTGCCCTGTTGAAATATATGAGATTGCAAGGGATAAATCAATTAAAATGATTGTAAAAGATGTGAAGGGAGAGGAGAATTTAAACAAGTGTCAGGTTTTTCATTAAGAAACACTTCTGTATTGGATACACCTGTGCATCCTCGCTCATAGCTCCTCTAGGCGCTTCCTCAGTCCTCGTTCCTTTCCTCTTCACGGTGCAATTAGAAAATTGAGATGCTATTGAAAATTGCAATTCTTTTCTTCACGATGGCTTGTTTTTTTTTACAGAATATTGCAGTGTTTATTATAAATAATTTATCCGCGCTCGTCATTATTTTTCTTTAAAATGTATGTGCCCTTGTAATTTTTCCAAAACTTAACCTCTCAAGTTTCAAGTTAACCTCTCAACAACATCTTTTCTCTGATGACGTGTGCACCAGACAAGAGCTCTGGACAATAGCAAACTGTCACTCACATGAGATTGCAGCAATTAGGAAACGACGATATTCCAATAAATTGCCTATGGACAAAATCAAGTCACTTGTAGATGAGAGAAGAATAGAATGAGGCATTTATATAGATAAAGATGTTTTAGCGCTCAGCCCTTTAGTTATAGCCACACAATCCCTCTCCTTATATAAACTAATACTGCCATTTGCTGAAATGAAAATGACCATTATTGCCGCTAATAACATGAGTAGTCTCTCTCGCAGTCATACAATTTATGTCCTCAGTGTTATTGAGCATAGACTAGCATGTTTTTCTGTCTCTTTCAGGTATCTCCACGTCCTGGTCTCAGCACTCCAAGCACAGGAAACAGAATGGAAAGAGACCCTCAGAGGTACGTGGTACTGTCTTGCACTCCCCAATACGACCCTAACAGATAAAGATGATAATGTCGTAGATATTTGTTGCTCTTTCACAAACGCAAATCTTTTCATGCAACCCCTCTTCTTTCTCTCTTCCAGGTGTTCAGGACAGACCTGATCACCGCTATGAAGCTGCATGATTCTTACCAGCTGAATCCAGAGGATTATTATGAGCTGGCCGATCCCTGGCGACAGGAGTGGGAGAAAGGGGTTCAAGTACCTGTCAGTCCCGACTCCATACCGCAGTGTTCATTGCGGTACAAACATTTTTTTCTTCTTCTTTTACCTGTCAAACTAATCTTATTTAGTGGTGGTTGCCATTAAATCTAAATCTATTAATTAAAAATAAAATCTATTTCTGTGTTTTTCTATCTTTTTTTCACTACAGCACTGTAGCTGCCAAAAGCCCTGCTCCTCTATTCATCAGGCCTAAGAAACTGATTCGCTCATCTGAGTCATCGATGCTGGGGTACGTGGGTATTCAGACGCTAGCTGATGGCATGTGTCGTTATGACTTGAATGAGGAGGATGTAGCTTGGCTGCAGATCACTAATGAGGAGTTCAGTAAGATGGGTGAGCATATCCAGTCTGGAGTTTTCATTTTACCCATTATGCACTCAAATTTCTTGCACTCTGTGGAAACAAATGTCACGTCAGGCTAACTGATTTGCCTGTAGGCATGCAACTCCTGGATGAGCTGACAATGGAGCGGGTCATGGAAGAGTTTGAGCGCCGTTGCTATGACAACATGAGCCATGCCATGGAAACGGAGGAGGGGCTTGGCATAGAGTACGATGAGGACGTGGTGTGTGACGTCTGTCAGTCCCCTGACGGCGAGGACGGCAACGAAATGGTGTTTTGTGACAAGTGCAACATCTGTGTGCATCAGGTACGTGTGTTTGACCACCAAACAATGTGTGTTTGAAAGCATGTGAGAACTTTGAGGCTGCCCCTCTTAATATTAAACTAGAAGAGGCTTAGTCGACCAAAATTGTATTAGTCGGTTAGTCGGAGAAAAAAAACCTGCTACTGTGGCGTAGTCACGTAGTCCGTGAGGGATTGTTAACGGCAGTTATTTGTGGTAATTACAGTATGTGGGGCAGGAAATCCAAACTTTCTCCGATCATCCATCAACCTCAAATATGGCTTATCATTTGAAACATGGAAGTAGTAGCAACTTTACTTAGCCTCTCACTCTGTTAACCTAGATAAATGTGCGCTATTATTAGGCGCATATCCAAGTGTTTGTGCGTAGTGTTAAAGCTAAAGTATAGTGCTCTTACGGCATTACATGGAGGCGGCGGTGCACTTGCATTTTTTCCTGATAACAGCTGAAGCAACTTAAAATACGTTGTGCTTTTGTAAAATAAAGTAAACAAACAGGATGTGCTTTCTGCTGTCTCATCACAAAAATGAAATGAAACTCAGCATATAGGCTACTTGCCTCACAGACGTGAGAAATAGGTATATCTATAGAAAGCTTAAAAATGCCTACTTTTGAATAATCCTGTTAAAATAAAAACCTACCCTCAGTAATCCGTTGGAAAGGTGCATTTCTCTCTAAAGGTCCATCAACTGCGGAGTTGGTGAGTCGGCATCGTCACCTTCATTGATGCTGACTCTGACTCCGAAAACTCTAGTTTATTAATAAGTAATTAAAATGTCTCCTTGCTATTTTTTTCTGATACATTCATAGTCGTTACTTTTGCTGGTGCTTTGCAACAAGCTTTATGCGTGTAATAGGCAATATATTACGCCTATATATATTAAAGGCTTATTAAGGTTTAGTACCCCCACCCCCCATGTATATTTAAGTAATTACATTATTATAAACATGCGATTAGTCGACTAATGGCTTAAATAAATGACTACTAGTTGAGCAGTAAAAACTTTAGTCGGTGGCAGCCCTAGCAAGCACATATGAATTACATAACAATGTACCTCCCCACAGGCATGTTACGGTATACTGAAAGTTCCCGAGGGCAGCTGGCTTTGCCGTACCTGCGCGCTGGGCATCTTTCCCAAATGCCATCTCTGTCCTAAAAAAGGCGGAGCAATGAAACCCACCCGCAGTGGCACCAAGTGGGTCCATGTCAGCTGTGCCCTCTGGATACCAGAGGTAAGGATGCACGCACAAATTAAGACTTTTAAAGAGATTGTGTTAATGACTGAGAAAAGTACAATGTGAGCTCAGACTGGACTGTTGTGTGCTCTTTATCTGTAGGTAAGCATTGGTAACCCTGAGAAGATGGAGCCTATCACTAATGTGTCTCAAATACCCAGCAACAGATGGGCTCTAATATGCTGTCTGTGTAAAGAGAAAACAGGAGCTTGTATTCAGGTACAGAGTGCTGATGTTTATCTCTTTATGCTGTTCATGCAGATATTCAGAACCTTCCAGAGGGCATAGTGCAATTTAATCTTTAATCTTTCAATTTGAGTGCTTGAAAATGTAAATATCAATTGATAACATAAAAAATGTAAAGTTAAAGCACTTAGTCATTTTTATCTTAATAAAAACATTTGAATTAAATAGTACTGTATAGTAAAAAAAAAAAAAAAAAATCTGTATGTTCACATGAGCTCAAATGACCAGATTAATATCACCACAGAAAATAAATGAATAATGGCTACCTGCCAAAAGCAGTGTTATTTTAGAATTATTTATGTACCATTATAGTATTTGTTAATTTTTTTAATTTTGGTAATATTTTGTATTCTATTGAGCTTTAATTTATTTATTTTTCAGTTTTAGCTTTTGTTATTTTAGTACTTATTTAGAACTTATTTCAGCTTTTCTAAAAAAAATAATTAAGTTTATCATCTAACATTTATATTTTATTAAAGCTATATTTCAGTTAACAAAAAAAATAACAAAACTGGTCAATATCACTTTTTTTTTTTTACAAGATGGAAAATCACTGGCAGTGTGAATGAACCATAATCAAACGATCCCGGGTCAAATCCCGGGATATCCATGTATTTTCCAGAATCTCTGTGTGAAAGAGGCTTAGATGTCATTTTCAATTTATGTCGGCCAGAACGACATGCACAAAAAGTACTGAATGTAGCATTAAATGTTGTTTAAATGTATAATTTTGTTAATTTATCAGAAATCAAAAAAATTATAATTCTGCTTCACATTTTCTCCATCTTCTGCGGTTTAATCCTGAGATCCTCTCTTTCCAAATCCCCCTAGTGTTCTGCCAAAAGTTGCCGTGTGGCGTTCCATGTGACCTGCGGTCTGCATTGTGGTTTGAAGATGAACACGATCCTCACAGATGCAGATGAAGTCAAGTTCAAATCTTTTTGTCCTAAGCACTCAGGCATGGACTGGAATGAGGAAGAGGGGGATGATGACAGGCCAGTGAAGGTCCCGACCAGTGAAGACAGAAGGAGAAATAGAGGAGCAGACATCTCGTCCTATTCCCAGCCCAGACTTGCACAAAACACAGAAGAGACCAGACTCAGTGAGCGTAAGCTTCGAGTCCAGCAGCTCGAGGATGAATTCTATCGCTTTGTCGCCGCTGATGAAGTTGCCGAGCACCTGCAGTTGCCCCTAGAGATGGTGGACTTCTTGTTACAATACTGGAAGTTAAAAAGGAAAGTGAACTTTAACCAGCCGCTCATCATGCCGAAGAAAGAGGAAGAAGATAGCCTTGCCCGGCGAGAACAGGAAGTGCTTTTGCGGCGACTCCGCCTCTTCACGCATTTACGACAGGATCTAGAGAGGGTACGTTTTTCAGAGCCACATTCATATAGGGTTTTGTTAATACTGTATATAAACATTGATCAAAGCACATACATAGAGCATATCAAATATGGAAGCCCATCTGTGCCTGTTTGACACGAGTGAACAAACCTTTTGCATGTCAAGAAGAATGAGAGAAAATCAGAAATGTCTTTTATTTGTGTTTTGAAGATGAATGAAAATATTTGGGTTGACTGACGCTTTAAAAAGTTTAGTTTCTTTTTAGTAGTTTTCATATATCTTGCGTATATGTATGTTTTCAGGTGCGTAATTTGACATACATGGTCAGCCGCCGGGAGAGGATTAAACGGACCGTGTGCCGAGTGCAGGAACAGATCTTTCATCACCACGTCAGGCTGCTCGAGCAAGGACGCGTTGCCGGTTAGTATGATGCTTACTACACTCAATGAAATATTTTTTCCCCTCCTTTTTAACTGTTACCTCTTCCCTTTTCTCTCCTGGTCAGGTATATCCTCTACTAGACGTTTGGAGGAGGCCATGTTTTACTTTCGAACAGCGCCACCCGTGCCTGCGTCCCCCCAACCTCTAAAGGGTCACTGTGGGCAGAACAGCGCCCTGGGCTCCACTGAGAAGGGGAGCAACCCATATAGAGTCTCAAGGCATATCGAAGCAGACAAGCCTGCAAAGATTCCCAGACTGGACAGCATGGTCATGGACAACGTTCCCAGTCCTGGGGTCATTGATTCAGGCTCTGGAGCTTGTAGAATTCTGAAAAACGAGACCGCGGCGTCAGCTACAGTGAAACGTTACGAGGGCAGGCTTAGAGGTGGTGAATCTCATAGAAGAGATGAGGAGAGCGAGTGCCCCCTGGAGGACAGGAGGAGGAGCAAGCTGTGGGAACAGGTGTCCATCAAAGACAAACTCAGACAGTCAAAGTCTATTGAGGATAAGACCGAGCTCGACAACATGGATGAAAGATTGTTGCTGTCTCACAGCAGAACCTCCTCTAGTTCTCCGACCATGTATAACGGATCGCCGAGGAAGACAAACGCGAGCCAACATCAGGGAAAATTAGTGCCAAATGGAACAACTAGGCGGCATCTGAAAAACTGGGGCAGTTTCAGAATCCCCAAACGGAGTGAGAGAACATCAGCAGGGAAAGATGTGCAGGACAGAAACGACGTGGTGGACCAAACTTCCTTAAAAACTTTTAATACAAGTCCCGCTGCCACCCCCCCTCAAATTAGGACCCGGCTTCGGACAGGAAGTGAGAACCGAAGCCATGTGGAAGAGTCTGATCTTGGCCAATCAGAGCAGGGCAAGAGATGTCACGCCCAAAGACTTCGAAGCCCAATGACTAGACGTTACGGTTCAGAAGTGATCCAACATGGAGTACTTGCATCATAAAATGTGTCCAAATTTTTTATTTTTGTCCTCTTCATTTGCTTTTCAATGAAAGGTGAACAGGTGGATTGATATTTATTTTTCTATTCTGTAATTTTCTGCTGTTGCTGAAACTGTTTTTTGGTGTGTTCGTTAAAAAACAATGCGGAGAGGTTTCAAAGACCAAACAATTGGCTGATGAGGAAGAAAAATATCTTCTTAATAAAGTATGAAACTTCAAATCAGGTGAAATAACTGGCACAATTCATAGATAAGTTATGAGCACTTGTGAGGATGTTACCAGCGTGAAACAAAGCCAGTACGGCCCAACTGTCTTAAGTCCCATAGAATTACTGCACTTAACTGAGCACTTAACTGTTTAAAAAATACTGACCACAACAGTCTAACCAGTGTCCAAAATTTAGGAAAGACTTTTTAATTTATTTCTCAGTATTTAGCTAACTTAAAAGGCCTTCATGTTGTGTATGTGTCATACCCTTTGGCACCTTTTCCTTCTCAGGTAAAATCTGCTTACATTTGTACTTAATTTATAGTGTTATGTCTTTCTTTTTTCAAACAAACTGAGTGTGTGTAACAGGTCAATGCCTTATATGTACTCTCTTTGGTCTTGAAGTAATTCCTTTCCAGAAAAATACAAATAAAAAGCAACTCTTTCAGTTAACCATATTCTTCAGCAATAGATGGACACGGTAGATCCAGACAGATCCACAATCATTGTGATGAAATGGACACATAATGTATGTCAGAAAGGCTTTTAACAATCATTTACTTCCAGTATCCATTACTTTGAATTTACTTTTGCACTTGATATTAAACAATAACTCAAGACACTATCATAGTTGTAAAGACACTTTTGTGTTGAAAGGACTGATCTTCTTGACATGGTTGCCTTGGAGCAGTACTCAAAATATGTGTTCTTGCATCTTTTCTTTATAGCTGTAAATGTCTCTTCTCATGCAAAATGTGAGTTGATCTCCTTGAGAAAAAGATTATCTTGTGCCTGAGTGTTTTTGTTAAGATGTTGCACTAGAACATTAGCCAGAGAGCTTGGTATAACCGTGCTCACAGAGAAAAAAAAAGTTTCTACGTGTTTATATAATCAAGCACTGCTGTATTTTTCTTCTTTGTTTTTCTTTTATTCTTATGCAATACTTTAGTTTTGTTGCAGATTGTGAATAAATATTCTTGAGGTTACTTCTGGTAATGTCTGGTCCTGAAGTTTTCTGCATTCATAATACAGGGCTCCAGTCTGAAGAAAAGTGCAATCATAGACGTGACTCGTGTAAGTAAATCAGATGTTTTTTTAGTTGACAAATTACAGAATCCATAAAAAATGGTTTATTTCTCTTTTGATGCTGTCATTGATTATGATTCTATATGTGCCATGTAAAATGGCAACGTCAATCTTTTTCAGTTACAATTTATTACATTCTGGCCTTACTCTGTGAACTTTGACCTGTAATATTTTGAGACATTTTTCAATATCTTTTAGAATATTTTTTATTAGGACACAACTGTAAATATATGTAGCTTTAAAAACAAACAGTAGTTGCCGATTCATTTCAATTATCTGTTATAATAAATGATTCATTATTCAGTGATGTAATCAGCTGTAAACTTAGTAATGAATAAATGATTCACAGAGTCTGATTCAAACAGCTTACTCACAAACATGTTTGAATCTTTTCAACTGGTTCCTAGAAAAGAACAAGGATAAGCCAACAAATTGTTGACAAATCAAGCATCGCAGTTGTTTGATGCAGGAAACACTGGCATGTCTAAAGATGTAGCTTAATTACCACCAACATACAAGATAACATCTGAAGATCAGTGTTTTCCCATCTCACCAATGGTGTTCTTGAGCCCTAAAATGCCACTAGCACTGTCAAGGTCAAGGTCATGGGTTCGAGTTTCAGGAATTGCATGAACACAAAATATATACCTTGAATGCAATCTAAGCTGCTTTGGATCAGTCTTTGCAATATGCATAAATGTAAAGTTTAAATATTCAGCATATTTTAGACAGTATAATATTTGAACAGCTCATTAAAGCCTTTTCATTTAGAGTGCAAATGTCCTGGTAATACACAAATTACATTGATGTAGCATCCTTAACATCTCTAACTGAGGCTTCCACCAATTTAATAATAAAAAATAAAAAAAAGTTTTCAACTCAAGGCAGAAACTTACATTGTTTTGAGTAACCTACATTTCATCACCAAATCGAGTCCTAAAAATAAAACTACGATCCCATCAAATGCTAAGACACTTGTCTGTACACTCTTAAAGTGAACCTTTCAATCTTTAAAGTCCTCAAAGTTCTATAATATCCTAAACGGGCAGTGAATGTACAGTTAATGGTGTGTGCTCAGATATGACTGGGCCTCTTCCATTGGTCCTTTGTTCATGTTGGTATGTTGTATCTTGCACATGTAAGTCCAGAGAATGTCTGCTATGTGTTATCAACTGATGGCATGTCGTGTATTGTCACAATAGTTGAGCCACTGTTGGTGCTGAAATGCTCCCCATTACTCCGCTCCACGTTTCCCAGTTCGACCCGTGGAATGCGAAACCCGTTGTCTAAGGACGCGTTAGACTGCGCAAAGCTTCCAGAGACTGAGTTCGCGCCCACGTTGCTCATGACCATATTTGTAGTAGTTGAGGACACTTTCTTCCGTGGTTTGCTGGAGCCTCCTGCCATCATCCTTTTCGCATGCGTCCTCCTGTCAGATAAATTATATAAAAAAATGGATTGATAAATAGATGTTATTCAAAAAGAATACAATTAAAGAGTAAAATGTAAGGATGGGTACCATTATCGTCCGATATTGAATTAATTTTATATTAATATCGATATTACAAAATGCTAATAATTTAAAGGATTTGTTTACCAAAAAATGAAAATTTGGTCACAGTGTAACTGTAACAGCGCAGCTACGTCAGAACATAGGCTCACCATTGGCCGATGCTGGTCATGTGTGTGATGCATGTGATGGGTGTGATGCTGGCCAATGAGCCTACGTTCTGACGTACAACCCAAGAAGCGCTGTGCTCGCTGTGTTTACATTAGGTGAATTCACTCAGAGGCCCACACAGAAGAAAATGAATGGTTGAATAAAGTCGTTATTTTTGTTTGTTTTTTTTGCGCACAAAAAGTATTCTCGTCGCTTGATAAACTTAAGGTTGAGCCACTGTATACTATTTTAACTATGTTTTTACCGTTCTAACTTTTCTGGACCGGCAGGTTTCAATTACAATAGAAGCCTATGGGGGAGTGAGACAGCTCTCAGATTTATTCAAAAATATCTTAATTTGTGTTCCGAAGATGAACGAAAGTCTTAAGGTGTCGGAACAACGTGAGGGTGAGTAATTACTGACATAATTTTAATTTTTGGGTGAACTAACCCTTTAGAGAGCCTAAGTCCCTCCCCTTCCGGTTGACCACCATGGGACCTTATTTCGGAAAAATATAGTATGGTAGTCTAGTCTATGGAGAGACAACAAATATTTTGATCTCGTTTGAATTGTGCCCTGAATTACACATATTATGTTTGTCAATTTACATTTTAAAGTCAAGAAAGTCGCAGTTTGTTAAAGTCGGCATGAAATCAAAATTGACCCTATTTACTCTGTTAGCGGATATTACTAGTCTTGTGGTGAACAATTAATGCGTGCAAGTTAATACACATAATTTTTTTTTTTGCCGTGGTTATCTTTAATCAAAGTCTGAAAAGTTACTTCCGGTCTGGAATGGTTATTTTTCTGATGACGTAGGCTTGACGGCTTGGGTTGCTTAAACGCTTAACCTCTCCCCTCAAACCGTTACTCTGCTATGGGCGAGAGATGGAGAGGAGGAGCGCTAAAGTAAAACCCTGCCCTCTGTTCAATATTCCGTTTCACTCGGAAATGCGTCACAACACTTGAGAAAAGTCGTTTGCAACTTCCGGTTCACGCGGACTTTAAGGTATAAGACTGTTAAAATACGTAATTACAAAGACTACAAAATGAAAAGGTGCACATGTGACGTACCTTTTCACTCAATGAATGAAGCTAACTTTACTGAAGCTAACGTCTGTCATTTTTTCTATACTCTAACGTTATAATCGTAACGTTACGCCGCGATGCCTGAGTGTTTTGTACCAGACTGCACACATATGAGCAACGGTGACGTATAGTGCGAGACAAGAGATGCAGTTCATTGAGCGATTTTCACATAAAACTAAATGTTATTCTTCTGTTTTATGACAAACTGCGACTTTCTTGACTTTCATAATTATCTTTTAAATTGACAAACATCATATGTGTAATTCAGGGCACAGTTCGGACAGAATAAAAAGATAAGTTGTCTCTCGCCATTGAATACCATACATATTTTTTCCGAAATAAGGTCCCATGAGCCGGAAGCGGAGGGGCGGGACTTAGTCTCTCTTTAACTCTCATCATTAAATGCATCACGGTTGTTTCAACCAATGAGCATTACGTTTTTTGACAACGTCAGCATGACATCAGAGCCAGGCGGACCACACTCGGACACTTTTCTAACCGGCATGCATCTCGCGCTGATCACCGGTGATCGGTTCTGCGCAGATTTTGCTCATCTCAAACAAGCCTAATGGCTTCGTCCGAAATCGCATCCTCTCTTGAGTATGTTCTATGAGTGTGTGGTATGTAGACCTACTTCATTTGCCATGTTGTCATTCTCATGTGATCTACCAGCATCAGTTACATTGCTTCACTGCCATTCATAAACCTCTCATGTAGCCTCATGAGATAGTGAAGAAGTGTGCAAAAATAGTATGCACACTAAAGATTCTTTGCAGGATCTTTTATGAGTAGCCTACTGTGAATTCGGACATACTTTTTTTTGACACATACTGTTTTTCACCTACTATATAGGGATAGGAAAGTATGCGATTTATGTAGCCTACATGGTAGTCTTTTTGAGGTGGAAAAAACTCACTTTTTTCAGCTTTTTGTTTAAAATGTTGCTTTTTGAAACGTACCCACATTCAAGAGTTGATTAAAAAATGCTTGAAGCTTTTCATACTGTAGGGTACATTATAATGTGATGCTTAAATTAACTTATATTATATTGATGACTTTATGATCACTAAAATAATAAACCATATAAATCAATTTAGTTCTTTTAATTAAACAGATCTGAATCTTCCATAACCTGTTCCATTCAGGCCTGAGAACACTTTAAGAGTGTCTTTGTCCTCAAAATGATTTTGAGAATGTCATGACTATTTTTAGGCCTCATTAAAAGGTCTGTCTAAAATTGTCCTGCTATTGTGTGGAGATATGTTCTCCTTTTGGTATGTAACTCATTCATTATGGTTTACATAAAAATGTTGCCATACCTGTTGTACGTCTTGAGGACTATAAGCAAAAACGTGAGAATGATGATTATACCAATGACGATTATAGCTATCATGGCTCCTGAGCCTGTGAACACAACAAACAGGGAATGTTTTATTAGACATATTGTAAACATTAAGCCTAGGGTTGTGAAGATCACATGTTCCCTTCCAATCATTCAATGAAAAAAAAAAAATTGTAGTTAAAAAGAGAAGTGGATTTAGAGAAGTGGATTCATTTCATTACAAAATGAGTAAAACAATAGTAGAATTCGCAATACAAAATTGAATGTGAATCTTTTAAAACATGCTGTAGAACAAGTTCCAGGAGAATGTTCATGCTCTAGATTCCTCACTCTAGCACAGCGTGAACAGCAAACCTTCAGGCTGTCTACACTGGACGTATCAAAGTGAATGTTCCAAATCTATTTTTCCTTCAGAAGTAGCACAAGCGTGTGTAGTATGTCAGAAATAGAATAGGGCATCCAGTCAGACTTTATCATTGGCCCTGTTTACACCTGGTATTAAGATGCGCTTTGGTCAATCGGATCACAAGTTGACGACACTAAATAAGTTGACGACAGGTGTAAGCGGGGTCTAAAACGTTTTGAGCTTGCCCACTTTCGACCACCTCCAGAGGTAGTCGAAAACACATTTGACCAGATTGCTTTCATAGTGCAGATGCTCATCTGGTCGAATGTGTTCGAACAGCCACAAAAGACCGCCTGCTCTCCTCCTGACATAATGCGTAAACGTTATGGGAAGCGCGCTAGCCAGACAGGATTTAAACTTTGTCGGCAGAAGACCCAAGTTTGGTTTTGAAGACGAAAATCGTACCAAGCACAATGTTCTCTCACTATTCCTGATTTCTAACACGCACTCACAGCGTTCAGCGTGGTCTTGCAGATATCAGAGCGGAAACGAAAGCTGTCCATTAGATCAAAAGATCTGAAAAAAACCATACATGCACCCGCCCATAGACCCTCAAAGAAATCAGGACAGAAGTGATTGAAAGTGGACAAAAGAGACAGATTAAATCAGCAGGTGTAAACGGCTATGCGTTTCCCTCGTCTACTTGTGATCCGATCCTTATAATAGCAGGTGTAAACAGGGCCATAGAGTAGCCTACAGATCTGAAACTTACTCTGCGTGAGGATTTGTTCTCTAGACTTGGTGACGGCTGTGGTGTTCTGTGTTGTTGTGAATTGGGTCACGGATGCTGTGGCCGCCCTTTGCATCTTTAGATTTGTCCTGAAAAAAGATACAAAAAAACAAGAAGGGAAAAAAAAAAAAGGTTTTAAACATACAATACCACTTTGGTTTATAGATTTTAATTTACGATTCATAAACAAGGAAGGAATGAACAAGGAAGGAATGAACAAGGAAGGAATGATTTAATGTTATAGTTTTACTTTACCAACAACAACATTTCACAATGTTTACTTCGCGTGGAGCATTTCACAATGTTTACTTCGCGTGCTGTGCTCCTTTGGCTCTACGGATTTAAAAAAAGCTCTTTGCATTGCATAAAACAAAGTGTTAATTAGTCCAAATTGCTGTTTTGGGGACTTTAACCACACTGAATACATGATTCATTATGTTCAGTAAACTACTCATTTGTTTAGAAACCCTATTTGTGCATTATACTGTCATTGTATTTGATGGATTTTAGATGTTCTGCTAAGTCTACATCTACAAGGCCTGTCTGCCACCAATATTTCATTCAATTAGATTTCATGTCAGCTCCCTGTTTATGTGGTTTAGACACTTGACAGAGTTATTATGTTTAAATGGTTTAAGTCAATCTGTTGAAGAATGCCTGAAAGGTGTATAGCCTATCATTCTCCCATATATCTGTCAGCAGTAAACATCTCACACACATCAACTTCCGTTTTTGTTAATCGCTTAATGCAGCACAGTGTGTCCAGCTCCATTAGTCTGTCCAGCAGAGTCATGGTCCATATTGGAACAAATTTGTTTGTACTCGGTGAACTCTTAGTTCTGGTGCATCGCTGACGTACTGAACTGCAGTGGCTCGCCGCAACCTCAAAATTATACAGCTGCTGTTGGTTTTAGATTTAACTGACTGTGGAGTATCCTCGACGATACTATCAGAGCGGCTTCAAAAGAAAATGGCTTTGGCTATAAAAAGCTGAATAACCCAGAACACACATAATCTTCTCCATCCATTTCCCCCAAATCACTCAACCAAGTGCATTCATACAGTGTAAATCCTTGCAGACTCTCTCACTCCTACGTGATCACACACTTTCCAGCACAGTTTTAAGTCTATTCTTCTCCTGCTGATTATATTCAAATAAACTGGCAACTATACAAAACATGCAAAACCTTGAGTTTCATAACAGCTATTACACATTCTGACAGCGTGGGCTTCACAGCTGCGTTCAGGGTCTTCTCGGTCTAAATGAGCAAATCAGTGAAAAATATGTTTACCAACTGTCTAATTTTTGGACACTTTTAATTGTCATGGACTTTGGAGTGAATTAGAACCGAACCCCCACTTTATTTTGAGTTCATTTGGCTGGTCTGATAAAGATTTTTAGTAAGATATAGTATTAGACTTTTTTTAAATCAGTATCCGATTATATTGGAAATGTTATTGTTCATGCTCATTTCCTCTATATTTACATTTAGATTATCACTTTTAAAGAGAACTCTGATGGCAAAGAAAATCTTTGAAAACATTAATTTAATAACACTGTAATTTTTGGAAATATCAAAATGAGTATTTTAATATGGTAATGCCATGATGCTTGAATTCACTTGAACACACAAAATATTTAATATTTAGGCAAAACAGTATGGAGTTAATATTATATGGACATAATCATCAATAAATTACTTTTAATATTGGTAATCGGCCATTTTTGTGCCTTCCAATTTATATGCAGCTTCATGTGCATATTATTTATGATGTTATTTATTAACAGATGTCCATCTATTATTTGTCACCTCAAGGAAGTAGAAGTAAACCGAATAATCTAGATCTGACATTTTTTTTTTGAGAATAGACATTTTTAGAGGCACCTATAACCTATATTTATTTACACCGTTGCCAAGCTCATCCTCCTATTTTCAGTGCCTCGCTTCATAAAACAGCCTCTTCTGTTCCAGACAGGCCATAACGTCCGATGCTGGCTCTTATGAGTATTCCTGACAGAAGCAATCAGCGCTGATGGAAAGAAAAATACAGCGCCTGTACCACCAAAGAACAGCAAATAGTTGTAAATTCTGTTGCCTGAGCTACAAGGTGAATCACAGGACATCTGTATGGAGCTCGGTTTCACACCACCATAAAACAGACCATAATACACTCTCAGGTTTGAAGTGTCAGGCTGTGCCACTTGATTTAATTTATAGCCACTTTACAATCTCACAGATGAACAGAGCAGCTGGAACAGAACAAGACAAACCTTGAATCATGCCAGAGCCTCAACAATTTAAATATTGGCTGAAAAAAAAAATTATGTTTCCGTTTCTGGATCAAAAACTAATAATAAAAATAAAAATTAAACAAGCTTATTCTAAAATCAGAAAAAAAATAAAATAAAGGACAGTATCATAAATAATGTTTTATAAAATGTAGATATTTAAATAAAAGAGCAAAAGTAAAATTGTTATATTAATCAAAAAAGTGTGTTTGGCTTTAACTAATCTCATTGTCCACAGCAGTGTTGGGTAAATTACTATAAAAAAACTAATTGGTTACTAGCTACTAATTACATCATTAATAGTGCAATTAGATTACTCTCTCTTTAGAAATCCGATATCAACCGTGACACGTTGAACATTACAAGGATAGGCACGAAACTGCACCTTTAATTCTTTAAAATAAACAATATACAGTTGCATAAAGTATTCTTGAACTGACCAAAGTGTGTAAAGGAAGAAGGTAATTAAATTACAATTAAATTACAGTAATTCGATTATTTAGTAAGTAATTACACCCAACACTGCTCCACCGAAATACAAATCACCATATTATTCATACACATAATTGCATTAATCACATATTTATCAATACTTCCAGTTTCAAACAAGTATTTTGGAGTGTAAATCTGAACACTTTTTCGTCTCAGGTTTAGAGTGGAAAAAAAAACTGTGGAGAAAACTGCAACTCTAGAAAGCACTCTTTCTCAATCTGTCTATCTTCCATTAAAGTGCTTTTTTTCAATTGTTGCCAGCAAAAGGTGTGGTCATAACTCATTCCAAAAGATTTATTAAGTCTCTGCTTGATCGATTTCTAACAATTGGCTTATAATTGTATATTTACGGAATCATTCATTTTAAATAAGCTGTTATGATTGCTTCTGACTAAGATGTAACTGCTTGTCATTGACTCATTGGTGTAATGTAATCCACCAATCACCAAGTTAAACCGTAGCCTAAGTCAAATTCATAAACTGAATGTGTGTCACTCTCAGTCGATTTGGCGCAACAATCAATTTGATCAATTTGAGTTAAGATCAGGAGTCAATATTTAACCAGTAAAAAAACGATTAGATCACAGGTGCGCTCACGCATGTCTGACCTTCAGTGCACGTCACAGCCCTGACTACAGCCTTTCTATACACACAAGATCAGTCCTCAGCTCCCCTAACTTGAACAATGGTCCATTCATCACTTCTGTTACAGGTATGTGTCCGTCTGAAGCCGGATTCTTAAACGTGTCCCCAACTTCTCACTCACTAAAAAAATACATAGCAGAAAATGTCAGTCTAAATGGACCCAGCCAGACTGTTTAACCCTCAGTATTGTTCCAGAACACCAGGACACAATAAGCAGTGACTGGCCTGCCAGAGCTTCGTCTGCGATGTCAGTCTAAGGATGCAATCAAAGTCAAAAAGAAAGTTAAAAAAGGTATGTTGACCTTTAAAAAAGTGATTGTGTCCTCTTGGTGCTCTCGGAAAAGGAAAAAACAACAATGTGATAGTTCCTATAGGAACCTAGTTAGTTCAATATCATAATTTTATGATCAGACTTTAATCATAAACACAAAGGGAGAGGAAGAAAACTAACATCAGGCCTTCAAATATTATACATTATAACAATACTGTTATTAGTTTCTCATATTATTAGGACTAATACCTCAGATTATTCATGTGGTAACTTGTAATTATTTGATGTAATACACTGAAAACAACAGTGAAGAAATTGCCAGGTAGTTTCACAAATTATTGCAAAGAATTGGCAAGCATTAATTTAATGTGAAATTTTAAAGTAGAAAGACTGAAAAAGTATTATTTTAAAACATACTGATATAATCTTTATAAACAGTCTAATAAAATCTAATAAAAAATAGTTTATGACTAAATTGACCTGAATATATTTTATAATGCCAACAAAAATCATATTTAAGGGTCAGATCAGGTTAAAATTTCACTTTAAGCTAAGAACAGCACAAGTTTCAGTTTTAGTGTCTGCCATGAAACATGATCCGACCTACTGAGATCTGAGAGTTTGTTTACTTTAGTTAACAGGTTTGCTACTATTTTAGCTGTATTCAACAGATACAAAGTGAGTTGAATAATAGCCACTTATTCAACTCGCTTTGAATATACACAATCTGTCCCATCTCAATAACTTTCCTACACACACCTGAGGCACGCAGCCAGAGACTCTGAGGTCCCAAGATGACAGGAGACAAATCACACACGAAATTGAATGTACAAAGTGAAAATAGGTAAACAGTTTGGCTTACCTGTACGATCAGTTCCCTGTCGTGGGGCTTCTCTCTCTCCACAGAATCAATCCCTCCACTCCCCCTCCTTTAATCGACTGAAGTGAGCATAGTCCACGCGCACTTTCCCTCGCACACACCGCTGCTAACAGAGCTGGGACACAAAATCAAAACGGAAACCCTGTCTGAAAGGAGTTTGAACAGGTAGAATGAGTGAATGTTCACTTCAGGTGTGACTGAAGTGAAGGGGTTGAAAGCATTGGATGGTTTCAGCACTTGGCAGAGAGGTAGAGACGACGTGCCATATCAGAGCTCGCTGGACTGAAAGCGGTAGCTGGTTTTTCAGGTCTGGCCTGGCCCCCAAGGCGTGCCACATTCACAACACACGCTCCGCTCTCAGTCATTACTCATCTTTAATTAAACACACACACACACACAGAGAGAGAGGATTTCTGATTACATTTCTCTGTGACTGAGAAAATCATTACAGGATTGTATTAGCACTCCTGCTGTATATGCAAATCAAGGGCCACAGAGAGAGCTGATGTGGTTTACAGATGATGTCTTATCAGCCCCATTGAAATATTCAATCAGATTCCCTTCTAGTACATCCTTAACAAACACTCAATTGCAGTCAGATGATTTGAGCTGCTACCAGAACATCAGAGTTGTTTTGATTCTCATGTTTTTTTTAATTGAACATTAAAAACAGAAAAACTAATATCCTGTTTTTCTGCATCACTTAAGATAATTAACATATTCTAAGGATCAGAAATTGTAAATATGCTTTTTTTTTAAAGTAAAGTTAAAAGATAAAGTTGTGTGTTTATGAACTGTGTAATTAATTAATTACTGAGAATTTACATTTGCTAATATTGATATTACTAGAGCAGCATAATTAGGTCTCTATGTTAAGATGAGTCATACTTTGGTGTGTTCTGTAACTCTTTCTTTTTGAAAGCAACTCCCAGAAAAGGGTATATTTCATCATTCTGTCACGAAACACACACACACACACACACACACACACACACACACACCCACCTGTCTTGTAACAGAAAAGCGTCAATAAAAGAAAGGGGACGTTTGTTCTTTTTGAGGGATTCCTTCCTCTAAGCAGGGATCCCATGACACTCATGGGTTTTCCAGCCGGCCAGCCCGGGCCAAAAGCCAGAGTGGGAATCAAGTTACCTGTAAAGAGAAAAAGTATTTTCTCTTTCTTTCTTTCTTTCTTTCACTTTCTGTCATTCCTCTTTTAGATACAGTGTTTGATATGAAAACCGGTATTAACATACATTCGCCCATTCTATAAAGTTCTTACTCTTTTGTTTCCGTCTTTCTTCCTCGTCTCGTTTTTGTGAAGTGTAACTAAGCTTCATGGTCCCCGATTCAGTTTGTCCCAGTGGGAAAATGTGGTTCTTGTGTTTGGCGGTTTGCACTCTTTTTCTTTTCTCTGTGGGAAACTTTTGTCAGATGGCATCATTATATAACACGAACACTTTTAAAGGTCCTGCTCAACTTTCACAAACAACTGGAGGAGAGTGGAGACTCAGAAGGGACTCCATTGTCTTTGGCCTCAATCTTGTTCAAAGGAAAACTGATGGCCACTGCTGCGAGTTCTTACATCATCTCATTTGATTGATTAATTGCTATTTTACAAAGGTTTAGTCATGGGATGGGCTGTTCCTCATGCAAAATAAACAATGACTCTGACGGGACTGCCTATTTTATTAATAGGCTATGCTGGCTTTCTCTCGAGTTCGTCTTGCGAAACAAAACATACGCGATAGATTACCTTGTGTATGATATGAAGATATGATATGATGATATCACATTATCTTGTGTATGATATGAAGAATATTCCAAGAACCTTTTTCTTTGACGCCATGCATGGTTTTTTTTCCAATAATCCCATCACCATCATTCTTACCCTGTGGTTCCTTCAAAAGACTGCATGCTTAGCCTATAAACAATAATTCAAATTAACTTCACTTGTTCTTTAAAGTTACGTGCATACACCATCTTCCCCTTAAATAACGAAAATATATGGGAACATACTGCAAAATATAATGTGATATAGACTATTACATAATACATTTCCATATGGGAAACAACTAGTGCTAATATTTGTCAATATACTGCAATATATGCATTGAGAATGTATGGCTAAATATTGATTCATAAAATATTTAGAAGACAAAAATAGCATTACATGTAATATTCATAAAGTTTTATCATTTATGGTGCACATATATTGCACATGTCCCCATATAAATGTGAATGTAGGCCTATGTGCGCATATATATATATACACACAGATTAATGGAATGAGTTGCACCAGATTTCCAGTTCACAGCATGCTTTGCTTCTGTTAAAGGAGAGTAAATGTTCAAATCAAATATTTTTTTACTCAATATTAATATAAGGGGAGATCTGTTAGTATTTAATGTTCTATTTAAAAGGGTTTTAGGTATGTCTTGAGTTTTTTTTTTTTAAGTTACTTTTATTTAAGGAAATGACTGCGTATTCTTAAGCCAATTGTTGGTCTCCTTGCAAAAAAAAATAAAAAATAGCAAGCAGGTTTATAGCTTATAAATAGTATAAGCAGGTGCGCTTGTACTATTGTTAACTAGCTATGTATGAAAGTATCAAACATAATATAAATGTTGCAAACTATGAAAAATGTATAGCCTGACAATATATTTCTATGTGAGTGTGTGTATACTGCAGAGTAAATATATGTTCAATATATGTATACACGTGCCATATCTATCACATGTACAACTATGTTATGAAGTGTATCACTGAATATGAAATTACATTATAATTTAAATTAGTTAAATATATATTTTCCCATGAAAGTGTCAATTCCTTATTATTCAATATATTGTAATATATTTACACAATATGTTATGATGTATATGTTCTAATACACTGTTATATAATTTAATAGGCTATATTGTGTATATATTAGGAAATATACTTTCTTAGCATAAGGGTCTTTACATGTAGGCTACACAAGATAAGAGCTAAAGTCAGGCTGTTTCCATTGGTCATCAGCAAACACATGACGACTGCAGGTACACACACTGCACTGCAATCTGTCATTACATATCCGGCCTGAAGATTAGACTGTTTACATTGTTTAAGCTGCCTTCGTTTGTCACATTGTGGCTACCTTTTTCTTCTCTAATAGACTGACTCTCATGCTAAACCTTCCCACATGTATGTTTGGAGACTTCAGCCACACTTAAATGATTTACACTGTATAGATAATAAATAAATATAGGCTTTTAATTTAATTTATCAATATCAGACGAAATTGGATTTGCACTAATACATTTACCATCTGATGCTCACTTGAAAAAAAAAATCATCATAATTTAAATATATTTACACATCTATTGGTCATTTATCAGTTATCTCTGGAGCCCCGCACATGACATGACTTGCAGGAAAATAAGTAGGCCTCGTGCGCGCATTACAAGCACGCATTACTATTTCATTCCTCGATTTATAAATAGCACGATTTACTATTTCGTACCCATGATTTGCTATATCGTCCGCACAAATTAGTAAATCGAGGGAACTAATTAAATCGTGCATGTCATGTGCAGGGCTCCATAGTTATCCTATATTAACTCAGCAAAAAAAGAAACGTACCTTCACTTTCAACTGTGTTTTTTGCAGCAGATTTCTTAACGTGTAAATATTTGTATGAATATAAAAATATTAAAAGAACTTGGGATGGTATAAACCATCATTTGTTAGTTCCAGATAAATGAGAATGAATAACGATACATACAGAAGTAAGAGTAGAATTTATTACTGGGTATATAACACGCCTGTGGGCCTCAAATTCCATAAACCGGAGGAGAGCAAATACAGCTCTCAGCACAGCACATGTGAAGGAGCGTGGTGACACAGAAAACGCAATTCAGACTAAGCATGTGATATACAGGCAATAGAGAGGATGGGCACTTGTTTCCAGTGACAATCCTGCTTACATACCCATACCCATTCAGGCAATTGTTGCTATGGTTACTGCGAGGTTAACTGAACACACCTCCTGCCATCGGGATATCGCAACAAAGGGGTCACAAAACAACCGAACCTTCTGTTAAACGATCATCCCTTAGCAAGGCAGCCAAAAAAGGGGTTGCATCATCTCATCGAAACCACTCCTTCAGTAAGCTGCCGCTCACCTCAAAAAGAAAGTGAGGGTGTCGTAAGGCTCTACCACAACTAACCCATTAAGAAACGATTGTTTCACCAGCTGAGCTGGAAGAAGCATGGCTAAATGGTAAAGGACTCATGGCATCATCTCACCGCGACCACTCCATCGATAAGCTTCAGTTACTGGAGTGGGCAACCAAAAAGAAGGGGTTGCATCATCTCACTGCCTCACCGTGACCTCTCCTTCAAAAGGCAACGGTCTCAGCAGTTCATTGCCAACAGTTCTGATAATACTAGAGGGAGAGCATCAGAGGGGTCAGACTTTGGATTTAGTGTTTTCATTTGTTTTTTCTTGTGTCACTAATCTTGAAATATATGATGGTGCTATGTCTGATCATTATCCAGTTGTTTTTGACTCTGCGTTGTCATGTACTCTGTCCTATAACTCACAACATATTCACAATGTTTTAATTCCTCTGCTAGGCTTTTCAATGATGTGTATTTATTGACCGAAATCCCGAATGTTGTGAAAGTCCTATCCCCTTGTGTCAATCCAGATGAATTGATCTATCTTTTAACAATGCACTTCTACCTTGGACCCAGTTTGTCCCACTACACATTTTGTCCCTGAGGTTACAGAAATCCAAGGTAAGGGATACATTTCAGTCCTGGCTAAATGGGCATACCCACGCACCCAGGACAAGAGTGTAGACACACTGAGCTCATGGAAGAAAGATGAACTTCAGATATGACATTTTCAGGGAGTGTCTTAAATGGAATCAGAGTGCTGTTAAAGAAGCGCAATTGAAATACATGTCAGATTTAATTGCACAAAATGCACAAAGACATTTCTAAATCCAACTCACAGTGCCCTATTAGACTTCTACTGACCTGTGATTCGTTTTTAAATCTTTTAATTCATAAAGTTGGGTGATTTAGGTCTAACATACCATCTCAAAGTTATTTTACCTTCTCATCAGAGCTCCCACCCTCTTTTTCAACCTGTGTCTCCTTCACAACTCTATGATATTGTTTTTAATATGGAGCCCTCATTTTGTCCTTTTGATGTGCTCTCAGATTTAATCTGACACATTTCAGTCTGGTTCGTTTTAGAGAACTACACAGTACTGAATCTGCTTTGTTGAAGGTCTCCAATGATATTTTACCCACTCTTGACTCTGGTTCTTGCTGTATTTTAATCCTGCTTGATTTAAGTGCAGAATTTGACACAGTAGATCATGACATTATTTTACACATACTTGATCAGGTAACTGGGTTTCAGGGACCTGTGCTGAAGTGGTTTGCCTCTTACCTTAAAGAGAGAATGTTTTCTGTTAATGTAGGGAAATGTTTCTCATCTTGTATTCAAATCTTTTAAGGTTTCACAGGGTTCCATTTTGGATGGACAATAATGTTTTACCGTTAAATAGCGATAAAACTAAAATAATCGCCCACCAAGGTACTTGCGAGTTCTGGGGACACAGTTACATGTTGGCACTGCAAGGATGATCAGCTTTATGGCTAAATATTTTGTTTAAAAACAATGTGCGTGTGCTGCATTCATTTATTTCTCAGTAAGACGATAGGATATTTGACGTTTTAGTGTGGACGAGAAACTTTTGGAAAACGCTATTGTGGACGGAGAGTGTTTTCAAATGTATAGATTAATGTAGATGTAGTGTCCAAATACTTTTGGGTCTACTTTTTTATACTTCTAGATTTATACATGGATATAAGTCTTTAATATAAATGTTCCAATCTTCAGTATGATCAGATCCTCTGTATTGCTGTACTTATCAGTGGTTATGAGCAGATTTTCAGTATACACATGACAAAAAAACATAATTTCTAGCAGATCTAGTTATAGCAGTACTTCTTGTTCAAAGCCACTGCTGTGATTCACAAGCTCCTTTTTTCCCTCAATGAATACCCTAAAGGAGGAGTGAGAACATATATAATTAGTATCTTTGTAGTATTTGTATCCCAGGAGACTGGGCTGGGATCTAATCATTGACAGGTAGAAACACAAATCAGGTGTGTCCCATTCTGTGGAACCTTCTTTTTATTGTCAGTTGATAATACTGTAAAGTAGGCTAATTCTGTAACGGTTAATCTTGAAAAAGACAATAAGGAAAACTGAGATTTTTTAAAAAGCCTGAAACAATCTGAATTTTAAATTTTTACATCAAGTAAAAATAGAGAAAGATTTCACACGGACAACGTCTATTTAGAATTAAACTCAAAGCTTTTGCCCATACTTGACCGCTCCTTTAAACACAGATGGAATGAGGAAGACGTAAATATATCTTGGTGGGGACTTCCTATTCACTATTAATGTATATGATGTCTATAAACATTATCCACACACTTAAACGGTATTGCATAATAGACTTAAGATGCACACTTTTCTGCTACCTTTGGAGGTACCTGACTACTTGTGTAAAATAAACACAATACCGCACTTTTTTTAAGAATCAGTTCTTTATATATATATATATCTTTATTTATATATTTATATGCCAATGAGAAACAAATAATCATATTTACACAAACATAAGCAGCTAAGAATCAGAGAACACCTCTGCAAAAAAACAAAAAAAAAAACATATTGAGAACATTGAGATATAACGTAAATTATTGCTTTGTTCACAGGTTATGAACTACAGTTACAGTACTAGACAATATATAAATCCAAACAGCAACAGTGATAGAACTGACCATCTGTAGCCTTCCTTAAAAAAAAGAAGAAAGAACAAGATCATTTTACTGAAACGAAGCAACAACAGCCTTAAAGACAGTAAAAAATCAATACATTATGCTGCCAATGACAGGCTGTAACAAGTCAGTACAAATTTGCTTCATGTGTTCATATACTTCGCTTATCTTCTTCTTTTTGTTTTAAATGTGAACACACCCACAACTCAAAGAGTCCAAAACATTTATATATGCTGGTTATCGATAATTCAAAGAGCTTTGCTCACCCATGTTTCTCGCCCCTGTAGTGACCGAACACCTGAAAAAAAAGAAACAGGTAGAAACAGGCAGGAGAAAAGGGCTGCATTCAGAGGCAAATACAAACGGGAAAGACTGCATCTATGGAAAAGTCACAGCATGCAGAGTTACAAAAAAAAAAGTTAAATTCCATTAGATGTTTATCTTTATTATTTCTTATTTCTTTGTTATTTGCTAAAGGAGTCATTCGTCGTTGAAGGATTGGTTATTGAAGAGAACACTTTTGTCTTACATGTAAGCAAGGGAGCAAATGCAATTTAGAAAGTCACATAATATCACAGTTATTTGTTTGCATGATTTTTTTTTTTTTATGTGATTTACATCGCCATGATCAATTTTTTTTAAATGATTGAATTTCATTCAACATTTAACTGGATTTTCTTCATTTTTTGACTGAAATATGACTTTTAATAAGGCTAATTTGACACCATCATTACATGCCTCTCTGCAATCCTCAATCTGATTGGTCAATCGCTGGATTCTGCTTCACTGACTGTACATTATTACTACAACACATATCTTAAAAGTACATCATTCATTAATTTGTAGCAGTTTTGGTATGAATTAACACAGTGCAGATTTATAAACTGGAAAAAATGAGGATTTGCGAGACATAAAAGACCTTAGATAGTTCACCCAAAAATAGAAATGAATCATGATGTTCCAAAGTTGTACTACTTCATGTCTTCAACATAATATAATATATTTTGAGAAATGTGTTTTTGTTCAAACAATGGAAGTCAATGGGCACCAGAAATGTTTGGTTATAAACATTCTTCAAAATTAAAATTTCACAGCATGAATGATGACAGAATTTTCATTTTTGGGTGAACTATCCCTTTAAGATTGAATCTGTCAATGCAAAATACACAACAGTTAACATTGATATGACAGTAGTAAAGCATTCATACAGTGGTTCTGGGCCAAGTCAGTGGTCACATTGATTTTCACCTTGAATCTTGAGCACATGTCAGTGTAGATTCAGTAAACATATGCAGAGACAGCGCTAAACAATGCAAATGGTACTAAAAAAGCTTAAGCATAAATGCGCCGAACAAAGATGGGGTGAAACTAAGACCCACAATAACATGTGCTTTTTCTGGCCTGTGAGTGAACGTTGCGCTATACAAGTACAAAATGTCGAACTTTACACCTGACAACTGTTTCTTCACTTTCCAAGGCCATCCCACTGAAAGACAGCAGTCAGATATGTTCCAAGTTGTTTTAACAGAGTATAAAATACACCAGTTAGCATGCAAAAATGTGCGGTATCAAATACACAGTAAGAATAATAAACATCTAACTTAGTGAAAGAACATGTTTAACACCCTCTCGTCGTCACCGACATGACTGAAACATTCGACTCCTTCGCTCATATCGTTTCCATCGAACAACTTGTCATCCCATTCTAGCATGGTATGAACAGGCATAATTCTGCACACAGGTCACAATCCCAGCGAGCCGCGGCACCGCGGTAGGTGTGCCAACCTGACCGATATGGAGATAAACGCGACAGCCGTCAAGAGAGAAACGGAGAAAGCAGAATGGGTCCGCTTTACTTTTTTTGAAGCATTGTTTTTTTCTTTGATGATCAATCATAGTGACAAACAGTAACAAAGCTTACATGTAACCTACGTCTACGACTGTTAATAACAATTACTGAGCTTGAATGGTACAGGACAAAGACTCTAAATGAGGGAATGAAAGTGTTATGATTGTGAGAGGGGGTTCGCAAGCTCATCGCCCCCTGTCTGTCCCGTGAGGCAGCGGTGAGACAGTGTGTTCAGTCCACGAGTCCAGTTCAGAACACCACAAGTCACCTGTGCACTGAGCACCCCTCCCAATCCATCCATGTCTTAGTTTAGCTTTTTTTTGTTATTGAAATAAAGCGTGCCTTTCCCTGGATGAGAGAAAGAGACACAGAGAGAGAGAAAAAAACGTGTGCTGTGTGCTGAAGGTTTTAGTTGTAGACTTTTGGGGGAGCGTCGGGACGTCTGGTCTGGACTATCTTGGCTTTTGGCCGGGCTTCTTCCTCTTCCTCAGCGTCACTCTCACACACGTGGACCACCACGCTAGGAGTGGACTCTGTACCCGCATGCAGCTCGTACTTCTCACCTAGAGAGATAGATAAAAGACAATAAGATACAATTTTCCTTGACCTTTTAAAATAAAGTTGGTTTGTACTAAAATATACAGGTAAAACTCGAAAAATTTGAATATTGTGCAACCTTTACACAATATTCTAATTTTGAATTAGCTGTAAGCCATAATCATCAAAATGATAACAAATAAAGGCTTGAAATATCTCACTTTGCATGTAACGAGTCTATATAATATATTAGTTTAACCCTTTAAGTTGAATTACTGAAATTAACTTTTGCACGATATTCTAATTTTTCGAGTTTCACCAGTAAATGCTGGAAGGTTTCAGAAGTCTAGACTCCCTTACCAGCCCACCCCCATGAAATACCTTCTGAGGGTTGGACAATATAAACTGTCATGAAAACTAGACAACAAATACATTCCCGGACGTACATCCATCATGTTTGCATTGTCTTTTGATCCTAAAGTTGCCGTCTGGTGTTGTTAAACAAGAACAACTTAACCAATGTCGAAATACTTTCTTAGCATGGCTTGAACAGACTGTACAGCTAATGTAAATTAGCTAAATATACCCAAAAGCCATAGGTACTTCTTAATCAATAAAATGTCCTTTGATTAATAATAATAACAATAATATACACTGAACAAAATTATAAACGCAACACTTTTGTTTTTGCCCCCATTTTTCATGAGCTAAACTCAAAGATCTAAAACTTTTTCTATGTACACAAAAGGCCTATTTCTCTCAAATATTGTCCACAAATCTGTCTAAATCTGTGTTAGTGAGCACTTCTCCTTTGCCGAGATAATTCATCCACCTCACAGGTGTGGCATATCAAGATGCTGATTAGACAGCATGATTATTGCACAGGTTATTGCATTATCATGCTGCAACATGATCATGTTTTAATACGTTGCTATCACAAATTAGCATGTTGTTACCATGTTTAAGCAATGTGCTGAAATGTTTGCTCCTGTTCATTTGCTTTGCACTTTTTGCACTGAAAATAAAAAAAAAATGTTTTGATAGATTTCTGTTGTCTGTTATGAATTCAGTGTAAGGCCAGCCACCTTCTTGCTCGGTTTCCATATCTCTTTGGCTCCAAGCACCTGAAGAAAAAGGATTTTTGTCAATTTTAGAGCGCAACAATTTCTTATAGTACCATGTTTTAACACCTTGTTAGCATGAATTAACATTTTGCTAGCATGATTTAACACATTAATATGAATTAGCATGTTTACTAACATGAATTAGTATGTTGCTAGCATGTTTAGCACGTTGCTAGCTTGAATTAACATGTTGTTAACATGTAAGCATGAATTAGCGTGCTGCTTGCATGATTTTGCATGCTGCTAGGATGTTTTAGCATGAATTAACCTGTTGCTTGAATGATTTAATGTCACTAACATGTTGTTATCATTAGAATGTTGCTAGCATGATTTAACATTTTGCTAGCATGTTTTAACATGAATTAGCATGTTGCTAGCATGATTTAACGTGTTGCTGCATGTTGTTGCGTGTTGCTGGCATGTTAAAACATTTAACATCAATCTATAATAAATATAATATACTAAACTGCACTACATTTATTTATAATTAATAAGTAATTAATTAATTTATACTAAATTACTATTTTTGTCTCTAGTTCAACATGGTGCTTTTCTAAGATTATATTATTATTATTATTCATAGGAATAATACTACATTTTTGCCTCCTATTCAACATTTTTCTAAAATTCTATATTATTATTACCAGTATTAACTATTATTATTCATAAAGCTCTTCTAAGAAGGGACACTGGGAGTGGGACAGACTTTCACCTTCTACATGATTGAATCCTGTTATTACGCTAAATAAACATATGCTATGGAGCATGTTTGATCTCACAGACTTGTTACTATAACGACAACTCTTATATGAGATTTGTCATATGATATATCATCTACAATTAAATCCAGATAACTCAGTAATCCAGGCGTGTTATGTTAGATAGGTTTGCCTTATTTTCTGCATCAGCCAGATGTTTTGAGGAGCACAAGCCAGAGAAATGGTCTCTCAATAACAAAAGATGTTAGATTTGAAAGCCATTAAAAGATTAGAACCCTTAGTAAACAGATATATTTTACATCCCCAAGATTAAAGAATAGAAGCACCTCCATTGAGGACACACTACACGCACAAACACTGAGAAACAGAATAAGGGTTGCTATAGTAACGAGCCAGACCGATAAGTGGCGATAAGAGGTTTGCTATAGCAGGGAGTCAGTGTTGTTGTGATATTCACCAGCAGAGGGCGCACACACAGCACACATGATGCTGATCATGACAAGGGGAACATCGTCCATTTCTATTCACTGCTGCCACATTTGACCTCTTACAGTTCCGTTTTTCTTTAAACACATTAGCCGTTCACCAACCATTAACACATTAGTGATAACCAAAATTATCTTTTACAATACAGCATGCTTTTAATGTATTTTTAGCCTTCTAGCGTTAAATTTTTTTCCCCTTCAACTACTTCAAACTTTTTGGTCAGGCTTTTTCAAGCCAACATCAGAGTTTGCCTTGACAAACGTTATCTAGCTGCTATTGCATTTGATCAGGGGTCGTTGTCAAACTTTTCCAACTCAAGAAAACCCTAACAAAAAAGTGCTTTATTTTCTAAGTAACACTGCATAATAACTTTCTGCCACACTTTATATTAGGGTCCAATTCTCACTATTAACTACGACTTTTGGCTCAATAAACTCCTTATTACTGCTTATTAATAGTTAGTAAGTTGTTAAGCAGGATTTAGGGCTGCAGAATAAGTCATTAATATGCGCTTCATAAGTACTAATAAACAGCCAATATCCAGTAATATGCATGCTAATAAGCTAAACTAGTTAATAGAGAGAATTGGACCCTAAACCAAAGTGTTACCTAACTTTCATGAACTAATTTATAAACATTACATTGTGTTTACCTAAAATATCGCTCAAAGGTGTTTAATACTTAAACTCGACAATGGCCCATTAAATTGGTCAAAAGTCACAGTAAAGGCTTTTACACTGTTACATTATTTTATTTCAAATAAATAAATGTACTATAATATTACATTTAAATGTATTAAGATAGAAAATAGCTGTGAATTGTAGTAATACTTGTAGTAATAAGTCACTATTTTACTGTTTAAGCATAAGAGACTTCTTTCAAAAACATTATTAAATTCTTATCGACCCCAAACTTCACAAAACAAGCACAAGAGCACTATTATTCGGGCACACAAAGAAGTGTGAACATATTCAATTACAGATATAATGTTCATACATTTGATTTATAACAAATATGTTTAGCTCCAAGTGCTTTTTGGAGTCAATTTATCTATCTGGAGAAGTTTGTAAGTGTGTTTATCCACTGTTGGAGTGAAAATGAGTGCTTAAATGAATGAGGACACAGACATTTGGTCCAGATGGTTGTACACACTTAAACTAGACACAGCTTGTTTGCATGCGAGTATGTGGCATATGCTTGTATGATGATTGTACTTGTGTGTATTTTTGTACCTGGTCCCAGTTTGGCCACAGCACACAGCAGGTCGTAGTTGATCACAGGTGTGGCATCATCACCCTGGCTCCATCCCACAGGTGGAGACGCAGGTGGAGAGATGAGGAACTGCTTGACAGGTTGAGGCGGGGCAAGGTACGCCTTGTCCACATCCTCCCCTGAATTCTGCACCTGTGGCCAGACAGAGAAAGACAGGGTGGTAACCCAGCTAACAGGGAACTTTCTCAGAACTTTGGCTAACGTTCTGACAAGGTTCTTTCAAGTTATAAAAAAAAATGTCTTTTGTTGTGTAAAATGTATCGTTCCAGTAACGTTAATAGAATGTGCGTTCAAAGTTATCTTGTCTTTCATATGTTCTTAGCACAAAAACGTTATGTATACATTGTTCAAGGATTTTTTTTTTCCTGAAACGTTTTAGTTTGTCTAATGTTTTTTTAATTTTTATATTATACTTGTTTCACAACATTCAAAAGTAACGTTCCCATAATGTTTTCAGATTGATGAAATGGAATGTTCCCCTAACGTTCATACAGATGAAACTCGAAAAATTTGAATATCGTGCAAAAGTTGATTTATTTCAGTAATTCAACTTAAAAGGTGAAACTAATATATTATATAGACTCATTACATGCAAAGTGAGATATCTCAAGCCTTTATTTCTTATCATTTGGATGATTATGGCTTACAGCTTATGAAAACCTTTTCACAATATTCTAATTTTGAATTTGGGGTTTTCATAAGCTGTAAGCCATAATCATCAAAATTATAACAAATAAAGGCTTGAAATATCTCACTTCGCGTGTAATGAGTCTATATAATATATTAGTTTCACCTTTTAAGTTGAATTACTAAAATAATTAAACTTTTGCACGATATTAACATTTTTCGAGTTTCACCTTTATAACCAAAATATAACATCATATAACATTTTTAAAACATAAAAAAAAAAAAACTGGACGCTTTGAACGGTCAGAGAACATTCAGAAATAACTTTTTCATAATTTAATGGGAACGTTCTCAAAACGTCTTGTTTTGTGCTTTCCCAGCTCACCAAAATAAACAATAAGAATAAACTACTTGTGCACTCCTTTTAAATTAAATATATCCTCTAAGCTTAATATAGCAGAGTTCAGGCCTAGATTGTATTGATTTGAAGGAATACTCTCACCATAGTTAAATCTCTCTAAAGGAAACAGGCTATTATATTACTGTTCAAAGACACACAATGTCCTGGATCATCTCCGCACTCCCACACAGCAGCACACAAATTCACAGCACCATTGTGAGGAGTGTGTCCATTCTTTATGTGTTCAGAGTAAAACACGTGGAGCACATTTACTACATAATGATTCTAGGAATATAATTGTGTCTGTCTGATTTCAGATAATTAATGGCAATAATGATTAGTATCACACGGATGTCACCTGTGTGTGTGTGGGTGTGTGTGTTACTGTGCTGAGAACTGTGTGTTCTTTTTAACTATCCCCTGCTGACAGACCTCTAAGAGAGGAGAAAAGAAAATCTAAACTCCTGTTCTCTCCTCTGGCTAATATTACACTGATAGTCCAGAGATCTCTAGCTCATGTTGCCTCCTATTAGTCTTCTATAATTGTCAAAGATAACGTGTTAAATGAATCGAACACCTTATGCAAATCGTTTGATTCATAATGTGTGGTTTCTTTCAACTTGTGTGGTTACAACTAAATCTGGAGTAGTAATGAACTAAACCTAGGCGAAGGAACATGGTATGTTTATCTGCGTGTCTTTTTTCTTTTTCTTTTTCTTTTAATTTGTTTTTATCTTCTCTTTGTTTTAACAGCTGTTTTCGTTTGTTCATTTGTGTTTTTGGATGTAACATTTAAAGATGCTAGAATAAAAACATAATATACCAAAAAGTTTATATGGGTTATTACAACATACAGCTCCAACAAGGACAAAAACACAATAAACGCATGATATAGGTATAGCCCAGAAGAAACATTTACTTCTGCCTAATTTCTTTAAAAAATCTTACTGACTCAAACTTTTTCATATTTTGGACAGTTTGAAAATGTAGCATACAGGTTTGGAACGACATGGTGGTGAATAATGGTAAAATAATTTTCATTTCTGGATGAACAATCCCTTTACTGCAGAATGAAACATAATAAAGATTAACACGCTGACCTGTGCGAAGTACAGTTGTAGTTTAATGCCGTTGAAATCTGATTCGTGGAGCTCGATGCGTGCGCGTGCAGCCGCCTCTGGAGTGCTGAAGCTGATCCGAACTCTTCTGAAACTCTTGAACATCTGGAAGGACGTCTGATCATCATAGATCCTGAACAGAGCCTCAAACCGCTCCTGAGGAAAATTAAGAAAAAAACACACAATTCATAACTGCTTGAGTTTTGCATTAAATAACTGTCTATTGTAAACGTATTGCAGAGTGTAATATCCTAATTCTGCTGATATTTTAAGCAATTGTGTCAATAAAACTAGTGTCATGCTCTCCTGGTGGCCTAAAAGCACGGGACAGGACCCAGCACTGCTGATTGGAACAGTTTCAAATAGAAGGGGACGTGTAAAATATGAAGTGTGACCTTCACTGTGCTGACGGAGCAAGTAAAGCAAAAAAAAAATGTTATATGATATGAATTTGATGTAAAAAACCAACATTAAAATTGATTCCACAAAACATTCATAATAAACAACTAAATAAACAGCAGCAAACCGTTTTAAGTTGTATGTCTATATTTTAAATCTCTTCCGTTTACTTTCTATGAATAAAACGTATTAAATTTGTTCAAAGTAATCCGAAACTCACATAATAATAATGTTCGTTTCCCGCATGCAAAATGTTTGTGTTTGCATTGCACATCAGTGTTTCTGTTCCCACACATAGCAAGAGTTTGTTTTGAACTCAGACACTCTGTAGCAAGAAGAGATGTCAATCACTAATTCATGCGCAGCGTCGAGCATTTCCTGCAAGCGGTGTAGACTTACACACTACCTGGGGGAAAGGAGTGGACATCCGCCTTCATGACACGGCAGCTCTTTGTGTGTGTAAGGGAGAGCGTGTGTGGCATGTAAAATAAACTGCATGTTTACCCTGCTGAAAACACCACGAATTTACAAGTTGGTTAGTGCTGGTATTGCCATGCCCTTGTCAACTGAAAGATATCAGCGTTTGGAACGACATGAGTGTGAATAAAAGATGACAGAATTTGAATTTCTTTTCTTTAATGAAGAATGAGACATTAACGTACTGACCTGTGCAAAGTAACGTTTTAGTTTAGTGCCGTTGAAATCAGATTTGTGGAGGTGGGGACACATACAATGACAACCTTAAATGAACTGTAAAACGTGAATGCATAAATAATGAAATAAAATGAAATATTTATACTGATAAAAGGATTTGACGTATTGATGCTAGGGGTGGACAAAATTAAACTTCTGGCTAATAAGAAGATAGTTATTTCAATGCTATGGATGATATTAAAATGATATACTACTTCAGTGTTAATTCAATTCAATTCATTGTTTATATATATACATATAAAGAAATTACATCAGTTATGCACAACATATCAGTGCCATACCAAAGAAATAACTTTTTTTTAAACAATTAATTACTTAAAATGTAATTAACACTGAAGTATATATATATATATATATATATATATATATATATATATATATATATATATATATATATATATGATTGTATCTATGACTGTTGATGGACAGACAAAGATCGCATCCAGTAAACGAAAGCTTGTTATTTACCCTGATACCAACATTTCACAGGCAGGAAAAGGAGCATCACAGATAAGTGTTCAGGACACTAGTGTGATGTAAGGCCCATGTAACACTGTTACGCAACAGTGTGTGTGTGTGTGTGTGTGTTTGGCTCACTTCACACCTGTGACAATCACATGTATTTGCACACCTTGTACCTGCCTGGAAAGCATAAACAGGTGGCGACACATGAGATCACTGAGGTCAGTCTTGACGGAGGGCAAAGAGAAACATTTACCACTATACTGATGAAAACTGTAGTCAGAAAAAAATCTAGCAGAAACTCACACCCAGACAGTGTGATCCGAAAAAGTGAGAGTTGCATACTAAAAAGGTATGTTAACTCACGATTGTTTTTTGCCAATTAATTTAAAGATCCATCTCAAAAGAGACATTTATTTGTATGGCTTTTTTTTTTTATGCAGCCAGTGAAAACATAACAAAAATTCCCATTAATTCACAGTAACCTGTAGTCATTTTTTATGGATTCTATGGAATGTTTTAGAGATTTCTGTTCCTGTGTGGAAAAAATGTCTGCTAGTGAGGTCAAGCATTAAAATCCTTCAGTCAAGCATTAGTCCTGAATAGCCCATGTATGAAGTCTGTAAAAAGCACTGCATTGCATAGAGATGGAATGTTTGTCATTGAGATTTAAACAAAGAAAGTCCCCCCCACAAACAAAAAATCAGACAAAGAGTCATAGAAAGATAAAGATTCACAGAGAGAGATTTAGAGAGGTGACACTCTAAATAAAAAATAAATAAAAATACTTTAAAAGCCTCTTATAAGTGCCAGACAACCTCACAGAGAATTAGAGTCAGTAAGAAACAGATTGAGGAGACAGAATCATGGCAAATGTTCAATTTGTTGTATGTATCCGACTCAAATCCATTTAGTTGTTTGTAGATTGAATGGAAAAACACATGAAATCTGATTAGAAGTCCCACAATGTAACTAATGTCAAATGCAAAATGTAGTGCAAAGTACCATGCCATTAGTTTGTTGTTTGATGCTCGAATGAGTTCAGTATTAAGACAGTAACACATCTGTTCTTCTCTTAAATATCAGTAAAGTTTTAGCACTGAATAAATATTGAGGTAAATGTTATGTGTATATATACATAATTTATGCGATTTAAAATATTATATATTATCCATTCGACAACATTAAATATATATATCTCATTCCTCATTTATTTGCTCTGTGATTTTCACATCAGAAGAAGCATTATTTCAACCAAACAACCACTGAAGCAAGGCGGTGGATTCAAAACGTAATGAAAGAAAAACACAAAAAAAGGTTGATTTCCCCCATGTGAACAGGAATGAAATGTAAAAAAATGTTTTTATACGTTTGCCTATGCACCAATATAACAGTACATAATGATGAACAGCTATATTTAACATCTTTAAATAAACTTTTCAATACATTATATGGAAAATATCACACAAGTTAATAGACTATACATCCGCAATGCAGAATTATTGAATATATCATGAATATTCGATCACTATAGCCCTACACTGCAGTCTGCACTGCTCAATACTTATCTTGTCCTCACACTATTCTATTCAGAAAGTGACTTAAGGACAAGCTCCACACATGGACTCGTTACCCGAAAAGCCATTAGAAAATGAATATGTCCCAGAATCTGGGGCATATGGTGCACTGGGACACTGGCATGATTTTGGGTTGAGAATAGAAGCATAAATAATTAAGAAGATTAATCCGTTAAACGAGTGGGAGATGTTTTTAATTACCCTGCTGATGTTACACAACCCTGACAAGCTGCCAATCAAAGAGCCCCTGGGTGATATATGCTAGAGCAGGATAAAAAAAACACTGTATTACACTATATTTAAATATAGACAAAAACATAAATAACTAAACTTGACAAACAGACACATTTTATTACATGCCCCCATAAAGACCTTATCACATCTGGTTTCCCATAAGTCATTTTCTCATTGTTTGCCTGTCAGTGAATAATGAGTGAACTTTTGCTGCCTTAAATCAAGACTTTGTTCAAAGCAGAGCCTGGAAACAGGAGGACCAACCCCGAAAACAAAATCTAAATGTTATCATAATGTCACACAGGAGTCATTTAGCCAGCCAAGTTCTGTCCGCAAGGTGCCAGCTTGCGAGGCACGAAACACTTTTGCACAAAAGAAGCTGATCCCTGACCTTCTGAGAAAGGAAATCTCTGTAAGAGGCAGAAGCGATTCATCACATGTGCCGTAAATACAGAGGGCACTGTGTTTTCCTTCACTCTTATCAGAACAGAGTTAAACAACAACAAATGCTGTCACCCTGATTGGCTCTGGAGGAATTGGTGCCATCACTCAGGTCTGTTGTGGTTTTTATACAAAATCAATGGTAGGGAGCAAATCCAATTGACAAGCCTGGTGAAAAAGCCCCAGGGGATTTTCCAGAGCTCGGAGATGGGCGGTGATATTCATCCCAGAATTCCATGAAGTTATGGGAATTTCTGAGATCTGGAAGAGACTGAACAGAGAGATAAACCTACTTGTTTTTAATAGGCCTATTGAAAAAAAAAAAAAAAAAACATTTATTAATTTTTACGCTTATTTATTTGATTACTACAAAACCTTACATTATTTTTCAACAAAATTATGGTTATGACAATCTTCTAATCAAAGAAAATAATCGGTATTAGGATTATATTGTAATATATAAATATATATGAATATATCATATATAAATATTTTTGTTGTATATATAATATATAAGTGTTGTTTAGATCAGGACTACGGTACACGCGCGTGCACACAAACATATATATATGTGTGTGTGTGCATATTTTTGATCAATTATAAATATGCATATTTATTTATTTGATTTAAAATACAGTAGCTGTAATAAGACAAACTGATATCACTGGCTTTTCAACAGATAAAACCACACAAACAGTAATATTGTGAAATATTATTACAATTTAAAGTAACTGTTTTCTATTAGAATTTATAAAAAATTGTAATTTATTCTGGTGACGCAAAGCTATATTTATGACCCAAGTTTCAGCTATGTGCCACCCTACTGAATGAAGCTTTAATTCTCTGACAACAGTTATATAATTTACCGCAGTTGTCACATCAGTGGATGTTTATTCCCACGAAGGGACCAAGAATCTAGGAAGGTTGTTTGAAGTGCTAGGACTAGAATGTGCAGGCTGTGTCAGCTGGTAACCCGACCCACAGGAAAAAGGACACAAGTGGGTGGCCAGCAGCCTTTTGTCTAACGTCATCATACCTACGAATGCCTTTAACCTTTCAGAGTGACATCTGAGCTCTACCTATGCTCTTGGGTTACAGATGTATCTAACCTCCCTCCTCCATCCATCCTGCTGTTTCATCCATCTATTAGTCCATCTAAGATGAGTGAAGAGAGAGAGAAAGAGTGAGAGAGACAAGCACAAGCACAAGCACACACACACACACACACACACACACACACACACACACACACACACACACACACACACACACACACACACACACACTTCTGGCCTGGCTGTTGCAGGGCTATCTCAGGCTGCAGGCTTCAGCCTCCCCACCTGCCAAAAGCTCAGATCCTGTTACCCACCTGAGAAGAACCTGATCCAGGAATGCTTCAGTTTTACCTGTCACTCACTTAGCTATCGTGCTGTTTGTTGTAACATCTACTCTAGACTGAGATACTTGACGGGTCAATTAATCAGCATTTTAAAACTAATTTGAGAATAACAGCATATGATTTTAGTTTGTACATGTTTTAAAGTGAATTTTGAGTAAATATTGTGAATAAATGGGTCTCCTTTTATCCTACCCCTTGAATAAATACATTTGAGTGTATGCACTGTGATTCATAACGGTCAAAACGGCACTGTATGTATGAATGAATATGTAGTTTAATATTTTTTTTAAAATAAATTAATAGATGGGCTAAATAAAATGAGCTTCACGTGTGACACACATTTATTAGACCTCAGCCTGCTCTCTAGATATCAGATATCTCTCTAGATATTTACTCTCATCTGTTGCTTGCGATTGGACCAATTTGACCCTTCGCAGGGAGCTTGATTGACAGGTGATCTGACCAATCATACTTCGCCATCCGCTATTTTGTCCGACAAAGCAGTCAGGAGAGTTAGTGGATTAACGTTGGAGGATTTGAACTTGAAAAACGGAGTGTACTGACGCTTTTCCGCGGTTAAAACAACATTCCGTCTTATGGTCACTCATGTTTATTTGATGCTATAAATTAACTATAAGGAAGAGATGATCGGTTCACGAGCAGCTTTAACTGAGGCTCTACATCGATCTGTCAGACACATTAAAGAGCCACAAAACGTTATTTATTGTTTCAATTTCTTTTAAAAAATTACCAAATTTGAAAGGTGAGACTTTGTTTAATATGTTTAATATCAAAAGTAACCGAAAAATGACCTGGTCTGTCCTGTCTGTCAGCGTCCTCTCTGCTCCGCAATGTAATTTTCACTGCGTGAGAACATGGTGTGGCGTTAGAGCGGCGTAGCTTGTCGGACATAGCAACAGTAACTAAGGGGGGCGGGTCTTTGCGAACGGTCAACGCTAAAATTACTTTTACATTCAAAGGTGAAAAGGCTCATCTGCTGAAAGACTGACCTCTGTTAGCTGTTACTTGGGGATTTACAGCATGCTAATTGCAAGAAAAGTCTCTCATGGGGCCCCTGGGGTTAAACACTTTGCTCAAGGGGACAGAACTGTCATATCAGAACTCTTCATTTCCATTGTCACTTCACTTCTGCTTGGGACCATATACCCAAATCACTGAGCATCATACAAAACCATCCAATCACATTCAGATCAGCTAAAATTTTGTTAAAAAAAGAAGGGCTTTGAATGGTGGATAGATCTGACAGTTGCTTTGCACACTGACCCTAATAATCATGTCTGATGGACATTCACTACTGTTTATGGAAATCAGTGTGAAGTAAAATACAAACACACATGCGTTTATCATCTCAGCAAACATGCCATCAATGTGTTAACTATTTAGGGGTATGTATGTGTGTGCTTATGCGTGAATGTCGAGACTCCTGCCCATAACCTTCAGAATGAATGTGCTGATGTCTGCATATTTTCCATAGCACATCATTTTCCATTGAACACGCACGGACACTGTACGCCACACCTGTTCCAGTGAGCAAGCTCAGATCCCAGTTGCTCCACTGACTAGTCTGACAAATGTTGATGATAGTTAATATGTGTGAAGCATATCATTATAAGTATCCTAATCCAGAATCAAACACTACATGTATCCAATTTTTCATTACTTGACCAGCTAAAACTTGACTGTTTATGAGCTGCCTTGTGTGCGTGTGTGTGTGTGTGTACCAACTTAACTATATTTTGGGCTCAAACTTGTACCCAGAAGTGACCAAAACTCAACAAGACAAAAACTCCAAAAACCTCCATTTAGGGACGTCCTCATTTGTAAATCTGGTATAAAAATAAAGTAATTAAAGTTATTCTTTAAAGTGTAAAAATGCAAAAAGTTTTGTGTGATGGGTATAGGTTTAACGGTAGGGTAAGGGGACAGAATATACAATTTGCACTGTATAAAAACCATTACATCTATGGAATGTCCCCATTTAGATAACCAAGTAAACTGTGTGTGTGTGTGTATTTACTATTTTGTGTACCTATTTGTGTGTGTGTGACTGGACTAATGGCTTTTTTTAAATCCTGCCATCCAATGAGAAAATCAGAGCAGAGAGTAAATGAATAAACCTTAAGCGGAGGATAAAAAAAACAAAAGGTTTAAAAAAAAAAAGCTGTTGTGCAGAGATCAGTGTAATCAGTGACTGTAGAGAACGTGCAGTATCTTATCATCTACTGTGTCCTCAACCTGGGCCAATAACCCAGATTAGAACCAATATGCACACATACTGACACTCACACATTTTCAGACACTCATTTCATAAATCTTAAGTTGTCTTTCTTTCTTTCCCTCCTGTCGTTCCTCGCTCAGGGCAGGACACTGCAGGCAAAGCAGAGCAACTGCAGTTTGCAGTAGCACAGAAACACCTGTCTGTCTGACTCCCTGCCCCTATATCTGCAGTTTATGGCACTGAAACACTGTCCAAACATGGAAAACACATAAACTACATTGACACTTTGACACCACATTCTTACTGGGACTTTTATAGTGTCAGACATGTTTTCTTTGCCACCCATCTGAACGATTGTCACAAACACAATACATGTAATTCCATGCAAAATCATGTATTTGTTTGCGTGTGAAGCAACTGTTTAAAGGTGTATAAAAACATATTTCCCCCATTTTTTCTCTTTCTATTTGGCATTTACAAGAAAATCCTAAATGTGCAATCTAAGATTCCATTGCACACTGCAGAAAACGGCACTGGCTCATGCTGGAATGCACGAAAGTGTGTCTGGGTGCCCTACTTCTGGATAAATTCCAAATGAGGAATTCTAACAAGTACTCAATACCATCCTTATTTCATTTCAAATAAAGTGCCGTTATCGATTACAAGGTAAACTAAGCTTTATCGATTATCGCAGTCTGATGGGTAGATGTGTGCACTGTGCAGTCCTATACCTGACATACCTGCAGCATTCTCAAAGGCATAGGCTGAATGAATAGGCTTGTGTATGCATCTACAGCAGAACTCGTGTGTACTGAGTACATTAACTATATGAATCAATTTAGTTTTCCTAAAATTTTGTTCACACAAAAATGAATATGTCTTTTTGGGCATGCAATGAAAGTTAATGGTGACTTGTTCTGCTCCACAGAAGAAACAAATAGTCATACAGGATTCGAAACAACATTAAGGGGAGTAAATGATTACATAATTGTCATTTATGGGTGAACTATTCCTTTAACCATGTAACTTAAGTGTGCACACCGGCTGCTTCATCCTATACAAACGGGTGGCGCAGCCCGTCTGGAGCTGCTCTGCATCGAGGTCGTTCAGAGCATTGACGCCATCGGTGCGCATGCAGCAGAATGTTAATGTGAACTGCGGATTCATTGAGAAAATTCCAGCGATGAGAAACAATGAACTGGCGGCGTGCAACGTCACACAGACCGCGCGCATGCAGTGAAAGCGCTCCTCGCGCACAGACACAGACTGATCATAAACACAGCGTGCATTTATTTTCTTCTTTTTTAATTGCTTTATAGATAAACTTGCAGTACCTGCATTTTGTCGGATGTAAACACCTCCGTATCTACATCGCAGGCGATGAGCGTCAACATCTCCAATTTCATGTTTATCGATGGCATTCCTTGTTTTGCTGCTTGTAAACAGATAAATAAAAAAATTGGTATTTTATTCCCTTTTCTCTCTCGCTCGCTTTTCCTGTTGTATATGTGCGGCTCTCTGAGGCTTAAAGTCTTTTGTGTGTTGGTGAGGTACTGACTCAAACTCTTCGGCTGTCTGACTGAGATGCTGCTCTGCGAGCGCATGAAGGCTGCTCAGGTTCATCCACACTGACCAATCAGAGCGCTCGGCCGCTACATTGACGTCATCGCCTTCTTCGTTTGATTCTCTGTTCTGATGTGCACGCGCTCCTCAAAGAAGCGAACGCAGAACACAAAGCCGCATAACGGTTCGGTTTTGCCAACAAACGACGCCGTCATTTTTGTCTTGCTACTTTGATTTAACTACAGTACGGGAAATTGTTCCAGCTGACAACTTTTAGTTGTAGTAGACAGGACAAGACACCTAATAGGCTACATTCCTTCTAATCACCTCAGACACTGATATAGGACCACAAAGACCTAGATAAATCAATAGCAGGATGTAGGTAGGCAAGAAGTGACACACCTATTTATGGCTGGATATACCCTAGAGAAAGTCCAAAACAAAAGGTTGTGGAGTCTTGAAAATTTTGTTTTAATTCTTGTGAAATATCATTAGTGAGCCTACTCAGCATCAATGTATATAGGCTACACCCCCTTCGACCATAATTTTCCATTTCTTCACTTACAAATGTATGCATAGCATATACTTGATTAGCCAATAGCCAATTTTGCCTAAACGAAGGGTTGCAAAAATTAGTACACATTTGATTTAATTCAACAAACATATAGCCTATGTCCTCCATAACTGCTTTGACCCTGTGTTGTAATGATTGAGTGTACAAATTCAAAAAAATTTTTTACGTCTATTGTTTTACTCATGGATGATGAGTGCCCTGATGTTTGATCAACTTTAACAAAAGTGCCCAAGAACACAGGGAATAAGAAGAAGGGAGCATCCTCTGTTTCAAAATTTTGTAGGGGAGAGCGGGGTAAGTTGTCACACGGGTAAGTTGTCACACTGTTCATAACTCCAACACTAGAGGCTCAATCTTAAAAATAAAATAGCCATTTTATGTGACTTCTTCTTCTATAGTCAACTTCCTGTTCACATGTGGTCAAGATCCCTCTAATCTGAGGTTAGCACAATTTTCGTATTTTTCTGCTTAAAAAGTTAAAAAATTGCACTTTACATTTTATGCAATACAACTTTGTTAGGTATGAATGTTTAAAATTATTATTTTGCACAAAATAGAGGAGACCGTAACGTGTCTTTTGATACTTTAGCTAAAGTGATATGTTGAGCTAAACTTGAGATTTAGCCAACATTAGCACACATGTCAGTATGGGGCAAATTGTCTCAATGAATTTGGGGCAAGTCGTCACGTATGACAACTTGCCCCTGTACAAATAAACACATAGAACATGCTCAAAAAACATGATAAATTGTGATATGTAATTTATTTATAATTGCAATAAGGTGTTTGAAGGAAGGAAGGAAAGGCAGGAATTAAGGAAGGAAAGACAGGAAGATGGTTCGAAATTATCAATGAAAGACAGAGCATGGCAGTACGCCACCTGACATAATGTTAAAGGCAGTCAGGCAGGTAAAGTTGCAGAACAAATCCATCAGAAGTACTGCAAAGGATTTTGACATAAATTACTGTACTCTGACTCGGTATTGTCAAAAGATTACCAGAGCAGAAATTGAAAGTCTTGCCACAATGTGCTTTGATTGAAATGTGCATTGTTTGGATTGAAATAAATGTTTTTCCAGATTCTCCAGACACGAATGTTTATATTTCCAGTTCTGGTTTGAGTTTAAAAATTAAAATCAATATTCACAATTAAGTAGTTGTGTTTTTATTTTTAGATAATCTAGTGTGACAATTTACCCGCCCTAGTGTGACAATTTACCCGCCGATGGGGCAAATTGTCACAAATGCACTCTCACTATTCAAAAGTCTACAACTCCGTAATGAAATAAGATATGAAGATATTATGAATACAACATATGTGCCCAAGACTTCCTTCTTTCATTTGGTATGAGATGTATACCATTTTGATGTATGCTGCTCAGTAAATGTTAGACAGTTTGAAAAGTGTGACAACATACCCCGCTCTCCCCTATTACATACATCACTCAGTGGTGTGTGAATTGACTTCTTTTGCTATAAGAACGTTCCTGCAACCGATTATCAACAATCTATTTTGTTAATAGGCCTTGGAAAAGACTGAACAAGTTTTTTTTTTAAAGTGCTTTCTTTGGCTTCAAGGTGTTCCTGTGCAACAACAATGTATTTCACTTTTGCACGTTGCGTCTTACTGTGAGATGAAACAGTCACTCTTCACACAGCTTTTTTCAGATCTAAGACAGTTGCATGGCTTTTCTACTGCTCGTTTCTTAGCAAAAAAAACAAAACAAAAGCTTAACTTTGCAACACAACATTTTATCACTTTGACAAGAAAATCATGCTTCTTTGGAAAATTGATCTAGCAGACCTGCCTGAACATAATGGGCCCTTTTATACACCCGGCGTAATGTGGTGCAAGGCGCGACGCAAGTGTTTTATGCAAGTTTCAGCCCAACGCAGTTATCTTTTTCACGTCCTGTGCGTTGTTTAAATAGCAAATGCATTTAAGCCCACATGGGCGTGCTGGTCTGAAAACGAGGTGTGTTCGGGGCAGGCGCATTGTTGGCGTGTTGCTATTTTGAGGCAACTGAAACTGACTGTGCCATTGACCAACAAAAACCTGGTTTAAAGTCAATGGCATATTTTTTTTTGTTAGCCTATTTAAAGGGCACATTAGTAATATGCGCCTATAGGCGGGTGCACAACACATGTACACTCTGCTTATTACACACACATAAGGGACGTGCAGCAGCACACAAACATGCCAAACATTAAAAATAAAAGGATTACAATGTAAAAGATTATTATTGTGTACATAAAGATATGGTGGAATCCGGCTTGACCCGTAGATGGTCTGCGAGCTTTAACCTCGCGCACGAGCAGATCCGTTTCTGTGTTCAGTCTTTCCGCCATGTAAATAGCAATCCGCCATGGCGCGAGCCCAACTGGCTTTTAAAGGGAATGGGAGATAAGACTCTGATTGGTTTATTGCACGTTAAGCACAAAACACACCCATTACTCATTAAGAGAATAGGGACAACCCTTTTAGACCATGGGTGCCGACCATTTTTCAAGTGGATTCGGAAACGCCCTAAGTCAAGTGCACTTGCGCCGTGCGCTTTAGACCATGCACTTAGATTGTTAATATAGGCCCTATGTTTTCAAGGAACCCTATGTCTTCTACATAAAGAGTAATTTATCTTATTCAGAGCAGTGCCATGACAGTAAGGCTGTGAGGGGGATAGACTTAGCATGTTTTCAATGGCATCCATTGAAAAAAGCTTTATAAAGCTCAGATCACATAATTTCCCACAGCTCATATTGTCTGGGGTTTTTTGTCCACTGAAATTTCTCTGAAATATATTTTTAACCCAGTGAAGAGATGTATGTCCCTCACAGCCTCTCTTTCATTCCCGTTAAAAATCAAAGATGGTGCGGCTGTGAATAAGGTCTATTGCTGAATCTGTTAACTTTCAGAGGGGGTGTACCACTGATCTATATAAATGACTGGGTTGCGCATGACATCATAAAAAATGAAGTCACCGTGCCGACATATTGATATTCTAATATTCCCTCATTATTTTGAATTAATAGGAAATCATCTGGTTATATGCTTATTAAAAGTTTCGTTCATCTGTATTACAGTGAATCCGATCACAGACGAGACACTTTTACAAGTGTCAAAATAATTCTTCTGAAATCTGAATACAGGTTATGCTTTGTAAGGCATATGCATATAACTTAATTCACCATGTACAGTTATTCACTGTGGTTATGTAATTGTTATGTTATATAATAGTTTTTATCTGTACAGTAACTGTATATGATTCAACAGTGTTTTCATTGTTGAATCAAGCAAATTCCTTACAAAATAGTGCCCAATGTACAGGTAAAATAAAGGACTTTTTTCCCCGCACGTTTACATATTTTGAATTACACATGGTATTGTGTTGTGTTTTAGGACCTGAATGGGTCAGAAAAATATCATAAAAATAATATTTATTATATTATAAAAAAATATCTTAATTTGTGTTCCGAAGATCGGGTTCTAAGTAATTAATGACAGAAATGTCATTTTTGGGTGAACTAACCCTTTAACAAACAAAGTGTATGCATGATGTAAAGAGGTTTATTGTGCATTGTTGGCAGCTTCATTGATTATAATTGTGAGTTTGTGATGAACTGACAAAGCGACAGCATTTTAGTGATTGTGAAGGGAGAGGTCTTGGTTCGCTTTTGAGGCTACAGCCTAAATAATTCATTAAATAAAACTATTGTTTTCATGATGCTAAGAGGACCGACAGCCAATTGCATGCTGCAAAGTGACATCTATGTAAATGATTCACTCTGTCTACACGGGACAGAAATATGAATTGTCAAAATAGTAACGCGTTAAGGCAGAGGCTTTTTTTATTATTCTATTCCAATTATTGTACAAAAATGGCTTGTAAATAATCGTAAACGTATCTTCTTTGGTGTTCAGCAGAAGAAAGTCAGTCATACATATTTGGAATAACATTAGGGTGAGTAAATGACAGATTTTTTTTTTTTTTTTTAAAGAAATTATATTAGATTATAATAACTTTAACGGATAATGTCCTGGCAGAAAACTCTCTAATCCCAGCGAAGGAAGATTCTAGATGACAATCTGTGAAAGAGACTGTGCTTAGCAGGGTCAGCCTCTCAACACACACACAGACACACACATGCACACAGCATTGCAGTGACACTGCACCATCATGACTTACAAATGTGTATGTGTAAAGACTGCCAGTCTACCTCGCTCATGTGTTGCAGTACCAGCCCCTGGCACCACTGCAGCTATCACAAACTAGGGCAAGCTATTTATATCACAGAGAGGAGAATGAGAGAGAGAGATATTTAGAGTGAGAGGAGAGAGAGAGAGTTCAGGTGCAGGAGAGTGCAGGCACTAGGAGGAGTAGAAGGTGATGCAGCAGATATGGGATGCAGGAGAGTCAGAGATAAAAACAAACAAAAAAACAACAACAGCAAGTCAGATAGTTAATATGACAGACATGCTGAGATAGAAGATCATTTAAAAAACGGCAAGTGGAAAGTAAAAAAAGGTATAAAAAAACAACAACAACAACAAATCAGATCAGTTTGTTCAATATTTCCAGTGCACTGTAGTGTAGAGGAATAGTATTGTGTTTGTATCAATCAGGTTAGATCTATTGCAGTTTCAATGTTTTTTTTCCCACCAAAATGTCACCTATGTAAATGACCTGAATAACAACAGCACAATATTCTCAAATCTTTTTCATCAACGGGTCAGCAGCAGGACCACGGACTGCTCACTACAGCACTAAAGTGAGCAATGCAGTATATCTATTTATGAACCTTATTATACAATAAAGAATGTGCGGATGTGTCATTTAAGGAAGTGGCTTTGCTTCAGGAACCAGATTTTACATCGGACATCAAGTGGTGACCCAACACAGTAGCAAGACGGTTCACTGTAAATGATCATAAAATGTTGTTTGAATCCGATGTGAAGTGCAAAGGCCCAACAATATTTAAAACTATTAACATGATATAAGAAGAACAAGAAAAACAGAAAACATGCATAACAAAAGCAGACACGTAATTGCTAACACAACACACAATGGACAAAATACGATTAGCAATACTCAAGAAAAATTGAGAAGTTTATTTATTTTTCAATCCTAAATATGCCTGTAATTTGCATTAAGTGATGTTTTTGTCTCTGCCAATTTATCAACAAAAGACTTTTCATATCATTTCATCATCAGGTGGCCAGAAGTGATGTCCGGAAGGGAATATTTGTTTTTAAATTAAACTTAATCTGACAAAAAAAGCAAACAACTGCTACAGGTTTTATTTTACCAAGCAAAATAAAACAAAAAGCTCACAGGAAAAAGCATACATTGACTACAACATAATGTTATTCATATTTTACTGGTTCTCTCTTGTTTTTGCATGCGTATTTTTTGTATGACAGCCTGGCCAAAAATTATGTTCACACAATTTGGCATGTTTCATTGTGTTATCACAAATAAACCAATAGACTCCAAACACAACTACCGGTACGCAATATGGTTACAAAGTCTTTAACAATTTTTTAATAAATAAGATGTAAATTTTCCAATGCCAAACATCACTTTTGGCCACTACTGTATCATATCATATCATATCATATCTGCTTTTGCCTGTGCTTACACTTTAACATGGTTGCTAAACCCCAAATAGGTATCATGGATATTTCATGTCAGGAAAAAGTTCAGAACAAATTGTGTATTCAACTCAGTTTCAATAAACGGTTATGTTGGACTGAAGAGGAAGTTTTGAGTTTGGAAAATATTTTCCAAACTCAAATTTGGAATTTGAGTTTGGATTTTAGACTTTAATTTTCAGGCCAAATTTTCAATTCAATACAAACAAACACAAATAAAACATACACAATCATTCATAAGTTTGAGGTCAGTATGATTTTTTTTTTTTTTTATACTTTTATTCAGCAAGGATACATTAAATTGATCAAAAGTGACTGTAAAGGTTTCTTGAGCAGCATATCAGAATGTTTTCTGAAGGATCATGTGACACTAAAGACTATAATGGCTGGTGAAAATTCAGTTTTTCCATTACAGGAATTAATACACATTTAAATTAAATATTTAAATTATAATAATATTTCCCAATATTACTGATTTTCTTGTATTTTTGATCAAATAAATGCAGCCTTAGTTAGCAATGAGCATACACGCTTTCAAAAATATTAAAAAATCTTGCAATCCCCAAACGTTTGAAAAGTAATTTATATAATTTTTCTATTATTTATATTTATATATTTAGCATTGGTGAGTAGCAGGATAATAAAATGTATAATCACTAACCCCAGCCAGGATGATGTTGTATAACTGCTGAATGTATATTATCCTTTACATATCACACATTTTCTATCAAACCCATCATTCCCAACAGCCTGATCTCTTGGGTGAGTTTAAGGGACTATTTATAGACACCAATTTAAGTATACATGGCTCAGATCCACTGTTTTGACTCCCATCTGAAGAGTCTCTGTGCTGGGGCAGGCAGAGAGGACTTTGACCCTGATACAGCCCAGTGAACAGAGAGGGGAGGAGGGGAGGAGGGTCGCGAGTCCAGTCGAGACACGTGCCACCAAAGCAGGTCAACAGTCTTAATGAAACAACAAGACCAGGCTGCCAGACACAACCAAATGAAAGACTTATGAAGTGTGTGTGTGTGTGTGTGTGTGTGTGTGTGTGTGTGTGTGTGTGTGTGTGTGTGTGTGTGTGTGTGTGTGTGTGTGTGTGTGTGTGTGTGTGTGTGTGTGTGTGTGTGTGAAGGGGGACGGGGTGTCAGCGAGAGCTCTAGTTTCTAAAACAAAAATAAAGGCCAGCTGTTTGCCCATAAAGATGCACCCATCTCTACTGAATGACACAGATCACACTCAAGTCAAGAGCAGAAAATAAAGAGCATTTCTGTGTTTTTTTCAGGCAGAGTGAGAAAGCAGACTGAGTCCTCAGGGGTGTGTACAATAAATTGTCCTGTTTTGACAGGAGAAAATTGTGATTTAGAATAGACGTCTCATGATTAATGTTACAACGTGATCGTCAAAATAGCATCTCGCTGTCACTCGCAGTCACAGCAGTACATTCACGGCTGCTCTGAATAACAGCGTTCATTAGTACAAGATCACACAATCACACAATCTACAGGGCAGTACACAGGGTCACAGAGTGAAATGCATTATGGGTAAGTTAGGGTAACATCTAGTAACATCTTTTTTACCCCCAGGAAAATGACCCAAATATAGTATTCAAACACACAAAACGCACCAATGTTCACAGTCACATAGCACATACACACAATAATGTCAGCCATGCTCTTACTGGTATTGATAGCAAACACCTGGCAATGTTGTCCAAGCCTCAGCTGTACTCATTAACTGGTCATGAATCTAAAGTGATACTGTAGCAAGCCAGCTGAACTTACAAAGCGATCATGTCATAAGAAATTTAATTTGAAATCAAAACACATTCAGCAGCAGTTGTCGATTTAGTCTAGTGGGGGAAAAAAGCATTTATTGAATGTTAGCATATTATGATTCCTGTTTGGCTACATTTTGACAACCAATTCCTAAGAGGGTGGGGAGTTGATTACCAGACAAAATTGGTTTTGGCCTGCTTTTGTTCAAACTGTTTTTTGATATAGCTTGAAGTATATTGGGGCCTTTACCTAAATATAGCCTAATATATTAGATTTTATTTACACCACCATTCCAACGTTTGGGGTCAGAAAGATATGTTTAAAGAAATTAAGAAAAATAAATAGTAAGACTTTTACATTGTTATAAAATACTATATATTAAATAAATGCTATTTTCAAAGCCTTAGTGTTAACATGGGCTAGACATGAAATAATAGAAAATAATACCTTTATTAAACAAAAATGTATTAAATTGATCAAAAGTGACATTTATTTCAAAATACTGTTTTATTAAACTTTCTATTCATCCAAAAAAAAAAAAAAGTTTCCACAAAAATATTAAACAGCACAATAATTTTTTGTTGTTGTTGTTTTATTAATAATAATAATAATAATAAACATTTCCAGAATGTTCTGGGAACCAAACAATGTTAGCTGGGTATGATGCAAAACAAATTTCTAAATTCTTGGATTTCTGATGTCAGAAACCTGAAATAATGAACAAAATGCAGGCTGGCCAAGTAAACTAGCCTACTGGTCCTGGAGCAGGAAAAAAATCCGTATTGTTTGACCCTGAGGTGTAAGGTGGAAAAATATTATTATTATTGAACCCTAGAAGAACTAAGGATAAGAGTAAAATGTGGAAAGGTCAACCAAATCTTCTTCTATGTCAGAAAAAAGGTACCCAAACATTTCAGTCTAAACTTCACACCTTGTACATGCACTAGTCTATGAACATGTCACAATGTAATGAAGAAGCTTTGCAAAAAGGAAGTTATTGAAGGATGGGGCTAACCAACAATACCGGGGGAAAAAAACATTGACTAACATTATAAACTGTAAAAATTATTAGAAAATGTATAATATGATGCTTAGATCAAAGACAAAGAACAAGAAGATACCTAGTTGAAAATAAGAAAAACGGTTTTAGTTCTACTGATTGTATTCACAAAAACAAGATGTCCATTTGTGTTCCCAACGCAGATTTTAAGATATTATAAACATTATCATGATTTTCTGTAAAGCTGCTTTGAAACAATGTGTATTGCGAAAAGCATAATAACACTCTACGGGTGTTTCATTAAAATTGTTCTCACGCTTTATGCAAACATTCCAAAACATGTATTATTATTATTATTCTAAGAACTTTTTCTCTCAATGTTATGAGAATGTTCAAGTAAAAATAACATTGTAAGGACATTTCATGAACATTGTTCTCACAACTTTTTCTCTCTACATCACGAGAACATTCATTAAGTACAAATTACATCGTAAGGATGTTCCATGAACGTTGTACTCAGAACGTTTTATGATAACAAATAGTAACAACAGTATCCCCCGGTTTCTAGTCAAAGACTAAAATGCCTGTTTGAGCTGTTTCAACTGTTCATACATGCACATGAAATATCTTAAAATATATCAGAACCATTGTTTTGTCTCAGGCACGTTTATAAAAGCTAAATGTCCTAATTGAACAAAGGCCTAGTTCTGGTTTAATCTGTGATATCTGGTTCACTCAACATTACAAGAATGTAATCAATGTAGGCTATATTAACTATTAATTCCTTAAACATTATTTTAAGAATGCTTTGTCCTCCTAACATTTACATGGGGCCACCACAGGAGAAGTAAAAGCTCTTCTCAGTCCCTGCCACTCCTCAGGTAAGAGGTTACAGCTTCAACGAGCAGCAAAAATATCCCATGAATGCTGAGGCAACGCAGTGTCAACGGCAGATGTTGTCCTTGGGGCCTTAAAGTGCTGGCTTCTGAATGTAGGTTAAAATGTACTGCTCACAAGACCTCCATTAGTTTCGAACATGCCTGATTTGGAAAACTAGAGTTTGTTGGAAAAGATAGAGACCGTGCAAGCATGCACTCAACGCCTGAGGACCTGAGTGTGTTGTATGGAACAGAAAGCCTTTTATCCCATCCCAAACTCACATACCATAGACCCTTAAAGGAATAGTTCACACAAAAATGAGCGTCGTTACAAACCTGTATATTCCTTTCTTCTGTGTAGCACAAAAGAAGATATTTTGAAGAACGTTTCAACAGTTTTTGACCAAAACAACACAGACTTTTAACCCTCATCTTTCCCTCGCGGGTCAAAATGACCTAAAGCCCTAAAATGATACTCAATTTTTTCTTTGTCCAGAAATCTTATTTTATTTCATTTTGATCATATTTTTTCAATTTTTTTAATGCAATTTTTGGGGAGATTTTTTTTTTTACTTTGGGATAGTTTATCTATGAGTTGAATTGTCAACTATTAAAATGGGGAGAGAAAGAGATTTTTTTTATTTAATTTGTTCTCACCCTCTGCCTGTCCTCAAACACGCCATCTCTTCTTCGTCCTCTTCGGGATCGCTGCTGAGACCAGATCTGAGCTGTTGCTCCACAATTCCCCACCCTCACGCATCATTCCCCTGCCCCACCAAGAGAGGGAGATAACAAAAATGCCACAATCCAGGTGACATATTGTTGAGGCAATCAAGGATATACGAAAACAAACTAGTTTGCATTTTGCTATAGGTAAAACAGTTAGGAAAGAGAAAAAGTCTTTTTGCACTCTATTTTATGATTAGAAATGGTGCGTTCAAGTCATCTGGTATAGATCGTATTTACGAGTTGAACGCACTTGAACGCCACCACAATGTCGAAATAGTGGAGATATATCCAGCTGCAGACCCGCAGCACCACCAGTTTCAGAACCCCAGCACCAGAACCCCAGCGCCAGAACCGGAAGTGAGGGAGTTATTGACAATGAGACAAGCAATACAAGTCTACAATAACTACAAATTAATTTAATATATATTCCTTCTGGAGATGTCCGAATGTTTTGTTCAAATATTTGACTTGCTGTATCCACATTATATAATAGATATAGGATCTACAGATGTACAATACTCTGCATTGTGAAAAGCCAGTGTCAAGGTCCAGCACACTTCTGAATGATTGGTGCCAGTTTTCATAATTAATTTAACAATGGTGTCACTTTACAATAGTTTGTGGCATTTTCTCTCATGCTAGTTTACAATTATTTGAAATACTTGATTGGTAAGTGTCCATTTGTGGTGCACAAACAACATACTCCTGCTTGTAGTACCACTTTAATAAGAACATTTTACTAAAATAGCGAAATAGTTTCTATATTCTTGTATAGTTACAAATGACAGCTTAACTGTCCTATATACAAATAGAAATAAATGTGTTATCATAACAACTGTATTTACAATATGTAGGTAAATACATTGTCAAAATTATTACAAAAAAAAGAACCAGCCTAGTAAATATAAATGCATACAACGGACCACGATATTAAAAATATGAAGCCCAATGTTTCTGTATCTTAATGTATCATTATAACATACGTATAAAGTATGACGTTTCGTGTGTAATAAAAGCATACCATTTTGTGTCTAAGCAAATTACGCTCTAAAACGTTAGGTGGCGTTACCATAGACAGTATATAAGAGGGCGTTACCTCTTATATACTGTCTATGGGCGTTACTCGGTTTAGAACGTAAGCTCCGCCCCTCACTTCCGGTTCTGGCGCTGGTGTTAGAACGTAAGCTCCGCCCCTTTCTTCCGGTTCTGGCGCTGGGGTTCTGAAACTGGTGGTGCTGCGGGTCTGCAGCTGGATACTATAGGGAGAAGTGGGAAGCTCGGGAGCCAGTTTCTGCATCAATACACTTACAAACGATCTGATGACTAATAATCTGACATGGTGACTATTAATAACAACAATATATGCCAAACAACAGTTTGTGGTAATAATCGAATAATAATAAATTAATAAATAATCTAAATAAAAATAGTACAGTAGGCTATTGTTTTTTTTGTTGACCGCGGAAAAGGCTGTTCTGTATGTCTTGACAACTGAACGTGCTTGAACTTTCTTACTCTCAACGTTAGCTCTCTCGCCGTGCTATAGTGCCATCTTGTGCCCGTTACACGACTAGCCTAGCTGCTACACTATACATATTATGAGTGTAATATTATACATTTGTCTCTATAATATAAAGTAGCCTATGTGTTCGCTGACCTGGAAAGGATGCATACATGCTTGTTGCTGTTTGTATATTTATGTCGACAAAAAGGAGTAACATTAACTTTTTTGGAGAAAAATATCGCTGCTGCATAACGTTACATAAAAAAAAAAAAAAACGATTAGCATTAAACTATCAAGATAGCACTGACAACATAAATGTCATAAAGAGTTCAACGTCGGTGATATTCTATTACGTTAATTCTGCCACTTTCATCTGATGTATAACGTTAATTATAAAAAAAATCGCAGAGTGCAGAGAAAAATCTAATGGCAATGGCATGATAATGTAAGTGTTTTATAGATCACTTACCGGTTATCTTTGCAACTGATTCAATATCGATCTGAGCGAGAGCCATCCACTTTAAGATCCGAAGGACATAAACGGGACTGGTAGGCTACAACTTGTACAAGGGGATATTGCTAAATCTAAATTAGACGTCTTTTCATATAAACAGTAAATTAATTGTATGCTATCAAAACGACAAGTGACAGTGAGGAATGACCAATGACATTCAGGTTTATCTCATAATCAGCCAATAGGATTCGAGTTCAATTGATGACGTGTTATAGACGACGCCGTTTGTATGACATCACTATGCATTATGAATGATCTTTGACACTTTTTTTTTTAACTCAACTGACAGCAGATTAATTAACTTAAGAATTTACGTATTTTAAATGTATATAATTAAAAACAACTTTCATGTGTAGTGGTGCACTGCACTGACCTACATGTAACAGCAGTATATAAATAATAGATCATTTATCAAAATCGCCATTACAATACGTGTTCAATATGAGGAAGTGTTTTCCTAATTTTGTAATTACTAATAATTAATTTTTCAGCCTGTTGTAATCTTGACTTGCACAATCAAATTCAGTCTGTAGGCCTACTGAGCCACATCAGGCATCCATAATGTAGTAGCCTATTTAAATGTCATGTAATACACATATGGTTCCTTAAAATAGATATGGTCCTGGATACATGGCCAACAATTAAATAATACTTATTACACAAAGGCAGTTGTACAAATTCAAGTCAGTCCTTGAGATACTAACCCTAACCTTCAAGTTAAATTCCCCATTATACAACAGTCCACAGCAATATGACTGAGATTCAAGGTTTTAATACATTATAGCTGTTTTACATAACCAAACCATACTCCAGTGGTAAATACAGATCAAAGAACAAGCAGTCACAAAAAGCTGTGTTTTATTGGTTCAACAGGATTTTTCCCACAGTGCTAACTACACAGAATGCTGACTGAAGCTTGGTCTTTTTTCATTATTTTGGTTAAAGACATTATGATTGTCATTGTGGAATGGTTGTAATAATATAAACAACATAGCCTAAGGTTAAAAAAAAAAAAATTAACTCCGTTAAATTTACATGATTTTAACAGTAGTAATTGCACTTAAACAAAACTCAGTGTATTGATGTGGCTTAGACAGTCAGGTTTCCCATTATCGTTCAATAAAAACTCCAAGGCAATGGTTTAATAAATACAGTATTAATGATTACTTGCGTTAAACTTAAATAAAGAGAGAGAAAAATAGCCACACACCAAAACAATAAAATATTTGACCACATTAATCTAAGCAATGGTATTTATGTCAAAATATCCACCAGCTTCTCTTAGTTTTACAGAAGGCATCTGTAAATTTCAACCACCAGCAGTGTTCTGATATTCAATCTATCACTCATAAAGATGCAGATTTGTACAGAAAGTCTATTTGGTATGCTTAAAACAGGCACAGGGAATAAATAATAGGCACAGTACACATTTAGGCCTGAAAATGGAAAATGAGCTTGTGCATACAGTAAATAAAGCCAGTACTAAATAAGTATTTGTATAGAACTAGCTGAGAATTTTGAAATCTACATTAGTCTTTGGCTAATAAAGCTGGACCGGCAGCAGTATCTCTGGTACAAAGCAGTAGCAGAATCCAAAACAATATCTGAGGTATACTTAGGCTTTTAGGTTAGTGACATGAGCTTTGTAACTTTGATAAGAGACCGGGAGTGATCATGTCAGTCAGCACAAGCATGATTACAGATATGAGTATACGATAACATGCCAATCTTTCTTAGGATAAAACCAACGCCACCAATGAAAGTCCTTATTTGCATGTGCTATAGCTTGCTTTCCTGGCTCAGGGTGAGACTAAAGAAATACAGAAGTTCTAGAATGGTCCAATATTCCAGAACTGTGTTCTATAAGTGCTGTCAATAATCAACCCAGTAATGCTTGAACACAGAGTAGCATTTCTCATCTTAAATCAGTCTTAATTTCATTTCAGGCACATTTGCGCTCAGTCTTTCTTCAGCTCTGATGATTGGTGCGGGCTAACAGGCCTGGGAGAGACGGGCAGCTCTTGGTCCACTGGGAGTGTCACAGGGGCCACACTGTCGTTGTTCTCCAGTGCTCCGTAGGAAAACGAGCCGTTATAATCAGGCTGCACAGCCCAGCCTTTGTTGTGAATGGTTGGAATCCCTGTGATGACACATGATTGGTTGTTTGGCTTGACGATAACAATAATAAATCAGCCATCTCTAAATAAGATATGACATCAGCTGGCCTTTTTATCTTGAGCCAGATTCCAAGCAAAGCACAAGACTGTCTTCCCACCAGCTTCCTTTCCAAATCTTAATGAAAAAAATATATATACATACCTTTCACCATGTCCATAGTAACATATGGCTCAAAGGATTTGACTTTCCTCTTGCTTTTAGTAATCAGGAACACTCCAAGAAAGCATATAGCACATCTGCGGAAAATGACAAAGAACAAAGACACGCTTGAACAAATCCCAGTGAGTCTGTTAGTCACCGCTACTGCTGAGAAAACAAACGTGTGTGGAATTTCAGTTTTCTTCCTGACACAGATGTGTTACCGTGTATCACATAGTACTACAGTGAGTATTTTCCACCTTTATGAATGACATACTGAATGTAAAATTTAGGGCTGTCAATGGATATAAATATTTAATATAAATATTACATTTTTAATCATTAATGCATTAAGACATTCAATTCCTCTTAAAGGAAGTACAAGTAATTAGTCAACTTTTTCTGTGATTATTAAATTCAGCAACTTTGTGAATGGCATACACTACAGTTCACAAGACTGGGATCAGTAAAAAAAAATTATACATTTATTCAGCAAGGACGCATTAAACTTATCAAAACTGACTGTAGACATTTATAATTGTTACGAAAAAAACGTTTGAACTTTCTATTCATCATGAGAATCCTTAAAAAAGATATATTTTCAGTCTCTACAAAAATATTAAGCAGCACAATGGTTTTCAACATTGATGAGAAATTATATTTTAATGCATATTGAAATAAAAAAAGTCCTTTCACAATATTACTGTATTTTTGAGCCTTTCTTTCAACAACTCAAAAAAATGTTTGAACAGTGTATGTACGTACTTAGAATGCATCATAAAACCTACCCCAACAGAAACATGCATATGTGCAGAACGTCTTCATGGCTAAACTCCTGATAAAATATGGCTCCTGTTTCAAAACAAATGGGATGGGAATGAGAATGAGAATGAGACCACTAACACAGTGCTGGAAGTAAGATAGAGAAAGAAATGTGCAAGTCCTACCTGCCACAATTGCAAATGTTGTGGAGAAAATGTAATTCACACAGGCGATAAGACAGGAATCATACAGATGAGATGCCTGTGCTAAAAATCTAATAAAGAAAGTCAAGTCATATAAAAGAACAACAGAACATCAACACAAACAAACACCAGAACTTACGATGCTTGAAAGACGACAGTAGCCACCATGCACACGAACATGACGTAGAATATGGGATATGACAGCTGTAGAGGACCCAAGATGCTAAGCACAATCATCCCTGAAACCGCCTTCACCGTGATTACGGTCACTGAACCTAAGGGGCAAAGCTCCATTATTTTGGTCATTGGTATATTTATGACTTCTTTATCTGTGCATTCCTTCAACTTTTTTTGCGCCTTTGCAAAACATGTACTGCTTGAGGATCACTTTGAGTAATGTTTCATGGACACAATGGGCTCTACAGACAACATATGTTGTGTAATTGTCCTACCAAGTAGTGCCACCAGTAGCAAAATCAGAACAAGGTAGTTTGCATTCCGCTGTTTGTAGAAATACAGCACCAGACAGAATGTGATGATCCCCAGAAGCTGGAAAAACACAAACCGCGTTCAATGCTAATCATCAACACTTGAAAAAGACAAGCTGGTGTTTTCACTCATCAAGAAAAATAGGTTTAATATTTGATATTTGCAATACAAAATAAATAAATAATTTGGACTGTAATGATTTCAGGCATGACATCATTCTCAGGCAAAAAACACTTGCATATTATACTATTTAAATAATCAGACAATGACTTTCTAAAAGATGAAGGTGTGTATTACCAAGTATAAGAGGACGGGCCAGGCAATAACATGTTTTACTATGTTCTCAGCATTCAGCTTTTCATGAGAGTTCGGCCCAAACGTCACAAAAAGGTAAGTGCCGCCCGCCGTCAAGGCACAGCCCAGGAAAGTCAAGATGTAGCGCTCTACAAACACAAGAAAATGTGTGAAATCATTTCTGGAATGTCTGAACAATTACACTGCATAGGGACTGCATTAATTTTTTTGCATTAATATTACAAATATAAGTAGCATGGCATACTTATATGCAGCATTATGTAACTGAAAGCAATCAACACTATTTATATATATGAGCATATATATACTGAGAAAGATGAGCAGAACTCACTTAAGAATTCCTGTGCCTTCCACTTTTCCCGCAAAAACAGGAAACCTAAGATGGAGCTAGCTGTGAAGAACAAAACAGAAAACACTGGTCATCTTCAGAGCATGGTTATTATAGTTAACTAAAACTAAAACCATAAAAAAAAACATGTTTGTTACTTGAAATAAAATAAACGTTAACTGAAATCAAATAAAATGAAAATTTTCAGCTAGTTGCAAAGTAAACATTTGACATTTTCATATAGCTTGATGTAGCCTACTAAAATAACTAAAACGGAAATAAAAATGTATAAAAACTATATATATGAGACATAAAAAAAAACCTACAAAAGACAAACAACAAAATTGCTAAACTAAAATATTAAAATAAAAACGAATTCAAAATATTAATAAAAACTATAATAGTATCTCAATGAGACTTGCATAACACTGCTTAAGAGCTACTGTATATTACACATCAAAATAAATGTTTATGGAAAATAACATCAGTCAAGAAGCACTGTAATATAAACATTTTAATAACATCAAATATAAGAAAACAGTATAAAATATGGAAGTGAATGCAACATAACAGTAATAATACCTACTTATGACAGACACGGCATTAAGCGGAGCTATGAGAGAGAGCGGAGCAAAAGCGTAAGACACAAACAGTGCGCCCTCCCCCAGAACCATCAGCATCAGGCCAGACCACCAGGTCTTAGTGTAGTAGTATTGCCTCGGGTCTTTATTTCCTGCCAACGTCACATGACCTTGTTTCTGCGAGAGAAAACATCAGTCATTATGCATGTTTGTCTATTACACCTTTGTAAACCCACTCTCCTAGATACTATAGCAAACAGCAGCAGGGTTATAAAACAAAATGTTGGGAAAAAGCAAATAAAAGCAGATGACTTTCACAGGGTGTAACCAGAACACACCCTGACCCTGAATTACAATGCAATTATAAATGTAGGCTGCAAATACACACTTACCTGAATGCTGACTGAGATGCTGACCAACAGGTTTCCAAAGATAGCTAACAATGTGCCAATGAGGTTTTCCTGTGTATAAAACACAAAGATAAGACATGTTAAAGTAGTGTTAAAATGTAACAAGATATATTAGTCATGTGAAAAAAGAAAGTACACCCTTTTGAATTATATGGTTTTACATATCAGGACATAACAACAACAACAACACATGACATATTACACCGTGTCATGGTTTATTTAACAAAAACTAGGCCATGTGTGAAAAACTATGTACACCCTTACTGCTTCCATATGAACTGAGAGGGCAAGTAGCAGTCAGGCACTACTAATCAAGTGTCTTTGATTAACTGATCATCAGCAAGCGTGACCAACTCTATAAAAGCAGAAGTTTGGGCAGTTTGCTGGTCTGGAGCATTCAGGTGTGTGATAACACAACGCCAAGGAGGAAAGACATCAGCAGTGATCTTAGAGAAGCAATTGTTGCTGCCCTTCAATCTAGGAAAGGTTATAAGTCCATTTCCAAACAAATTAAAGTCCATCATTCTACAGTGAGGAAGATTATTTATAAGTGGAAAACATTTAAGACAGTTGTCAATCTTCCCAGAAGTGGACGTCCCAGCAAATTCACAGACCGTGACACCCAAAAACTACCCTCTACAGGCCTCAGTTAACATGTAAATGAAAATAAATTTGAAAACATAAAAATAAAAAATATAATTACTGATACTATATCGGTATCCGTGAAAACTATAATAGTATCTCAATGGGGCAGTCGTGACCTATGGTTAGAGAGTCTGACTTGTAACCCGAAGGTCATGGGTGGGGGAGTGAATGAACTGAGGTACAAGGCACCAAACCCCCAATCGCTCCCTGGGTGCCACAGCAAAAATGGCTGTTCACTACTCCTAATGTGTGTGCAATAACTTGGATGGGTTAAATGCAGAGGACATATTCCAAGTATGAGTTACTATACTTGGCCTTCACATCATCACTACTTCAGGGCTGTTAAAGTTCATGACAGTACAATTAGACAAGTATGGCATGTTTGGAAGAGTTGCCAGCAGAAAGCCTCTCTAAAAAGAACATGGCAGCACGACTTAAGGTTGCATCTGAACAAACCTCAAGACTTCTGGAAACTTTTAAAAGACAAGACCAAAGTGGAGATGTTTGGACATTATGCACAGTGCCACGTTTGGCAAAAAACAAACACAGGATACCAACTGTCTATCACGGTAGTGGAGAGCTGATGATTTGGGCTTTGTTTTGTGGCCACAGGACCTGGACACCTTGCAGTGATTGAATCAACCATGAACTCCTCCAACATATCCTAGAGTCAAATGTGAAGCCATCTAGCCTGGGCAAACCCTGACGAACTTCCGGCAAATTTGAGATTTGCTCTGCAAGTCTGCAAGTCCAAGAGCCCACGACGTCTGTTGGTGACGCCCCTTTGGAAATTGGCTGTGAATGAACCATCCTCAGACCCACTCTCAGTTACAACTGAGAAGGGTCTGGTGTCAACCAGGCTAGAGGCCATCTGTCCAACAGCTAAAGCTTGGCCGATATTGGGTCATGCATCAGGACAATGATCCCAGGCACAACAGCATAACTACAACAGAATGTCCGAAAAAGAAAAGAATCAAGATGTTGCACTGGCCCCGTCAAAGTCCAGACCTCAACCCGAATTAAATGATGCGGCCGCGGCAAAACCTTAGGAGATCTGTGCATAAACAAATGCCCACAAACCTCAATAAACTGAAGCAATGTTGTAAAGAAGAGTGTGCCAAAATTCCTCCAGAAAGATGTGAGAGACTGATAAAGTCATATAGAAAATTATTTCTTCAAGTTATTGCTGCTAAAGTTGGTTCTACTAATCATTAGTAGAACCAACTTTAGCAGCAATAACTTGAAGAAATAATTTTCTATTTCTTGCTAAATCATAGTGTGTACTTAGTTTGTCACACGGCTTCTCAATTTTGGCTTTATTTTTTGTTAAATAAATAATGACACGGTGTAATATGTCATGTGTTGTTGTTGTTCATCTGATGTTGTATTTATCTAATTACAAGACCTACTAAAAAAGGTGTCTTTACACCATGACTGTATGTATATGCTTGAGCTATATATCAGTATTAGGCAAACAGTCAGTTTAGTATAACATAATCGCTATTAAAGATCAGCTTTTGTAAACGCTTATTTTCCTTTTTGCATTTCTAGTTTGATTGTTATTGCAAACATTGTAGCATAGACTCACGGTGTAAGAGTCTTCCGTCACATTGTCGTCTCGTGCCATCCTCACGCCGTCCATCCTTACTTCAGATGAGTTCCTTCCCCTACACACGCATCACCGAGCCCGTCTCGCAGCTCAGTCCAGTCGGAACTCGGATGAAAGACAGTTCTTGGTTCTACTTTCCTCTGTTTGGGCTGCAGTTTACGTGGATCGCCATTTTCGAAACGTCGTTTCTTCCGGGTACACCTGTCAAATGACTTGTGACGTTGTACGCAGGTTCAGTGTGACTTCGATTTCTGGGATGTGACGAGGCACGCATTATACGCAAAAAAAAAAAAAAACAAAAAAAAAAAACACACACATCATAATAATAATAATATTATTTCATTTTAATGGACGGTTTTTGTCGATTAACTGCTTGAACCACTTTTAGTTTGACGTTGACAGTCCGGAGGCTGTAAAATTGCTTTTAAACACTTTTAAAAATACATTTCAAATTTTGAAAATTTGCTAATATTCAGAAACCGTATGGCCCTGATGGCTACTTTGTAGAAAAGAGTTACGCTGGCCTAATTAAAAATATAAACCAAAAAAAAGACAATTGTTTAATTAAAAAAAAAAAACACCATGCTGTCTTTATAAAATCATGTTTACTATTTTCAGCAGACAGTGTATAAAGTAAGTGGTCTGTATAGATGAAGATATGAAGGCTCCCTTTATAATTTAGGAAGGGGCACCTGCAAGGGGATCATCATGGACGCCTGATGTCCTTGGCGTTAACGAGTTTGATACTGAACACAAATGAAGATCTTTTTGATGAAATCTGGGAGCTTTCTGTCTCTCCATAGACAGTACTACGCAACTACCACTTTGATGCTTCAAAAAGTTAGGCTATTGTAAAACTAATCCATGTGAATTGAGCGGTTTAGTCCGAAATTTTCTGAAGAAACACGATCGCTTTAATTTAGGCTTTTATTCACATAGCAGCCTAGCTTATAAACATTCATCAACTCACACATTAGTTGTGGTAAATTAATGGTCAAGCATGTTCGCTTGTGTTTATGTAAATATAAGCCTAAATTCAATCTGTTCGTCAAATAAAGCGATCGAGTCTCTTCAGTTTTACGATCTCTTTATCAACTTTATGAAGCCTCAGGTCTATAGGCTTACTGTCCGAAGATAAACGAAAGTTTTACAGGTTTGGAACAACATGAGGGTGAGTAATATTAATGACAGACCTTTCATTTTTTGGGTGAACTATCCCTTTAATTGTCTGCCATCTGTAGTGTCTTAAGGACAGTTCCACATGTGCAATAATTGTTTATGGTTAGTTCATTGAACAAGCATGAAAAGCATTATTTAAACTCTTTCTAATAAGGATATATACTGTAAAAGGGACATCTTTCTTTCTTTCTTTCTTTCTTTCTTTCTTTCTTGATGAGTTTATATAATTTGCTTAAAACACTTAAACATTGACACTTGGTATCTGTTTTGGACAGTAGATGGCACCAGTGGACCTTCTTAAACTAAGTAGGCTACACATAAATGTCAATATCAGCCTGGTAATGGATTGACTCTGCTGTTGTACCACACAATTAAATTAAAAAATATATATATTTTCGGGTACTCTGCTCTATGTGAGAGTAGTTTTCTCCAGAAAGTAGGCTACAGTTGGAATTAAGATTAGACTTTCCCAAGACCTACACCCAGACCAAAATAATACCACATCCGGGCCATAACACCATCGGCAATATTATCAATATCTCAACTTTCAATAAAGTTTCACATTTGGTTCCCCCTAATTCTTCAATATTTGGTTACATCTTTATACCAGATCCCTGAAATCCAATTTCCAATATCATATCCCAGAGCTATGCGGCTCTAACAGGCTGGTAACAATTATTATGACATTCATCAATGGCACAACTGAAATGACGCACATATTAATGTTGGTTTAGGGTTCGCTCATTACTTTAGGCAAAATATGTGTATTCTAACTTTTTTCCCCCACCTGCTAGTGACAGATAAAACACTGCAGACATTGAATAAATGTAAATGGGCTGTGGTGTGGCTGACATGAAACAAATCTGTGACCTTTCACCATTTTGCGAAGGATAAAAGAATCTATAGCTAATTCATTTTTTGTAGAGAAGAGGTACACCCATGTCGTAATAGTTACTGATGTAATGAGAAATGTGTCATCACTGCACGCATGTTCAGTTGTCATTGGGTGTGGAAGGCCTGTGGAAAGCAAACCTTTAGATTATCAAGTGTATGTACCAGGATTGTTATTATTATCTCCTGATCAGTAGCACACCTATGGAGAATGTTCAACATCATTTTAATCACTGACACATTTAATTGATTGTGGCTTGGAAATGAACAGGAATAAATTTTTACTCACAATAATTTGAATACAATTTAAAAATATAAAAACTAAACCTGTAGGTTAAAAAAAAAAAATTTGCTGCAAAAATGACTGAATATAAAAAAATATGAAACGTCTCTGGCAAGCAGCAAGGTATCATATTTCTTCTTACAGTTCCATGGAATGCATAGAATTTATATTTGACTAGAGGCAAGATCTGAAATCACGTTTTTAGTTAGCAACTTTTACAAAACACTGGAGAAATGCCACAGTATAGAAGCATCAGATGGTTCACAGCATCAGGCTTCCCTTCTGTGATGATTTCAACACTAATTATGAATGATTAATAATGAAAAAAGAACATTCTTTCCCTTAAGGTCTGTCCTCAGGAGGGAAACGTCACCCCTGATGGAATGGTGTAACGTACTGTAAAGTTTCAGATTAAAATCAAAGATTGTTTAATAATTTTTTTTTAGAGAAAAATGCCACTGAAGCGTTTGCTTGCGGTCTTGAGGGTTAACAGTTGTAGTATGACTTTTGTGATAGTTTTTTGTTGTGTTTTTTAGAAAATTTTGAAACCATTGCAGTTGAGTTGTCAACGATTTGTCTCATGTTTTTTTCTCTTTCTTTTTTTCCATTCTTAAAAGCTTATGTAGCCTAGTAGTATACCAGAAAATTGCTTATGCCCATCATGTCAAGTCAGAAATCAGCTAAAAAGGAGAAAGCTAGGACAATTGTTTGAGGTTTAATCCCTTTTTTACTTTTTGACGTATTTGGGAAATACCAGAAACTTATCTGTCTTTTTACTTCCTGAAACCCTGTTATTCTGTAGGCATGTTACTACTGTAAATTATGGCTTAAGCCTTTTATAATTATTGTTGACTCATGAATAATTGATTAAACACACTGTGAGACGCACTGCCTGATTAGTGCATTAACTCTTCCGTTATCTTCACCTTAATTTGAAAAGTATTCATTTGTTTATTAATCATTCAATTTATTCATACTTCAGTTTATTGCATTTACATTTAGCCATTTAGCAGATGCTTTTATCCAAAGTGATTTGAGGAGCATCACAACAGTATTTGTTGTACACATTGGCAAAATAAAAAACTAAACTAAAAATGTAGTCATAGTCATTCAAAAAAAAAGTTGTTCTATAATTTATGAAGATTACAAATGTATAAATAAACCAGTCAAAAAGCAAAGCTACCTCTTCTGTTGTGGTTTTGCCTAATGTTGCAAGTGTAGATTCTAAGAAAAATAAGTTATTTGAAACATTTCTAAAACTGCAGCTTTTTTCTGTTGTTTAATTTTTTCTTTTATGAAGCACATTCAGATCACATCTCACAAATGAAAACATACTATGAATATGAATAAGACTAAAGCTTTCTAAGTAATACAAAGTTAATTTGTGACAGCAGCCACCTGTTTTAAAATGTCTTAGAATACTGTAGAACCTGTAAAATAACTCAAAAAATAATTCTGTGGCTTCGTATATCACAATAATAAAATCTATGAATGCACTTAAGTGTTGCTTGTGTTGGACATTCCAAAAAAAAAGCCTAAAAATCCAACAGTTTAAGTTTTGTCTAAAATGTAGGCCTACATCTATTAACGTTTTTCTTTCACTAAAGGAAATTAGTATTTGACTAACTAATTATATTTTTGACCCAACATTTCAATCAAACATTTTGAGAATGGAGACATTATACTGATCAGTTTTCAAAACAACAATGACTTATTTCAAATCAATATTATTTAACTTTAACAATAACTTAATTTGAACACAATTAACAATCATGTGCAAAAAGTGTGAAATCATGTGAAATTGATTTTCCCAGCATGGTTTGATATGGACTGTATAAGGAGAGCAAGTGTTGAAATTAAGTGTAATTTTGTTTGCTTTTGCACAAAATTAATACAGGAGAAGACCTTTTAGTGTTTAATGTTTTGTTATTTTGACATCTAAGGTGCTTCTGGCATTTTGGTATGATGGCATTTTGTGACAGTTACGATTGTGAAGAGTGTGTTTAGATTGATTACGGGCCAAGAGACAAAAGACGATGGCAAGTTTTGCTTTATAAAATCAAGAAATGAGGTGTGTGTGTGTGCCAATGCAGTGATAATTTCTTAGTTATTCATATACTTAGGTTTTGTCGTTGTCGTTGTTGTTTACTTATTTCATAAAATATATTTAATTGATTCCACAACTTCAAAATGTACTTAATTTTTTTATATTCATGTAAAAAACGTTTCACCAAAAATGTTGTACATCATAGTTTAATAATCATTGAAATATTGTAATATCTGTATCTCTTTTGCATCATAATTTTAAAATAACAGGTTTATTTGACAAGATATAACTCAAAACAAGATAGAATCTATGAGTGCGCAGGTTGTTACTTTCCATGCATTTGCTGTAAAAAGATGGTGCTGCTTTAAAGCTTAAAAAAATATGCAAAAGCGCTTCATTAAAGTGTCATTAAAGTGGTCTATATGACTTATAATTCCAAGTCTTCTGAAGTCATATGATAGTAATGGCTTAAATGTCTTTAAAAACTAAAACCAAAACTAAACAGTGCCATTCTTTATAAGTTCTCTTGTGTGTTTCACAGACGAAAGAATGTCATGGGTTTGGAACATAATAAAGGCGAGTATATAACATTCAGTGCAGTTTTAATCTGATAAGAAAGAAAAAAAAATCGCTCTCTCTTCTCACCCAACATTTCCACGTCTATTTTTCTTGTTTATAATGATTATACTTTTATTTTATTTGTCTGTTTTTTTTTTCTCCCTAAAAAAATCGGAGAAATTAAGCATAGCGTCAGTTCTAGCAGGTCACAGTAGTCAAGTCGCATCAGCTGACTCTCAGCTGATCCACGTCTACCTATAGGAATGCGATGCCTATCACTGTATACATATATAAGCTCCTTCAGTATTGTCAGCAGCTGTCGCGTTTCTCAGGAGATAATACCCTCCTCCATCCCCAGCTCCTCCTCTCGTGCAGGCAGTATTTGGCATTCTGAGTGTCCTTTGAATCAGAATAAATTCTCAAATTATGTTGTACTTTAAAATCTTGATTTAATGATATCTGCAATACATTCATGTTGGTACTGTTCTGTTTACACTAAGGGGGGTTATTGCTGCTCTTGTCCATGCTAGGCTGGATGGATGCGCAGGGAGTTCTTGCCCAGAACTGAACCCTACCGCCAATCCTAATTGTCAATCGTATTTGACAATAGTGGTCCTGACAGAAACATCTGTGTTATCAGTCACTTCTTTCTTTATCAAATTGTAGCTTGCCACTTGCAATTGCTAATCTTAACAAATATATGGTGTTTTTACCCAATTTAACAATATAACGATTATATTTCATTTTGCAGACATGTTTTCTTCCTGATTGTTGCTATTGAATTTCTCAGAGACTCAAAAGAGAAGTTCCACAGCAAAGATTCAGCATCAAGCAGGAACTGATGCAAAAACATTGAGCTTGAATTTCACTATACGAGACAGTTATTTGAGGGCACAGATTATGATTCTTTTTATGAATTCATGACCTTTTGATCCTTCCTATGCTTTCATGATTCTCTCTCTCTCTCTCTCTCTCTCTCTCTCTCTCTCTCTCTCTCTCTCTCTCTCTCTCTCTCTCTCTCTCTCTCTCTCTCTCTCTCTCTCTCTCTGTGTGTGTGTGCTCGGGGGGGTTATTCAGACTAGCTGACAGACCAGTTGTCTGCATTTCCTCCCTCTAAGTCAGGCGTTTCTACAACTCTATCTTTATTCATGCTACCTGCAGGCTCATACTTTGATGCCACTAGTCTTCCTTTACAGCCTTTCACATTTGAAAGGTTCTTCATGTTGCGCTTGCTGATTTGACTCCAATTTCTCCCTCAAGTTTACAAATGAAAAGCTAAAAGGACCTTAAAGTGAAGAAAATTCATGCAATAATGAAATTTTTTTTTTTTGGGGGGGGGGGGGGTCATTTTAACCGTTTTTCCTTGAGTAGGAGCTACATTGCGAGCCATGTGGGCTTCTCTGTTAAAATAATTGAATAATAAATTTTTTACTGTTATATAATTCTGGAAAATTTGTAATCTGTATAACACACCTTGATCAGACACCCACACTAAACACAACTTTATTAGAAAGAATTCTACTTCATATACATTATGGGGCCATGCAAATGAGTTTATCACAGTTGAATGGCTCCACACACACTCACTTCACAACTCTCACCTCCAGACTTAAAATGTATCTTCTCTTTTAATGTCACTTCTTTGTCTTGTCATATGTGGGTGGCTGTCTTTAAACCCCCTCCAGCACGAAAGCGTTAGCAAATAACTCTGTCCTGTTTCATTAAGAAAGAATGCATGAACGTTAGCGATTGCAGCAGCAATGACAAAAAAAAAAAAAAAAAAGGAAAAAGAGTACCTATGTAACTACTCCATTTCGCTCTATTTTTGGCCTTTCCATTTTTCTCCGGAAGTAGGTTTTTCTGGCGATACCTGATTTTTCCCCCTTTTTTTGCTTTTGCGATGGAATGAAGGTTCGTTAGAGGGTTGTGGTAAGGCAGGATTTTCCTAAAACTTCCACAGGTTCAGACATGCCTTGGTACGCACTCAGAGGTATTTAAACATTGATCCAAAAGACAACAATGACAATGACACCTCAGTCCAAATGTGAGCGCAGCCATGAGGGAGAAATGAAGCATAACGCGGCTGTGACTCGTTTAATCAGAATGACAGCCATTAGAGGATAACAGGGTGTAACCATGCCTTCATCGTGTGTCATAACATTTGCCTTAGAAAGACTTAATTAAAATGTTCTCATTGCAAGAATGTAAAAAATAAAGCCTCATGTCTACTACAAATAATTGATACACAAATGCAATCCTGGAGTATTTGAAACTGAGAGCTGCCTGACTGGGATCCATTCGTTCATGGGCAGCACAATGCAGCACTCTACAATCAGTTTACAGATTATTTTGGTAGATGTATATGCTGGATGCCAGAGCAAATATCAAATGTAGCTTAATAGCATCTGCTAAAAACAAACATATGGGTCTAAAATGGGTGACATTGCGACTAGCCTAATGCATGTTGTTCTACTGAAAACTGAGATATAATGGATTTTCTTGTATTTTAAAATAGTTAAGGATGCTTTTCAATTTTCGGAATACTCATAAATGATACTGTGATACTCATGCATGTTTAATTAAAGTATTTATGACCTGCAGTATTTTGGGCCACAGACTTTTAAAATGAAATAATTTGCGATGGCTAAATTTGTAACAGTTAAATTTAAACAAATAATACAATCTTCTGTAGGCCCTATCATTAATTTGTGCATATAAAATAATATTTATGTGTACAGATTAATATTGTATTTGTATTATACATTCATTTATTGTATTTGTATCGTTTTTATTTTATTATTTCTATTTATTTTATATAAGAAAAATAGATATGTCATAGATCTCTAGATAGATCTCTGATAAAAATAAAATAAAAAATGTAAGAGACTATTCTGCATTTAATTCTTTCAGCACCTCAAAGGACTGAATAAACCAGTTTGAACTTCATGCATGGATTTAATCTTTAAGTCCATGATTACGTCATATACTGTATGTACATGTGCAAGTGTGTTTGTGTGCATGATTTCTAGTAGATTAGACGATTAGACGCATGATTTCACAAATGAATGCTTAAACCAATTAAATGCATTATTTAAAAATAAAGTATAACATGAGATAAACTATTATGTATTATATAAATGAATAAATTAAATATAATAACTTTTCAAACTTTATATAACTTTTATATATAAATAAAATGCAATATGTAACTTATAATTTATATATAGAATATAACTTTTTTTTTAAGTTTTCTTTTTGGGTTAGAATTTAGGTTAGAATAGTCTAATGGACAATGGGATGTCCTAATTGTGAATAGCTAAAAGCAAACGTGTCTTTGACGACTTGTGAACTGTCACTTGTCTAGGTCAGTGTTAATGCAATAATGGTTTGTTTGTGCAGACTTGTGCTAACCGTCTTCTCTGTGTGGTGAAGAGATGGACATATAGACAGACACACAGGCGCAGGGGAATAGGAGCTCTCCACGATGAGCCCTGACTTTTCAAAAGCCGTCACGTCGGAACAAAAGGCCCCGTTTCATTTTCTTTCTGTTTGTTTGTCTCTTCCTTCATTTTTTCAGCACCTTGTAATCATAGCCTTTGTTAGCATTCGGTTCAGGTTGAACCTGTTGTGTTACTGAGGGCACTTTTTGCTTCTCTACCTCCTCCGCTTTATGCACATTTGCCCCTTTCTCTCCTTTGCCCCGTCCTTTCATTTGCAGGCGTGTTTTACGGTTTACTAGAGGCATAATGACATGTAGCATGTAGCAGGTGTCTGCTGTTAAAGCTGAGCAGGTGCTTTCTGCATTCTTTCACTCATGACTCAACTTCACTGGTTAATCCACAGATCTTCTCTAGATTATAATCTTCTTCCTAACACATTATTCCTTGGGATTAAATACAATAATATACACAGGAAGTCATTAATTATGATGCATTAAAAGAAACAGTTAAAAAAAATGCCTAAAGCTTTAGGCGGTCCTAATCTAATTTATAAATTAGAATGCATATAAAGTTTGTGGATTTTGAGAAATAAGAAATATTTAAGATTTTGCACTATGTATAGTATACACACTGATCAAATAAGTAAATCTGTGACCTTGATCATGTGAAGTCAAAGCAAAAAGAAGAAATACCAAATACTAATAAACCTGGAATTCAGGTAAAACAAAATTCACATTATTTCACTCAAATGGTTAGGTCTGAAATAAATTACATATTATAATGATTTTGATTTGATTGTATTTATAAATAAATAAAATGACTCTACTGTGTATAAAAACTATATTTACAGGAAAAGGATAGGGCTTATATATAAAGGATTTTATATTGAAAAATATTGAACATATAACATCTGTCCTCATAGCATGGTTTGTAATCATTGTCAGCATGTTAAATTACATTACATGTGTCATGCAAATCAGCAAATTCTCTTGTTTGATTTATTTTAAAAGTAAAAAAAAAAACCTATCCTTGTTGACTCGAAATTGCACAAAATGGGACCGACATATGACAGAATTGTAAAAATGTTAACATGCAAACACAAACTATATGTTTTGAAAACCAGCATTTGTTATTTGTTCAGAATAACTTGACATTTTAAAATAACATTTCTCCATATATATATATATATATTATTCATTTAATTTTTTAATTAAAATGCTTCAAATGAAATAATGTGAAGTTGGGGAAATTGTTTATTTTAAATTGTATTAACAAAATGAATGCATGTACAAAATGTGAACTCACTCTTTGTAGTGTTAGTTTAGTATCAATGAGATGTTCCTTTTAATAAAAATATATATTTTAAGTTTTAGTACTTTTGTTGTGTTTTTGTCATTTGTATTAGTGTATTGTGTTTTCATTTTTTAAAATCTATGTCTCGTTTTTATGAACTATTTTAGTTATCAAGTTAAAGAGAAAATTAGAAATGTTGCTTGGGCAACTAGCTGAAAATTTTTTTTTTTATGTTTATTTGAATTTTATTAACAAAAAGAAGATTAATTGTTGATATTATTTTATTAATGATTATTTTTTTTCATTAACATTTATTTTAGTGACAGACATTTTTTGAAGTTTTAGTTTATTTTAATAATAACCCTGCTTTTATTTGTCTTTTATACTTGCCATTGTACATTGGTTTAATTTGTAGTAGATAATAGTGGTAAAATTATATCATATTTTATTTTACTTGATTTTTTATTTGTCATCTTTACAAGGACATTTAATGTAGCATCTAATGTAAGTTCTGTAGTAATCTGAGCTAACAACTTAATTCTGTTTTAATGAGCACATGAATGCAAATAGAGTTGAGACTCTCTTCATCTCACTTTCTCTCTCTCCTGTGTGTGTCTCTCGTTCTCTTCAACAAGACAGGACTTGTAGAGTGAAACTGGGAGAGAGATTTTGAGTTGCACACGTGAGAGGTGTGTGTGCTCTCTAAAGTTAGAACAAAAGTACTTGCAAATTTGATCTGAGCGGTAGGAAGTGGTGAGGGGATTATTTTTCAGTGTGGGTAGACACAAGTGTGTGTGTGTGTGTGTTTGGAAGAGGGGCACATGTGCGTGTTACAGTGGTGTCGAAGGGTAACAGGGTGATGGTTTGAACTTGTTTCCAAGGTTATTTACAATAAGCATGTGTCCTAGCGTTTGCATGCGGGGTCTTGACATGTTTCGTTTCTATTGCTGTTCACAATGTAGCCTGGAAAGCTCAGAAACCTCACAATCCCACGGGAACATCTTAACTCATCCAGGGAAAAGTAAAAGAGAGAGAGGCAGATGCCTATCACACAGGGGAACAGTGAACTGCTCTCTACCTCTCTCTTTTATTGGTGTAATGATGGATTGTTTCGCATTCAGTTTTGCTGCCAGTTCCCAGTGAGAATCCCACAGACCATCACAAGAGCTTAGTGACTGTCAGGATTTCTATTACTCCTCACCAGATCTGCTGACAGAAATCAAACACTGACGTAGCACAAACTTTACACGAGGCAAGAATCTGACAGAAGAACAGCTTTCGTGTGTGTCTGTGGTCCTGATATTTCCTAAGTTATGGGGACAAAATGCCCCCACAAAGATGGCAATATCCAAACCCATTGTCCATTTCTTGTCCTCTAAGAAAAACATCTTACTGTACAAAAATCTGTATGTCTATGGAATGTCTCCATAAAACACGAAAACACAACGTGTGTGTGTGTGTGTGTGTGTGTGTGTGTGTGTTGCTGTAAAACACACTGTGACTCTTTAAATCTTTATTTAGTTTCAAAAAATGACAAGATGATGAGGACCGAGTCAAGTTTGGACTGATTTATTTAATCTTCATCTTCATCAGTAAAACAATCACATTTCCCGGTATAAAGGTTTGTTCATGGCCTTGGCTAATCTAAAAGTGAATTTTGTTATAATGTATGATAGCGTTTGTTTTGACATATTTTTAGCATGTCAATTAACATTGAATTTAGAAAATGTTTTCTGTAGCAGTTTGGTGTAATAAATGCGCTGTCAGTATGTAAAAAACAACAACTAATTTGAAAACTGTTTTGTGAATTGTTCTGTAAAATGCTTGGCATGACAGCAATAAATGAATTAGAGGGAATGTTTGGGTAGCCCAAAATATATAGAGAAACTCTAGCAGAGTTTAGCATTTCAACATTTAAAAACTAGAAAATAATACACGCTAAAGAGTTTAAGGCTATGATAATATGTTCTCTAAGAATCATTTCCTTTAAAAAAAAGCAAAGCCCCTTATTTTTGTCTTTATTTAAAATCATCCCAAACATTCCCCTTATTGAATAATCACATTATTACAGATTTATTAATAATTTTCACAATCTTAACCAAACTGATAAACTTATTAGTTTACATTCCGCTTTTCTGATGTGTATTTCTCATCTTTGTCGGTTCAAGAAACTGCTTGACACTATGTGTCACATTTCTGTTCTTCTGTTACAATCCCTGAGAGGAAATATGAGACAATTGTATCTGTGCAGGTATGTTTTAATACTCAGCATCGATCAGTTACAACAGTCACAGTGTAGCCTGAGGAGAAACGCGAAGATACGACTGTAGTGTGACTGTATGAAACTTCCGGTTGTGTGATTGTGCGCACGTGTGTGTGTGTGTGGTCCTGGTAAACCCTATATGAGAACAAAATGTCCCCACAAAGATGGCAATATCCGTAATCCTTGTCCTTGTGGGGGCATTTTAGGTTATTTTTGAACGTAAAAATAGAGAACGTTTTCTGTGATGGGTTTAGGGTTCAGGGATAGAATATACAGTTTGTACAGAATAAAAATCATTATGTCTATGGAATAAAACCCCATGAAAACCCAACGTGTGTGTGTGTGTGTGTGTGTGTGTGTGTGTGTGTGTGAAACTATAGGATTAGATCTGACTGATAGATATTACAGGCCACACCTCTTTTTTTTACCATTACAATATGTGTGAGTGTGTGTGCGTGTGTGTCCTGATCCCTCATAAATGATGCAGAGTGATCTGAGGTTTTGATCCTAAGGCATACATTTACAGCACATCTTGGGCAACATCTGGCAGTTTCATTGGGTCATATTTGATTTTGGACTAAGAGGAAGTTTAAATGTGCAATCACAATTGAGCTGAATCTTTCAGATCATTAATCATTTCTCCTCTCAAACAAATCTCAACTGGCATTCCGTTGTGGTTTTGTTGTACATTTTAGATGAAATAGAAGAACCTTTTCACCAAACAAGGAACTTAAGAGCATTTTAGACAAAATCAGATCAAAGCTTTCAGATCACATTTACATTATATGCATATTTAATGAGAATTAAATTACAAATGAGAATAGTGCTACAGTACCAAATTTCCATAGAGTAAATGCGTTTATAAATATAAACATTAAAAGTGTGTTTTTTTTTTTTTTGTAGATTGTGGTGGATTCTGCTGTTTGGACTACATTTATATATTGTTATTCTTCTCATTTAATAGGTAAAACAAGCCATATTAGTTTAAAAACAGTAGTGCAGATCAGCATGTGATGATAGAGATGTGATGCATGAACAGATAATCCTGTTTTCAGATTTAAACTGCACCCTGTGAATACACTGCAACACCGTTTGCAAACCACAAACACTGCATCTGATTTTGATTATACATTTAGCTCAGGTGATGAACAGATCATGTGAAAAATGAAGATGAAATATCATACAATCATACATTGGAGTGCAAACATCTCATTTAAAATCTAATTTGCACAAGTAAATTTGTGATATTGATCATGTGACTCTTTGTACAGTCAGTCAGGTGTTTTTTTGGATCATCTCAAGTCATGCTGGAGGACATGGTCATCATATAATTTGTATTGGAGAATGTGTAAATAATTACATCATGCAAAGTAGAAGCATTTTTACTGGTCTCAAACTTTTGACATTTCAGATCCAGATAAATCAGAATACTCAGAACTGTTATATTATGTAAATAGTGATGGTTCATGTTCATTCATTCATTGATTTTAAAATGGATTTAAAGCTGTTTCACTTTATGATTGAGGAAAAATGGAGCGATTGCTATTTTTGTCACACCTTGAGAGAATCACAATAGAAACCATGAAAAAACAAGAGAGTGTGTTGACCCTCTCGTGGACCCGGTTTACACCTGGTATTAAGATGCGTTTTGGTGGATCGGATCACAAGTAGGTGAGGGAAACATACCCGTTTACACCTGGTGTTTTAATCTGTCTCTTTTGTCCACTTTGACCACTTCTGTCCTGATTTCTTCAAAGGTCTATGGGCGGGTACATGTTTTTTTCAGATCTTTCCATTTAATGGACAAAATAAGCTTGTGCAATTTACACGAACAGAGATGACAGAAAAGACTACTAAGACTTAATTTCTCAAAAGGCTCAAAAACGTTTTAGACCCCGTTTATACCCGTGTTTAGTGTCGTCCACTTGTGATCCGATTGACCAAAAGACATCTCAATACCAGGTGAAAACCGGGCCTTAGAGCCGAGGATACTTGTATTAATTGTCCTTCTTTTTCTTTCTCTATCTCCTGCTTTCTCTTACAAATGCCTCACTGATGGAGCATTTACTCAGGTTTCTGTTTTTTGTGTGTGTGTTTTTTTGCATGGTTTAGGTGTGAAATGATCCCTTTAGAAAAGCTTCTCAATCTAGGGCTCTTTCCCTTTACATTGACACTATCCAGCAGAACACAACGGATCTCAACGTGGCTGTTCACACCTGCAGCATGAGTCTTGCTATTAGTGAGAAACCGTCAATTGACATACATAAAAGATGCAATATTTTAATCTGGTATATACAGTATGTGATATGCACTGTATTTGCATAGTTGGTTTTCAAATGCAAATGGAAAGTTACAACACCATATAATTACACCTTTTTAAATTATATGAAAATTGCATGTGTCCAGGAACTCACTGTCATTTACTGTAAATTACTAAAGAGTTCAGCATTCCTGACTTTCTTCCTTACATCTTATAATCTATTTCTTCTGTAAAAATTTTTTGGTTCAACTCCGAGATGCCTGAGGGGTCTGATGTGTGTGCGTGTGTGAAACTGTGTGGGTGTGTGTGAAAGGCAGGCCGCAGAGCACGCACCCTGTGTGACACAATGCCAGATACCTTCAGGTCTTAACAAAACTATAGACAAACATAAATGGAAACATGGCTGCAGTTTATTTATGCATAAAGATAATAAAAGACTGAAAATATTGTGCACATAATTATCCTGCTCATTAACCTTAAATACATAAAAAATTAGTCTAGTATATAAAATATACCAAAACTCTCATGATTCAAATTAAGACAAATTCAAAATGTTTCATATAAACCAAAGGCAAAATAAAAATGTTAGCGATTTTAAAAGGTGCATATGCAGTCGTTTATCTGTTGTTCCCGTCTGAGATGCAGATGCACATTCTGACGTGCCAGAAAGAACTTGTAGTAAATGTTTTGAAAGAAAAAAAAAATTTCATTTGCAACTTGCATTAGAAATAAATTATCAAGAATTAAGCATGATGATACACGTAATCATAATTGTTTTGGGAAAGTATGTGTAATGAGAGAGCGTAATTAAACGCACATAAATAATTGTGACTTCCTTGTGACTACATTATGACTATGTAAAAAGGATATAGTAAAATATAAAATAAAGCAAAATATAAAATAGTTTCAATTAATTGGAAAAGGCCATAAAAACAATGCAGCCAAAACCTCCCTCTTTCATTCTATTGGAGATTGAGAGAATGACACAACCTTTCATTTGCATATTAAAACCATGTTCTTTCACCTGTGCCTTTGGTTTCTGATCCCAAATAAGATGCATTTCACACCTGTGGCTGCAGACTCTCAGTCTTTTATATGAGGTGTTAATGAGTTAGACCCCCCCCACACACACTCCCCACTCATACTGAAGTTTCTCTCCAGCACTGAGAGAGTTAAGGGAGGATACACCTGTCCTATCACACACCTGTCTCAGGCTGGCAGCCAATCAGAGCAAAGAAGGCAATCTGCTATTTGGATAAATGGAGAGACGATGTGGATACAAATCAAACCACCTCATTTATCAGGATATACACACATAGACACACATTCAACCAGACGTACAAACACACCTGGGAGAAGAGACAAGATAACAAACTAAGGATTTTATCATCACTGCCTGTCAGAGGAGTCATGACCAAGGAGATTGAGTAAGTCATTATTTGTTACATTTATTTCCATTAGATTTTACAATGGTATTTTTTTTCTTTATTTTTTGCTTGGCTGTGCTGAACACATACCAATTATTATAATGTTTAAAATAATTGCTGTACCTGCTTTGCAAAAATCCTATTTGTTTTATTAAGGATGTATATATATATTAAAATATTAAAACATTATTATTATCAGCAACTGTCTAGACATTCTCAAATGAGTAGTTAATGCAGGACTAACAAATTCATTTTGTTTCATGATTCATCTGATTTTGTGGGTTGCGCTATAGTTTGCAGTTTCACCGCTCTGAGCTGTCTCTTCCTCTTGAGTAATGTCTTTCTCCTCTTCTCCCACTCTCCCTCTGCTCGCGTGTAAACAGGCCCCCACATGAATGAGTACATGAAGATCATTTCTGCTGAAAATTGACACCAGGACCCAAACACACATTCTCTGTCTCTTCAGCTCACAGACACCCTGGTGTAACTGTGGTCCCGAGTGCACAAAAATAGAAACACATCAGTCCTGTGCTAATGTGTTAGATGTTGGGGTCTATGTCAACATGCAGGTTTCTAGAATTAGTTAATAGGGATACTTAACAGGGATTTAAATTCTATGCAGTTTTTTTCTCTTTTTTTAAAGAAATGAACCAAAAATGCTCATTCATTAAGTGTGAGCACAGGTGCCTAAACAGCTCTGTTTGCATTTTAGCTTATCAAAGCAGACCACCTCATTGCTAATCCTAGTAGTTCGGGAAAGTCCCAAAACAAATCTGTTTGAGGAGTTCTTCAAATCCTTGTCTTTTGTGTGTGGTGCTTGTGTTAAGTTAAAATTAAGTTCCTTCACTTAGGGTTTGCTTCTGACCGTTGATCCATTTCAAGAGTTTTTGCCCTTCAGAGTATAGATGAGAAGAGAAAGTCAGATGTTTGCCATGAGTTTTCTTCACATTTAGCCTTTTAGCTTTTCTTTTTTGCCTGAAATGATGTGATTAGGGAGGTTTTCCCGAGCATTATATTGGCTTGAAGACTGAAGGCTTCACTTCATTAAATGTTGTGGTTTTGTCACTGAGCATCGTATGTGCACCAGAGGCACATTTTTGTGGCCTTTTTTTGCCATACATCACACTACCGACATTTGCAAAATCACAGGTTGCAGTTCTTGGGAATGCTTGATGTTTTATCTGTGCTAATATCTCATTCGTCTTTCCCCTAGGGCTCTCATGGTACAACAGAACGAGAGTTTCAACTACTTGCGCTATTCAGACAATTACATGATGGACTCTTGGCCTTACGAGGACGAAATCAGCAAGACTAAACCCAGACTTCAGTCAGATGAAGACCTGGCTATTGACATCTTCTATGATACCTGCAAGGTAATTATTTTATTTTTTAATTAAATATATTTATTTTTCATTATTCAATGTGTTATATACATGACTTATATTCTAAATATTTTTTGAAGACCTCAAAAGAGCCGATGACGACATGTACCCGTGGTAGCAGCATGTACAAATCCAGAGAGGAGAGGTAAGTTTGACCATAAACTTTTATGATTTATGAATCAAAATGCTTACAATACTAATACAGTAAAAAGTACTGTCAGTATAGTATCAGACCGAAGGCAAGATGAACATGTCATAACAGTTAAGGTGATGATACACAGGGCAATATTTTAAGCAATGTTGCTGGGCAATCTTGCCGAGCGATTGTTGCTTGGGCACTTTCCCATTGAAAATGGGCAATACATTTATACCTGAATAATTTAGATCGGCCATGGACCCTGTGTCTCATCTGGTTGCCCGTTGTTGGCAACATTGTCCATCAACATTGCTCAAAAAGTTGCCCTGTGTATCATCACCTTAAGTCATCCAGATTTAAATGTCACATTTTCTCCATCCAGTACTATATTGCTAGGTTGAGTAATTTAGCCAAAGATTATCTGAGGTCAGAGCTGGTTCAGCTTTTAATCCTTTTCTTCAACCCATCCCAAAAACGACTGAGTCACTACACAGCACCCTTTTGTGCAAGTGAAAAATAGCTGCCTATAGAGCTTGTTGTTGGTCTCCCCGATGTCAAACCCAGCCGAGAAACTCAAACAGTGAAAAAAAAATCAGCGTTAGGTAGCAAACAGCTCCCGCCCAGAGTGTTTGGCTTTGCTTTTCATGAAAAGAAAGCTCCATAAACAATGCAGAGATTGAGCAAAGCTTTTATTGACTTTAACACTTTTTTGTCGTCATTGTTTAGATAGGTAACAGATGACCTTGTGTAAATAGCATTAAGGATTGAGTACCATTAATAAAACATTCAATGTGCAACTAGAAGGTTCATAATATGTATTGGCATTTATCCCATAGGACACCAAACAGCTCTTCCCCTGAGCTGGCCACACTGGAGAACGCTCAGATTATGAAAATTCTTTCTGACAATATTCCCTTCAGCCACGTAAAGCAACCACTGGCGAGCACTGAAAGCTACCCAGTCAACATCAACAACATCTTGGAGTCCCTCCTCCCCCACCAGTCACAGAAATCATGGCAATCTCACCCAACCTTTCTCGAGGTCACCCCTGAGGTTTGCAAAGCACATTTATATATATAAAAAAATATAATAATATTTTATTTTAAAGTAGTATACTGTTTTTATTTAAATAATATTATATATGAATAATAGTATGTAATTTGTTTTTTGTTTCTGAGCCATTACAACAAAAAATATGTCATGAATGCCTAAAACAGGTGCTTTGTCGTCTATCATTACCATCAATTTATGACACATGTGTTTGTCTTCTTCAAAAAACAGCCTCTCAGCAACCGCAATGCGTTTGTGGGACAGACAAGCCCTGTATACTCCTACCCCAACTCTTCTCCAGAGAGATACAGGTGAGACAGGCTGCCTGAGCCTTTACAAATCTGTCATAGTTTTTTCTCTATCATTCTTTTGCCTCTATAAAAAATAACTGTGTCATTTGGTTACTCAGCTATAAAAAGTAATAGATATTAGTAGGCTATGTAAAAGACTGAGCAATGCTGTTGCATAGTTTTCATTTGACTTTTTTTCGCAGGAATGACTTCCAATTCGTTCTCGGCTCCCCACAAGCTTCCCAGCACAAAACTACACAAATACCCATGGTGTACCTCAACAAGGGGCAGTTTTACCCCATCACGCTGCAGGGAGTGGACAACGCTGCTGGGGTGTCATGCAGCAAAGTAAAAGTAAGTTATACTTTCATAAACACAAATTGAGAATTTCTAAAATTGCGTAATTGTTGGAAATGAAGGTCATAATTCATGCTCGCCATATGACATTTTTTTTCCCTTAAAAATAATTAATATAATCTTCTCCAAAGAGAAAGAGTTACTAATTAAGCATTTTTTAAAGTAACGTATTATTACATTTTTGTGGCTTGGTAACCTTGACTTGCAACTGCAAAGAAGAAAGGCAAGTTTCCTTAACTCTATACTAGGCCAAACTCATACTGTATGCATTTGCATATTGTAAGACTCTAAACTCAGGTGATGGAGAAGAAGGTGTGACAGATTGGTTCTTTTGTTTAAAGCATAAACTGCTGTGGTCAGTGACAAAGCAGAGAGAAAGGGGTATTAGTGTGGTTACATCGCTTGGTAAACAGCAAAACGCCAAGTATTTGTCCTACAGGGAGTCACCACTCTCTAATAACAGGTTTTAATAATACTTTCATTTCCTTCCTTTCTCTCTTTCAGACGGTAATCATGGCTGTGTTTGAGAATGACAAGAGTCCTGAGATGCAGCTAAAATACTGGAACCACTGGCACGCTCGACAGCCTACCGTCAAACAAAGAGTTATTGATATCGGTGCGTAATATCACTCTACCCAAAGAACACTGCAAAAACAATGCTTAATATTTTGTTGATTTCCAGTCAAAATATCTTATACATTACATAATATAAGATTTTTAAAGATATGTTGAATTACAATATTTTCGTTTACCTCATTGGCTACATGGCTTATCATTTTTATTAGGAAAAAAAGGACAATACTGATTTACTACTTTAAAGTCAGATGTCGTTTAAGGTGGAAGGTTTTGATCATGTGTTGAATTTAATATAATTTATATTAATAAATTCTTCTATATTGACTCTCAGCTGACTACAAGGAAGTTTTCAGTGGAGTGAGTAATTTGGAAGAGGTTGCTTTCAACGCGCTGTCCTTTATCTGGAACACCAATGAAGAAGCAAAGGTAAAAAGCACACACACGCACAGATCCACCTGTCACTTGTTTTTGTAAAGTGATGGGTTGAAAGGAGAATCATTTAGAGGAGTGTCAGAGAACAGTGGTATCTGCGGTATGCGGCCTCCTTAGGCACCTGTCATCATAGGGAATAAAAAAGAAAGAGGGAGGGAAAGAAGCAAGCAGGAAAGAAGAGAAAGAGAAATAGGGCACATTTCAGCATGCCCCTAGGGTAGTGATGGGTGGGACAACGAAACTCACAGCAGGTGGAGCAGAGACAGAATACAATCACTGTAACGCACTTGTATTGACTTAATAAAAACGCAACTACAGCAATATGATAAAAGTCATTTTAAGATTTATAGCTTTAGCTAATACTTGGAACAACTAAATCACCAATTCTTCTGTCAAATATCATAATTAAGTAGTCTAATGTTATAAAGTTTATAGTTGCCAAGCAATATGGCAACAGCCCTTTTTTCTTATCATAATTTGCATTCAAATATTTCAAATGTTAATCTGAAAACTAAATTTTTTGGACATCGGCACCTGTTCATTAATTTATTGCTTCAGTTTATGCATCATCCTATTATTTAGATGATTGTTTTTTTATTGTTTTGCCTCCGGTTCTAACATGTTGGATCTCGCCATGTTGTTCTCCATATGGACACTCCTTTTCTTTTGAAATGAATTGGAATTATTGAACAACCATTCACGTCATTTTTGCATATGACACATCTAATGTGTCTTATTCCTGACCCTTCCTTTTGTCAAAGCATAGGTTTTTGTGACAGGCCTGCGCATGAACTAAACAATGCATGTTTTTTTTACTCTGCATTTTTATTTTTCATGTTGTTGAGAGTAACAAATCCAGCTTCCTAATTAAACAATGCTTGCTTGAGATTTCATGTATCTGATGTGTTTCGCAGGTGCACATTGGCATCAACTCTCTGAGCACTGACTTCTCCTCACAGAAGGGGGTCAAAGGTCTTCCTCTGAATCTTCAGATCGACACGTATGATTTCAGCTCAGGGAACAACCGTCTTATTCACAGAGCTGTTTGTCAGGTCAAGATCTTCTGCGATAAGGTGAGCCAGTGCCCAATTATGTGTCACATTTTTTTTTTTTTAGAAAAAACATAATATAAAATGTTTAACTTCTATGAAATAAATTTAGATTTTAATTATATATTTATATTATTAAATTAAAACCGAAAGAGAATCGTATAACAGTGTGAAAAGATGCACGCATACATTTCAAGGCTTGATGAAAACTAAAACTTGCATCAGAAACATTAAGTTTCATTATCAGGGTGTGCATTGGATTTCTGTAGCTTGTTTGGCTCATCTTGGACTGCGTCATAAACTCGAAAACAAAACATCGTCCTGACTCATGACCTACTAAGTTATTTACTCATAAAGCGGTGTATGTCTGACCTCTGAACTCTTACTGGCACTTTTTCAGTTACGCGATAACTGTTTATCACTGAAGCAAAAAAAAAAAAAAAGACACTGAAGTATTTGTGAATTTTTCTTTTCACTATTTCAATGTCTCTCACCCTTACTATGTCGGGTACCTCTATCTGATTCCTATTGATCTCTTTTGTTGAGCTGATCAGATAAACGCCAGCACACTGCGCTATCTCCCTCATCTCTTTAAAGCTCATTTGAGTGTTCCACGGCGGCCATAGTTATTAGCTGATTGACTGTGTGGGTGAAATGCATGATGGGAAGGTCAGATTTAACACACGTCTGACTGGTTTAGCAGCAGAAGGTGAACAGAGTTCTTTACTGCATAGCTGTGGTTTCTCAAGCTGGATCAAATGCAAATCTACTACACAGCTGGCACCTAAACTAGACATGAACTCAGAGTTGTTTATAAGAAGGGTTTTATATATATATATTTCACAATAAATATTATTATGAAGTATGGAAAAGGAGTGAAAAAATGTAATGTTATTTCTTACTGATACCCTTTGTAACGTTTGTTTTATTATTGTCTCTTTTCAAATTAAAACCCCAAGCATCTGTGCAGTTAGTGTTTTAAGAGTTAAAAAAAAAATTGTATTGTTAATTCTTGATTTTACAAGCTGTCCTGATATGCCAGATAACTTTTTATTTGCTCAGATTCTAAATGTTTCATTGCTCTTAAATGCTTGCAGGGTGCTGAGAGGAAGATGAGAGACGAGGACAGGAAGAGAAGCAAGAGGAGGACCAAGAATGTTGCAGACTCCAGCAACAACGGTGAGTGCCGTCAGTCACATAATTACAGCCTGAGACTCTCAGGGAACACCCATTACCACCCTACCAAAATCGTAAGAGAATACAGAGCAAATGTTCCCCGTTTGGTGTCCATGTTGTGACTAATGATGTGTAAAAGAGGGCTCACAAGCTTAAATTACCTGCGCGGGCTACTAGCCAAGCAGTGTTTTCCACCAGGGTCTAATCTGCGTTAATTATGCCTTTATAAAACATTTTCATTCATTACTTTGAACGTTATGTTAAAACGTTTTTTTCTTCTCCTCAGGTTGCAAACAGTCCCTAGTCTCAAGCTCTGTTGGAAAGGACTCTACCTACTTTAAAACTCTAGATGATCACGTCACACAACCGGTTTTATTCATCCCAGAAATGCACTTCAGCACAATGCAGCGCTGTGGCCTGGTACGTCTGTCTTTCACACATATACACACACATGCTCTTCCCTACATCCTAGGATATGCGGCTTACCGCAGCATTGTTGAGTCATGTTCACCAACACCCCGAGGGGTGAGAGTATGGGAGCGAGAGAGGGAAAAGTGTGGGAAAAAATGTGGTGGGAAAGAAGTGGGCTTGGAAAAGAAAGAGAGAAAGTGATCTCGAGATCAGACATGCTAACTGGTGCGCTCCAGAGTTTACATGACAGCGAGCGAAACTCACCTGAGATGGGGACGGCCATGCTGACTGACACAGGGATTAACCCGTGGGATCTCAAACACACGCACACACACACATCTTCTGAGGGTGTTGAAGAGATGCTTTTCAGCTGTGTTTACACAGGCTAAGAGAGGAGGGATGGAGACTGTTCCGACAGGCCTTTTTCCCACAGTCCAGATTTCAACATCATTTCATAACACCAGTCGTTTGGCCTTTTTACATGAAGCCAGAGCCCACATTAACGTCTCTAGCATATTAGCACAGGATTAGGAAATCATGAGACCACCCTACATTTTGTTCTGCATTGTCACTGTGATAATATTGCTATCATTATCATCAGCATGTGACATTTTGATAATTTTGATTTTATCTCTTTGTTATTGTCCAGGTGCCCCCTGTTAGCCTGGAAGAAATGGAGAAGACATCACGGAAACGTATCAGCAGCTACGCAGAAGGCGGAGACCAGAGCAGCTCCCCTCCAATCAAACAAGCCCGCCAAGACGAGCAACAGAGAGGTACAGCAGACTCAAGATCATTTTAGTAAAGCAGTAACCTGGGAACATAACAAAACAATCAAAACAAATTGTGATAAAAATCACAATCCCACAGTTTTTTTGATAGTAGATTCTTTATATTTTATTCAGTTTTACTCTACGTCAGACGAGAGACTGAGGAAGTATTTGATGCCCTCATGTTGAACACGCCAACCCTCAAGGGCCTGAGAGAAGCGGTGAGTTTTTCAACCTCTCTTTTTACGTTACACATTTTAGCGAAGATCTCACTTCGAACCTTGAGAGGAATTGTACCTAAGACGTGACTCATTTCTTCCTTCTCAGATTTCAGAAAAGTACGGTATGCAAGAAGACACCATTGGGAAAATCTTCAAGAAGTGCAAAAGAGGGTGAGTGAGATAAAGCTGAACTTCACTGGGCGAAAACGTTTGGGGACTGTTGCAAGCTGTGACGAAGTCACGGATACAGATAGAGGGATGTCGAAACGCTGAACGACTGTTAAACCCATTTCTTTTAATCTGAGCTCCATCTCAACAAGCTGCCAGGAAGCAAAGTCGACAGACCGGGTTGACAGGAGATCTATAGTGTTTGGAATGTGATGATTGCTGCTCCCCCTTAAAAAGACAGTGAATTAAAAGCAAAAGAAAAGAAGGAAGACAAGATGATTTCAACATAGGTAGTCATCTGACTGCGCTGTATGTTTTTATGTGGTTTATGAAGCTCAGTGAGAAACAGTAGAGATGAGGGCTCTGATAGGAAGGCGGCGCTGGTGTCTGGTTGTGTAAGAGAAACTACGTGCAAACTAATGAGTCTCGGCTCTGAGAACACCATTTATCTCTTTGGTTGGTGATCACCCATGACACCATGTAGATATTTGCGCTTACCTGTTCACTCATCCATTGAGGAACATGTGTGGGAATAACTCACCTCAGTGCATCATAAAGTATAAGGCATTAAAATAAAGCATATAATTATATGGCTGTATTTCACATGCCTGCTGAAGCGTTCAAGGAGCGTTTGACCTAGATAGGTACAAAGAAACATGTCCAGGACCTTAAAAAAAAGCTTTTTGTCTTAATCAACCTAGCCTGAAGCTGTGTAACTTGGAGCTCAACTTTCCTCAGGCCGTTAGCTGATGATATGGCTGAGGGATAGGGACAGGTCGAGCCGCATTCTCGCTCGTTCTTTCGCCCCAATCTTCAATCAGACTGCCTCAACCCTCAGGGCTGGGAGAGCTGGCACAGCCTCGCTCTTAGTCGGTCATACACCCGAACATTGTATACATGTTGGTCGGTGGAGATGACTGTTGTGCCAAATAATAGATTGCGTAAGTCGTGAGATAAGGATTTGTGTTTTTAAGGATCTAAATCAGGGTCTGCCCTCAGAGAAGGAATGATGAATGCTTTAGAAGATTGAACATGAATGCTTAAGGTTTCTTTCAGCAGTCGGTAGGCCACAGTTCATCTGTACGTCAGTCAGTGTCACTCAACAGCTCAGTCATAGTGATTAAAATAAATAATGTGGAGCGATGTGCAAATGTCAATGACCGGGTGTCAGAATTAAAGCGTTATGCCATTTGTGCCGATGAGAAGCAACTTTTGATCTAAAATATCACTGTAAAAAGGTATCAGTTGACTTAACTTAAAAAAACGTGAGGAAACCTGTTGCCTTAAAACTTCATGCGTATTGAAAAAAGTAATGTAAAAAAATGTTTAAGGCAACGGGTTTCCTCACTTTTTTTAGTTTAAGTCAACTGATCACTTTTTACAGTGATTTAGTTTGTGTGTGTTTGGTTAAAAAAATACACAATGGTACCTATCACTATTATTACAGTAGCCTATTAGAGTTTTTTAATGTATGGGTATATGAAATGTTGTTTTTACATTTAGATTACTTTGTTGTCATATTACACTCTCTTATATTTATTCTTTAAAAACACTAATAATTTATTAACAATGTTAAATGTAACCTTTAGAAAATCTCAAAGTGAATATCAGGCTGTGCATTATAATGTTGTGATGTCTAATTTCACCTGTAGCATTTCAAATGCTTTTAATTATTAAAATAGTTTAGAATTTTAATATCGCCAATATATTGGTTATCAGCACAGCATGACAATTATAGGGCAGAATTTTAACAAGAATTTCTAGAACTTATTTTCTCTCTCTTTCTTACTATCCACAGGATCTTTGTGAACATGGACGACAACATCGTCGAGCATTACAGCAACCACTCTGCCTTCCTCATTGAGATCACTGAAATTATGATCAACCACTTTCAGATCACACTAATGGAGTTATAAATGACATCATCAACTAGACACACCACATCTGGGTCTGCGGGCAGCTTCTCTCTGCCCTCACGATCAAAAAGCACGACTGTGAGCCAGATTCTGCAGTGCCAGAGCTGTCGCTATGGAAACAAAAGAGCTCACCTGCCAGTTATATCACTATCAGTTTCAACAGACATATCAATATTGACCAGTGTAAATACCAGTTACCTCTTTTGTACCTTTTGTATTTTATCTACAACTATTTTATAACATGAGCAATTATGATCAACAAGGTAAATTGTAAATATTAATTGTAAATAGACATAATTATCATAATATTGTGCGTTGACATGATTTTTTAAAAAGTTATATGTTATTATTTCAATGATAAACTTGCCTTTTCAATGCTGCCTCTTTGCTGCTTATGATAGGCCTATCATTTCTACAGGATGTGAGGCGTTTGTATTGCTTTATGCTTTGCATGTTTATTAATCTTTCCGCGTTACTTAAGCATACTTCCAGTCAGGGTGCTGTAACTATCAGTCTAGTTTCACATCTGAAACGCTCCACAAACACACACAAGTGTGTCACACACAAGTCGCACATTTCCATCCGTAAAGAGCCGTGTAGGCTATCTGTCAGTGTTTCGATCATCACATTTTGAAAACTGGCTCCACACATTTCGAATATGTGTGGCTGTAAGGGTTGTCAGGACAACAGCTGGCCATTTGTCCTCCGACATTTAAACAAGAAAGTTCGGACGAACCACTGCAATAGCCTATCGAACTTGCCCAAACATCAGATTAAATCATGCTGACTCAATTTGTGGCTTTTACTTCACAAAACTTACATTTCAAATGCTTTGTATTTCTGTCAAACTATGTTGATATACTAAAGCTGTGTTTCCTTTTTTACTGCCTTTGCTTTTGTAAGGAAAATAAAATCCAAATCAAAAATCCATCACAGGCTACTCAAGTGTTTTGTCATTGAATTATTCCTTGCATAAATCGTCAATTCTGCACGCAAACTGTGATTGATGAAGTCAGAAATATGAACAATATAGTGTAGCCTAAGAACTCAAATTGAAGTTCACAGGTGCCATAATTTCAATTTGCACTTACCTATTTCACAGTTGTGTGTCAGATCACAGCAATGTTTCCCGCCTTGCTTTTCAGTGGCGGCGCTACTCGCGCAATGCGCGGTTCCCGCGAAAACAAACATGTTTTCACTAATGACTCATATGAGTCGGTTCTTTAAAATGATTGCCCCAAACAGACACAAACTTTTAATTCGAATCCTTCATTGACACACCGAATCCATTAGACCAGCTATTGCCTTCACGTTATTTTTCAACACGGAATGTGAATGTGCCAGACTTCCGATTTATTAGCCGGTAAAATCAAATAATATATCATTAAGAAATAGGCCTACCCCTTTGTAATATTAGGCTAAGCATAACAAGCTGTTTTAGATAGAGCTAAAAATAACTGGAAGCAAATGACACCAGAAATGTTCCTACTTCCCAAGTGTCATGAACTCTGCGCATTTACGTGCTTATAGTCGGAACAGAAATAATGGAGGACACCATTATTATTATTGCATATTTACTGGGAAATCTTATAAAAGCCAGAATTATATTTAGCGTTATTAACATATTAAAATTCGCTTTGCTATTGAGCTGACAATTCAAGAATTTCAGTCAAATACAGGCTTCACTGTGTATGAAGCATAGCCTACACGCTTCAAATGATATAGGCTACTCATACGTGACAAGGCGATGTAGATGTTGTGGAAACCGGAAACTAGTAAAGAATACCATTCACAGCAACAATCCTCTCCCCTCCGCCATGTTTAAAGTTCTATGACCCGCCCGACTCGAGATCTTGGGTATCAAAATTATCTTTGAGCTTAATCCCAGTGGTAAATACGACTTGAAGTTGAGAGGGTGTTCATGTCCAATTTTTTGGAAAAAACACTCGTATTTATGATAATTCCGATAGTATGTGAAGGCCTCATGACTCACCGATCTGCAAGTTATGCAATGCTTCTTAAACAGACTTAAGAAAGCAAATATAGTCAATATTGTATGTTTTATGTAGGGTAAGATTGGATAAAATGTCCAATTAATGACACCGAAATTGATTTTTTTTTTTTTTTTTGTGACAAGACAGCAATATCCCAATACATTTAATGATATGGCTATGGCTTTTTTTGTGTCTCTGGAACACAGTGATCTGCGACATTGTATTATGCTGAATGTCAAATGTTTTTGTGTCTATTTATTAATGAGGGAATTATTGGACACAATGTTTTTAGATTTGAGGAGTAAAAAAAAGGTAAAATTAGACCCTTGGGGCAAGATTAATTATTAACAAATATGATAAGAGACTGGATTTTAAATTAATATTTGTTTTCTATCCATATTTCCATGTCTCTTTTTCTTTCATCAGATCATCTGGTTTAGCAGGCAGTCTGCATTTTGCAGTCGGCACACGTCAGACTTGCTGTTTTTTTTCTGTTCTGTTTTGTGTGTGTGTGTCTGTTTGAAAGAAGGATGGGGGTGTATGGAAAGCCTCATACAAAACTAGAGAGAATCTGAGATTGAGGGAGAGAGAAATGACAGAAAGCAGAAAGATTCATCTCAGAATTAACAAAAAGAGCAGCTGAATGATCATTCATTTTTCTCCAGAGAGGTAAGTGGATGACACCTCTGCTATTTGTGATTCCAATAGAGAAGCAGATGACCGTAACATCTCCGGCAAATGCAAAATCAGGTCAGGATATAAGGTCAATGCACTTATCTTGCATCTTTGCTTTCTATTTGTAGTGTCTGCTGTGAGTAGTTTGCTAAAGCCTCATCCTGTTGATCCTTGTCATGATGGAATGAGTTTACAAATTTTACTGTCTCTGATCACACTGTCATGTTGTTTTTCCAGATATTTAATAACTAGTGCGGTTTGAAAACAGGCGTCAAAGGTGGCAGGTGCTTTCACAATGTAAGTAGCCTCATTTTGTTGGTGTGGCAGATTCTGTTGTTTTTTCATTAACATATGGGTGCTAGTGCACCATTTTATATGTTTGTTTTTAGGTTGCCATGCAACAAAGGTGACTGAAACAGGAAATTAATGTGTTGATAGATAGTACTGTACTCTAAGCGCATGAAGTGATTGACCAAACTGTTGAAACGTATAACCACACCCCTTCCGCAGAAACCTTTGAAGGTGATATTGTCAAGACGTTGGTTAACAACCGATTAGATGATGAAAATACACAGCTGTTGTCAAACAATATTGGGTGTCTACAGTTTCATGTATCTACAGTCAATTGCAGGTTCCCTTTTGTCCTTGTCTTCTATGAATGTGTGTGTGCTCTCTCAGCTCCCAGATGTCTGGCTTCCTGTCTTATATGTCTGTAAGACTGTTTCAAAATGCGTCCAGTTCACAATATCAACATCGATGACAACACAACCACACATTTACGTCAGAAGACACTAGCACCTGTGGCTGTGTACAGAACTGTTTCAGATATACTGTAGGATCGTCCAGGTTACTGTCTCTTAGCAACAGCAGGCCATTCACCTCCACTGTGCTGGTTGCCAGGAGTGACGATATTTCTTAGAGCTCAAAGGAGAGTCAACGGCTAACAAGACGTGCACATACGCACTCTTTCTCTTTTAGATCTAACAGACGGCAAAACCAGGAGTGTATTTCTGCCAATGGGAAACGGATTTAAATGAAAGCATCTTCTAGAATCTGCAAGTAGAATGAGTGTAACTGAAATGTGATTCTTTTCACCAGGTATTTGCCAGTGGTTTCACACTTAACATCGTCCTAAAGAGCTGAACATCAACAAAGACACGATGCAAACTCCAGCGTCCATGCTGATGGGAGTGGTGTTCGCACCCTTAGGCCTTGTGCTGATGTTCACTGCAGCGATCACCCCGCAGTGGAGGGAGGGTCAGGCGAGGCTTGGTGCGGCAGGGCGGGGCGGAGCAACGGAGCTCCTCCTACTCCGCTCAGACGGCCTATGGGAGAGCTGCCTGCAGGTAGTGCACTCGGAGGTCAAAGAATGCTGGCCCGTGTCGGGGTCCTACCAGCGGGATGCTCGGGTTCGAATGGTCCAGGGAATGGTGCTGTCGTCCCTCTTCCTGTGCGGCGCGGGGATCGTGCTCGCCAGCGTGGGCGTCCGCTGCTGGACCGATATCCCGCTCAGGAGTGTAGCGGCAGCCGGTGGCCTGTTGGTTGCGCTGGCAGGCGTGCTCAGTTTGGCTGCGTTAGGAGTGTATACTCGGCATCTTTCGAAGCTGGGGATCGAGGTGGATTCAACCGTATCGGAGACGCAAGGACTCAACGTACACAAGCCACCCCGGCTAACGCTACACCCGGCCGGGTCGCTCTACTTCGGCTGGGTGGGAGCTTGGGTACAGGTGCTGGGAGGGGCCGCACTACTTTTTGGGTTCAAAAGCATGAAGTGTTCAATCTGCCATAAGCAGAGACTCAAAGAAAGTGCTGAGATGTATGAGGTGAACTGTTAGATGGACCGTTTGTGAGAGATGAAAAGACACTTATAGTGTTCAAACACATTGAGATTGGATGAATAAGGCTATGTTCAGACCGCAAGCAAATGTGGCCCAAATCCAATTTTTTTGCTCATATGTGACTCACATCTTTTATTCATGACTGTGTGAACAGCACAAACCACATCGAATCTGATCTTTTCAATTCAGATTTGAGCCACTTCCATATGTGGTACTAAATCCGATACAGGTCAGGTGTTTTGCAATGCGACCTCACTGAACAGTCAAATTGGAATTCAACTGTTGCATCACTCTAGAGCAGGAGTGACCAAACTCGGTGCTGGATGGCCACTGTCCTGCAGAGATTAACTCCAACTTGCCTCAACACACCTTCCTGGAAGCCTTTAGTTTAGCTAGTAAGACCTTTATTAGCTGGCTCAGGTGTGGTTCTTTGGGGATTGAGCTGAACTCTGCAGGACAGTGGCACTCCAGGAGCAGGATTGGACAGCCCTGCTCTAGAGCAACATTCATCTCAATTCTGCACTCACAGGAGTCAGATTTTACCGACCCGAAGTTATCAAGACAGTTGCGAAAGGTAGTCAGTAATGGACAGTGATGTGTCAGAACTCATAAGTATTACAGTGACAGCTATTTGTGATACAAGCACAAATACAGATGATACAGATTTGAGATAAATGTTTAAAAACTCTACTGTGTTTTTTCGACTTTGTGGCAGATCACACTATAAATAAACGCGTTATCAGTTACTTTAATGTTCTCTGTTTACTTCCGACAGCGTGCTGCGTGACGTCTTTTATCGTTCTTTTGCGCATGCAGGTCAGTTCAGGACCATGATCAGTTCACACTGAAATATGATATTGGGCACATTTAAAACAACAATCTGAACAACTACGCAAAAATAGGATTTGATCATTAAGGCTTTTGTGAACGTAGTCTAAGAAATGTGAAACAGTACACGTGATGTCTAAAGAGAACCATATTAAAATGTTCAAATCAGTTACCAGAAGGCCCGTTCACACCAAGACCGCTAACTATAAATATAATGATAACTATTAAACTAACATTGTTTATTATAAGCGTTTTTATCGTTTATCAGTTAACGTAAAGTAGTAAAGTAAATTAGTTCTGAAAGTGATGCCATTGATATATTTCTTCTGTGTCGTCAATTAGAATGATTAACAAACTTTATAGTTATAATTTTTGGTGTGAACGAGCCGTCAGGGCTGGTTCACTCAATGCGTTTTTGCATTACACTGCACTGTATTTAATTGTTTTTCATGTAAACATGCCTTAGACAGACATATTTGACCATTGCACTGCATTGCTGCTTATTTCAGCGTTTTGCACATTGGCTCCATGCTTTTAAAATGCCTTAAGTTTTGTTAACTTCTTGTCAGCATCTCGAGACTTCTTTTCAAATCTGCTGCGATATGTCTTGCATTTGTTCCTTTGTTGCGAATACGTAAATGATTGTATGCGGTGTCTCTCTGTATTTGTCTCATTTCGAAGGCTGCGCCCTCTGGAGATCGCATTTTCTCAGCCACATATGAGACTGCCTCATTTTAGAAAATTACACTCACAAGTAAAACAGAAATTACAATAATTTACGTCAGTGTATGCCATTTTTTATTGGTTTCTTTTCTGAAATGAAACCAATGTCATTAGCCAATTAGGCTTATGACATCAAAGTACCGCGAGAGCGATTCAAAAGCATAAGGAGCCGCCTGCTCTCTAATCGCTCTCGCGGTACTTTGATGTCATAAACCGATCGGTCGGTGCAGCTCCGGTTCAAATCGAACAAGCCTATGCCTTATGACAGTCGGCAAATGGGACAGAGGGCACAACCTTAAAAATGACACAACTTTTATTTTGTGGTAGATTTTACTGTTCATCATGACAGTACTGTGTTGTTCTTTCCAAAGCTGTCCTGAAATGTAAGAAATGTAGGCTAGTGTCACAAGGCTGTAGGCAATTTGGGCTTTTCCCACTTGTGCTTGAGACGTGTGTCGTGTCAATTCGCAAGCAGTATTATTCTGTAATAGCCTATATTCTGTGTTTCTATTACTAACTGTACTTGTAAATAATTATGTTTTAAAATGTGTTATTGACTGTAATGCCTATGTGTAAGGCTACTGATTAAATGTTTCAAAGCATTTTTTTCCTGCTTCTCATGTTATGTGAAAATTCAGACTGCTTGAAATATTTCAGTCATCACAACTGCTGGTTTGTCTTTGTCATGCTAACTAATGATTTTACACTAAACGGCTTGTTCTGGTAAATACATTTTACACTTTTTTTAATGTTTTTTTATGTTACACTTTTCATATGTTTTAGATTGAAACAATTAGCCATTATATAATAATATTTTATCAAATGTTACAATAAATAAATAAAAATAAGGCACATTGCAAGGCATAATTAATGCATTAAAAATACTTTTATAATGCACTATATATAAAGGCTTTAAGTAAAGTGTTACAGAATGAACAAATTAGTAGTTCTTTTCCTCCCAAAACTATTTAATGAGCATTTAAACCAATTTCAGAGGAACAGATGCAGTGAGATTTGCTCTAAATAAACACAGTAATTGTACACTTTATATTAACATAAGGCAAATGACAAATCTCAAATTTATATTTCTTTTTACATTTTTTTTTATCTATGTCTATACATTGTATGAACAAAAAAATTAAAACAGCAAAATGAAATAAATTATTATAACATTTTGCGATTCTAATTTGTCAACAAGACTTTGTCTGCATGACAAGTCATTTAACACTCTCTCCTTTGATCAACTGAAAAGAAAAAAAAAGCTATTTGGCTGGTGATATTTTAGAATAAAATAAAAAGACTAAGAGAGAAGCTTCAGATAAAACATATACAAACATGCAGCCATTATACACATGCATATACAGTGTTGGAATAAAAACACTGAAAGACTAAAAAGGAACAGGTGGCATATGCTCCACCTCGTGAACAAAACACAGGGCGCCACTGTGTGGCAATTCTGGGAAAATTACCAACGCTGGGCATTTAATACAAACGCAATGCGAGGTTGAGGTAATCATTTTTTTTCCTCAGGAAATATAGTTTTTGAGCCTGCTAAACTTGTTTTCAGGATCTGCAATGTCAGAAATTATCTACAAAATAAAAAGGAAAAATTCTTATAAAAGAAATACTTTCTTGTCAATCGTGTCTGAACATACCGAAAACATTCATAAAACATTTGTTGACATATTTAAGCAAACCTTACACATATACCTAAAGTAAAAACAAATATGCATCATAATAATATAATTAATCTAAAATATGTTTAAAATTACATACATCGGTATAATCAACATCCTTTAGCAAGTGCCTAAAAGTTAAATGTGTTCTTTTGCCCATTTGTTGTAGTTCATCATACATTCAGTGACAGTTTATAGTGAATGTACAGTAGAAGTACAAAGTAGTACTGAAGTAGCTGAAAAGCTCCAGATAACAGATCTTTCTTCTTGTGAAACGGCCATCACTCTGTGCCAGCTGACTGCAATTCGGCTCCGCACATTTGTCCCAGTGTTGCACTTTTGTTTCTCTATCTACTGGTATTTGTTTTAATACAGTACAGGAGGAAAGTGGCTGTGTTTGCAAATTCTGTACACGTGTCATATGTAAAAGAAGCTCTCTGTAGGTGTTTCGCCCGTGACTGTTTGCATCGGCACCTGTGCATCTGTAGGAGTGAAGCATCTGTCATCAGGTGTCTCTGAGTCTACCAACTGTTCTCCATCACTCAGGGCCAGTCCGCTTGCCTCGTCGCTGACCCTGGACACTGTGTCTGTGCTTGGCGACTCTGCCTGTTTCTGCTGTTTCTCAATGTCCAGCAGCAGCTCTTCATTGCACTGCTTCCACTGACGGAACTTCTGCGATGAGAACTCAGAATCCTCTAGGATCTTGTTAATCAGGTGAAGCTCCGCCTCCTTCGCCTAAGAAACACAGGTAGCCAATGACAAATGTTGAGACCACTGTGTGCCTGACCTGGGTAATTATGTAGTACTGCATACTATACATCTATTATCGTTGACGTGAGTAGGAAATAATCCTAATAACAGTTCATGTTTGGTTGTGTGTGTGTGTGTGTCAATGCATGTCTAACCTTGAGTGTGCTCTGGAGGGCACGGAGTGTGTGTATCTTCTCATTGATAACAGGGTTTTTGTTGCGTTTAATGAAGGATTTACGAAGCTGGTCGTAAGTCTTCGGCTGATTCTGACCAGTCAGAGACACTCCTTCTTTCTTCAGGCTATGGAACATTTCATCCATCTCATCTAATTTTCCTGAGACATAGAGAGAATTTGTTTGTTTATCTTGACAAAGTTTCCAAAGGATTTAAAGATCTAAGATAAAGAAGCTGATAGGCTGATAGTTTATGCCGATCATTTACCTGCAATTTTACTGCCCCCTGCTTGTGAAATGGTTAATGGCTCTGACATCCTGTTCTGCTTACCCTTTATTCGAGGAAGTGTGTTTGATTGAGTTTGGGTTTTCTGTTACAAAATAAAGAGGAAAATCTGTAAACCATTTTAATTTCCAAGGAAAAGTATACAGCACACAATATTTTTCTAGTTTGGATAAGGGAAAAAATAACTTTTTTCCACATTGATAATAACAAGAAATGTTTCCATCTCCGAACCAGTAAATGATTGTAATAAGAATTTTTTTCTGAACCCCAATATCCCAGCATATCAATGATTTCTGAAGGATCATGTGACACTGAAGGAGTAATGGCTGCCAAAAATTCAACTTTGCCCTCACAGGAAAAAATAACATTTTAAAATATACTTAAACAGAAATGTTCTATTAAATTGTAATAATATTTCACAATATTATTGTTTTTACTGTCTTTTTGTAAATATCTAATTATTTTTTCCACACAAAAAATTAAATCATTAAAACCGGTTTTGAACCACATGAGGTTGAGTAAATGGATTTTTTTTTTATTGTTATTTGTTTTGTGTATGTATGTGAAGTGTGTATGTCGGTGTGTATTCGTGAGTGGGTGTGTCTGTGTTTATTCTCACCGTATTGACTTTCTTCCGATGAGAAAGTGGTGAACGTGATGTTTCCTCCTCAGATTCGGTTTCACTGTAACAGTCTGACAACAGAAATATCATTCATGAATCCAGCACTGACAGAATTTTTTTTACAAATACACTTGAAAGACAAGTAAATAAAAAGTTGCAAATACACTTGAGGAATAAGGAAACAAACATAATATTCAGTAGAAGAAAAAAAATTATAATAAGTTACATAAGATGACAATGGTATTATATCTGGTATTATGGTATATATTAGTTTACTGGAATGCAATGGGGAAAATCAGGCATCTATGTGTTAAAGGAATGGAGACCAAACTCGGTTGAAGGCATCAAGTTTGGACTTTACGAATTCTATGCCAGAATTTAATCAAAATTCTCAATAACTGTATATTGAAAATGTTGCATAGAAACAGCATTAGTATTGGCATATACACCATGAAAAATGTCCTACCTTCTTCACTGTCTGGTTGACTTTGGACATATTTCTTGTTTTTCTGAATGGCTGCAATTAGGCATTTAATCCATCTTTTTAGAGAGAGAGTGAGTGAGTGTGTGTGAGAGAGAGAGAGAGAGAGAGAGAGAGAGAGAGAGAGAGAGAGAGAGAGAGACACACACAAAAGCAGTCAAAAATACTGATTTATCAGTGATAAATTATCACCAATCCACATGTCTCACCATCACTAGTTTCCAATTTGCACTAGAAGTGATTTGTATTGTGTTGTATTAGGCAATGAACACTAGGGGGCATAGGTGACGTGTGAGAGATCCTTCATGCGTAAAACCCATAGACAGTATATAAAGGTAAAAACAAATGATTATGTGTGTGTGTGCTGTAGAAAAGAGCAATAAAAGGCAGGTAAACATGAGGTGGGAGTGTTTAATAGGTTAAAGGCGTTGGCATTAACATTGTCTCCAGTGCCGCAGACCGAGACTGTTGCTCTCTGTATCTGACTCTGAGCGTCAGCTGACTCACTGCTTTACTGCAGCTCCTCGAGTGCTGCTCAAGAGGTCAAAGTCATTAAGAGTCATTTTAGAGTTCAAAGCTTTTCACACTGAAGCTCAGATCAACCACTGCAACTTGGCAACAGAATATCTGAACAATCGTGCCCGTAAATAATAGACATAAATGGCATAAATCTCTTCAGATGAGACCAAGTCACCTGATTGGTCTAATATTATCATTTGGCAAATGAGTGGGGGAATGATAGGTGATAGTTAACATAACTGCCCAAGGTTCTCTCCAGAACATCATATCATCGGCTCTATTATTAGAGGTATGAAGCACCGGAGTTTGACTGGTCATTGGACAAATCATGCAGTGTAAAAGAGAGCACCAATCTGTAGTGTTATTACATAATATACTCAGCCCTGAATCACTGTAGAGGTGCCATGCAGTGGCTGTTGAATTATCTGATCAGCACTATAAAACTAAACTAAAAGGTTATTTTCACAAAATATGTTTTTAAAGAACAAATAGAAGGTTTTCCAGCTTATTTGCTGTATTATATTAATGGTGAAATGTGGAATTTCTGGTTTCCAAGCAGGTTTCCCAAAAAAATCCTGCTTTCCCCTTCGCCCTGTTTAAAATGCAAAATTCTATCTCAAGAAAATTGAAATGTATTAGTGTTATGCTAAGCTAGCAGACTAAGCTGTTTTCTTGTTACCCAAATGTTTATTTGACCATGTTTTAGCCTCAGTGATATAAAGTAATATGCAATTAAAGATATGAATGAATATATTTTCATGATTAAGATCAAGTCTGCTAGATTGTGACAGTCAACTGCACAAGCACTACCGACCCACAAGATCAGGTTACACAATTGTGTAAATTGCACTAAGCACAGATTTGCGAGCGTGTTTCATCATAACCTGATTTGCTTTTTTTTTTTATCAATAAAAGAACGAAGAGAGTGTACAAATCAATTCGGCTCTCAGTATATGCAATTTGTTCTAAATTTCCCACACATTGTTTACACTTTTTGTTAAGTAAACCTGTGAATCGCTTATTATTACACTCCACCATACAATGTACAATTGCATCTAACACATCTATTTAAATTCAAAGATCAAATCACAGTCATTTGCATATGAAGATAAACTGCAGGTGCACAGCAAGATCTAATCATTGTGACATTTCGCTACTCAATGATTTTTACTAAATGCTCTCTAAGACATAACTGTCGTATAGAGAAAACAATTGTTTATATGCAGCCAGACTCACTTGCTCATGTCGTTTACATTATCAGCGGCGAAGAAAAAATTCTGGAAGCGCTGGTGGCGCATTTTAAATACACTAGGAGAAAAAGAGAAAGAGATCAGATGATATTAACCATTAATCTTAGGGCAGAAGCTTTAGCAGCTTAATGAAAACTCATTTGTCATCATGGTGGCAGGTTGTGCTGTACAGTGTATGTGGACTGCGGGGGAAGATCTGAGGAATGTAAAGTGTAATTCTGTTATTCACACATCTCCGGCTAACTGCCCTCCTGTGCCAGATACTCTCACTCTCACAGCCAACCACAAACACAGAGTCCGAGGAGCCGGGCGACTTCTGTTTCTTTATGATAGTGTGAACACAAACAATCGTGCTGAACGGGGTTTAATGCTGTTCAGTCAATAGATATGCTTTTATGCTTTTAGCAAATAATGAATGGGTAAACCACTGCCAGCAAGTGTTGTATAGTGCAGAAGATACTCACTACTTCCTCTTGTGTTCTCCTGCGCTCTCTATATTGTAGCTGCCGATCTTGATTAATCCCTCCGCCTTCTCCTCCTGCGCAAAGAAAAGGGTTCAATAATTATTTTGTTAAGTACGTCATCTACATGAACTGATTTTGTACAAAATTGAGTTACAAAGATATTAAAATTATGTCTGATACCGATAAACTGATAACTAGTGTCATTTAGTGGGCGGTATTAAAACTATACACCATTTTGTCACCAAATTAGAGGGATAGATAGTTCCCCAAAAATGAAAATTTACTCACTCACATGTCCTTGCAAACCTGTATGCATTTCTTTATTCTACAGAACATAAAAGTAGATATTTTAAAGAATGGTGGTAAACAGTTTTGGTTCCCAGGGACTTCCATTGTGTGCGTCTATGTGTGTGGGGGGGATACAATGGAAGTCAATAGGAACCGAAACAGTGTTCAAATTATCTTCTTTCATATTCCATAGGAGAAAGAAGGTAATACAGTTTTAGAATGACATGAGGGGGAGTAAACGGCAGCCTTCTAATTTTTCCCCTTAAAAACAAAACTGTTGAAAATAAAGTTGCAACTTTTAAATGCAACAAGTTATGCTGGCATCACAACATTATAATGTACAGTAGGAAGAACGAATATTCAGATCATAATAAACACTGTTATTAAAGACTGTTACAACATCCAATATTGGCTTAAAAAAAAAAAACTCTAATATTGTCCAATATTGTAAAGATAAATTGTGCATCCCTTGTAAAGGTGAAAACACTATCAAGGAGAGTGCCAATTTGTGTATCCACTTATAAGTTTACTTGCAATTCAACCACTTTACAAAGTAAACTCGTACTAACCTGTTGGCTGGTATACCAATACACCGTAGGACCTTTCAGGACGAACCAAAATCTCTGCCATTTCTGAGTTATGAAGACATTTGCTTCTTTTCTCTTCTTCCAGAGCCAACCGTCACAGTCTGGCCGACCAAGTTCACGACAGGACACCCTCCTGCGGCTCATCGCTGTCCGTGTTCCTTATGTATACAAACGAATCAGGTTAGATTCATTATTTTGCAATAGATGAAATTAGGTGTTCTAGAGAAAAAAAAATCCATGCCTGACCTTTAGTAGAGCTCTTCTTGTTCTCCTTTTCTTCCTGTGGTTAGAAGAAACTTAGCATTACTCTGAGATCACATGGTTCAAAGAACATCAACTTCTGCTGATGTCATCCCAGTTGCCGCATTAAAACACTTTATTGTGAGATGCCACAGCAGATGCTTCTCAATGACTCACAATGCACTCAAGGGCACAAGGGTGACAAATCATTATAGTATCTCTCCAAAATGCATCTTGCTCTTTAACAAGGAGAAAGAACAAAGTGTACTGAATTGGATGTCACACAAAATGAATGTATTTTTAGTGTTCTTACTCTTAGTCCTGCCATGTCAGGACAGGAGCTGGTGCTGGCTCGTTTGAGCTCCTGGTCTCCTGGGGACGGACTTCTTTCTGCAGATGAACTGACTTCCAAACTGTTTCGACTCGCACGCTGAGAGTCTATAAGTGTGAAGACAGAGTTACATTTACCTTATAGAGCTTATAAGCTGCAGAAGTCTATAAACTAACAATTATACATGCTCAGCAACACAGAACCAATGAAACTATGGCCGTTGAAAAGACTACCTATAAGTAACATGAATTATTAAGCTGAGCTGTTTCAACCTGGCTTATGCTGTTTACTGGTAGTTTAACTGGTAGAGCCATGCTGTTGACTAGAAAAATATAGCCGATGAACAATATTTGGTTCTGTATCTGGAACCATTTTTAATAACTATATTTTTTATTACTATTAAAGATTTACTAACTTACCTCTGTTCTGTTATATTATTTATCTCAGCCTTGTTGGTTGTGTATAATGTGAAAAGTTTGCCATGATCATGTTAAATCAAAGCTACCGAAAGTTTTCTATTTCAATATATTTTAAAATGTAATTTATTCCTGTGATCTTAAGCTGAATTTTCAGCATCATTACTCCATCTTTAGTCACATGATCCTTCAGAAATCATTCTAAAATGCTGATTTGGTGCTCAAGAAACATCCCGTCACCTTTGATCAATTTAATGAGCCCTTGCTAAATTATAGTATTTACAAAAAACAAAACAATTACAGGAGCCAAAGTTTTGAACGACAGTGTACGTGAAGCGAACTGTACTTCATATTATGAATTGTGATGTCTGTGAAAAAATTTATTCATTACTTCTGGGTGGACAAAATGTACAAAATCTGCATACATTATGCATTCATTATGGGGGCTGATGTCTTCAGTGTTTTATGTTCAATCTGCAGTGACTTTTACCTGCCCCTGGCTGGTGGCGTTTTAAGGTGATTGACTGATGTTCATCAGAGCTTAGATCACTAGAGAGCGCTGATTTCTCCCGTTTGAAATGTGTGCCGTCTGCTGCTGATCTATGGTACATAAACACACACACATTATATGATTGCATATGACACAAAAAACGTTTCCTTTGCAATGCTATTATACAGATGCAGCTTTAATGCTATGAAAGCTGACCCAAACGCACACATACTATAGTTTAGCCATGCTACGCACACGCACACAGAGAGAGAGAAACCTGAGATAGCGGAGTGCTCGTATGTCCTCACTGTAGCTTACAGAAAAGAGTTATGAAACAAGAAATTAGTTTATGAAACACACAGGCAGAGGAATGGAGACTTTCACTTCTAATACAATTAACTGAATACGTGACGTTAACTAACCACACATGCATTATCTTATAGCTGTATATTACTGCTGAATGGAAATTACTTTGACACACTCATCTCTGGCTGATAACAGAAAACTTAACACTGAAACAAGGCACGTTTATAAAAAGTACTTAAATGTCCTAATTGAACAAAGGCCTAATCCTGGCTTAATCTGAACCCTGTCTGTGAAACCAGGCCAATATGTATTGTGAAAAGCGCTTTACAAATAAACTTGATTTAAATGGATTAAATTGAATACACAGTAAATTTACTGTAAAATAGATAAATAATGGAAAACATAGAATCCATGGTAAGCATCATGGGTTATCTGAGAGAAGCGTCAGAGGAAATTATAGGAGCGTCAGAGGAAATTCAGCATCAGAAACAGCAGCATATAGTGATTATAGGAGCGTCAGAGGAAATTCAGCATCAGAAACAGCAGCATATAGTGATTATAGGAGCGTCCGAGGAAATTCAGCATCAGAAACAGCACCATATAGTGATTATAGGAGCGTCCGAGGAAATTCAGCATCAGAAACAGCACCATATAGTGATTATAGGAGTGTCAGAGGAAATTCAGCATCAGAAACAGCAGCATATAGTGATTATAGGAGCGTCAGAGGAAATTCAGCATCAGAAACAGCAGCATATAGTTATTATAGGAGCGTCAGAGGAAATTCAGCATCAGAAACAGCAGCATATAGTGATTATAGGAGCGTCAGAGGAAATTCAGCATCAGAAACAGCAGCATATAGTGATTATAGGAGCGTCAGAGGAAATTCAGCATCAGAAACAGCAGCATATATTGATTATAGGAGCGTCAGAGGAAATTCAGCATCAGAAACAGCAGCATATAGTTATTATAGGAGCGTCAGAGGAAATTCAGCATCAGAAACAGCAGCATATAGTGATTATAGGAGCGTCAGAGGAAATTCAGCATCAGAAACAGCAGCATATAGTGATTATAGGAGCGTCAGAGGAAATTCAGCATCAGAAACAGCAGCATATAGTTATTATAGGAGCGTCAGAGGAAATTCAGCATCAGAAAGAACAGCATATAGTGATTATAGGAGCGTCAGAGGAAATTCAGCATCAGAAACAGCAGCATATAGTGATTATAGGAGCGTCAGAGGAAATTCAGCATCAGAAACAGCAGCATATATTGATTATAGGAGCGTCAGAGGAAATTCAGCATCAGAAACAGCAGCATAGTTATTATAGGAGCGTCAGAGGAAATTCAGCATCAGAAACAGCAGCATATAGTGATTATAGGAGCGTCAGAGGAAATTCAGCATCAGAAACAGCAGCATATAGTGATTATAGGAGCGTCAGAGGAAATTCAGCATCAGAAACAGCAGCATATAGTTATTATAGGAGCGTCAGAGGAAATTCAGCATCAGAAAGAACAGCATATAGTGATTATAGGAGCGTCAGAGGAAATTCAGCATCAGAAACAGCAGCATATAGTTATTATAGGAGCGTCAGAGGAAATTCAGCATCAGAAAGAACAGCATATAGTGATTATAGGAGCGTCAGAGGAAATTCAGCTGAGATGGCCAAACTCACCTGAAGGACAGAGAACGGACTGAAGCTGCCACCCTCCCCAAAAGAGAATGTCTGTTTTTCTCTTCCTCTTCTTCCTCTTCCTCCTCTCTCTGAAAGTAAAGAATCGATGAGATCCACGTTTGGAAAAACCCAATGACTCCTCTCATGTGGCTAGTGTTTTTTATTGTGGCGAGACATGTAGATGCGTGACAATGAGTTCATGTGTACGTTCATGTCTTGTGAATGATCATGGTTAGTTTGTGGCATGCATTAGTACATTTATGTGTCCATTTCCAGTTAGACTGTGCTAGTGACTGTGTTTGTGTGTGGGTTTATAAAGCAATACTTTGGGGACAAAATTGTTCAGAGAAATCATTATTATTATTTTAATTCTGTATTTTAATTCTAAATGCAAAAGCTTACTTTTAGCTTTAGGCTACATAAAAACAATAGATGTCTATGTGTCCTTATTTTAAAAGTCTAAGTGTTGGGTTATTATTGTTAACTAGAACAAAAAGTAAAACCATAAAAAAGTATTACTTGAAATAAGATAAACATTAACAGAAATAAAATCAATTATAAAAAATTATTGTTGTCAAGGCAACATTTCTATTTTTGTTTAGGTTGAAGTACTAAAATAACTAAAACATAATAAAAAGAGACATATGACTCAAATGTGTTTTACTCAAAATTCTTAAAATGAAAACAGAAATATAAATAAAATGTAATAAAAAACTAAACCTATAATAGTATACAAATAATAATAACAAATTAACAATGGAATGTGTTTGATAGCTCAAAAAGTGATTGTGTCCGGATTCATCAGTAAGTAATGGGTCTGGTAAGTGTGCATTTGTCTGAGCTCTTAGCGCAGCCCTGAGGATCAGTCCCTCAGGGTCACCAACAGACCCAATCATTGTAAAAGCCACATGACTGCTACATCACACACATCTCTCTCTCTCTCTCTCTCTCTCTCTCTCTCTCTCTCTCTCTCTCTCTCTCTCTCTCTCTCTCTCTCTCTCTCTAATTAAAATAAATCAATTTTTATTTTAATAAAAAAAATGTGTGTGTGTGTGTGTGTGTGTGTGTGTGTGTGTGTGTGTGTGTGTGTGTGTGTGTGTGTGTGTGTGTGTGTGTGTGTGTGTGTGTAATATCAGGAGGGTAGGAAGTGGGTACTGGAGGGTAGGAAGTCACTGCTGTCATGACGATGCATTTAATAAACAAGTTCAAATGGAAATCTGATTGTTTCTTTCATTTGAAAACGTTTATTGTAAGTGTGAACGTGTGAGAGAATATGTATTCATTGCAGTGTCACAAAGAGGAAATGTGCTCATCGAACAAACACAACCACGTGTGACGTGTTAACATGTGATGTCAATAAATCTGTTGCAAAGCAACCACTAAAAGAATCAACAGTGTAAAACCCTGGCAGCACCTCATATGAGACTCATGTGTTCATTTCAAGCTTATTATTAACACTGTCAAAACACATTTAGCTTTTGTTTAGACAAACAGCAATACCAAATGAATGCAATACAAAACAAAAAAATGTTTATAAACCCGATCCAAATCACATTCGTAATTGGTTTGAAATCGGTTTCTTTTTTAAAGGATTTTGTCGTTTAAACTCCCTGAATGCCAGTCAGGTTTTTTGTATCTTTTCTCATCATTTAACTTTTTATGTCATAACAATGTTTCTTTTTCAACTATTTATGTCATAGTTATGATTTGGGTTCAGTCCTAAAGATCAGATTTGATAACCAAATCAAATGAGTCCAGTGTGAACAAAGCTGAAACAACCCTAAAGGATTTAAAAAGCTGAAACAACCCTAAAGGATTTAAAAAACTGAGTCCAGAGTCATTGAGCTAAACTGCCAATTTAAAATGAGTATGTTAATGTATGTATATATATGTATAGTAAAAGGATGAGCCTTTAGTACCTCAGAATTTGCTTGGCTCTCCTTGCGTTTCAGGAAACCTGGAAGCCTTCTCAAAACCAGAGATACTCCATTTGGATTCTCCTCCAGTTTTTTAACAAGGTTTGTCCTGCTCCAGCCAACCTGGAATTGTATTTATCATTTACATTGCGTTAAATAAATGTATATTTGCATCCAAAATGGAGGTTCTTTCGCACCTAATGCTTGATGCGGCACCTTTCTATGGGTTATTTTCAGAAAACTGTGCTAGATTTATTTATTCATTTCATTTGAAAAAGTTATACCTGAAATAACAGAGGAGATTTCGCCAACCCTGTTACATTCAGAATGTTTCAGTGTTTAACATCAAGAAGCATCAACGTTTGTCTTTCTTCTATGTGCCTATCAGTAATAATAGGGCATTGAGCCACAAAATAACGATAATCCAATTTAGTGGACAAAAGACATCTGCTCAAATCCAGCGGGCAGGTCATCAAATGAACGACAGAAGTCTTTATGTAAATAACCTTTTACGATTATTTAGTGCAGTTATTAGCATTGAACAGTTGCTACTTACTACTATCTGTCCGTTGACCTGAATGACCTCATCTCCCGCTAAAATCTTCTCGCAGATCTCTGTAGAAGACTGTAAGACAAGATTTATGAGTATGTACAACATAAGATGTACAACAGAGTATATCAGTACCAAAAACTACAATGGCGTAGAAGGAACCACCCACAAATAGAAGCATCATGCCCATTCAAACTGACAAGTGCCGCTTTTGAAACCAAGTGCATTTAGAATGCAAACTCAACATATTTAAGGTTGGATGACTAATTATTTAAAATAATAGTGTAAGTTAAAAACTGTTTTACTTGTGATTAAATGTGCCTCTTTTCCAATACATTTAAATGAAACTAAAGGAAATTACATAACTCCCCTCTTCCCCCATTTCTGACCATAAGGCAGTTTACTTTGAAGCATAGTTTTCTCTTATTATCTAGGAAAGAAAAAATAATCAAACTCAAGATTTTCATTTTAAGACAGCTTTCAAACTAGCCCACTTTTTTTACAAAGAGGAAGTTAAGATTTCGGTCACACTGTTCTGAGAGTCAAGTTTGACTGACATACTGTATGTGTCGATTCATTAACAGGATCGTTGACAGCAGACTTCAAAAACACCCTCACGTATCTCCCAGCAGACAATTCAAGGGGTGATTTAAGTTTGTATATGCTAGAAAAACACTAATTTTCTACCTAAACAAATTAAATTATACTTTTACATCTTCCAAAATTTATGAAGCGCTGGGGTACCGTCAACCTGTCCTACCTCAGCTGCTGTTCCAGTGACAAAATGATTTCTGGATCCTGTGGTGGTGATCTCAATTCCCTATGTGAAAGAAATAATGTATCAAGCCAAGATTATCTTAGACCTCAGCTAAACTTTAATTCAATGGCTTATATAAAAGAGATGAAAATCCGGGCTGCTAATTGGTCTGTGAACCCTGCAGATTCGCTATAATATTTAGCCTTCCTGCCGTCTAGATCAGCGAGCATTATGGAAAGAAATTCAAAGGGAGAACTGAGGGAGCTTGTTCAAACCGGCACTGGTCAATGAATCGACTGCTGCAGTATTAGATGTTAGACAAAGTCCGATCTAAATAGTGTTGATTCTGCTGAAAATGTGCTGTAATTACAGAGACCTCCTGCTTAAGCGACAATGGACCAGGGTGGTCCAACCTTTATTAGTATCAGTCAGATCAATAATAATCAATCATGTCCAATTATTATATTCTCCGACTTGTTTCTCCAAAGCATTCATGCTAAATGTATCAAAATATGGACCTAATGAGTCTTCCAACAATATCGCTCCAGGAAACAGCAGAGGCAAGAATCACAAGACAGACATACATTTGATATTAAAGTACAATGTACTAAACAGTGTAAAAAAAAAAAAGTGTAATTAGATTTCCTCAAATGGTTTGTGGATGACTGCCAATGCAATCATGCATGTTGCATTGCGTGTTTGTGTCTGATATGAAGACACACACAACATAAATGCCCAAAATTAAATTCAAATATGTCAAACATGACAAAAGACTATGTGAACCTTTATAACTAATCAAGTTTCTCAGAGTATGGCTGTTCTTAATTGAGCTGGGGCAAATTTAAACCAATCATGCTATTTTTAATTGCACAATCTATCAGACACCTCACAGAAAAGCTTCTCTTTTGTGGAGCTGCTTAGTGTTGTTAAGGTACAGAAAGGAAGAGCTTTACATGATTAAACAACATATTAGCTGAATATAATACAAAGTGCAAGGACTGTCTGAGTAGAAATGATTTATTAACACTGTTTAATGAAAGAGATAAAACAGACAGAGTGCAGAAAGAAGATGCAATTGGTTTAAACTCCATCTGTACCTCTATACTAAGCACGGTTAGTTATTTAACATTTGCCAAACAAAGGGGTAAATTAAACAGCACCAAAGTATCTAAATAAATTATGAATCTAGAAAATATTTGCACTGCTGAAAGCCAGAGAAAAACAGGGACGCGCACTGGACAACATAGAGGATGAAACACAGAAAGAATGAATTACTGTACATAATTTGAGTTATAAATGATAAGATGCATTACCACGTGATCTCCTGGTGAGGTAGGGACCAGTTCAACACTCTCCAGCTGTGCAGTATGGGTAAGAAGAGTACATGGACTAACGGTCAAAATCTCATCACACACTGCTACCAACTGACGACACTAGACAGAAAGACAAAAATAAAAACACATGTCAGTGTAACTGACGATGGATCATCTCTTCTAAAGTAATCCTACATATAATTGGATTCCAGCGAGTTATATTTTCAAGTCACAATGTGCACTAACATTGTCCAAAAGTTCAGGGTCAGTAATTTATACTTTTATTCAACACATTAAATTGATCAACAGTGACAGACATTTATAATATTACAAAAGATTTCTATTTCAAATAAATGCGGTTTCATTTAAACCTTTTACATTATTCAAAGAATCCTAAAATAATATATCATGGTTTCCTTGGTGAGCATAAGAGACTTTCAAAAACATTAAAATACATCACGACCCCAAACTTTTAAACGACAGTGTAAGTGTACTGTCAATATAATACATTTATATAATATAATATAATATAATAATATAAATATAATATTAAAGGAATGTTCCAGGCTCAATACAAGTTAAGCCTTATCAATAGCATCTGTGACTCTTGTTTAGAACAGTAAACTAAATGTTTTATATTTATTAAAGTGCTGTAAAAAAAAAAAACAAGATGCACATTTGCTCTTTCATTGTACGCTTATTACACTAAACAATTTTTTTGAGTGAAAATTACTTTCTGTGGTAAATGAATGCATACCACAGAATCTGAAGTGTGTCATTTCTGTGCCACTACCAGTCACATGATGACTATGATATGCATTACATTTGTAAACAAACAAAAATAGAAATAATGTAGAGCTGTAAAAACGATGAATCGCATCTAACATAAAAGTTTGTGTTAATATATATATTAATACACACACACACACACATATATATCATATATAACAAACTTTTATGTTAGATGTGATTAATCGATTTGACAGCATTAAAATAAAAATAACGAAAAACCTTCATATTAATTCAAAGGGTCAAAAGACATGCGGAAAGTAAGAGTGAAAAAAGAAGACCCATGATCTCTTACTATGGAGATGATGTCCTTCTCCTTTTCAAACACAGCGGTTTCCTACAGGGAAGAGAGAGAGAAAATAGAGAACATTTACTAAATATGCAAGTGGTTCCACCCACTGAGGAGTTTGATGCACAATCCAGAGATCTACAAACACAGAGTTCATCTAACCCACTCACTCCTTGACTGATTCAACTCGTTCAGCCCTCTCAATGAAACACTTCCTTAAACAGAATGACGCTACACACAGCAAACACCCCTCGGACCATTCAATCCACAAGCTGAACTAAGAACAAGATTACGTACACGCAAACACACTCTCAAGTGTAATACCTGAACATGTAGATCACAGTCTAATTAAAGGATTAGGGTGGCCGCTTAGGATCGGTGGCAACCAGACATACTGATGCGGCAAATCTTATGTAACATCCCTAAAGATAAACATTGAATCCCAGACCACTAACAGATTCACTTCAGCCAATATACAACTCACTCAGCCATGATGTTCCGTACAAACAAAACCAAAGCAAATAAGGGCTCATATTCAACCTCAGATCTGTTTGAATTGGCTGAATGTTTTCAGTTAGTCCATCTGAGGAACAAAAGTGTGTACTTACTGGACTCAGGTGTGTGAGAGAGAGGATATGACAAAGCACGCAGCTGAATAATTTTGAAGGAAGGGATACGTGTGTGACAACGATCGCTCACTTCTCGTTACGTTAAACAAGTGTGTCACTTCCCCTCCTGACAGAGCGACAAAGTCATAATGTAAAAAAACAGTAGGTGGAAATACAGATTCAGAGAAATAAAAAAGTGATTGGATGGATGGATGGATGGATGGATAAATGAATGGATCGATAGATGGATAGGTGCTCTATAAACACAACAGTTTTGAGTAAAACAATGAGATCTGACAGAGAGTCGGCGTTTTAACAGCACAGGTTTCAGGGATTTCCCTTCAAATGAGAGGAATTATCTGCTTTGTTTAAGGTGTTTGGATAAGCATACGGTTGTGCTTCCAAGCAGGTTTTTATGCACAAGGGCTTGGAAGTAAGATGTGCCGTTGTCACGGAAACATAATTGTAAAATTAATGGAATGACAGAATGTATAAGGTCAAACAGGACACACATACACACTGGTCATGTAATTTAGTATAATATCTTCAATATTCACACCCTGCCAAAGAAAACTACCAAAGTGTCTTTTTATAGGTCATTATGGTGCAGTTCAAGCACAGTTCAGTATACAGCCGTGCAGAGAAGACCAACGGCCAAGGTCAAGAATTTCATTAAATACTACATTCAATTTCGGTTTATTTTTCAATAAACCCTATCGTATACCTCCAGAACACTTGAAATATACGGCACGTGTCTCATAGGATAATTCTGTGATGCCTTTACATCTTTTTTTAAAAAGCTTGATGCTGGTTGCCATTTACTGGCATTATATGGACTAACGCGAGGTTTTTTTTTTTATTCTCCTTTTGTGGTCCATAAAATAAAGAAGGGCATATGGAATTAGAACAACACCAGGGTGTGTAAATAACTTAATTTTAAGGTGAACTATCCCTCTAAACCATTTTGTATAATCAACTGGAAGCTAACATTTAGATCTGCCTCCGGTTTTTTAGTGCAACTCCCACATTTCAAAATCCAATCAACAACCAATAGGTAGTACCCACCCTTTATTTTTTTCTTTCCTGATAATACATTACACCTAGATGTACACCACAATATGGAAGACAAGAGCTGTCGCTACTTCCGTTTCTGCTTCTGAATCGCTACTTTAATTGAGGTAAGAAGGAGAGATTACGTCTCTTCTTGCCCTTGCTTAATTTAATTTCTTTTACCCTTTCTCTAAATATAAATTTTATTGTATCAGTTATTCATATTTCTTTTTTAATCACTATAGATATTTTGTCTTTTGATATTTTCTGAGCAAATGCAATACTGAAAACTAAATTTGAAAACTCAGAAAACGAGTAAAAATGAGAGATCTTTGAGACACAGCTGATATTCATTGTCTCCCCAGTTCTGCTGTTTTCCTGGTCTTTTAGCTCTATTGAGGCTGACATCCTCACACAAAGGAGCTTCATTCAGCTCAAAAGCTTTTACCTTGTTTTCTTCTAGTCCTCAACAAAGCTCCTCGTTTCACATTGATAATGATCATTGACTCTATTTTAACACTGCAGAAAGAGAGCGAGAACTTCCCTCAGTGATAAAACACAGGTCAGCTGTTGTCTCCCCTTTCTATATCTTCCTCTCCCTCTCCTTTTCGATTTACTGGCGGCGTGACAAATAACTGCATTTGCAGCAGCATACAATGACAAAAATGGAGCAGACCAAAGTATATAAATGCTTCTGTCTCTAGGCAGAGACAAACAACTAAATCAAATGCTCTAGTAAGGGGGCACAGCCTTCAGGCCAGCAGACCTGGAGATACTAAAAAAAGATCTGCCTCACATCCTGCATGGGTTCGTTTACACCTTTCCAAGGCATAAACAACACGCATGCTTGTTTTCCCATCATGGTGGGAACTTTCCATTGAGCTGATGAGATTCTATGCCCCTATGACTAAAACCTAACTCTTACAGAAACCTTTATACATTTTAACATTGTCAATAAGGCATTTTAGAATGTTTCTTAAGCTTACATTCCATACTGTACTACCTTCTAAAACTCTGTCCTTCATTTTAGGAACTCCACAGAAGAGACGACTTCTAAAATTCCATGACACAGACTGTTTATTAAATAAAACAACCATTTCCTCTCAGCAGCACAAACCGGCAAATATTATACTTCAAACATGTGAATGTTGAGGGAAAAAGTGTATTCAGGGTAAAAAAGATAAAACAAGCACACACAGTACCTAATCGATGTGACCTTTTCTTCTTAATTCACTGATGTGTTATTTCAGTACAGTGTGTGTGTGTGTGTGTGTGTGTGTGTGTTTTTGTTAATCTCCTTTTACACCCTCTGTCTAACTCCCCGCCTCTTATCTCTCTTTTAATTAATCTATCTTTCACTCCTTCACCTCTCCTTCTTTTTAAATTCATTACTCCTCTCTCTCTTTCTCGGTAAAGTCATCAGCTGACTGCTAATTATTCCACTCCCCGGGGAAGCGCTGCCAATACAGACAAACACACCAAAACTTGCACAGATGCAACTATATCTCAGATCAAAAGAGCTTCTCTTCATATCTGGGTTATCCCTGGAGTCACTGAATATTTGTTCATCTGTTCATCAAAAAACACCACTCACCACCAGTGAGCAAGACACAGTCATCCATGTATGACACACACTAGTATCACCAGAAAGTTTAGCTTGACATGGTGACCTTTGGCTTCACGTGACGTGGTTTCTATGAAGATCAGAAGCCCACCTGTCCCCTAACACCTGTTCCAACACTCACCTTCATGGTTTTAAATGTCACACACTTATTAAAATGTAAGTAGAAGGAACACTCTATTCCCAGAAACCTTTAGACTTAAAATCCCACTGTAATTATTAATAGAGACAGGAGTGGTCTGGCTGGCCTCAGTCAGATGTGATCTGTTTTGATTTAGAAGTTCATATGTGATTTAATACACAAAAGGTTTATCCTTATGCAATGAAACATATATCGGGTCATATATGTATATTGCATTTTCTAATTGAACACTACTTATATTACATAAATAATATAATATATGAAAGTATTATTTATATATGCACTACTATTCAAAAGTTTGGAATCAGTAAGATTAAAAAGAAAAAGAAATGAATACCGCAGTTTTATTCAGCAAGAATGCATTAAACTGATCAAAACTCAAAGCATTTATAATGTTACAAAATTCTATTTCAATGCTGTTCTTTGGAATTATTAATCAAAGTAATATATATATATCTTAGTTTCCACAAAACTATTACACAGCACAAATGGTTTCAACATTGCTAATAATAAGAAATGTTTCTTGAGCACCAAATCAGCATATTAGAAGAATTTCCGCTACATTTTTTATCAAATACATGCAGCCTTGTTGAGCATAAGAGACTTCTTCCAAAAACATTAAAAATAAAAAAAAATGTACAGACGCCAAACATTTGAACGGAAGTACCAGAATATCACATTTGTATTTTTACAGTTTGCCTCAGAGTGTTGGACCTCACTGTACGTGAGAATGATCATGTAAGGATTAGTGACCCAGAACAGCCCTGAGTTTGTACATTAACTCTTCTTTCACTGCTACCATCCTTACATTAAAAAGTTACTGATTGCTGCCCAAGAAAGCATTTGCGCAATAAACACAGAATATGGTTTGTAATGTAAACAGGAAGTATACAAACAATGCACTTAAATTAGAAAAGATACCATCAGCTTTAGGAAAACAAAACTTCGCGGGAGAGAAAACAACTACCTAGTGATTTACACTGTGTGTGTGTGTGTGTGTTACATCTGACAGAAAGGAGCTGATAGCATCAGGTGTCAACATACTTAGTGTGCACATTGTACATTGTTTCTCCATACACACACACACACACTTAGCTTCTTTCTCATTTCCACACTTTCCTTCCCCTCTTTAGCAATGCTGTTTGCTTTTAGAGTAGAAGACTGTGAGTCACATCATCAACGATTCAAAACCCTTTTGTTATTTTCCTCTGTGATTACACAAACAGCACCAAAATGTCCTTGAAACTTTAAAGCGAACAAAAAAGCTGCAAGAAACATGGAGCAAATGGTTCAGATGCCTTTCGAATGACGAAGCAAACACAAATCTTGAAATAGACGCTATCTGAATTTCCAACGACACTGAGTAAGTCAACATGTTTTATCATTAGTATATCTGTGTGTTTGGCTCTGTGTGCAACCCAAGTAAACTGTAAGACTCTTAAACTTGTGAATCTTTTTAGGTAAAAGTATATGAGATTAATGAATAAAAAATGATAAATAAAATAAGCAATAAAATTGTCAATAGACAACAAACCTACTATTCCATGTCCAGATGAAAGATACTCTTCTGGTGAAGTGAATATCATGTGACCTCTTCTTCTTTACGCTCACCACAGGTGAATAACACACGACCAAAAGATCTTTCAGTTCTCATAGTCTGTCTTTCAATGCCCCTCCCCTCCCTCCCTCCCTCCCTCAGAACTCTTGAGTCCAGTGAATACACATAATGAAAAACATATGTTTGTCAGCATTTTTCTGAATATCAGTCATGAAGCAAACAAGCAAAGCAATTACTGGACAACATGTAAACTGCATCCAAAAATATTTAGGATAGCAAGCTGCACAGATAGTTTCACAAATAGGCAGTATGGACAAACTTAAAAATTACCAGAACCTCTATTTGACTTTGACTGATTTTTAAGTCACTATTGCCTGAGCGCACATTCAGATATTTTCAATTAATAACTAAATTTCAGTATGTTACTTGCAAAAAGTTATTGAATGTTTTCAGAAGACTTGGAATACAGCACACGAGCTTGACAAAAAATCCCGGAAAAAGCAATGTTTCAGAAGAAGGAATGTCATATAGGTTTGTAACCAACCAATGACCAATGACACAGTTTTAATTTTTGGGTGAAAACTACCTTTAAAGCACTGTAATATGATCACACTCACCTTATGCACTGTGGTATCCAGATCTTTACACAAAGTGGCGACTTTCTCATTTGCTGTGTATCCGGTCTGCTGAGCAAACTGATACCTGTAAAAGACATACACATTATGACTGAAAATTAACAAAATATCACAACACTGCTCCATGCTCAAACTCATGGCCTGAACACGAACACGGTAAACATCGCTCTGTGGTTCAGACTGTGATTCTCACCTGCTGAGCATAGATGCAAGTCCATTGGATGCTGTGATCACGTCCACCACCGCCTGCAGTACCTGTTGTGGTAGCTTGGTGGCACTCTGTCCGTCAATGGTATTGACGCGCCAGCGCCCCTGTATGCTCATCTGCAGAGTGTGAGCCACTGCACGCAGCTTCTCCGTCAAACTGCGCAGGCTGTCACCCCCAACACTGTATGTCTGTGCAGACATGGGAAACATGTTAGGTGCCATTCACATCGTGTTCAGAAAGAGTGTTTAAAGTGAAAAAAAAAAAAAAAAAAACAAGGTCTTGAGATCCGTTTTTAAAAGGTGACGTTTTTTAACGTCATTCCTCCTGAAAAGTTCATATTTACAAGTTGGGAAGTTGTAATTATGACGTCATTGCATTCAACTTTGTTTGGAGCATAAGCAATGTATCTTTTTAAATTTTACTTCAACAATATGATGAATAAAGAATGTGCATCAGGTGTGTTTTTAGTTTTTTTTTATGTTAACTTATGAAGGTGCTGTGTTATATATTACAGTGGTTTTCAATCCTGGTCCTGGGGACCCACACTGATCTGCACATTTTATATGGCTGCGTCCAACTCACATACTCTCTTAAGTAGGTACTCATTTTGAATAAGTACTTACATTGCAAGCTATAAAAAAAGTGTAGTTGTGGTCAGAATTATTGGCACCCCTGGTAAATATGATCAAAGATGGCTGTAAAAATAAATCTGCATTGTTTATCCTTTTGATCTTTCATTAAAAAAAACATGTTGGCCACAATTATTGGCACCCTTTTATTAAATACTTTTTGCAACCTCCTGTTGCCAAGATAACAGCTCTGAGTCTTCTCCTATAATGCATGATGAGTTTGGAGAACACCTGACAAGACATCAGAGAGCATTCCTTCACACAGAATCTCTCCAGATCCTTCAGATTCCCAGATCCATGTTGGTGCTTCTTCTCTTCAGTTCACCCCACTAATTTTCTATAGGGTTCAGGCCAGGGAACTTGGACTTCCATTACAGAAGCTTCATTTTGTGTTCAGTGAGACATTTTTGTGTTGATCTTGATGTTTGTTTTGGATCGTTGTCCTGATGGAAGATCCAACCACGGCCCATTATTAAGATTTCTAGCAGAAGCGGTCAGGTTTAGATTTTTTATCTGTTGGCATTTTTCTAGAATCCATGATACCATGAATAGTCTGGAGGCCAGGACCTCTGGCAGAAAAATAGGTCCACAGCATTAAAGATCCAGCTGTGTATTTAACCGTGGGCACGGGGTTCTTTTTATCCCTGTTTGCACCAAACGCATCTGGTGGGTTTGCAGCCAAAAATCTCTTTTTTTTAGTTTCATCTGACCACAGAACCAACATCCAGTATTGTCTGACAAATGAAAATGCTGGAGATTGTTTTTGGATGAGAGAGGAGGATTTAGTAGGGGTTGTTAGATTTTTTTTTTTTTGTTAGGCTTTCTGACCCCAAGACTCAACTAATCTCTGCAATCTTCTATCTGTGATTATTGGAGATTCTTTGGCCACTCAAACTGTCCTCTTCACCGTATATTAGGACGATATAGACACACGTCCTCTTCCAAGCAGATTCGTAATATCTTTAGTTGATTGGAACTTTTTAATTATTACCCTGATGCTTTAGCTATTTTCTTACAGCCACTTTTTCTTTTGTAAAGCTCAACAATCTTTTTCTGCACATCAGAACTGGTTTTACTCATTGTGATGGATGATTAAGGGAATTTGGCCTTTGTTTCCTCATATTTATATTCCTGTGAAACAAGAAGTCATAGCTAGACAATTTCACGTTCCTAGTCACCCTGGTGTGCTACAAAATTTAAATATTAATGGGAATACTTCAGAGATATTTTACTCATAAAAAAATTCTAGGGGTGTTTCATAATGTGATTCCCCCCACTTTCAATTATTTTACTTGAAATTTATTTACAATGAAAGGAAATCATTTTTGTGAGTTTTTTTTAATGAAAGATCAAAAGGATAAACAATGCAGATTTATTTTTACAGCCATCTTTGATCATATTTATCAGGGGTGCCAATAATTCTGACCACAACTGTTTATAGTATGGAAGTAATCTGGACGTCCTACATTTGCCATGTTGTCATTACCATGTGACCTACAACGTCAGTTACGTTGCTTCACTGCCATTCACAAATCCTCTTCCATGGGCAGCATCCGAAATCGCATACAGTACTTCCCTACTATATAGTAGGTTAAAAAAAAAAACAGGATGACAAAAGAAGTATGTCCGAATTCACAGTACTCATAAAACTGTAGGCAAAAAGTACCTGGATGACCTACTACTTCCGGCAAGATTCTGAAGCGTGCATACGATGGACATTTTACTATCCCATTATAGATTTATGGATGGCAGTAAAGCGATGTAACTGATGCTGGTAGATCACATGATAATGACAACATGGCGAATGTAGTATGTCCATGTTACATTCATAGTATCTAGAACATCGTTTTTTTAGCGCTCGTGAAGTAATTAATTATTCAAAATAAGTACCTACTCAAGAGAGTATGCGATTTCGGACGCAGCCATGGTTTCATGGGATAGTAAAGTGCCCATCGTATGTACTACCGGAAGTAGGAGGTCATCCGGGTACTTTTGCCTACTCTTTTAGGAGTACTGCGAATTCGGACATACTACTCTTGTCATACTACTCTTTATTTCAACAAATTTACCATCAACACAGACACTGCATCTATTGCATCTGCCATATTTTCTCACTGATGCCCCTGACTCAGAAACTCAGCACTTAAAGAAAGTTCAGAGCTTCCTACTTGTAATTACAATTTTGTGTTGTCGTTCATGTGATCAAGTCATAAATATGATCTTTGCGACATAACTTGAACACACCATTAAGATAAGGCAAAAAACACAAGCACAGCGGACTCTCACACACACATTTATATTACGGTATATAGAAAAACTATTCTGTGTGAAAGGCCTATTAGCATGTTTGTAAGTGCATGTGTTCTGAATTCCAACAGAATAATAATCACAATTCTCTTTCTCTCTCTATTAAAATCATTTGGTGTCCTTAATAAACATATTTACCTAGTATATATGTTTATATCTCATTTTATCACTCACTAAGTATTTACCTTTTATTCCACTCAAAAATATCTGACATATTTTCTATCCTCACACACACACACACACACACACACACACACACACACACACACACACACACACACACACACACACACACACACACACACACACACACACACACACACACACACACACACACACACACACACACACACACACACACACACAGAGAGAGAGAGAGAGAGAGATCTGAGAGATTCCTGCGATTTGAGGTTTGTTACAGTTCCTGTAATTCTCCTGGTAATTCTCTCTATAGCAAAGCAAGAGCAGTTGAGCCTGACGTTTACTGTTACGACACACGTAGGGAGTCCTGGCACCATCAGGTCCACATTAATCCTCCCAGCAGGCAAAACATTTACAGCACATGGAGCATATCCACTGTCAGCTCACTGGAAGCTTCAGTCAGCGAGCTAGCAATAAACACATTTGTGACAAAACCAGTCACAAGTCAAAATTATCGAATATTAAAATTAAAATTGCCAAAAATCATTAGAATATTAATTTAAAATCATGTTCCATGGATATTTTGTAAATTTCCTAGCGTAAATATATAACAAATGTATTTTTGTGAGTGGATGCAGCAAAATCACAAACATAAATGGACAACTTTAAAGGCAATTTTCTCAATGTTTTCTTTTTTAAGTTAGTTGTATCTTGACCAAATATTGTCCTATCCTAACAACCCATACATCAATGAAAAGCTTATTTAATAGAGAGAGAGAGAGAGAGAGAGAGAGAGAGAGAGAGAGAGAGAGAGAGAGAGAGAGAAGTGTGTGTGAAGTGACTCATTGAAGTGCTACAGCATTCTTCCCCTCCATAACAAAGGCTCTAAATTGGGCAGCAGACGCTAACCGACACATACACTACCAAAAACTTATACAGAAATACTTCAGAAAAACATCAGATGAAATAACAGAAGGATTATTACAAAACAATTACACCCTGTATTCACAAACCATACACTCAAATCCAAACTTTATAGTCTTTATACTCTATTCACATCCTTTGTTCTAAACAAAGGGCTAATAATAAATAGACTAAATTTAGCACTAAAAGCATTCTGAAGTGTGAATTAAGGTATTATTTAGTCCAGGAGCATTTTTAGATGTTTTCACAAAGATTAATGAGACACACATGCGCACGCGCGTACACACACACACACACACACACACACTCACACACCTACCAGAGCACAGAGTTTTTCCACAGCCTCTAGTATTAGCTCCTGATGTCCGATTTTATGCACTCCGAGATTCTCCAGCCTGGAAGAGGAGAGTTGCAGCAGATCTGAGCCAGAGAGCTGCCACTCAGATAATGAGTACTGCTGCAGAGGAGCATCCAGACCTAAAAGACACACAGACATATCACACTAAGTTAGCACAGAGACATTCAAGTTCATCATTAGTCCAAGTGAGAATTGAAGTTCATCACAGTACCAAATGTTACTGGATACAAATGTAATAAAATAATTATTATATACTACCATTACAAAGTCTAGGGTCAGTATGATTTTTTTTTTTTTTTTTTATACATTTTTATATAGGCCTATTTATTCAGCAAGGATGTATTAAATTGATCAGTGACAGTAAATACTTTCATATTGTTACAAAAGTTTCCTTTTTATATAAATGCTGGAAAAAAATTCACAATTTCCACAAAAATATTAAGCCGCAAACCTTACAATAAAAACTTTAACATAGATAGTAATAATAAGAAACCTTATTCACAAGTAACAAAACTCAGCTTTGCCATATAAGGAATAACTTACATTTTATAATATATTAAAATAGAAAAGTCATTTTAAATTGTATTAATATTTCACAATATTAATGTTTATATCAAATAAATGCAGCCTTAGTGAGCATTAGAGACTTCTTTGAAAAAACAACAAACCCAAACTTCTGAATGCATCTAAAAATTCAAATTATCTTCTTAAAAATACAAAAGTTAAAAGAGAAATATATAATCTCAAAAATATATAAAGTTAAAAAGAAAATATATAATCGTCACTATTATAAATGGAGAAACAAAAATGTTAAATAAAAATATTGAAAGAAAAAATGAGTAGCGAGTAGAAAGAGTGAGATGCCAACACATTATGAATGAAAGGAAATGGCTACATCATGAGATGCTAAGTACCACCCACTGAACAATCCACATACACATATGAAAACAATTCCATATATCTGTTATAATGAAAGAAAATGAGGATAAAGAAGGTGCCCAGGAGGCATGTGGGTCATACACACTAAAGCTGTTCAGCAGCTGTTGTAGTAAAACACACACCTGCTACAGTGTGTTTACTTTAGGAAAAAGCACTTTAGAAATTCTCATCTGAAAGCAGTTTCTATTGTTAACTAGTTTCCAATGATCAAGATGAAGATCCAGCTGGAGGTACTAGATAGATTCTCGTCTGCACATACACATGTGTGACACTCAAAACATTCAGGGTTTAAGCTTTTTTCTCTAAGCTGGTGAAACACTAAGATTTTAGGCCCTGAAGGAAATTCCTTTGCGTAAAATTTTTATGCAACTATATCCACAGCCAAAAGATTTTATAACCATATGAGACTATTCTCTAGTCTATTCATAACACGTGTAAAGTATTTTTCATGATTTTTTTTTTTAAATAAAATGAAATGCTATATAAAATGCAATCTAACCGCAGTGAATATAAGGCTTTGTTATCATATTTGGTTTGATATAATATTTATTCAGCCTTTAGAGATCGCATATAGCTCCAAAACAGGATGTAAATGATCATAAGATACAACCTAATGTCCAACATTTGTCAAACACTTAGACAAGCAAACACGTTAGAGAAGGGACATGCTTCTGTTACAGTCTAATAGATTATAAGGGCTTCAATAAGATCTATACACGAACACACAACTAGACAACATTAGTAAAGTGCACATTATAATACTTGTATTTTACAGTATATATAGTTTTACTATTATTACTATTGTTTCTTTGAACTCAAAAAGCCGGGGAAATTAAGTTACGATTTGTTTACAAAATTGTATTTGAGGAAAAAAGCAAGGAAAATTGATATTATGCATGTGTGAAACAACTGGTGAATTACAAAAATAGGGTGAAGATTTTATTTGAAGTTAAGATACAGATTCAAGTAACCAAGTTAATGGGTGGAACTGTTGCAAGCATAATAAGAGATAAGGCCTAGGAAGTCAAAAGGCCCACATCTCAGTTTCATATGCTGCTGTCAAACACCCGGCCTGTTCAAAATCCCCTTAAATTAAAATTATTTAATTTATTGTTATTTACATTATTGTTAATTATGCCCTTCAAACTAAAATGTTTACAGTATTTAAACTGTTTCATAAATTGTATTAAAATTTTGCTCAAAGGCCTAGCCAGTTTAATGCCTGGACTCGTTGTGACAACATTTGGCATCATGTGTGTTCCATATCTTTTTTTCTGTGCAATATTGGTCGAACTTTTTTTAGTTGCCAAAGACTTTAAGGTAGCCTATGTGCCTATACTAAAATTGAATTTCAGAAACATTCATTGAAGTATTAAGTAAACTAATTACTAAGCCACTGTAAATACAATAACTCAATAAAAGCAAAAACGCAGTACATAAAGAGTAAAAGGCCAGCAGTGCGTAATCAATGTTATACTTTACACGTCATAGTTGGATTATACATGAAGACATATGTAAGTACAACTGCTGCACACAATAACCATAATGGTTGATTAGTATTACGCAATACTACAGTATAGTACACTATAATACTAATATAAATATATATTTAAACACACAGCGACACAAACACTACTGTGAAGTATAAAAGAAACAACATTGTAGAGTTCGAGTGTTAAAGTGAAACGACAACATCAGAACTGAGCGAGAGTAATAGAGACATTCGCATATAGAACGATGTGGGCCAGTCTGAACTCGCACAGAGAATGACAGCAGCAGATTTTATCGCTTTGCACATGATGAACGACGTATCAGTAGCCTACTATAGCATAGTGTTTTTGAAGTTTGTTAAATCTCCCTTGTTGTATTCACCAGCTGAATTAGTTAGTTACGCGCGAGCGTTTATCAACAAACTAAAGCTCTTCCTCATTCCACCAACACCTTCCGTTCCTTAGGGATTTGTGTCGTTCCTGTTTTATTCGGCCATATCTTTCTGTCGACCTACATGAAACCAACTGTCGGTATCTAAGAACACAAAGACACAGACATAAACAAAAACACACCCGGTTACCTTTGAGCCACTCGGTGACTCTCTCGGTGCTCCAAGACGCTACGGGCTCCATGATCTAAGGAGCATGAATTCAAATCCGCGAAGTGGATCAGAGCAAAGAAAAGTTCATCCTGCTGTCTGTCTGGTTGGCACACCTTCCTACAGGTAAAGCTGCGCTCTCGGCCAATGGTGTTCTGCGCACACTGCGCCTGTCTCAGTTTGCTGGGCGGGGTTCATGAAACTGTCATAGAGGCTGTTCAATGCCCCGAGAACAAATCTGTTTTTTTTTTTTTTTCGGTTTGCCAAATTACCACACTTCCTCCTTGCAAACTTGAAAAAATTTTAAATCAGCTTTCTGATAGCATTAGTAGCCTAAGTAAAACTATTTTAAATCCAATTTTAATTTAACAAATGTAAATTCTGTCATCATTTACTCACCCTCAAGTTGTTCCAAACCTGTATGAATTGCTTTGTTCTGTTGAACACAAAAGATATTCTAAAGAATGTTGGTAATCAAAAAAATAATAAAAATAATAATAAAAAAAATAATAATAATTATTATTAATAATAAATATATATATATACTGTGGAAGTCAATGGGGACCAGAGATATTTTGAAAAAATATGTTGTGTTCTACAGAACAAAGAAACTCATACAGGTTTAAAACCTGTAAGGTTTAAAACAATTGTCATGAGTAAATCATGACAATTTTTTCATTTTTGGGTGAACAATCCCTTTAAGTTGAAATTTAAATTTAAAGTTATATATTTTTTCTTACAAATGTTTTTGAAACATATGTGAACATCTCTCTGTTGTTTCTAACTGTCATTATTGTTTCTTGTTGACCAGTAGAGGGTATTCTTTTGAAAATACAGTTTAGCTAACGGTAAAGGTTTGCAATAGCAAGCTAAGCTTTGAAAGCATGAGATCCCATTACGGTACGTTCACACGGGGCTTCAGCGTCAACGCTTGACGGAAGGCGTGGCTGAAGTTTGGCAGACGCCATGGTCATAGCAGCGTCAGCCAATGAAATTAGACAGGAATGACAGGCTGAACGTGAAGAACGTGATTGGCTGCCGCCTGGCTACTGTATTTGCATAGAGCGATCCTGATTGGCTGACGGTACTGATCCACTTGTCCGACACGAATGTTGTGTGGTGTCGCAACGCCTCCCCACATGTGAACGTTGATGGGCGTTCTTCTAGTTTACCGCTATGGGCGTGGTTTTGAGCCAGCGGCCAGTCAAAAACAAAGGACCCGCGAGAGACTTCCCTCCGTCTCCATGTGCGTGCTTCTATTGGATAGACGCCTCGCGTTCAACGGAATTCATTTGCATAAAGATGGGCATCGGCCAGCTTTTTGACGCGCGGCATTTTTTCAAATGAAGCACCGCCTTCCCGGAATGCTTTGCGAGCGCGTCAAAGTCGCTTGACGTCACCCATAGGAATATAGTGGAGTGCAGCGCGACAGAAGTGTCGCACGGACAAGTGGATCACCGCCGTGACGGTACTGATCCACTTGTCCGACACGAATGTCGTGTGGTGTCGCAACGCCACCCCACATGTGAACGTTGATGGGCGTTCTTCTAGTTTACCGCTATGGGCGTGGTTTTGAGCCAGCGGCCAGTCAAAAACAAAGGACCCGCGAGAGACTTCCCTCCGTCTCCATGTGCGTGCTTCTATTGGATAGACGCCTCGCGTTCAACGGAATTCATTTGCATAAAGATGGGCATCGGCCAGCTTTTTGACGCGCGGCATTTTTTCAAATGAAGCGCCGCCTTCCCGGAATGCTTTGCGAGCGCGTCAAAGTCGCTTGACGTCACCCATAGGAATATAGTGGAGTGCAGCGCGACAGAAGTGTTGCACGGACAAGTGGATCACCGCCGTGACGCTTCGGTCTGCGGCGCTTCACTGGCGTTGCTCGCGGCAGAAGTTGAAAAATTCTCAACTTCTGCCGCGAGCAACGCCAGTGAAGCGCCGCCGACGGATCCACAATCCTTTTCGGCAACGCTTGACGTCACCCATTCAAAGTCAATGGGAAGCGTTGACGCTGACGCCCCGTGTGAACGTACCGTTATCCCTTCAGAGCGTCTCCAAAGCCACGCCTCCTTCAAAACACATGAACACACACAGCAGAGTCTGCAAAGCGTCACGAGACAAGAGACGGTGTTAAGCTTCCATGTCTCAAAGCACATAACATTACAATAAAAATGCATGTATACAACTGAAAGAGCACTGACCTGTACTTACTGACTGATGCATATTCATTTCGACGTTGATAGTGTTGCCAATGAAACCCATAAATTCGAGTCACGAACCGCTCCAAGTATAACGTCACGGGTTTCCATCTCTTACAAATTACAGTAAGCTAGTTATGGTGTGAATGCAGCATACGCTACTTTTTTGGTTCAGGAGGAACTGTAGAAGGTGGCTGCTGTTTGTTTGCGGTGCTCTGTGACCGACGTCTGTCTAACTCTGCATAGCATGAAAGGATGACGCGTGATGTCTGCGCGAGCAGGGTGGAGGTGTAGGCAGGTAGAACATTGTACCATCGAATGCAATGATTGGACGAACATTTCATGGTCCCACACCTTCCACGGACAACATATAGGCTATACATATAAATACATTTAGACTTAACATAGTGATTGCTATCAGTATGTGAAGAGACTTTTAACCAGCAACAAAAAATGTGTCTGGAACAAATTGCCTTCCCTGCCTTTAAAACAGTTTACCGTTAGGAAATTGTGAAGAAAAAAGGAAGGACTTTTGACTGGAAGTTTTATTCACCAAGTAGGCTACAAACGCAATTGCACTTTAAGGTGCTATCTGCACATATATATTTATAAATAAATAAATATAGTTTATGTTACTTTTTTTTCTTCAAATATGACCATAATATCTAAAATACCCCTTAATCATTATCTAATTAATCCAGTGTACAATCCAGTTGGTTAGTGGTTTAAGCTGGTCTCAGTCAGATCTAATTTGATACTTTAATATGGGTTTTTTGGTTTTTTTCTAACAAACCATTTTGCTGGTTTAAGTGTTTTTTGTTGTTGTTGTTGTTTGTTTGTTTGTTTTTTCATCAGGGCATTGTACTGCACTCTAGCGCCTTCTACTGTCTGTGTGATAGATGCATTGTTTAGGTGATGTGTGTGTGAATGCAGAATATATATTTTAAAATAGTTGACTTAATGTACAAACCTGAAAAGACATGTTTCAAAAGCACCATGCAGTCTTGCCTCCATATATAATTAATTTCTCCCATTCAGATCCAGTATGTTGTAAACAGAGTGCATCTCTGTATGCATGTGCAATAACTTAAGGCCATAATGCAGAGACGATATATGATTCAGAACATATGGCTATGGAGTAGATGATAGTGCTACATAAAAGAGCAGTCGCTTCAAAAACAAAGCAAGTGCATGCTTTGATTTGCATTCTATTGTAGAGCATAGAGGCGGCCGAGCAGTGAGTGGCCTTATGAAATCTATCCTTGAAGCTCTTGAACTCCTGATAATAGTTTTACTGAGTTATGGCGGCATTGTGTCCATCCATGCACAAAGATGACCTGACCTGGTATACATCATTCAAAATCCTTTGTTCTCGACTCTACTAAAGATTCATGAGCAACACAATATTACGAAGGTCTAAACTTGCATTTTGTTGCAATTGTATGCAGAAGTTTATTAATCCAATGCCATGGAAATGGGTGAATAATATACATTTTTATTCCAGTGAAATAATTTGGCTGTATACATAATGTTTCAATTCAGTGTTTATTTTGTATCATATTCATTTGAAATTGACCCTTGACCTAGTTTCAAGCTGTGTATTGGTTCTCAAATCTCAAATCTTTAACTGCAGTATAAATATAACTGAGGCCCTGAGGCTTTCGTCCTCCCAATTCAAGCTAGAAGAAAATAGCCAAATACCATTCAGTCTTTTGCATGTCTGAACACATCAGGTTCTTCATATTGACAATGTAAAATGTAAGAAATGAGAATCTCTGTTTTGCCAGCACACTTGCCAAATCTAGACCCAGATAAATCTCAGAACGTCAAGCATTCTACACCCCTTTCCCTATAAAACAAACAACAATGTGACGATTACAGGCCTTTGCTGGAGTTAAATGTATTTGTTTTAATGCCTTTGGCACATTGAATCAGTGCTGGTTAGTAACTGATTACATGTAATCTGGATTAGTTCATCAGATTCCAAAGATTAAGTACTTGTAAAAAGATTGTATTACATTTGAAAATATTTGTAAGCAGACTACAGATACTTTTTCATTGATTACATGATTGCATGTTATTCTCCCAGTACATATAATTTATTTATTCTACCGGTACTTATTTTTTTAATTTCTATAAAAGTCTATTGCTTATGTACGTTCACAAGGTCTTGTACGTTTGCGGAATGTCAACAATAACTGTTAATATCGTATGACATGCATGTAAACAAATACTTTTTACATTTTTTAAAATAAATGTTTTATTATTATTTAATTTTGATGATTTATTTACTTAGTAACTTTTCATTCAACTTACGAACCCTCTGCAGTTCCATCACACCCAGTCTGTGAAACCCTTACATATTTTAATGTTTAATGCACTTCATGTTGCTGATAACAAAGAATGGAATATATTTTCTTTCCTTTTTTATATCAAATCAATGTGATTAAAAAATTATCTAAAAAAAGTAATCAAAAAGTAGTCAGATTACATTACCTAAAATTAGTCATCTTTACTAACTAATTTTGTTATGCTGTTTGGAATTTGGAAAATGTCTGATTATAATTAACCAGTTTTATTGGCATCCTCTGGAACACTTCCTCGTCGCACTACTTCTCTTGAGTACGGTAAACAACTTTATTGATGCATACGCATGCAGCTCATTTGGCTGTTGACATCTAACAGGGCATGATCCAATCTGGGTTTTTTTCATAAGTGTTTGCTGGTTATTTTTCTCAAGATGGCTGCTAAGACAAGACTAATTACGCAACGCAGATTGAATTCACACCTGGCAGACAGACAGAGTGAGGACACTGATAAACTTCCTGATGGCACAAGAAATGCATGTTTGCACTCAGAGAAACTGTGCGGTTTCATTTTAATCTGCATTAATGTATTCAAATGTGCTGTAAGGTACTTTGCCAGTTCTAGTTTTGCATAACATTTAAAGGCAGCTGTATTGTGTGTTTTGCATACAAAATTAATTTAATGCACAAGATGGCTCAAAATGTTGGAGGATATTTTCGATTTAGGAGACTCATTACTTTTCCAAACCTACCTTCTGGCTCCTAACTTAGGCCTCTCTGTAATAACATATCAGAAAGGCATGTTATGTTTGAAGGGAGTGGTATGCAGTTGTACTGTATACTCTGCAGAGTACTGTATGTGCATGGATTGTCCAACTATGTTTGCTGAAATGTGCAGCATACAAACCCACCACACACTGAATACTGAATCCCACAATGCAACGTGCTCAGCTTGACGTTACATTTCCAGAATGATGAATGAACTGGAAACTCACCATTACATAATAGCTAGTGAGCATAGTGTCTCAAAAATTCTTCTTCTTCTTCTTCTTTTTTTCAACAGGGGAGCCTGGTACACAAAATGAATCTGACATCACTTAAACAACACTTCATGGGGGTGAGGGAACAGTTGGCAACAGCTGGAGTGCTCGCCATCGGATTCAGTTTTTTATTCTATATTTTATGTATTATTTAGCTCTAAAATTATTGTATTGTTATTGCTACACTTCTTATGCCAATAAAGAATAAATATTTTAAATTGAAACTGAAATTGAAATAGAGAAAAACATGAGCGCGCACACACACACACACACACACACAGACAAACACAAACACACACACACACACACACACACACACACACACACGGTTCGAAGAATCAAATTGATTTGGACTCATTTTACATACTTAGTACAATCACCAAAGCCCTTCAAAGCTTCACATCTATCCTTTGATCAGTGTGCTGTATTTGTTTGTGCTTTTGCATGCAGCCCGCAGGAACAAATGAACAGAAAGAGTGTTACCATTCTAATTTGGTACGTGGGATATTATCCCATCACAATAAATTCAGATTGAAAGCTCACAAATTGGGTAAAGTATTCTTTCACCATGACAACTGTAAATTCAAGCAAGGAAATACTGATTGGGTAACAATGCACATGAGCCTCAGCCAGAACTTCTGGAAAGGGAGAGAAAGGGGTGCCCTTCTGCGGAATCATTTTTGTTCACTTTTACATCTACCTTATTTTCTGGTCAATAACGAGAGAAGTATTAAAAAAGTATTCTCACAACATTTTCTAAAGTAAACTAATCTGATTATGGGTCCTTAAAAAATATAACGAGGTTCATATCAATTTTTAGATTCAACCCAACTATGTTCATGACTTGTTATTTGATTGGATTTTTTTTTACAAGATTGGATCCAAGATGCAAAACAGTCACATTTATTTCAGGATTGATAACTTGATAGTGCTTACTGAAATAAAAATGCAACAGTGAGGTCATCATGAGACAACACTATTCTTATCTTTTGTGCAGTATGCAATATTCATATACTCTGAAAGTAGCTACTGTCAAAACATTCAAAATTATAGATAATATTACATTTTAATATTATATTACCTACTACACCTATTATGGACTAATTTGTCAGTTGGCTACTTTACCCTTTCCTTATTACAACTTGAGGAGTGCCTCAGTACACAAGGAATGCTCACAATGGCGATAGCTCATAAATCTGCAGTGTTTGAACCATATGCTGCATATTAGACAACAAACAAGAGACCCACTGCATTGTGAGAAAGACTATGCTAGCTAATGAACTCTATATATTGGGTATTTATGTATATGGAATATTATCAATACATACTAAACATACTAATAACACACCACATGCGAAATTTCTTTCAAATGAAGCAGTGTAAATGTGTGCATGTTCAACTGGCATTATGTCACTCAGAACTGTCATTAAGATTTCCGTGCAGTCCAGTGGTTATTCTGCCCACAGCAGCTCCATGGCTCCTGCAGTCTGCCGCTTGTTTCACACCCACACACACTTCCTACTGATTGTCCAACAATTCACATGCACACATGGGTGTGTGTGATGCAGTGTGGGTGGGAGGCGGGCGGACATCCTCTTGAATAGTCTCTGTGTGTGAGAAGATCGGGAGGGAGGCACATTGTCAGTTACTCAAGAAAGAATAAAGTGAGCATATAAGACTACTGTGTATGAACAGGGTTTTAATTGTGGCATGTCTTAATGCAATGTGCACCTCTGCAATGTCATGTGTTAGTATGAGTCATCTTCCCATGATGCTTGAGCGTGATCCAGACAGGGACTCCCTGGGGTCTTTGAGGGTGAAGTGATTCAGCTCTTCAGCTTGAAATCAGATCACAGCACCAAACACACACACTATTGCCCACGGAGGAAGTGCAGGTTATTCCTATGCAGGCTTTTTAAGGTCAAATAAATGATATACAATTATACATAACAGCAGTGCAGGACGTAAAATCACTGCACCAAATATCAAAGCTTTTGTTTAAGCATTGAGGACACAAATATATAATGTTTAAAGAGGTCATGAGATAGATTTTTTTCATTATTTTAATGTTACTTGAGGTTCACTTAATAACGTTTTTAAAATATATACTTGCTATTACGTAAGTATTTTAAAATTGAACATTATCCATACCTTCATTTACAGACAAACCATCATGAAATTTACTTCCGGTTTATGATGCAGCTGCTGTCAGATCCAATACAGTTGGCTTCTTCTTGATGTTCCGAACAAACATATAATCGTCCGACGTGATCTGGGACACCATCCACTTGTTTCCGATGCTGGGATCCATCTGAAGTCAGTACAGAGACACACATGAGCAGTTTAAACAGGCTGCGTCAACGCAAACATTCGTTTACTCTTGTATTTGTCCTGTTGTCGACAGACTCAAGTGCGTGGATTATACCAGAAACTGAACGTGCATCTGTATACTGTATCCAGTGTAGACAGCGTCAGTAATTATAATGGTTTCTATTTGCTATTGACACAACGCCACGCTCACATCCACTGCAGGCAAATGTCAGTTGTTAAGCGACTGAATGCCAGTGGGCGAGGGCTATGCAGTGATGATACATAACTATTCGTCGATGTTTAGCTCAGAGGTAGTCATATGCAAATGTATTTGTCCATGTGACGTAACGAATCCCACAATATCCAAACATTTTTGGAGCTTGATTAAATAAATACTTTGTTTATAATGAGGAGGATGTTTTGAGGATGATATGAAACTTGCAAGGTGTTTTAATAGTGCAAGGGACCCCAAGGAAGTGCTAGGGGGGGTCAGTGGAAATGTTTAAAGAAAAAATTCACAAAACCAGTCATAATCGCACGGGTATATTTGTGGCAATAGTCAACAATACATTGTGGGTCAAAATTATCGATTTTTCTTTTATGCCAAAAATCATTAGGATATTAAGTAAAGTCCCATGTCCCATGTCCCATGAAGATATTTTGTAAATTTCCTACCGTAAATATATAAAACATTTATTTTTGTGAGTGAATGCAGCACAATCGTGAACATAAATGGACAATTTTAAAGGTGATTTTCTAAATGTTTCTATTTTTTGCCCCCTCAGATTCCAGATATTCTAATAGTTGTATTTCTGCCAAATATTGTCTTCTCATAACAAACCATACATCAATGGAAAGCTTATTTGTTGAGCTTTCAGATGGCGTATAAATCTTAATTTCATAACATTGACCCATGTGACTGGTTTTGTGGTCCAGGGTCACATATAAATAAATCGTTAAAATTTGATTTATAAACTAATAAAAAAAATATATATATATATATTAAAAACAATATGTTGATGAATAAATAAATAAATAAAATAACAGTTCAGAACTATAATTGAGGGAAAAGAAGAATATAACTTAATAAAATCTTAATATTTTCAACCTAATTTGCATCAACATCAATTGCACACCAGACCAAAAAAGCTATACTAAATATCTGTGTGTGATAGTGTGTGATAGCCTATATCACCGGCCTCTAGGTGGCATTACTGAGCACTAATCCACTAATACCATTAGTAATAAAAAACCCACAGATATGGAGCTGACAAACCTTTTGTTCTTAATGTTCATTGTTCATACAAAATCTCTCACATTTTTTTTCAATATGGAAATGTTATATGATTATATAAATGTTATGTAATGTACCACATTTTATATAAGTGTATTATAAGAAAATCTACCTCTGTCTGAATTGATTCAGCTCCTGCCTGTATGCGTCTAGTATTTCAGTAATGCTCAGAATTTATTTCAATCTTTCTTTTCTGCACTTCATTCTGTTTTCAAGGTCAAGGTTTTCAGGCGGATTTTCAAAAAAACACAGGTAGCCGCTTTGGTAAGGACCTTGGAATCCCAAACCAACCAAATAAACATTACATCCTACATTACCAATGTCACAGATTAGCCTGGCATAGTCCAACATTATCATTAGTGTATTTGAGTGCCATTAAAAACATTTTGTGCCATCATTTGACTCAATGAAACATGGTCCTCTGCCATGCACACTTCATATCCACCCACTACCATCTCATAAAGACAACCATTCATACTCTGTTTTACTCTGGCAACAGATTCACGGCACGCTGACAGATGGTCTGTGGTTGCCAGTGGTAACCACTCTCAGAGAAGCAACAGTTGCTCTTCTCTGCTCCCTTTGAGAGAAGAAAAAGTCAAGAGGTATTGGCATATCACTACCATGCCACAAAATGGGCAAGCCTATTACAACTGGCAACTTGCACGGAACAGCAATCTTGGCATGATGGGAAAGGAAATTGTGCCAGGGGAATATACTTTTCTTGATTGTATATAGCAACAAAAAAAGCTCAATATGTAGGCTACTGTGATTATTTGGCCAGTCAAATGCAACTGAAATGCACAAACACAGAACAAATGTGTTGTGTCAGTGTTGGACAGTAGAGGTTGGTACAGCTAGGTGGTAGTGCCATTTTTTAAGAAGCAAAACTGTTTTATTGATGGAAAAACACTATACGTTACCTTTTCCCAGACAAATTCGAAGCAATCAAATGGTCTGCTGTTTTTTGAACCAGCGATATTCAATTAATTCTTAGGCCTGTTATATATTCTACATGTGTGAATGTAATCTAGATGTACAACATTCGTCATTTTGCCATTACCATGTAACACAGTCAGTTGTGTTGCTTCACTGCCATTCAAAATTCCTCTCCCGTGCCTCATAGGATAGTAACGTGCCTATTGGATGCACACTTTGAAATCTTGCCGGAAGTAGTCATCCAAACACACTCATGGAAATTTTGAACTATTTAATGTTTTGGTGAATTGGTGGCTAATTCATTTGAATTTGTACAATCTCATTCGTATGTCATTTTTTTGTATCTGCTTTCACTGTGATGTTTTAGGGTGGGGTTTCACACAAAAACTTACCGAATGTTTCCATATGAATCACATGCAGTGAGGTCCAGGCAGACGAGCAATGATTATGTCAGGGATCATATTTGAATAAGGAATAACACATTTTATTAAACAAAAGTATATCCAATAATATCCAAAGTATTGTATAACAGATGAAGTTTGTGAAGATAGAGAAAGTATGTAGCCCATTAGATATTTTCAGAATGAAAGGAGAGGAAAAAGAGAAGAAGCAGCAGAAGAAGAAGCCCTGAGTCATCTGAAACATGTATTATGCTGTGACTACACAGGAAGGGACTAGGGAAAGTACCTATCGAAGTTCTTTTTACTTCTCTTGCAACCATTTACTGATGCATTCAGGATAAAATTGACCCTGACAGATCTTATTAGGTCATCATGTTCCTTGTAAGGCACACGGAATAAGCTAATGAGCAATTGTGGTTTTAACACCTTTAAAAGAATATCGCAGATCTTGCATTAAATCTCATGTTTGAGAGATGGAAAAATATTTTGATACCAAGCACATTACGTAATACCCACCCGATCTTACAGAACAGAAGAGACTAAATAGGCCTATCTTACATTTGAAAATGATCAAACATATCAGATATAGTAGGATATATGTAAAAGATTAAAGAAATCAATAACATGTAAAAGAATAATCATGCATCATAAGAAATATATAGACTAGAATTCATAAATAAAAGATTAATAAGATTCATAAAAAGGAAAAATTCAAAAAGAATACAATTTGAATATGAACATTTTTGCATACATGCATTTATAACTTTAAAAATCACTGCAATATACAGAGTTCTTTTCTCATTGCCTACTTTTTTATGAATACGAATTCGACACACTACTCTTTTCACGCTTTTTTTTTACCATACTTTATAGTAGGGAAGTATGCATATTTGATTTGAATGCAGACTAACAGTAATCGAAAGCCATTGAACTACCAAACCCACAATTCCATTGGATTACCTATACCATGTATTTTGGAAATTAACTAGTATGGTATTCTTTGAAGTAGGCTACCACGTAAATACCATTTTACATTAATATGGTATTCATTAACCAAACTGTAAATATAGGCTACTAGGTAATGTATTATGATGTGTCAATGTTAATACCATCACTCAATTTATAGGCTACTTTTTTTGAAAAGTATAAAACAGGCCTGGTTTCACAGACAGGGTTTCGGGGATTAGACATTTGATCAATTAGGACAAGTAGCTTTTGAAAATGTACCTTTGAAAGAAAAAAAACAAACATTACTGGTGTCCATTTTGAGACAAAACAATGGCACAGACATATTTTTAAGATATGTCAGAGAAAGTTGCTTTCAGTTAAAACAGCTCAAACATCCATTTCTAGGACTAGCATAGGCTAAGCTTCGTCTGTGAAACCGGGGGATATTGTCATGTATTTGGGTAAAATAAAGACATGGTTTAGAAGATGGATTTTTCTTTTTACCTTTTCAGTATAACATTTGGTTGTTGGTATTAAAAAAAGTTACATGAGCTTTAAATGTAGCAAACTACGTTTCACTGACCCTGTGTCAAGATGTCCATGCAGCTGAAAGCTTGCAGTATCAGTAAGTGTCCAGAGAGGGGCGTCAGTAGAGGAGTAGTAGGAGAAAGGGGCTGGACGAGAACTGTCTTGATCGGCTGAAGCTCGTGCGCTTTTACACTGTGGATCCCGTGCAGAGCGGAACACACTGACAGCATCGGCTCCTCTTTCTGCGTCTGTGTGCACACCGATAGTCAGTGTCAGTAGACACTTTCCACCGCATTGCAAAAACATATTTAATCTCATTTCCACGGAGGAGACGCGTTCCATCGCTGCAGACGCACAGCGCATGTCTCTCTAAAGCCGAGTTCACCTGTGTGTGTATGTGTGTGTGAGGGGGAGAGATTTCATTTCCAGGAAAAGGGGTTTGCAAGTCTGCTTCCTCACAGGACCGCGACCAAGTCATCTATACGGGAATAACGGCTTTGGTTTTTCGACGGAGTGATTATTATGCGCGTCCTGTGCGGATTGTAAGAGAGGAACTTAGTCGCACGTTTGCTCCTGAGTCCTGATCCAAAGAGACCGGTCTGCTCGTTCCAGCTGGGAATACACGGGTTCGGAAGAAATTCCCGTCCAAATTTGAGTACTTGGGGAAAGACAGAAGACACGCAAAATGCCACTTGCTCAACTGGCAGAACCATGGCCCAAAATGGAGCTCGTGCAGTTGGAGACGGAGGTGAGAGGTGGTGAAATCACAGCACTAAAATTAACTGATTTAATGAGTCCTCAAGGCTCCTCTATCCGTGCCAGAGGTCCACGTGTTTGTCATGTGAGGAGTTCACGAGAATTACAGCAATCGTATAAAAATGTGAAACTTTATAATGAAATGAAATGAAGAAGAAAAAAAATCACTAAACACTGGTGCAAGTATTTGCAGATTTGACTCAAATGTTCTTTTTGGAGCGTGAGCATGACGCGCCGCGCTGAAGTAGCGCAGGTGAGATGTTTTTTAATGCTGAAGGGTTATTCCACGAAAAGGTGTCTAGATCAACGTTTTTAACAATAAAAAGCTGTCACTAACTTTTACTATTATAGCCTAACTTATAATAGACTTTTTAATAGACAATCCATTATTTATGGATGCATGTTTTGGCCTGTCCCTAGCTCTGTTTCCAATTCTGCTTGCTTAATGCATACAAAGCCTATGCACATTTTGATTTTGAGACAAATAATATTATATGCAGCAGCCGTGTAATCATCATAACTGTCATTAAAATTATTTACAATTCAATTAAAAACATAGCTAATTCTTTCAAGATTCAAGGACAAGTTTATTTTGTTTATCATTTTACTTTTTTACATAAAGAATCATCTTACATAAATCAACCCTTTTACAATGAGTTTGCACAGCGAACCACATAATATGCACATAAATATCAACATTATAGTTCACTTAAAAATGAAAATTCTGTCATCATTTACTCACCCTCAAGTCAAACCTGTATGAATTTATTTGTTCTATTGATAAGAATATCTTATGAAGAATGTCAGTAACTAAACAGTTGATGGACCCCATTGACTTTTTTTTTTTCTACTATGGAAGTCAATGGGGTCCATCAACTGTCTGGTTCCCACATTCTTCAAAATATTTTCCGTTATGTTCAGCAGAAGAAAGAAATTCATACAGGTTTGAAACGACTTGAGGGTGAGTAAATGATGACAGAATTTTCATTTTTAAGTGAACTATTCCTTTAAATTCTCTTCTAATGACCATCTTGTAGTGTCATGACCTTGGTCAATAGGCTAGAAATGGAAAAATGATTGCAAAATTGCCTTACTCTGTTATTATAACCCCTGGTTTGGTTTCACAGACAAGGCTTAAGACTAAAATGCATGTTTGAGTTGTTTTAACTGAAAGCACATTGCACTGACATCTTAAAATGTCAGAGCCATTGTTTTGTCTCAAGATGCACACCTGTAATGTCTTTTTCTATGCCACGTTTATAAAAACTCCTTAAGCTTCTTAATTAAACTAAGGCCTAGTCCTGGCTTAATCTATACCCTGTCTGTGAAACCAGGCGAGTCATAGGGTTAAAGTTAGTTGGAGGTTATATAATGAAAAGTATTAACTCTTAAAGAATTCTTTAAAATCAGAACATTACATAAAAATCTTGCTGCCTTTTCAAAATGGAATAGGCTCCAATTTCATGGAATGACTCTGCAGCGTGTACCTTTAAACTCTAGTGGAAAAACATTGGATTTCTTATGTTCATCTCAGTGAAATGACTTCTTGCTGTGCCAATTGTCTTCTCTGGGGTACATGTGAAATGTCAAAAAATCTAATAAATAATACAGTAGTCTAACGTCATTAGAAGCACTAGGAAATAGTATTTTTTGAATTATCAAGCACTCTAATATGTGTAGCCAGACTGTTTAATTGTGGCGCATGGGACAAAACTGACGATTTATTTGCATTTATGTTTTTGCTTTAAGATACATCATAGTGAATCCCAATAACAGCTACAGTACATGTTTGTAATAATCCACTGGTATCTGTAGGATAAGCTGATCTCCTGTTATGCTTAGCTTTCATACAGTGAGCTGTTTTCATTTCCTTTTCGTTTGCACTTTACATTCAGATACGTTGGTTTGAGGAATCATATCTTTTGATCATAGACCACAGTGTGCTACGCACTTAATGTCAGTGTTGTACTACAGTAAACTTTCAGGCCTTTGCATTGTACAGCGCTGGAATTTGCTCCACCAGCTTTGGCTGGAGACCAATCTTATAACTACAGGGCAAGCAGAGACAATATGGCCTGTGAAGTCCATGATGATTAATGAGAATGGAAGGAAGATTTAGTTTCTTATCTTGCTCTCAGACTAATGCTGATTTCTTTTGAGAACAGCAATATGAGACGTGTTATTTAGTCTTTTGTTCCTGTCATTGTAATCTGTGCAATTTAGAGCTTAAATTAACTTTCCTTTTCCCTCGCCTTCTGGTCGCTCACCACTGTAATAGGTTCACCAATCAGGCGACAGCCGGTTCGCTGCAGAAACATTCTCAATTCTTCTCAGAACTTTGAATGAAATTCTTTCTGCAGATGAAAACGAGAGGAGAAATTAATCTATATTTATAAATATTTGCAGAATAACTGTACTGATTAGAATCTTACCACAAGACCTTAAAGTGCTTCCTGATGCAGACTAGACCAAAAAAATGCACAGGATTTTCAACTTCATGCACTGGCAGTTTTTACATACTTGCAGTGACAAAAGCCTTCAAACACGCGTTGTGTGGAGATTCAAGATGCCGGATAAATGTGCAGGCAGAGTCCAAATGTAACTTTTGCACACCTGCCATTAGTGAGTAAATTGGGCTTGATTCTTACCAGCCATGTAAATGTTTTTTGCATTATTTAAAATGAGTAAATAAATAAACGCCAGATAAACAGAAGTTGCATTAGTTGCAATAGAAGTGTTCTTTAGTATATGACTATGCACATAGTCTGAGAATCATCAGCAAGTATCAGATTATCATTGTTACAGTTCAATTTAAAGGGGTACTTCACCACTGGAAAAAAGGGCTTTCAGTAAAACTTGGCTGCCTATAGTCTCTTTTTTTTTTTTATTCGTCTTCAAATTTTTTCGGCAATTTTTGAATACTGTCTTCGCTTTTGTTACATTTAATATTCTTTCTCAGCCCTGAAACTCAAACCGTTTTCCGATGCCACCCCCCAGACAGTATACATATTTAGGTAGCCTATTTAAATTAATATCATAATCGTGCGACTAGTTGGCTAGTGCTTGAAAAATCTTTTGTCGGGGCAGTCCTAATATTTAGTTGAGGTTTTGCTCAGAGCACCTGCTGTTCACGTCTTTGATGGCTGTGTGCTCTCTGGGTTTCAGCAGTGATTTTGTGTTTGTAATCATATACTGCATAATGATTGGGATTATTATTTCAAAACCCTGCAGCTTACATGGAACCTGGAGCCTGTTCAACAAGGACTTCCTCCAAAGTTTGGAGGTTAGATGGTGGAGAACAACGAAAATATTTGAAGCTGTATTCTTCCATTAAAGGACAGGCGTTCTGTGAGCTCCGGGAGTCACGAGTTCTGTCCTCACTCCATCTCCCGAAATGTATTCCTTCCTGTGAACCCGGGAGCCTCCCAGATTTGCTGGAAGCTGTTTGACGGTATATCACAGTGTATGAGGCCCTGTCTGTCCCACAGGGAGGGTTCATGTTTCACTCGGAAGAGCCAGTTTGACTGTGTTTTACGAGGTTATCTTTGAACTGAGATGGATCCACAACAGAATTCAAACATTCGTGTTGCTGGATTCACGTGCGCTAATCAGATGTTCTCTGCTCTAGATGCTCTCACTTTCAGTTATTCTATAAGAAGAATATTCTTCTAGAATATTAATTAGAATTCAGTCAGATTTCTTCCACTTGCTTTCTTGTTCTTGCATCTTAGTAAATACCACATACACAATGCCGCATGCTTTCAGCATATGTTCCGTCGGGAATATCAGATGTTTAAGTTGTGTGTTTCCGGTCTCGGCAGTCAGTGTGTGCAGCGGTCTGAAACGTGAGAAGGCATAGCAGCGCATGATGGCTGGGAATATGGAGATGATGTGATCCGGAACTCTGAACTAAAAGTCGAATTTCTTCCTGTCATCTGTTTTTTTTCTTCCTGTCATCTGTCTTCTAAAGTCTCAGTCTTTGAAAGTATTGAACGTTTATCTTTAATTCATTAGTTTTAATGATTAATTTGTGGTTTCATTCATGATTGGATTCATCTGTCATTTCTTTGTCTTCCTTTCCACTTATCTCTCTGAGTCTAACTTTATCCCCGTCGCTCCTGCTGTCAGTTTCCTTTCTTTTATCCGGGCCACACACATTCTGTCAGACCTTCGTCTTTGTGACACATCCATTGTTTTTGTCTCGTATAACTGCTTACAATGCAGTCTTGCATGCCTGTCAGGTTTGACACTGAATTAGACACAAATTTTTTGTGTCAAATGCCTAAATCATCCGCAAGTTGATAATTCTGACTCAATTTATTTATTTACTTTATTTTCTTGCTTTTATTTATCTATTTCCTTCTTTAATTTTTTTCCCTTCCTTTACTTGCCCTATTTTACTTGCTTTTTATTTAATTTCTTTCCCCTAACTTGGCATATCCAAACAGCATCACCTGGTCTGTAGGTTAAAGTTGAGACTACATAATGGCCTATAGTTGCATTTCAATGTTCTTTTCTCTAAAAATAGTGTGACGTGACCAGTAACCCTCTACGCACACCTTGGCAATGTAATCGCCATTGGCTAGTAAATTGTTTTGGTTTTTCGCCAGACTGATATACTATTATTTATTAAATATCTAAATGTACACTCTTAAAATCAGTCAATCAAGCATTATATTATGATAATTATGATAATCAGTCATTATTTAATGAATAATGATAGAAATGTAGTAATTAGAATTAAAACTTGATAATCATGCATGAATGCATATTTGTCATTTTAACTGAACTTTGGACTGGTGATGGTGCTTAAGATATGGTCATTCAGTGTTTATGTAAAAAAGAGGATAATAGTAATTCATAATAGTAATTATTATTAAAAGATAATAATCCTACTACTAATTCTATTAATAACAATATACAACACATGAGCTGCTCCCATACTGCTGCTCGGTTCATGATTGTTAATCACGTTGTCAGCGTTCCCTCGAACTAATTTGCTGAGCGCCAGCCAATAAGATTGCCGTTTGCGTATTAGTTCCGCCCACTACCGGAGAAACCGGCATATCTTCTGGTTGTTCTTAAAAGCTGAATAATTCCAGATGAACCGTTATTTTGACAGTAAAAAACAAACAAGAATTTTGGTTACATGTAACGCGTCGATTTTGTGTGGAACGCTTTCTCTCTGCGTGTGTGAGAGAAACGCGACGGCGAGGTGTGCGCCTTCACACTAGAGTTTACGGTACGTCAAATACAGGTACGCTGAGCTGAATTTGAATAACGTTAGATCGCTTGACGGAGAGCGAATGCGAAACTCTCAAGCGCTTATTCAGCGAGTAAAAATATATCTATGCTAATGGAGAGTAAAATATAAGAATTTATTAGCTAATGATGATCAATGATAGACATTATTTAGTCCCACAGAGTGAAATTTACTCGCATTGTAGAGGGTGGCCTACTCAGGGACTTTAGAAAGATCTAGAAATCCTCAAATCCCACTTTCACCTGTCAGTCACATTTGTGAGGAAGTAAGTCACACGTAAAGACTGACTTTTGATATTTGTTACTTCAGGGCATGGCATGATGAAATAAGATTTGTCTCTTCACCTAAGTTAGTCCAGATGAGTTTTCTTCAGTCTAGGAGTGCAGGAGAGTTGATATTTGACTGGACTAGTATTATACTGTCTATAGTTAACAATCCGGCATTTCTTGTGCAAATATAGGAAGTATGTGATTTATTCAGGCTTTTTCTAAGTTAGTGGTTCTGTAATTAACTCCTTCCCTGTCAGCGTTTACTAAAAGTTGCCAGCCAGCATTTTTGATCATATTCACAAAACTTTAATTGTTTTGATTAAATGTTTGATGATCACATCAGCTTACTTGTGTGTAACGTTAAGCAACTTCTATCCGCTCCTTCTGGTCTACGCAGATGATCTTCGCTTGTTTTTGGATCCAGAGATTCTGTATTTCAGAAGATCTGCAACAGCACCGTTGTATAACAGTGAAACCATGGATTGCCGGAAAACTTGTCAGGCCTTGATCAGTGGCGACCCAACTGACAAAGGTTAAAAAAAATGTCTTTAAAATCAAACATTGAAATGTATTAATAGTACCCCGAACCATTAACATGACAGACTGAATAGGAAAATTGTCATTTATAAAGGTCTCTTTTTTATGCTTTTTAATAGCCAGTAATTAACCTACAGAACACATTATGCTCAACAAAAAACACATTTATCCTTTCAAGAGAACTTTTATTTGAATGCAGTTTTGTTCATGGTTTTGGGGTCTCGGTGAATTTCCATTTTAGCATCTGTCAGATTTGACTAGCTTCTTCCAAGTGGCTGATTAATTTGCAATAAAATAGTATTAGAGTTTGTTGGACATTAAATTTTTTATCTCAACATCTAAAGGCAACTATCTGTTCTCTCCTGTCGTGCACTTGTCACTCGAAATTCAAGCCTTTTTAATTCCTTTCATGTCTTTTTCCTTTTTTCCTCAAGGTTTTCATGTTTCATGTAGACATTCCATAGACATAATTATTTTTATACAAACAAATTATTTTAATTCTATCCCCTACCCCTAAACCTACCCATCACAGAAAAATTTTGCCATTTTTACATTTTCAAAAAACATCACTTATTATAATATAAAAGCTGTTTTACACACACACACACACACACACACTTCCTCTCACCTCTCCGAGGAACAGTTTGGTCCCAATTACTCACATACTATTTCTGTAACAGGGTCACATTATGAGAGAGATGATGTTAATTTTTTGCAGACAGCTCTTTTATCACTTTCATAATCATTTGCATCGTGTTTTCAGGAAAAGAGTTTCAGGGTCATGTGTGATCAGCGGCCCTGATCAAGAGGCTGTTATGTTGTGTTTTTACTTTAGTGCATTTTACATACACTCAAACTCCTTGCTTTCTATGTGTGTGTTTTATTGTTTATTACGTGAATAATAGTTTTTTTCTTCTTCTAGAAAACCAGAAGTTGCGCTGAAGCTCTATTCTGTTTGTCATTTTAACCTCATGAGATGATATCCTGAAAGGAAACACATACTTTAGACATGCTTAGCTGATATTTTATGTTTCCGTTTCTAGATATGAAAGGTCAGAGAGATGCACAAAAAAGTAAAACAAATTGATAAGTAAATTAGGTACAAATTTCTCTCTTTCATTCTCTTTGTAGAAGGATCTGCTATCAAACCCTATCTATGAAATGTACATCTTGTATTTTATAAAGATTTCAATAAGCTTGATTGATCAAAATGTTGAATGCATTAAATGTGTGCATTTATTAAGCACAGCACAGCTCATATCATATCCCTTATCAGTTTCATTAGTATCTGGTGTTCACTGATCACTTTGACACAGTCCGTAAATGATTTACGTAAGCAACATAATCAGTTCTTGTATGAACAGTTATATAAGCAGACACGTGTTATTTCTGTGCTGCTAGCATAATGAATCAAAATTGCAAAAATAATGGCTGTCTTTAAACCCGTCTTCTCTTGTTTGGTAGATAGTCTCTCGCCCCAAACTCACGCCATTGGTCAAGGTGCTCAGTGTTTTGATAAAGCCCAAGTTTTTAAACTTTTCTCCTGAGTAAACCTTAAGGATTGATTATTTATATTGTTTTTGCATTTAAGCTCAAGTACGGTACTTTAACATAATCTTTAAAGGGATAGCTCACTCAAAAATGAAACTTCTGTCATCATTTACTCACCCTAAAGTTGTTCCAAGCCTGTATGAATTTCTTTCTTATACTGAACACAAAAGAAGATATTTTGAAGAATGTTGGTAACCAAACAGTTGATAGGCATTGACCTCCATTTACATTTCTTTATAAAAGGAAGTCAATAGGGACCCCATCAACTGTTTGGTTACCCATATTCTTCAAAATATCATATTTTGTGTTCAGTAGAAGAAAGAAATTAAAATTTAATTATTTGTTTTTGTTATTAAAAAATAAAAAAGAAGCTTGTAGATGGCCAGTCTTGCTCTTTGCAGTTACCAGAGAAACTTATTTCCTGCGACTTTTTGTATTTATTTTCACCAAAATTGACATTGACGGTAAACTGGAGCTTTTCTAAGACGAGTCGTCTTAACTTCCAGAGCACTTGAGTGAATCGATCTGAAGTCAGCATAAATAAACTAAGCTCCGACTTTGCATGTGACGAATCCTTGATCTTTGTCTGTTTGTTTTTTTCTCTGAGCAGGCAGAATTGTTTTCTTCCTTCCTCCAATTATTTTATTTTTTATTTTTGTCTCTTTCATTTCCTTCTATTCTCGCTCAAGGTTCTGTATTGAATGAAATTGAAAGCAATGGCCTGTGCAGGGTGTGATTGTGTTTTTCTGATGGTTCTTGAGAGAATTCAACGTTGGGACTGCAGAAATCAGTTGGCATGCCGGTAATTCTGCAGAAAACGAATAGGCCTAAACATGACACACATTCTCTCTTTGTCTTCACATATATAAATAGTGTGTTTGTGAGGTAGAGACTTACAGAATTCCATTGTGCTTTAATAAATGAAGAAACTGTTCATGTTTAGCTGAGATCAACTATTATCAGGTAAATTCTTCTCCTAGGGGGGGAATGAAGGGGATATGCCCACGAGGAAGTCTTGTCTACATGTTTTACAGTATTTGTATCTATTTTACATGTGTTTGGATTCTTAGTGGGTTGTGGTTTGCTCTCTCATCTCATCTGAATTTTTATTATTGGGTCTCAATGTTGGTCGTCTAACACTAGATACAGTTGTTCCCAGATTTAGACATGTACTCAGTCTTTTTCCTGGTCCTCTGTAGGCCTTTTGTGTTTATAGTGAAACTATATAGTGAAATTCTATAAACAGTGAAATGTGTTTATAGAATTACATCTGAAGATCCAGCTTGTGGGCAGAACAGATGCTCAAGCACATTGACAGAAAGAGTGTGTATGTGAGTCTATATAAGCAGCCAAGCCTGTAAAAATGCCCCGGGAGCCATTGATTATGTCATCTAGACATAACATGCATTTATGATTTTGACATGACAGCTGTGAGCCGTCAAGTACATGCATGCACACATGCGCACACGTGTTTTTATTCTAATATATGGAAAGTATTAAAAGAAGAGTAGTATTGTCCAAAGTAGTACTGCGTATGTATTAATAAATCTCTTTCGGTTTCTCTTTCAGAATGGACAGAGCACCACTGAGGATGGAGTCACTGCAGATGATAAGGTAGGACCCAGCTGACCAAGTACACAAATGCACTTCATGAACTTCATGTTCTCCAGCAGTTCCAAAATCAGTTTCAGATTTTTTTCTGCCAGTCGAGTCGGTAGTTCAGATTTTTACTTGCTCTACCGCGGCATCCTTATGTTGCCCATGATTTGATGAATATGTAAATATGTGCTATGCACTTTCCTTTCAATAACAAAATAAACACAACAAAAATGACAGTGGTGAGAACTCGAAGTCACAGTGTCCATGTTAAAGAAGGCGGAGCCTCAGAGCACACTTGCCTATTATGTCATTGCCACTAATGGTAATTTAAAGGGGTTTATTGGCAAGCTGTTTAGAACTTTTTGCTTTGGCCTGGTTTTGTTAGAAATTACATTGCACAAGTTTATTCTTTAATTTCGCTTGAAGTATATTGGGGCCTTAAGACTTTTCTCTGCTTCTCAGGGTGCTTTCACATCTGTAGTTCGGTTCATTTGGTCTGGACCAAGGGTGAAAAATAATACTTTGTAGCCTTTTTCAGGCGTTTTGGTTCCTTTTCACACCACATTGATTGCTCTGGTCCGAATCAGTTGATGGGTTGATGAAACGAACCAAAATGCAGTCACGTGACAACATCCACATCACAGGTTGGCCAGATGTGTCTTGAACGTATTTCCATAACTGCCCTTCGATTGGTCAGAATTTACGTGCGGGGAAATTCCAACAGAATTCTTGGAAGTAAACAAAGAGGAGGAAAATCCGACAGACAACGCGCCGCTTTTTACTATGAAGAGACAACTGCGTGGGCTGATTGTATCTCTGGTCATAGTTTATTATATAGCCTAGCTCTACACCACTTTAGGCAAACAATAACAATTGAGAATGAAGCGAGGATGCGGCTTGAAAATAATGTTTTAATGCACGCACGCAAGTCACTTCAGGAGGAGACGGTGCATTAACGTTGCTAAACAGTGACATTATGCACAGCGCAGCTGACTACGGCAGCTGGTTTAGTCCAAAAATGTGGAGTTCAGTTGGGTCTGTTCGAGGTCGGATCACGTTCTCACCACAAACAAACTGCTCCAGATTTTGTTTGAAAGTGTACCGAGACCTCCTCGTTTGGTCCGCTTTTGGTGCGCACCCGAGTGCGATTGCTGCATTCACACCTGCCCAAACGAACCGCACCAAGGGGGACAACGACTTCTAGTGTGATTCAACCGAACTAAATGAGGCAGGTGTGAAAGCACCCTGAATACATAAAACATTAGCCTTGTATATTATATTGTTTCTTGAGTAAAGAAAACACTGTACTTATTCATACAACCAGTTCTTAATTTACCCTTGCATTGCAAACAAGCAGAGACAATCCAAAATGTGTGCAGCACTTCAGTCACTATTGAGGCATGGTGGAGTTAGGAGGTTTTACAGACACTTTGAGGATCCAATGGAGTTACAAGTTTTTTAAAAATGCTTTTCAATGGTTAAATATTTGCAAAACCCACAGACAGATGTAAAGCGTAACCAATAGTAATGGTTTTTTTTTTTTTACATGAAATGAAAATGAGATTTGAAGTTTCTTTTCGAAAATCACTTTTTCACAAATGTCTCTTCTGTTGAAATGAGGAAATTTGTAGGTAAAAATAGATATGATTTGTGATCTCATGTTTGAGCCAATTGTTGATTGCCGTGTTTAAGAGAGCTCAGAGCCGCTTCTGTCTCACAGGAGTGTCTAGGCTAGGGTATATTGGCAGCTTTCTGAATCAATCAATGGAACAAGTGCTAAAATAATTCAGTCTAGAGTTCTGGCTCAGAGACTCAGAGGGCTCTTTGTGTGACTTAAGGGGTTGAATTACTCATAGCCTATCTGTTCCAGGGTCCATCTTGACTTTTTGCAGCCTGTCTGCATGGGGAAAGCTTCTCTCTCCCTCACGAATCCCTGCATTTGTTGTGTTTTTATGTGTAACATGAGCCTGATGTGATGGACAGAGAAGACAGCCTGTCTCCTCCTTCAGAATGTGCTTTTCTCTGTCTTTCTGAATGGTGAGCTCACCTCAGAACTGTAGTGAGACCCAATCAAGATCTGTAATGCTTTAGACCCGGAGACTGCAGGTTCTTTAATTTAGCCTGTCCAAAGACAAAATTACCTCACTTGAGCAATAATTTTACTAGTCTCTGAGACTTTATCTGCGAATGATAAAATATTAACGTGAATGTTATTATAAATACTATGCATAGCATCTAATTTGTCAAGACTAGTATAGCCAATCAACTTCTGGTTAAATATTGATTATGAGAATAATCAGCATTTGCTTGATTGGGACTAATTCTTTAAGTGTTTGTATTTCCTGATGTTTCTTGACCGTGATTGCATAATCATAATTTGTTTGTTGGATTATCATGTCTATATTGCAGATCTTATTAAATGCTCAATTTCTAGCGTGGTTTGACTGAATCAATGAAAAAAATTTAACTTTTCATATAAAGAATGTCATATCACGATCTTATAACGAACAATCACGATTCACGATCTGAATCGCAGACATAAAATATCATGATCTCTACGATTCGCTTGTAAAATTAGATTGTGACGTCTTCAAGATCGATCACTATATAAATTGTCAGATCGCCCACCCCTATTTAACATAAAATTTATTAAAATAGATTTTAAGATTTTTTTTTTACATTTGTAAAAAAAATTTTATTAAGCACTGGTAAATTCTTATTACTCTGTGTCCTGACATTTGCTTTTGAGTATCTAGTATTTAGTAATTCTCATTATTGTGAGTGGTGATTGGCATTAGATTTTCATGACTGTAATACACTGAATTAAAAATGTTTAATCACTGTACAAAGTTAACTGTCTGGCACAACTGCAAATGGCTGGTTAACTAAATATAAGGATATTTCTTATTTGCCTTTTTTCTTTTTTCTTTTTATAAATATACATAGTACATCTCATTAAAATATAAGCCTACATACTTTGTTGTTCCATCATTTATTTGATCATTTTCACATTACAGCAATGAGAATAAGATATTTTTGTTATTATGGTGATGAGAATTTGGGGTTGTCTGTAACTGTCAAGAAAATATTGTCACAGTTTAATGTTCAAAATATGTCTGATTTCTTTTGATTTAGGCGTGACATTTGACCTGGACATGTTTTCAAATTCTGAAACGTATTAACAGAACTAGCGCGGCACATAGCAGACACAGTGATAACAGGCTGAGCCCGTGATTCATGAGGCCATTACTGCTGGCCGATCCACCAGCTCACGATCTGTCACTGGTCCCTTTGATGCATGCTGATTGGTTGTTGTTGTGGGAACGCTTAACATAAATCACACAAGTTTTTATTTTATTTTATGTCAGCAAGGAGTCGTTGGTGAGGGTCTTTTAACCGATGATGAACTTAGATGTGATCTATGGTTGTCATAAAAACAGAGAAGTCAATCTGTTTGGAAGGACAGAGTTGGCAAAACAATCCAGCTAGGAATTGCAGCTAATCTGAAGCAAAACAAGGCCATTCCTTTCCATCTTTGTTAAGGGAACATCATGTCTAGGTCTAATAGAATGGTTAATGCGTGGGAACAAGTGTTGAACCGATGGATGTAGGAGATCAATTATAAAAAAAAAAGAACAGAAACTGCTAATGAGTTGAAGTCTGTTGCCCTTTTTTTTTTCTCTCCCCAGTGATATTATTTTGATACTTTGATATTATTTGGCCTTGTTAAACCTGAAGTGTTAAAATACTATCTCCTCCTCTCCCAGTTTAAAATGTGTAGACATATATCAAACAATAAAAATGGTTGTTCTGTTTGTTTGAGCATCCCGACCAGCCTGACACTGCAACAGTGGCTCAACCAATAGAATGCATTTAGTGACGGGGCCATCTGGAGTGTTTGGGGAAACCTGTTTGGAAACATCTTTGTTTTTTTGAGGATGGTAGTGGTGCAAACATAATGCACTTACGCCTTTAAATGTTCATTTCTCAATATAAAATTAAGCAGTTTAATCTGTAATTTATAATAAATATGTTCAGACAGTGTTTTTCAAGAGGCCCATCTTGACACGGATCTAGACTAGAGCCCTATTTTGTCTCAGCTGTAGGACCCAGGCTTAAGGATCAATATTGAACGCTGCTAATAATACTCCTCCCCAGAGAGAGCAGGCAGGAATAAATAGCTGCTTGTCCAGGAATCTCTGTCAGCCTGGGTCTTTAGTTGAGCAGAGTCAAGAGTAACATGTCAGAACCACAACAAGACAGTCTTGGGTGTTAAGAACAGAGAATTTAATGAGACCTTATCATCTCTATTTCATGTAATTTTTCAACTTCTCACTTTCATCCCACTTTCTTGCCTACTTAAGCATCTCATCATCTCTTGCTTCCTCTCCAGTGTCAGAAATTAAGATGCACATCCTGGCTGATATGGCAGTCATCTTGGACGTTTAAAAAGTTATAAAGATCCTTATTTTTAATACTTTTTTAATGGGAGAAACATTACTATTTAGTGGCATCGTTTGGCATCAGTAGTTTGGCAGGGGACTTTTTTTTATGATGATTTTTTCCCTAACAATATAAAAACTGAATCAGTTAACTGAAAGTTTTCATTCAGAACAATAATGGCTGTTATCCATAAAATCAAACCAACATCAAATACAAGTAGTTTATATATAATGCACAAGATATAATAAAGTCATAAAAGCTTTTCTGAAATATTTAAATATTTTTCCAATCCCTGTGATAAATTATGCTGTTTTTAGGAACTCTAAAACACTCATAATATATCTCCTAATAATATATTTGTATAATAACTTAAATAATAAATCATTTACAGCTTAGCTTAGCTTTATTAGTCTTTATTATTATTATTATTATTATTATTATTATAAATTATTATTTTTATTAAATAATTTGTCTTTTTTGTTAGCCCAAGACTAGGGATGGGCGATATGGCCTAAAATCCATATTGCGATATACATTGCAGCCTCTTGCGATAACGATATATATCACGATATATAAATTATAATAAAACCATTTCAGAACAGGTTACACAGACCCTAAGGAAAGCCAAACAATTTTTTAAAGAAAGAAAGAAACGGTGTATGTAGTTTTGAGAACATTTATTGTGCAAAACTGTAATTATACAACATAATGTTGCAGATAAATAAAATTCAAGTACACTAGCTGCAGAGACTTTGTTTAAATATTAATGTTTGTTTAAAGAAACTAATGTTTAAATATTATGGCTAGCAGCATAATATCATTTCATAACATGAAAAAACTCACTTGCGGCACCCTCCTCCCCCTTTCAATCGCTGCTCATGTGCATTTGTTATGATCACGAGACTTCCAATTTCTATTTTGCCTGGACGGTAGTGCCCAAGTTGCAAGGCGGGGAAAGTCACCGATATCACCAGAACAGGTTGTTGAACCATCCAAATGATTTCTAGACAGTTTTATTAGGTTAAAAAAGTTGCCAAGTTCTTCTGTAAAGTAATTTTACATTTAGTAATTTTACTAACAGAATGAAAAGCCTTCACCTAAAGTGTAAAATATCTGATCTGAGAATATAATAAAAAATTGAAACGCATATGACACCTGCGTCATTTCCCCAAGCACATGCTGTACATATTGGCTCCATTAAATCGTCATTCTGAAGTAAAGTGGAAGATTATGGTCATCTTCCATTAGCTTGAAAGTGGACAGACAATTAATGGCAATGACTTTGACTGTTGCTGTGTATACAAGTGTGATCATTTGAGCAGAAGGTTTATATATATATGTATATAGGATTTTGAAATCAGCTAATCTGATGAATCTTTAACTCATTTCATGTAATTAGTGAATTATGGAGTGCTGAATATTTTCCAGGGATATTTCCCTCGCCCTGTAGTCAAAACATGCTCCAACTTCTGTGATCATTTTGTTTAAGGGTGGTTCCTCGTGCCTGGGTTAAGTTGGTCATGTCCATAATTTTTTTTTAAAGAAGGTTTTTAGTCAATACCGTCTTATCAAAATAATTGACCAGGATTCATTTAACAAGGTGCAAAGTAGGGCCTCACAATAAGGACTGCCCAGTGGTCCAGGGCCAGCGCGAATAATGCTCAGGCCAGTTGACGGAAATGTCAAATGCCTGATCGGGCCAGTGCTGCATCGTCACGAAAGTTTATAATTTGCACATGTTTTTAAAGGGATAGTTCACTTTAAAATGAAAATTCTGTCATCATATACTCACCCTCAAGTTGTTTCAAACCAAAACATGCTAAATTGAGTTCTCTTTCTCGTTGTCTTTACCTTTACCTGACAAATTAACAGAGTTCTGTCAAAATGGCCGTCTTGGCATATCAAAAACAGTGGTTATGTCTTAAGTGAACATAAACAGTTATGAAAGAAATCACATGTGTAACTCCATTTGGTCATTAAAGTGACCGCAGCCTAATATTTCTGCAGCTGTCTGTGTCATAAAGTTAATCAAACAACAAATGACAAATAAATTCTTTAGTCTAGCAGTGAGTGATTTTTTTCTAACTATAATAAGGATTAATCTATATATTATATATACAATTTATAGTGAAAACTATGCAGTGCTATTTTACATTTGATTACTTTATTCAATTTCTGTACCTGATAGACCTACCTGAAAATCCCGACCGGGCCAGTCGGAAAAATCTGTAGCGTAGAGCCCTGCAAAGTATCTAATTTTTTTCTGTTTTCATCTTCACTTCTCCAGTGATGAAAGACAGACCTCTTCTCAGTCATCACTCTGATTTCTGCTAGTGACTTTGGCCAATTTAAGGAGTCATTTACAAAGCCATTGCAGAGAATTGGAACAAAATCAAAGGCTTGTGTGAAAATTGAAAGCGAGAAATTGGTCCTGTACGAGACAGTTCAGCTCTAGAGAGCAGCAGAAGTACTAAACTATGAGTCAATTCCATATGATGGATGTATCTGGCCTTGTGGTGCAGTTCAGTCCTCTTGGCTCCACTTTCTGTGAGTGTATTTGCTGAAAGTCCAAGCTGTTCTGTCTTCTGTTCTGTGTCTCTCAGAGCTGAGGTTTCCAAGTGCAGGAACGCCCCTCTGGGAGAAGTCAAATAATTTCTTCTGTTTATAAAGTGCTGTCAGAACTTCTGCTCATTCTTTAGAGAGCCAGGAGAAAAATAAACTATTTATAACACAGATGTGGTTTGACGCATAAAGCCCATACATCCAAAATATCATTTTGAAATAACTTTTTTCAGATCTGTTCCATCATGATGATCAAATTGTTGTAAAAGCTCTTTTCAAGTGATTCAGGAATTAAGTGAGAAATATCACCTTTTGTCTTCATTTTTAATTTATCTTCTATGTAATGCAAAGTTTGCATCTATTCTTTTGTTGACCAGCCTTCAGGGACTTTTAAATTGAGCTGAGAGCGTTATTTAATTATTGGAAAACAAATTTGCCAATTTATTTAACTACAATAAAATATGAGTAATAATAATAACATTTTATGCCAACCTACTTATCAGCCAATAATTTCATTATTTTAATGTGGCTTTTTTCCTGTATGATGATGATATCAGGACAGCTGTATCAACCTGGCATTTTTAACTGTACACCCCTAACAAAAAATATTAAAATCACTTTTAATTTAAAAATGTAAAACTAGCAATTGTTATTGTGTAACTGCATTTCTTTTTTTTGCATGAATGTAAACGGGCCAATAAAATGATCATTATAGTACATCATTGGTCCACATAGTAATAGTCTACTTAGACTCAAATTCCTTCACATATAGTCCTACTTCTGCTATTTCACTGGATTTTAAAATCCCTCGACACATTCATGCGGTTGTTTGCTTCCTCCATAATTGATGTTCACGTGATGTGTTGTCCTGTTTGTTAGAAAATGTTGTTAAATTGATGAATGTTGCCCCTGTTGTGTTTTTGCTGTGTGCCGCTTTGCTGACTATATTGACCTTGTTGTCATGGTGTTTTATAATCGGCATGGCAACAGCATGAGGTTTCGATGCATTAAAAAGAGATGGAGAGCGAAACAAGCATGTTGAAACATTGTGGCTCATTGTTAGTTGTCAGAGTTAGAGTAAAAGGTTTTTAATGAACGCTTGTTCATAAATACTGACTATTGGCACTAATGAACGAATGGAGTCTTGCCATAAAAATTGTTTGTGAGAGAGAGGTGTTTGTGTTAACGTGAGAGAGGTTGATGGATGTACTGTAGAAGCGCTCTAATAAACATGCACAATGTGCACCATGATATCAACAGTCATTTACAGTAGAAACGGTTTCAAACTCTTACAATATGTTTGCCAGCTAAAGGCAAAAAATTCCAATGTAATGCAATGCAGCCTCAGTAAAGTGAAATATGGCTGTTGACAGACTTTTTCTTGTGTTTATTGAAAATATAGGCTGTTGTGTGGTTTTTGTTTTTCTACCGAATCTTGCCTAAACTCTGTGCCTGTTTAAAGACTCTTTAATATTTGATAGAAGCTCTTTTGCTTAAACAGCATAAGAGACTTTGGGCTCTTAATTACGCACCACTAACTGTCACCTACACTTACACAAATACTCTGAGCAGATCTTAAGTCACTGTCAACATTCATTATTTATTTGTCCATGTTTTTGTGCATAAACTCAAAAGTTAGTTTTTTGTATTATAATTTTGAAAGAAGTCTCCCGCTCACCAAGACTGCATTTATTTGTTAAAAAAAATCAGAAAAACAGTAAGACATATTACAATTGAAATGATTCCTGTGATGGTAAAGCTGAATATTCAGGAGCCCTTACTCCAGTCCGCAGTGTCACGTGATCCTTCATAAATCATTTTAATATGCTCAAGAAACATTTATTATCAATACTAAAAACAGTTGTGCTGCTTAATATTTTTGTGGAAACCATGACCAATTTTTTTCAGGTTTTTGTTTTCTTCAGAATTTAATTGAACGGCTTCATGAAAAGCCTGAATAAATGCAGAGAATAAAATACATTGTAACTGCGGAGAGGAATATTCTCAATGAATAATGACTTACATTAAATATTTGAATGAAATATTTGAATGTTTATTTTCTTTGTATTCCATGTAAGCAACTTGGACATTTCTACCAAACAACCCGTTTTGCATTCAGCTGAAGAAAGTCATGTGGGTTTGAAACAACATTAGGGTTGAGTAAATGATGCCAGAATATTAATTTTTGGGCGAACTATCTCCTACTCCTAGCGCTGTGAAATTTCTAATGTAGGTGGGATTTAACTTGGGACCTTTTAAATGCAACACTACAGTGTGAAAAAAGGGAAGGGAAGGGAAGAAAGGGGGGGGGGGGATTTTAGTCTGAAACTGAGTCTGTGTGTTAGTGTATTCCCAATGGAAAAGGGAGGGTTGGGTAATAATGTCTTTTCAATTGGTGAGAATTTGATTTGTATGCACTCTTATGTTAGATAATGGCCTTTTAGGTTCGATTAGCACAGCTGGGGTGCCTTACCATAGCGTGAGTGTGTATGTCTGTGTTTAAAGGATAATTCCGGTATTTAACACCTTGAGTCTATATTGTAGTTTGTTTTGGATGAACAAGAGTGGTGGACAACATTTTTTTGATAATGGTTCCTCTCTCGAGTTTTTTACTATAAAAGAATTGGCCATGGACCCATTTAACATGGGAGTCAATGTGCATGTCCGAAAATGTCATTAAAACAACCTTTAACATTATTTTTCAAAACTGTGCAACTCACCGAGTGATTAGTGATGTTAGTTGATGTTCCAGAAACAAAAAGTGTTGCGAAATACAGTTTCTGTCGTGTTTTATTCGTCATTTTGTAAAATCCCATTGTTGAAAAAATAGTTCCACTATAGCAAAATAAACGGATTGGAATCATATATTGCGACGATATATTGTTTATAATCATCAACGAACACCACTAACCACTCGGTGAGTTTAACAGTTTTGTAAACTAACATTATTGGCTGTTTTAATGACATTTTCGGACATGCACATTGACTCCAATGTTAAATGGGTCCATGGCCAATTCTTTTATAGTCAAAAACTCGAGAGAGGAACCATTGTCAAAAAAAATTTGTCCACCACTCTTGTTCATCCAAAACAAACTACAATATAGACTCAAGGTGTTAAATACCGGAATTATCCTTTAAGCCTTGCATAGCGTGAGTTAGTGTTATAGAAGTCTGTGTGTTTTTTGAAAACTGTGTGTGTGTTTAAAGAGAGGTTTTGATATCACTTTCACCATCTGAGTGAAATCTCTTTGAGGTCATCCTCCCTGAAGAGGAACTCTTGTGCTTGCTCATCAATTTTTCAGCAGTCTCGGCCGCTTTGTGGCGCTCCCCGGCACTGATGTTATCTGATGCCCTTAGCCTGAAGTGTGTTTGAACCCTGGTCTGTGGATGAGAGCGTGTTTCTCGTGATCTGTCTAATTTCTTGCAAATCACAGGCTTGAAGGGTTAGTTCTCCCAAAAATGAAAAATCTGTCACTAATTACTCACCCTCATGTCATTCCAAACCTCAGACCTTCGTTCATCTCCGGAACACAAGTTAAGATATTTTTATGAAAACCTAGAGCTTTCTGAACCAGCCATAGACTGCAAAGTTATTACCACTTTCAAGGCCCAGAAAGGTAGTAAAGACATCGTTAAAATAGTCCACTACAGTGGTTTAACCTTAATGTTATGAAGCAACAAGAATACTTTTTGTGTGCAAAAAAACTCAAAATAACGACAATTGGGAATATTGGGGGTTAAGGTTGTTTTGGCCCTGTATTTACATGTTGTGTGTGTGTAGTCTTTTGTTCTATTTGCTGTTGAGATATGCTCTTGCTGTCCTCTCTGGTAATCCTGCGTTTATTGGAGCTCTTCTGTTGATTCATGGTGAGGATTACACCGTTTTGCTCTCTGACCTCCTGCCCTCTCCATACAATCCTTCAGTTAACCAAACCTTTCACACTCAACATGAGTGTCCATGTTGAGCATGTGTGTGTGTTTGGGCTCTTTAACCAGTCTCCTTTCACTTGGAATTACCCTTGTAAAACCCTGCTGGCTTATAGTAGAGCATTAAGGAACAGCATTGGAGGTCTGAGGTCATTGCGCTTTATGGGGAAAATTTGCCATGTGTAAAGTTGCCTCTGTGAATTGATTTCATTGTTGTGACATACTAATACATATGAACTGTAACAGTTTTTTAAAAATGTAATTCATTTAAATGGATGTCACAGGAAAAATTATGCATTTAATCACCTGTATGTACATTTAATAATTGAGGAATTCAAGCTTGAAATGTCATAAATTATTCTGACATGTAAGGTCAGCTTACTTGATTATAAGATTTAACCAGCTACTTTGGAATACAACTTTGTTAAAATGTTCAGGTGCCAGAGCAATATCTTCTTCCGCACTGTGTCCTGTGACTGAAAATATTCTCTCACGGCCCATTGAAGCTGGAGTTGCTACTGTAGATATTTCTGTGCTAGAGATGAAACGGTATGAAAATTTCAGTTGAAAAAAAAGTTTTATAAAATGATAAACCGCAAATTTCAGCCTTTAAACAATTTTTAAAGTCCCTGTAAAGTCAAAATTAAGTATGTTTGTCACACCACAGACAAATGTGTTATTAGCCACCCAGCCAAATTTGAATGATAAAAAAAGCTGGCAAGTACATCAAATAAGCTATCAAAATCTTGAAAGAATGAGCAGTAGTCTCTGCTCTCAAACGCTGGGGGCGTGTCCGCTGGCTGCGCTGTAACTTACACTCATTGGTGGCCACGCACTGCCGATGATGGCGCACCAGTTGTCGGCGCGACGGAAAGATGAAGGCTGAGGCGGGAATTAGTCGGTTCGGCCCCATTCACCAGTAACAGCGGATTATCAGTGAATCCCAGTTGTCTCCGACTAAAGTTTATAAAACTATCCCGTGTAAAATGATCATTACAGAGGCGGATTTTGGCGGTGATCTTCAGCTCTCGATCAAGGTGGCTCTTCACAAAATGAATCCACCTCTTATTGATGTGATCGTTTTTCCGAAATTCAAACAAGTACACCAATCTCAGTGACTCCAGAGGGTTATATCGACACCTGTTGGTTTGGCATGCTCTTGACAATGCTTCATCGTGTGTTTTTGCGTTTTCATGTGGACAGAGATTTTTTTCTCTGGGTACGTGTGGACTAGAAGGGGGTTCAAACTGGAGCCCAATGGGCTCAGGGAGGTATTTGGGAATAATTGGGAAAGTTCTGAGAGAACTTAATTTTCACTTTTAACCTAAACGTTAGGTTCTGCATTAAAGGTACAGTAAGCAAATTTTTTTTAAAGTGTAGTTGAAAAGTGGATCAAACCGATTACCAAAACACACTTGGCGCATTCGTTTTGGTGATTTCAAATATCAGCATTTACCAGAAATCGCTTACTGCAGGTTTAATGTGAAAATAATTTTGTACATGTTTTTTTTCATATAAAGGCTATAAAAACAAATATAGTGAATGTCTATGCAGAATTTTTATTTTTTTATTTTTTATGCTATTCAAAAAAAGTGTTAAAATATTCTAAACCAAAAAAGCAACAACATATTGCTTAGCTACTAAAGCAGTAGTTAAAATTACTAAACTACTGTAAAGCGACATGACTGGTGGATGGTTTGCATGCACAGCACACAGTTGTGACTATAATCAATAATAAAAAATGATAAGCAATGAATATGATTATCGATTAATCTATTTTATTGATTAGTTGTTGCAGCCCTACACTTTTTAATGTCATATTTCGTAACATTTGCATTGTTTTATTTTTGTACTGTGTGGATTGGTTTCGCATCAAATTTTTTCCTCCTTGGGGAAAAAGCTCATGGTTATGGTAATCATATAATGCATGGTATATTTTCATAGTATTACAATCTGATACAATCATTTCAGTATGGGATAATTCTGTTCTTTCTCAAATACTCAAGACGCACTACAGGAACATTACAGAACAATAGACTTCATATTGGAGTCAAGCTGGTATGTAAGCAGAGCATTTTAAGTATGTGTGGTTTGGATCTGACACGATGTATGTATATGTTGTCTAAGCATGGTGATGTGTAACCATGGTGACAAGGCAGGCAAGCCGGGGTTTAGTAGAGTAAGTTAATGCTCTGTGTGTGTGTTTGAATGTTCACTGTGAGCACAGGTCACACTCGCTCACTCAGTCTTAGTAATCGCTCCCTTGAAAATGACAAATCGCCTGCCATCCTAACACAGAGAGTGTGTGTCTGTGTGTGCAAGCTAGTGTGCAAGCTTGTGTGTGTGTGTTCCTGCTGCAATTATGATCCACTTTGAAAGGACCTCCAAGCAGTCTGTGTTCATATCCTGTGCTGTGATTTCAGGACAGTCTGTGTGTGTATGTGATCATGCTCTGTTTAACACAATCTGAGCGTGTATCCTGCTCGGACTTGCCTTTGGGAGGAGATATTTTACATTCCAGCATCATAAGTTGCCTCCAAGGACAGCGAACACACAGGTCCCAAAAGACAATTTGAGACAAGGAAAGACATGAACAGAACTGTTTGGTCTTTAATAGGATTTAAAGATGAAAATAAAGTATTTGAACAGTAGAGAGATTTTAGACCCGGGCGGTAACATCTATTAACCAGTCATGTTTTATTTCTACCTTCTAATCTATAGACAACTAAAATGTAACTGTCTAATGTCATCTTTACACTGCAAATACAGTAATACAGCACACATATAGCATCAAATTTGCTCAGACCTCTTAATGTTGCATGAGGTGGCATACATGCATTTAGATGGTAATTACTGCTGCAGAACTAGGCTAATATGCAATTATGAATGTTTTTGAAAGAAGTGTATGTTCACCAAGGCTGCATTAATTTGTTCAAAAATACAGTAAAAACTATTATATTGTGAAATATTATTTGAATTTATTAATTTGATTTAAAGCAGAATTTTCAGCAGTTTTCAGCGAAATTCGAACGGCACCCTCTTCGTTAAAAGCTAACGTATGGGAAATTGGCAATTTCATTGTGACCTATTTTGTATTTTTTTCTATGAGAGCTGCTTTCTGTATTGTACATAGGCCTATTTCCATCCAGATTACTAAAATAATTTAGATTTATTTGCACCCTCAGATTTAAGATTTTCAAATAGTTGTATACCGGCCAAATATTGTCATATCCTAACAAACCATACATCAATGGAAAGCTTATTTATTCAGCTTTCTTCTGGGATGCATAATTCTCAAAAAACCGACCAACGTGACCCTGGTTTTGTGGTCCAGGGTCACATATATGAGATGCGATTATTTGGAGAAAAGAAATTACTTTTTTCATGTCGTTTCCAAATTATGCAAATAGTGTGACAATTATTAATTGTGTATATTTGGAATACATAAAAAATAGGTATGAAATTAGCTATAGCAAGACGAATTTTCGCCATTTTAGTCCAATATGTCTTAAGTTCCTTCTCTATGGGAGAAATACAGTTAATTATATACACCGTTGGATGTTGTTAGTTGACAAATGAAATTAACTGTGTGAGAGTTATAAAATAAACTGACGCCTGTAGGAAACACCCATCTAGTACTTGCACTAGCTTGTTTTCTTGTCTTGAGCGGCTTGGCTCGGTGTCCATTCATATTGTTGCTGATCCAGGACGCCAGAAGTGCTGTGCTGACACCTGCACATGTGAGTCATTTCAGGCATGTCTCGGCACAAGAGACTTCTGTGGTCTTACTCAGCATTGCAAACATGGAAAATATGACCTGCTCTTTACTCTTATGTATGTTTTTTTTTCTTCCCTGTTCCTTCCATCTCAGTCTGTCAGGTTTATTTGAACCATCCGTGTCTCACTCTTTGGAGTTGGTTCTTTTAATAGACTGGCATATTTTCCCCTCTTGTGCACTGCAGCAAATTGCTGGCACATTTTGCCCATGTCGTCAGCGTGGAGCGAGGATTTCTCCCTTTCTCCCAGCAGGATGACATCATCTTGTGTGACATCACGCCAGTGTGTTCTGCATGCGTGAGCTTCAGTTAATGTGTCTGACTGCAGTGCAGAATACTTGAGTGAACTAATCCGATGCCCGTTCAAACAGATTTCTCACTCTTGCTATCATTAACACTTTTTTTTCTTCTCATTTTTGCACATTTTCTTTGTGGTTTTTTAACAGCTGATATAGAGAGGGAAGGAGTTGGAGACAGATGGCTTGAGGGAAAAGGAGCTACATCGAGTTTGTGGCATTTTATGTTACAGTAATCTGTTTTTTTATGGTGGTATGTGATTGTGTATGAATGTTTTGTGTAATGTTTACCTTTTAGTTTGTGAACACACAAAGAGAAAAAATATATACTCTTCTTCAGTCACATGATCCTTCAGAAATTATTTTAATTTGCTGATAAGAAAGATGTATTATTATTATCAAGGTTGAAAACAGTCGTCCTTAATATTTTTGTGGATACTGCAATAATTTTTTTTCAAGATTCTTCGATGAAGAATTTCTAAAGAACAGCATTCATTTGTAATCAAGGTTTTTGGTAACAATGTAAAAGTGTTTTTAAAAAATTGGATGCGTTCTTGCTGAATAAAAGTATTAATCTTTTTTTTTTATTGTCTGACCCCAAACTTTTGAACAGAAGTTTAAATCACTGTAGATAAAACAGCTGTCAACTGAATGCATATAAAAGAAACCTTGCATGTGTCTGCTTCTAATGCTTTTGAGTACTCACTCTTTAGAAGTTCAACATCACTCATGAGATCACTAACAGGAAACCTCTTGTGTTCGATGCTTCATTTACCAGCATCTCGTACTAAATTATTTTCTACGTTTGAATAAAAATGGGGGTAATTCAATCTCTTTCAAATGCGTGAAGGAGACAACAGTGTTTGTGTCTAGCTGTTTGCAGTGACTATTGTTCACCATCTGTGGTGATTCACACAGACAGTAAAGTCAGTAAAATAAAGAGAATCTTCCAGCTATTGATGTGTCCACATAGCAAAAGAAAGTCAGTCTCTCTCTCTCTCTCTCTCTCTCTCTCTCTCTCTCTCTCTCTCTCTCTCTCTCTCTCTCTCTCTCTCTCTCTCTCTCTCTCTCTCTCTCTCTCTCTCTCTCTCTCTCTCTCTCTCTCTCTCTCTCTCTCTCTCTCTCTCTCTCTCGTAGCCTAGTTATATTTTTTTCCTCACACAGCCTCTTGCACTCTTTAAATATTCTCTTTCAGGGTTATTCTATGTTTTCTTGTATAAATGTCTCCTCAACTGAACTACTGCAGGGGGAGAAACACTTGCAGCCTCATCAGCTTATGATGGCTCAGTTTGCAGTGGTTTTAAACCAATAGACCTTAAATAGATTTCATGTTGATTATCCATTTAATCTCTCTGATCTGCCATAACTGCTGATGGTCTGGTCAAGTTTGCAGGCCAGGGATTGAATCCATCTGGTCACGATCTATGACTCCCCTTAAAGGAGTAGTTTCCAGCTTCAGCCAGAAATAATGAAGTAAATACTGTATGTGCTACTGGTGAAGCTTGTCATTTACACGTTTATTTTTTCGATACAGTATTTCAGAGACTCAGAATCAAGCCGTTCCAGATGCTGTGAGCTGCAGGCGTGTAAGTGAACATACAGTGGCTTCACTCTGATACCGCAGTGCATTTATTCATTTTCCAGCAATCCGTCAAAATAAAAACTTAATGGGATAGCGTTTGAAAATGAAGATTATGTAAATATTGATGATGATGATCTATCCATTCAGTTGTATCCGAGTCCAACCCTCGCCGACCTTATGGACAAGCATTCTCGATGCTATCCTGTTGAGCACTGCTTCTTTCAACTGTTTAATGTTCATATTGGTGTGGCGTCAGTGAGTTCTTTGCCATTCCCTTCTTCTGATTCCACTGACCATTCCTAAAATTACTGACTTGTTTAGTGAGTTTTCACGCATAACATGGCTAGAATAAGTCAGCCGTAGTCTAGTGATTTCAGCTTCTAGTGACATCCCTGGTTGTATTCGATCCAGTACTTCTCCATTTGATTTCCTGGCTGTCAATGGTGTTTATAATGGTTTCTGCCAGCACCACATTTCAAATGCATCGATTTTCCTTCTATCAGCCTTTCTTAATGTCTAACTCCAACGTCCAAGATGATGGTTCTGACTAATATGCTTTTGGTAGTTGGAGTGATATCTTTGTTCTTCCAGATATTATTCATATCAACCACTGCTGTATGGGCCAATGCGAGACTGCGCTTGATTTCAGCTGTGGATTTTTCATCTCTGTCAATTTTTGATCCAAGTAAGATGAAATCCTGAACTGGTGCAATTTCTTCGCCATTGATTTAAAATGTAACTTCTCCACTACTTGCTGTCATATGATCTCTGTTTTTTGTATAAGGTGCAGCCCCATTTTTTTTTAACTTTCTTTCTTGATTTTCTAAATTAAATGTATCAGGTCCTCTTCCCTTTCATCCAGCAAGGTTGTATCATCCGCAAATCTCAGATTGTTGATGGATCTTTCCCTGATCCTCACACCATGCCCTTGCCGATCCTGAACCAATCTGTTTCACCATGAAGTGTGTCCGCACCGTTACTTCCTGATTGGTGTACGGCAATCTAATTAACTTGATCAGATGAATTGGGCTGTAGAGGTCAAACAGAGCCACCCAGAGCTTGTCATGTTCAACAAAAAAAAGCCGAAAGCTTTGCTGTAGTCAATAAAACACACATACTGATCTTTGCCATAACTTGCCATAAGGTATTCTGGTATTTTAAATTTTTAACAGTGCTTTCCCCAACCCTCCCCATTTATCCGTGCTTGAAACCGGCATTTAGCTGACGAATCAACTATATGCCTGAGTTATTATCTACAGTACATATAGCATAAATATTAGTATTGAAATTTTACAGTAAAATAACTTTCATTTTTCCTCTTCATTGAATTTGAGTCCTGAGGCCAGATTTATAAAACATTCTTAAGAAAAAAAACTTTTCTTAACTTCTGTTTTCTTCTTATTTTCTAACTTAAGAAATGTTTTGGGGAATAAAACTATTCTTGTCCTTATTCTTGACTTTTGAATTTAAATTCCTAAAAAATATTTGTAAATAACTTTTTCGTTAAAAAAGTTAGATTAAGTTAGGATTTAAGTTAACCTCCAACGTGTCTTAAATCCTCAAAGGTAAGATGTTTAATCATTGAATTTATTGGTTGAATCCGCCATTTGATTGGTCACTAGTTATTCTGTTATAATCCAATTGGCTCATCACATGGCTTTGTTAGCAACTGTCATTGTTTTGTTTTCTACTCTGTAGAAAATAAACATGCAGATTTTGAATGCGAGAGGCTTGTTTTGTTCATTAGGTTGCGCTGTTAGATATTAGATGACTGTTTATATTTCTTTTTGGCTGCAGCGCTCCATGTGATCAGATTCATGCGGGACAGATGGTGTGTGGAGGCAGAAATAGATTCAGACGTCTGTAGGTGTTGAAGCTATTTTTTTTTTTTCACAGCTGTCTGGCCCGAAGGTTGAACTTCCTTATGACCCTGCTGTCCCTATTGGACAAAAACAGCAAACCGATCTCTGCTCAGAGGTTTATGGATTCCTGCTGTGCATCTTGAGCTCATAGAGGTTCAGTTCAGTCAACAGAATGCTGTATGGAAATTTTATTTGGGAGATGTTGTTTCGTGGGACGTTAGGGTCGTTTGATGCTGTTCGTGGTTACTGCGAGTTTCCAGTTAAATTTCAATGGGAGAAAGAGCAGAGGCAGAACACTCGTGCAGAAAAATCCTATGCTGCGTCTGAAATCGAATACTTCCCTACTATAGTATGCAAAAAACAGTATGCCAAAAGAGTAGCATGTCTGAATACATATTATAAAAAATATATATAAAAACAGTAGATGAAAAGTGCCTTTTTGATTCATTTAATTTTGTTCGTTATTTTAGCTATTACTTATGCAACATTAAATATAACACTGTGACAATGTTTCTGGTATTACAGGATATATTTTTTTATCAATTAAAATCTACTGACATTCACCATAATATTACAGGTGGCACAATCAAATGCTACATGGAGTTCTTCTATACATCACACATGACCAAACCAAACACATGACATACAATAAAATAATGCAAGAAACATTAACTAAATAGCAGAAAATGTAACACAAACCCCCCTAATGGACATGAACCTAATTACAGGTTTTTATTGTAGCATTTTTACTGAATATTTCTGTAAAAATGGCTAACTAGTGTATTTAAAGTAATCACCTCATTCATAGACGCAACATGTTTTTATTTATTTATTAGTAAAGGAAGTATTGTTGCACTGGCCCTTTTCACACCACCTCTAGTATTTATAGACAATGGCTTTACAAATGCAAGTTCTCAAAAATGTCCACTTGTCAACAACAACCCATGTCACAACCCATGTGTGAAACACAAAACGACGTGAGGCTGAGTAAATGATGACATTTAATTTTTGGGTGAACTGTTCCTTTAAGGTTTCCTGTCAGGCTCTACGCTCACTGCTTACTTGTCATTTTAAAGTGACAAACACACTGTGCTGCGGCAGTGTTTTAAATTACACACAACTCTGTTCCATTTATCATCAGGCCTGGAGAAATGAGAAAAGTCAGCCAGGCTTGAAGATGCCCGTCTGTAGTTCACATCCATCAGTTGTTTAACTGCTTAAGACGCTGCTGCTCCTGGCTGACCTTCAGACACTCATTTCAGGTGTGAGCATGTAGCAGTTTAACTCTACCTGAGCTCTTATACTACTGGCCTTTTCGTGAACAGAACACTGTGCCTCTGCTTTACAATGTCTTATTCATCTCCTCTTCCCCTTTCAGCTTTTCTACTCTCAGATTACCCTGGTCAAAGCTGAAGGTTTCGAGTGGATTAATCATTACCCTTTATTGCTGAGGTGTGTTCGGCATGTTGAAAGTGTAATCACACCAGATATTGTTTGAATTATTGGTGATTATTTTAAGGTTGTGCCTTGGTTAACAATGACTTGCTGTGCTAGCTGTGTTGATTCAACTAAAGTCAATATACCAGTGAGTCACAGAATCAACACTGATGTGTCTGTATGTTATCACACATTTGTAAATCTCATCCACTCCACGCAAAACATAAATGGCTTTTAGAAGAATGGTAGTATTGATCCAAAAATCCTTACAGACTCTGAATGCAACTCCCCCTCACCTCCGCCCGATCACCCCGTGCGCCCTGTACTCCTGAATATGATCAACGCATGTGGAGACTTCTTGGCTATATTTAGCCCTTCAAGCAAGAATCTATCCACATTTGTAGGGTTGTGGGGACCAGAAAAAGAAGGTAGTTAAACTGTTTTTGTCCATACAATGAGTCAATTGGGTTCAAAACAACATTGGACTCCATTGACTTTCATTGTATGAACGGCAAAAAAAGGAAAAAACGTTTATTCTTTGTGTTCCACTAATAAAAGTAAGTCATAAAGGTTTGAAATGACTTGAGGGTTAAGTAAATGATGACAGAATTTCCATCCGCAGTGTTTCTCAACCTTTGTGACTCCAAGGCTTCCATTATCCACACATTCGAAGGCTCCCTAGCCCTGTTTTGCGATTTGAAACCATGGACACTCCTACAGTAGCTTCTGTAAATGAAAAAAATTCTAGAAGTTTCCATTGTTTTTCAGGGATCCCACTGGGATGGTATAGGGTTACATTTAAGCTATTTTAAGGCATGAATAATTTTCTTTTCACAGGAAAAAACTTTTAAATATGTAAATTTGGTGATCACAGATGAGTTTTAAGGGATACAATTATTGACGACAGGGCAAACATGTTTAAGATTAGCCGAGGGGCTGTCGATTCTTTAGATAAGCCAATAAGGCAATTTATTCAGTGTAGTGAAGCCTCCATTACGTCCTTCCCTGTGTACCACAGGGTTCATGATTCATGAGCCCAGACAGTTATTTGGTGCCCTTAAGAAAAACGTAACTGTATAAAGGAGGGAGGTGAGGTCTGTGCACGTGGTGTAAGGTGTCCTGGGTTGAACAGGCCTCCACAGAACATGCTTTATGAATTAATGAACTGTGCTCTTGTGCTGATGGACAACAATAATCTCAGTGTGTGTGCACGTTAATCAGTTTTGTCTGGGTTTTGTATGCACATAAAACATATGTCATATCTTCAAACATGTGTCCAGAGTCAGTGTGTGACGCAAGCATTAAGGTCATCTGGTTTTTCCTTTTGCACAGGTGTACGGACACCAGCTCCTGTATGACAAAAGGAGTCTAACCGCCTTACTAAGTCCAGCTTGTTCTGATTCTGTGTTCTGTTGGAAACAGACTGAATGTGTACGTGTGTAATTCATGTAAATGACTACGCATATCGTTATATAGAGCCTTCTGATGCTCCCATGGCTCTAGTCTTCAAACCGGTCTTCATCCTGACAGCAGTTTCCATGGTTACTCTGCTTGTCCTCCTCTCTACGATGACTCCCATTATTTTCTGACACCCCCCACAACCCTAATCTTCCATTCACACCTGACCGTGTGTAACTTATTCACAAATCTCAGACACTAGACTCCGCAAATGGGCTTCTGTCATTGGCAGCAGTGGTGCAATTACTGATTCACTAATTAAACACTGATTGAAACCCTTTGCACCTTCTCTCCTACGTAATGAATCGTGTCTCAAAGAGAAAATGAAAAACGATTCTGGACTTTGCACACAAACTGCATTGCAAGAATTTCCCAAAATGTTATTTCTGTGGAATTATTCCTAAGTCTGTAAACAGGACATTAACACAGGCCAGAAACTGGACACGGCAACGACGGATGCAAAGAGAACAGAGATAAGTGCCAGCAAAGCAAATACTGTACCAGACATGGCAAGCTCACTTTTTGCTATGTGTGAGATATTGGAAGAAAAATATAAATACGGTATTGAATTTGGGGTGGGATTTATATGAATCTATATCTCTGAAGAGAGCTGACTGTCTTCAGAAAAGTTTAGATGGCATTTTCTTTTCCTCTTATCTCCGTATAAAGTAGTGTTTATTGCCTCTTTACGATGACTCGCTTGCTGTAGTCCTCAGTTGTCGCTTTGGATAAAAGCGTCTGCTAAATGACTAAATGTAAATGTTTATAAGCGCTGCTTTGTGTACAGCGATAACCAATGAAATCGCTGCTGTTCCATAAGTACCACCTGACAGAGGGAATTTGCATTTTTATTTAGTTTGTCTGCTGTTCTTGTTTTGTTCAGGTGTCTTCGGTCACATTATTTCAAATCTAAATGTGTACCATTCTGTTTTTGCTTTAAATTTTGAAATTATACAATCTAATTAAAAGAAAAACTGCTCATGCTACATACAGTACATAAAATGCATTTTATTTCAAATGGCTACAGATATTTTTGTTTATGGCCAGTTTAACTGTTATAGAGCAAATCAATTTGCTTAAACAAAAGGGAAAAAAATTGGCAAACAGAATCGGCTAATTTGCTTGTAAATTTTTTTTAATCAGATTCGGCCATGAAAAATCATAATTATTAGTTTATTATATTAACAATGCAATAATGTATGCAAATATTACTGTAAGTTTAACTCTTTTTCTTTTACATATTTAGATATCTTTCCATAAATTGTCATTGGCACAGCTTAAAATAGGAAAATAATTGTAGTGTTTATTATTAATGCTTTAAAATAACTGAAAGTCTTTCCTACAGTCCTGATGATTTTTGTTTTATAGGCATAATTTTTGCATTTTAACACAGCAATATCTAAGTCTTTGGAATCTGTACAGTACTTGTGGTATGCATAGGGCTGGGCGATATATCGATATAAAAAATATATCGATATATTTTTAGATGCGATATGGAATTAGACCATATCGCATATATCGCGATATAGTTCAAAGTTGCGCTGTGATCTTTGCTACAAGCTGCTGCGTGCTTTTGAAGCAGTCTGCGTCTCAACAGCCCAGTGTACAACGCGACAAATACTCACATTAAATGTTTACGCAGAGGAACAGGACACTGCAGTTCTCAAAAGTTCATTATTTGCATGTGCTTTAAAGCCTTGCCGGTTAAACATGTCATTCGCTGCTGATGCGCTGTTCTAACGAGCGCTTATATGAGCGCAAACACCCGACGCGCACATGCACTAAAAGCCTGTCTAACAGCGCCTGGGTACTGGACTAAGTTATCTTTCGAGTCTTTTTGAGCTAATACTGTCAAATACACTCAAGGTTTACATAAAGAAAGTTGGTTATGTCTAAACTGAAAGCAAACCGAGAAAATTGAGAGAAATCTGCGTGTCATATGCGTACAGACGCGCGCTTTCAGGTCTTAAAGAGACAGTAGCCCTAATAGTAAACATGATGCCGCTTGTCCTTAAAGGGATAGTTCACCCAAAAATAAACGTTTTGTCATTCTTTACTCACTCTAATGTTGTTCCAAAACTGTATTCATTTATTTCTTGTGCTGAACACAAAAGAAGATATTTGGAAGAATGCTGGTCCCCATTGACTTCCATAGGAAATAAATATAGAAGTCACTGGGGAACATCAACTGTTTGGTTACCCACATTCTTCCAAATAACTTCAACAGAAGAAAGAAACTTATTCAGGTTTAAAACAACTTGAGAGAGTAAATGATGACAATTAAACATTTGGGGAGAACTATCCATTTAATGTTAATAAAACAACAAAACACAGAGGGCATCACACACTGCTCTTGACTGAGAACTTTAATAGTAACTTTAATAAGAATCAATGTATAATTTATACAGTTAAGTCCATATTTGGCTTTGACTGAACATTTGCTCTCATTTTGCGGAAAAAATATTGAGATATATATCGTATATCGATATTCAGCCTAAATATATCGGGATATGACTTTTGGTCCATATCGCCCAGCCCTATATGCATAGGCCGATTAACTCTTTTAAAACAAGCAATTCAATCTCAAACGTATTTCTAGCCTAGGCCTATATACCTGTACCCTTTCACCAGAACGTTCTAAATTCACTGAATATTATGTTGAAAGGTTATTATTTTCATTAGCCTATATATATTTATTTTAAAAAATTTGTGGACGCCAGATACCGTCAGATTCACACTTCTGCACGAGCATGCACGTTTTATTTCAACGCCCATATTACACTAGCGTGTCCACTGGCACTGAGCAGAGCGAGTGTTTTCAATGAATTCCAATGGAAGTTGAGCTTTAAGCGTGAAGCTAAACTTCTGTATGAACTGAAAACGCTTGCTCTGCTCCGCGCTAGGCTAGTGGAAACGCACTATACAGATTCTTGGAGTGTGTTGTGCGGTTTCACGCGTTTTGCGTCATATGACTTGCGTCATATGTCATTGCAAGACCAGGCTAAAACCTTGGCATGTTTGCAATTTCATTTTTCAACTGTCTAGATTTAGTTCAGGTTTTTTTAAAATAGTATTTTGCAGCATGCTTTGTTTAAATGTATATCGTATCTTGAAGTGAAACAGATGTTTATTATATCATGCCTGTAACATTTGGGTTCACAAATGAATTTGTAAGAATTGTTTCTACTTGAGCTAACATTAATGTAACCATCTGTTATTTAAGTTTATTAATATGAATTACTTTTGAGTATAGTAAAATAATAATAATAACTGAATGTAAATTTTCACATGAAACGCTATTTATTCTTAGTGCTGAAAGTTGGGTTGACATCAATACCGGAATTATCCTTTAATTCCCCACTGGTGGTATGTGTACCCCTTGATGGGAATTTAAATATACCCTTTCCCTCTAAGTGTAACTGACAGAAGAATTCATTATACTTTCTTTTTTCTCTCTCTTTTCCTGAAAAGCTATCTGACTTTGAACGGCTCACAGGGGTTGTGATCTCACCTTTGACTCTGAAATATAATGAATAACGGGATGCTAGTCAAGGCTGGAAGTTTGATTTTCTTTCAATTAGAAAGTAGTGCATAAACGAATGAGGTTAAACAAAGGGCATCTGAAATGTGACCCAGTTACAGAACTGTCTGCATATTTTGATCTGATAATCTGGCACAATTTTTCCCCAGTATGAATATAATTTACAGAGTATGTATATAGCTAAATGAAACCCAATGTGTTACAGACTCGCAACCACTGTAGACATTGAGGCAGACGCATCCCCAACAATATTTAGATTATTCAATGGCAAATGCAGCCTGCATCCAATCTTGAAGATTTGAAACCTCTAGGTACACAGTTCATAAAAAGCAAAAAAATATTTGGAGGAAGATAACCTAATTGAGGAATCTCCTCTTTTTCTGTTAGAAACGGCATATATTTAGCCCCTCCAGACTCGCCATGACTCACTCCAAACTCTGAATTTATTTGCATTTTAACAGCCTATTATGTTTCAGTTTCTGTGTCAGACAAGCCTGTTCACTTAAGCAGTGAGGTTAGCTTCATCCGCTCTTTCTAGTTCTCACACTTATCTGATTTGCATCCTGCCACTCAATTTCTTCTTCCTCCGTGCATAAAAAAAGTTACTTTTTTTATTATTTATTATTATTAGACACAGAATGCCACTCAAGAATGAGAGTTGTGTAAGATAAAAACAATCATCTCAGTTAGGCAGCGATGCATTCTTTTAATGCTTTAGGGTTGTATTATATTGATTTTGAAATGTGTTGTATTGATATGTTGGGTCAAACTTATCTCATTGTCTTTGTCCTGAATTACATTTTGTAATTGTGTTTGTTTGTGTCACACTTGGGTCCACACTTGTGTCTGTCCACACTAAAAATTAAATTGAGGTGTAGTCAATATAATCACATCCAGTCAGAAGATGTTTAATGTACTGTTACATGCAGTAGAATTTTGGACCAGTGAGATTTCACGATGTGCAGGGCTTCTGAGCGCATCACTGCAGAAATAGAAAGAATAAAAATTGGAGAGGGAGTATTCATAAATGTCATAAATCTAAATAACTGCATTTTTAACCTCCTGAGTTTTGTAGTTTAATACTACAAGCACTGTTGTTTGTGTTGGAATGGAACCAGAATAACATGGAAAAAGGGATTTGAATTTGATAACAGGAATAACTCCAGTGGGTTCAGAGCAACTTTAAGGTTCATTTGATTCTCAGCTAAAAAGATTTATAGTAGATAGATGAAACATTAGAGGGTTCATGAACTGTATTTTTTTTTTTAATGTTCTCTGAGGTTCACTAATGTTTTCAAGATTTTTACATTAAAAAAACTTATTTAAAGAGTAATAAACTATTTTCTATCCTACTTTTAACCTTATCTTTTGAACACTCAGTTTTGATGGCATACCGCATTCAAGACTTGGTTGGAAGTAAATGCCCACTGCTATGATTGGGTAACAGTTTTGCCTATTAAAATAATTTTCAACACCATTACACATGTGAAATTGTTTTGAAAACTTCTGATTTTGAAATAACTCGTTACATAGTTTCATATTTGGCAACAACGTGAAACATATATGTGCATTACACATTGTGGGAAATAATTTTTTTAAGTACTTGGAGTTAAAAGGGTGACCTTTCTTTCTGAATTCAGTGTGCTTGTGTTATCTGTGTTTGGACTGTTTTTGGATTGTGCTGCTGTCAAATTTAAATTTAATTTAAAAAAATGCTTCTTTAACTATTTTTTTTACAGCAGCTCTTTTTTATGTATGACTTTTCGTATTAAACATGTTGAAACATTTAAAAATTATGCTTAAATTACACAGCCTTTTGAATTTAATTGAACAGACCCGCGCTGCCCTCTAGCGGCCAGTAACCACACTGCAGCATTCGCGCGTTCAATAGAGAGACACGACTAGAACAATGCGTGCCTCTCAGAGACTCTTAAACTATGAAGTGCTCGACCACTTACCACTGGCTCAACCAGACTATTAGAAGCTCATGTTTATTCGCTCAGTTAATGAGTGTGGCATACATATTCATAAACACCTTTCACATATCAAAGAGGCTCAAACAGTCCCACTTCATGTCTGACAATTAATTATTAAGCCTCTCCGAGCCCTTTTGCCAGATTTATTGGCGTGACCAGTGCGTCTCATTTCCGCTCACACACACCAGCTGCACGCGCGTCTTTGTTAGGAATGAGCAGTTCTGGAAATCCAGTGCAACAGGTGGCCATACAAAGAGACGAGTCGCGTGCGGCTCTCGCGCAGAGACTCAGCAGCGCTCGCTGCTTAGCAACACCCCCGGAGCTGTGACTGTTGCACTCAGATGGCTTTGATTGAAGACTCGGTTGTCAAGTTTGTCCGGGCGTGTTGTTGGGCAGTGCGGACTGCTTGAACATGGACGTTATTTTGTTTTTTAAACTGGTGGCGGGCTGGTGGGGAAGCAGGTGTAGACGTGGTGGGTGGGAGGTCACGATGTTCTTAGTTTGCTGGTAAAGGCTCATGAATATTAATTAGGTTGAGAGCATATTGTAAATATATTTATCGAAGAAACCTGAAAAGTGTTTTCGAAATGTCTAATCGACACAACTATTTTCAACTGTGATGATAAGAAATATTTCTTGAGCAGCATATTACCAACATATTAGAATGATTTTTGAAGGATTATGTGAGTGACTGAAGACTGGAGTAATGATGCTGAAAATTTAGCTTTGCATCACAGCCACAGGAGTAAGTTACGTTTAATAGGCTATATAGTCAAATATACAGCCTTGGTGAGAGTTTTCAAAAACATTAAACATCTTAAACTTTTGAATGTTGATTCATATCAAGGCTCGTTCAAAAACTTTTTTAGAACATCTTTGTCATGTTAACGTACCTTCAGAAATTAAATGAAAACCCTTCAACAATTGGAGATGCTCGTAGATTGCACAAGTGGTGGGGACAATATTGGTTATGGCAAAAATTGGTGTGGAATGGGGATATGCCCGACTACTTCCTCAGCTAAAGCCGTCGAAGTGCGGAAACATGTCTGTGTCAATACAAAGAAAGGAATTGAGTGAGGTGACTCAGGTTGACGTGTGGTTTTCTCAGTTTCACCATTTCCTGCATTGTGCCCTCATTTAAAAACACATGACCCTTCCGTCCCTTGCGTTTTTTGACATTTCCCCATTTCTCAAGACTCAAGAGGTCTGTGTGTGAGAGCAAGAGAGAGACGGACAGCCTCTGTCCTCAGTGACATGGGTCAGGGTGGAGATGTGGAGGCATATATTTCGCACCAAGCCACGCATGCAACAGGCAAGTGTACTCTTCTTTTACCTGAGGGGATCGAGAGATGTAGAGTAGAGAGGTTTGTTTGGCATGAGATGAGAGGGACAGGAAACATAATCTCGCCTGTTACCCTCTCCTTTCAGTTGTGGTTGGGAACATGAGAGGGTCTGTTGTGTTGGTGTTTACTGCAGCTTGATGTTTTCTTGTTTCAAATTCTACAGGTGTTTGTTTTTTTAACTAGATTTTTTTTCTTTGTGGGCGCATCCCTCATTTGTAAGCTGTTTCAGTATGACTTTTCTGTGTGACCAAACTCTGGTTTGAAAATGTCTGCAACAGGAAACGTCTGGTTTACGAAGCAAAAAGCTGCTGCCTGAAGCCTCGTGGGTTGTTCAGTGTTGCGAGAAATACATTGACTGTTAAATCCGGTGTGGTTTCACTTTAATATTAATCGCTTAGTTAAAAAATCTTGTCGAAAACATGAATCTTTTTAGCATGCACTGGGGAGATTACAGAGAAGGATGTGCTCACTCACTGCTATTACAAAATAATGATGTTGGTCTAATGATGGCAGCGGAAGTGCTTTTTGTGCCTCTGTTTGCCCTTTTGCCATTTGTGTTGTGGTACTGGTCATTTTGAAAAGTAAAGTGAAAGATCACATAAGAAGTTTCAGAGTGCCTAGCTGTTGGTCATTGTTGACTATAGAAAAAGATTATTAGAGAAGTTTCTCCCTCTTTCTCTCAACCTCAGCTGAAACAGGAAGTTTCGACTGATACAATTTGTTTCAACACTGAACACCCGTATTAAGTTCTTCATACAGCATTTTTAAGGGATAGTTCACTCAAAAATTTATATTTGGCCATTTATTTACCGCTAAGTTGTTCCAAATCTTTTTTCTATTAGGTCCATAAGACTCACTTTTCATTCTCATTTACTATATTACTATATATAAGTCTTCTGAAGTCATATGATAGCTTTGTGTGCAGAGAAACAGGCCGAATTGAAATCTGAACTTTAACTGTAAACAAATCTTTCTTTTTATTGGGAACTTTTAAACGAAAGGTCTGAACAATTAATTCGCTTACCTGACAGATCTAGTTCTCGAGTTCAACTCACTGACTGTCTTAAACCCACTGGTACATTTGACAATCTTTCTTTTCGTGTCACAGAAAGCTTTCATATGACATGATCCCTTTGGGTGCACTATCAAAACTTTGGTGGAGAGAAGTCTTGAATTTTTAGTTGGTTCATCAGTGCACAGGAGTGTAAAGAAAAGATTAATTTTGTTCCCAGTTTGATTTACTCTGTTCACTTCTTCCTCCCAACCCCACACACAGTTCAAGTCACAGATCACCTGGGTAGAGAGAGAGTTTGCTGATATTAGCGTGAAGGTAAGATCCTGGATTTTTCTGCTGCCACCTGCTTTCCTCTGAGCTCTACTATTATCCCTGTCTGTCAGCTGGGGTCTAACAGGATTTACAGTGAAGGCATGCCACAAACTCTGCGCTGGCCACCAGTCGGTGGTTGTTTCTTCTGATTATAACATCCTCTTGTATGTCAGGCTGAAGTGTTCAGAGTCAGAGGAACCTGTGTGTTTTAAAGCACCACTGTATTTTTAGCTCACAGTTGATGGTGAGGGAGGAGAACACTGAGAGGGGAAATCAGCAAAGCATAATGGGACAGGATGAGCATTTAAGTGTCCACCCGACGGAAACAGACATTCTTTTTCTGGCTCTGTGTAGTTTTTCTTTTTTTGTGTTCTTTTTCTCATTTGTTCGTTCTTTTTTAGGAGTCCAATATTGTAACCTTACTGTATTTGTTCCAGTTTTCATATTATTCTTATATTTTCTTAGTAGAGACACCAAACTAACCCCCCCCCCCCCCCCCCCCCCACACACACACACACACACACACACACACACACGCACACATTAGGTGGCTCTGGAACCGTAAAAGAAAAGAGAAAAACCTATACAGAATAGAGTATCAGAAGAAGGTTGTAATGTAGTCCCAGACATGTTGTTTCTTCTTTCTTTTTTTTAAATTGGTTCTTTTTCTTTTTATATATGGTTAACAGAAAAGAATATTAAACAAGTTCCTGTTTGTTTATTTATATAGCACTGTTTAAACATCAACCAAGTTGTACCAAAGTGCTTTACATACAGAATTTAGTAAAAAACAACATAAGCTAAGCTTCGAAAAACACACACAGACAATATATACACGACATATAAAAACATCTCGACTATCTAATTAGAGGCTAATGACATCAAGTGGCATTTCAGCAAGTTCTTAAAAATGGAAAGTGATTTTGCAGTTCTAATAGATAGTGGCAGCTCATTCCATTGTCTCGGCCCTGTTACCGCGAAGGCCCGGTCACCTTTGTGGAGACGATGTGTTCTGGGCACTATGAGTAGCTTCTGGGTTATGTTTTTAAGTTACCAGTAATGTTAAAATACTATTTTTTTGTTATAAAATTATAATAAACAGATGAAATAAGAACAAAAGAAAAGTTATGTGAATTTATTTAAAAAATGTTTGCTTTTCTTTAATACACACACGATAAAATAAATGTGTTAGTAAGGTAAATTAATATAACTTCTGAATGATGAAATGTGACCCTGGACCACAAAACCAGTCACATTGCGATGTTTGAGAAATTGAGATGTATACATCATCTGAATAAATAAGCTTTCCATTGATTTATGGTTTGTTCGGATAGGACCATATTTGGCCGAGATACAACTATTTGAAAATCTGGAATCTAAGGGTGCAAAAAGATCTAAACATTGAGAGAAAAAAAAGAAAAAAACATTAAAAATCTTTAAAGTTGTCCATTTATGTTCGTGATTGTGCTGCATCCACTCACAGAAATAAATGTTTTAGATATTTACGGTAGGAAATTTACAAAATATCTTCATGGAACATGATCTTTAATATCCTAATGATTTTTGGCATAAAAGAAAAATCGCTAATTTTGACTCATACAATGCATTGTTGGCTATTGCCACAAATATACCCATGCGACTTGTGACTGGTTTTGTGATCCAGGGTCACAAATTTAATTGTTAAAAAATTGTTAATATATAATAAAAAGGGTTAAAATATTTTCTTTCCTCTATCTATCTTTGTTATTACCACTTCTGACACGCATTACTTTGTCACATCCTCGCTCACTCTCTCCATCTCTATCTCTCTCTCGCTCTGTTTTTTTCTCTCTCACACCAGTTCTGTTTTCAGGTCTCAGTGTCTTCCTTCCTCTTCCTGCCTGCTTCACTTTAGTTGTTGAGCAGGGCAGAGCACACACCCTCAGTCCCACACACACACACACGGCCAGACTCTGCTCGCTCCCTCTCTGGGATGAGTTTTGTTGTCTATGGCTGCCCCGACTTCAGGCGGATGGGGGTAACGGTGGACTGCCCTGGCTAGAGGAGGGATGAAGAGATGGAGAAAGAAAAGAGGAAGTTTAAAGTCAGTCAGTTATTGAGTCTCTACCTGTTCAAGCGGCAGCACAGTAAGACTTTAGCGAATGCCACTCAGTCCAGTGAGGAGACGAACAGCACCACGAACTTGACTCCGTCTAGTGCAGCTTTAACCGATGAACATACAACATGGATGCCGGTCAGTGCGCACACACAGTATTATAATCACATTGCTTTGTAGAGGAGTTGTTGTTGTTGTTGTTGTTGTTGTTGTTAGGGTGTTTTTTTGTTGTTGAGAGGAAGTGTTACATTTGTTTTGTTGAATTGGGCCACACTGGTTGTCAGATAAACACAAGTATAATATAATATAATAATATAATTTAACACCGCTAGAAGTCAAACCCTCAGATAAGATGTTAGACAAGACATCAAGTGCGTCTTTCCTGTTGTGTATCTGCAGGAGAACAGCTATGAAATGTCTCTCTCTCTCTCTCTCTCTCTCTCTCTCTCTCTCTCTTCTCTCTCTCTTCTCTCTCTCTCTCTTCTCTCTCTCTCTCTTTCTCTCTCTGTCTCTCTATCTCTATCTATCTATCTATCTATCTATCTATCTATCTATCTATCTATCCATCTATCTATATATCTATCTATCTATCTATCTCTATCTCTGTCTCTCTCTCTCTGTCTCTCTCTCTCTCAATGTTGCAAGTGTCAGCAGCAACACCCTAAAACCTGTCAATGGCAAAATTCCTTATTTTTATTTTTATTTTTTACAAAATATTGAGAATAATAACAATAATGTGATACAGTAGTACTTCAAACCACAACCTTGTTGATTCATGTGCAAAAACGTTGGTGAACATAAACTCAATTCTTAGCATCCACCTATACTAGCATTTATTACATAATGTAGACCTATTCATTTAGCTTAATTTTTTAGAGATAATGTGTAAATAAACCATAAAACTATACATATCACGCATATCATCTGCTGCATCTGCCACAAGGATAAAGGGACAGGTTTTTTTGTTGTTGAAAATTTTCATTACTTACTTGTCCTCATGTTGTTCCAAACCTTTATGACTTACTTTCTTCTGTGGAACAAAAAGATGGTGTTTTGAAGAATGTTAACCAAACCGTTTTGATGACCATTCATTGACTTCCATTGTAACAAAACAACAATGAGACATTTTGTTAAATATCTTCTTTTGTATTCCACAAAAGAAAGTGTCATACAGGTTTGGAATGGCATGGTGGTGAGTAAATGATGAATTTTAATATTTGGTTGAACTATTCTTTTAAATGATTTATATATTTATGTTTCCATTCTGGTGATTTTAAATGTGAATTAGTCACCCTTGTGGGTTGTGTACAAGCAGCTGTTTTTCTGATATTAGTCTAACTGGGTCTGATGGGTGCCCTTAATTGTACCAGGTTCTCAGAATTCAGTTTAATTTTATTTCACCCATTATCCATTTCCTCTCAAACATGTTCCCCCCTTTCTCTTTCTCTCTTGTCACAGGGGAAATGTGACATACAGCACTCTATTTCCAGCAGAGCCTACATTTCTATCATATACTAACTTTAAGAACTTTTCTTTGTGGCTTTAAATCGCTTGAGCTTCTCACCCGCAATCCTGCTGCTTAAACGTGCAAAATAAGTATTTAATAACAAGTGGTGTTGACACCTTAATGTTCTTCAAAAGTTCAAAGTATGTACAACTGATCCCTGAAACAAAAATTATATATACATTTTTAATTAACTTTATCTCCTACCGGGGGCGCTTTGTGGGAAGTCGAATCCTCCTCTGTGTCTCACTTAGATCTCATAATGTTGTTTAGGCCACTGGAGATATTTATCATTAACAATGGTATTGATGAAATGTTGAAATAGCGTGCATTGGTTTGTGTTATATACATGATAATCCACTCAAGCGGTTGCTGTGAAACAATTAAAGCAAATTGCTCATCATTCAGTGTCCTCCTGCATGGGATATTATGTCCACTTAACCCAGCTTTAAGCTTTAATAATCAAGCGTGCCTTCCTGACCAATCGGATGGTCCGATATCATGGCCTTGATATTGCATATTTTACTACCCTATTTCTGTGGTTGATATCCATTTCTGTCTCTTGTGTTGTAGGACGATGGTGACATCAAGGAGATCAACATCACACATGTGGTTAAGGAGGGGGCAGAGAAAGCAGACCCCTCGCAGTTTGAGCTGCTCAAAGTGCTGGGACAAGGCTCCTTTGGAAAGGTAAAGATATGCACAAACTTCTATACTGCATCTGTTCATATATGTCTTGTGTGTGTTTTAGCTTTGATGTGTGTTCCTGTTATTTAGCTTGTGAGATGCTGCTAAAACAGATGGTTCTTTCCAGAAGCAAAGACTATAATGGTGATTTTGTAAAGATGTGTAGAGGGTTGACCATGGTTTCACTGCTGTAGACCAGAGCAATCCTCCTAACAACACAACCATCACCTGTGTTTGGGTTACTGTATTTACCATTCAGACTAGAGAATTAAAAAGAGAATGCCATATAATTTGAATAACATTTCTACAAATGTAAAATGTAACTTCAGGATGTAGAATATATGGTTATAATATATTCTATATCATATTATTATTATTATTATTTTTTAAAGAACCTTAACTTTCATTTTATGAGCCAAGTTAGAAGAACAAATAATTTCCCAAAGTTCTCAAATTGATCTGGAAAGATATTCCATCTTGTGGTGTGTTTTCCAGATATATTGTTTGCCAGCTGTACTCGCAAATTCCATCATAACCAACAAACATTATGACGTGGATTCGAATAGATCATGCGTTTTAGCAAAATAAGCAATCTAACATGCAGTATAGGCCTATTTTTCATTCCATATGTTCAAAATTTATTTTATCTTTTCGTTTGTCAAGACAAGAGAATGCCATTTTTTAAGACTGTGTATTTGCTCTAGTAACCCAAGCCAAACAAAAATAGCAAAGTAGCCCTCAGATGCCTATCATTCCATTCTTATTATTTAAAGATTTAAATTTGATTTGATTTGATTTTCAACTAATTCATTGTTAAATTGGCTAGCTAGTTAATTTCTTCAATGATGCATTGTTCTATGGTAGTAACAAGTTATGTAATTGTTCAGTACTGAATGGTACTCAAATCTCAATGATTTGAGGACCTTTTTGAGTGTAAAGTAAATTTAACGACATCTAGCAATGACTTGTTGAATATGTAAATAATTACATTTACCTAGGTTGATTGTTCATTAAATATCACTTCCTGTCATTCAATTAAAATTCAACTTCCTTTGGGAAGTTTTTTAACTCGTGAATTAGAAAAGAGAGGGATTTTTCAACCCTGGTGTGTGTTGTTGGCAAAACTGAGCGAATTTTTACCAGTGCTTTTATAGCACGTTCCTTTAAAAACTCAGCACCTTCAAAAAGTGACTTGACTAAGACTCATTCAGACAATGTGACTGAATTGTTTAGTGAAAACATGTTTTCTTGTGTGTGCACAGGTGTTTTTGGTACGGAAGGTAACCCCTCCTGACAGTAACCAACTGTATGCCATGAAGGTCCTGAGAAAGGCTACACTCAAAGGTATAGCATCAGTGTAAACACACACACCACAAACCACACAAGCTTCCTTTGCTAACATAAACAGTGCTTCAACAACAGCTACTTTCATTTTGCATTGCTCTCCTGGGCTGTTTATTTTTCTTTACTCTAGTGTCACTCCTAGTTTCTGTGTAACCACAGTTACAAACGCCAACCATGCGTTTAATGGTTCTCAATAGTGACAGTCTTCTTGAATTTACTAGTTTTATATCTACTCTGTCAAACCTATCACAGTATTTGCAACATCTGTATACACAATATTTTGGCATCTTCCCTCAACTGCAAATTTGAATTCATGCCACTCTGAGTGAGGTTGCAGGTTAACAGTAACTCTTCTGTGGGTACACTCACTTCCTGTTTTTTTTCTGTGTACCCCAATGACACAAAATCCCACCATACAGTACTTACAAACCTGAAGTTTTAGATTCAGATATGAATCTGGAATCAATTTGAAATCTCGGTTGTGCTCTCTTTCTATCTCCCAAGTATGCGAATTGGGACGCATCTTATGTTTTCATGAGAGCTGATAACATCACTTCCTACAAACAAATGCTATCTGGTAAACTTCTGCTTCAGACATCCGTTAAGCTGAATCTGCTGATTCATTGGTCACTTAAAGTAGAAAATGTTTTCATGCTTGGCTTTTATTACCATTCTTGAATATATAAATTGCATAGTTGTGATTTGCTAAGTTGTTTTACCGATGTGTTGGCCAATATTACAATTCATGAAGTAAAACTACTCAATGAAGTATGACTTTATGTTGGTTGTGGCCAGATATTTCATCTCAAAACCTGTGTGAAATTGTTCTTGTCACAGTGAGGGATCGTGTGAGGACTAAAATGGAGAGAGACATCCTGGCAGACGTCAACCATCCATTTGTGGTTAAACTCCATTATGGTGAGTAAGTGTGTTTGTTTCATGGTACATTGTAATATTTGTCATTCCATTTCCCCTTCTTAAAGGAAAAGTTTGACCCAAAATTTCAATGAATATGGACTGTAGAAGCACCATTAAAGTATCCCAAAAGCAGCCCATTCCAAGACTCTAGAAGTCACACTATAGCTTTGTGTGGCGAGTACAACAAAAAATAAATTATTCACTAAAAACCTTGCCATCCACCCTTACTCTCCTTGGCAAGTTTCTGAAAGAATTAGTGAAGTCTTTAAGCTGGATCATTTCACTTAATCAATTGAATCATTGATTCAATGATTCAGTCAAAAATCTGACTACTCTGATTTAACTTACTGACTCAACTATTTGGTTGCAGTAGTTAACAGCTCACTGAATGGGAAGACAATTAGTGAATAACAACTTAAAGTTTGGTCTTTTGGATTTTGCATCCTTTTTGAAGCTTCAATGATTTGATGGTGAGTAAATTGACAAGATTATCATTTTTGGATGAACTGTCCCTTTAAATGTCGCAAAAGGAACTTTGAGTGGAAGTCAGTGATAATACAGATGGTTGTTGAATTACTGCTCTATATGTGATTTTGTTAAGCAGGAATTATTGAATGACTTCAATTTAGTGTTCCTGTCCCCTAATTAATTTGAAGAGTAAAGTAGTTGTTTTTACAGTTCAGAGGTCATTACATTAGTAATGGAGTATTTAATGTTGCAATCATGCTATTTACCTGCTTGATGAAGGCCTTATATTGCACAGGAAGCTGTGTGGGATCTTATCATTAATGACTAACAGATCAGATAAACTTCATTGTTAATACACTGGTCATAAGCGCACTCTGTTTGTATATGTGTTCAGCCTTTCAGACAGAGGGTAAACTCTATCTAATTCTGGACTTCCTCAGAGGGGGCGATCTATTCACCAGGCTGTCAAAAGAGGTATATAATACTCATAACAAATGAGCCCAATATCCTCTCCTATTACTCCTTTGTATTCACTCAGTCTCTCTGGTTTTCAGGTGATGTTCACGGAAGAAGATGTAAAGTTTTATCTGGCTGAGCTGGCACTGGGTCTAGATCATCTACACGGTCTCGGCATTATCTACAGAGATCTCAAACCTGAGAAGTACTTAATATACACTCACAGACACATTCAACATAAACTCATTGAGGAGATACTTGACCTTAAGGCCGGGACACATCAAGCCGACAGTCGGCCATTTTTGTTTTTTCAAAAATATTTTTTTGTTGTTGTTGGATTTAGTCAAATGCCATCAGGGTTTTTTGGGCCAATTCAGCATGTTGAATCGGTGTCAAACCATCTGTGAGAGAGAGAGCTCTGGCTGTTCAGCTGAGCGGATGAGTCAGTGCACGAGAATAAAAGCGAAAGCGAGGCTGAAGGCAGAAGGCTGTTGATATAGACAGATATTACTTGCACGCAGGCGCAGAATGCACGTTCTAGTTGACAGTCGCCTTTTTGGCCGAGACGCAGCCAACGAGAGGTGACAACACAGTCTGCTTTTATCGCAGATAGTTCTTTGACGTCGGCTTGTTGTGTCCCTGTCTTAATAAACGCATGTACACACCATGAATTCTGCAACCTGTACTGGATTAGACCTCAGTTACTGTCGAGTATGACTGTGACATTGTTTATAACGTTTTAAAATGATTTTTCACCTAACTGCCGGTAAATGGCATAACAAATATTTTTCTATGTTCTAGCATCCTCCTGGATGAAGAGGGTCATATCAAACTCACAGGTACAATACAAGCACTTTGGTTGAACAAAGAATAGAGATGAAATGTTTGATTTAATTGGTGTAATTGGTCTTGTTATTTCTCTCAGATTTTGGATTGTGTAAGGAAGCTATCGACAATGAGAAGAAGGCTTACTCCTTCTGTGGGACGGTGGAGTACATGGCTCCAGAGGTGGTAAACCGGCAGGGACACACCCACAGCGCTGACTGGTGGTCATTTGGGGTACTGATGGTACGTCCAGATTCACATAGAAATTGAGAAGATCTGCTTTGATGTCACTTAGATTGTCTGATTTATTTGGCTTTAACGTTTGCTTTCTGCTTCTCTTTCGGACAGTTTGAAATGCTTACCGGGTCACTGCCATTCCAGGGAAAAGACCGAAAAGAAACAATGAATCTCATCCTGAAGTGAGAATCCATTGAGTTTTGATCTTTTTATAGAAATGAAGTGTAGTCTTAAACGAAATAATACTGTGAAATTGTTATTTTAAATGAAGCATTTAGGATAAATGTGTTTTACGTTACGATTGGGCTTATTCTTTGTGCTAGGAAATAGTTCAGTTAATCAGACACTTTCCATTTCACTGGTTTGCTTCATTTGCTACTAGAAAGCTGTTAAAAGAACAGCAATTTATACTGTTAAACAACAACTTGTCTGTATTATGTATTATTGTTGATTTTGCCTACACTAAATTAACTTTTATTCAGCAAGGATGCATTAAATTGATCAAAAGTAAAGACATTTGCAATGTTACAAAAATGTATGTTTCAAATAAATACTTTCTATTTTTAAAATAAAACGGATGTATCACAGTTTTCACACAAATATTAAGCAGAAAACAACATTCAAGATTAATAATAATAAATATATCTTGAGCATCAAATCAGCATATTAGAATGATTTCTGCAGGATTATGTTAGACTAATGGCAAATACAAAATTCAGCTTTGCCATCACAGGAATAATTGATATTTTAAAATACATTAAAACAGATACTTTAAATTGTAATAATGTTTCACAAAATGACTTTATAGAAAGTCTTATTCACTCCAAACTCGTGAATGGTAGTGTATGTGTTGTGAGCATTATTCAGTGTCTGAGTCGTGATCATTGTTTGGTTATCTCTTTAGAGCAAGGCTGGGGATGCCTCAGTTCCTGAGCACTGAAGCTCAGAGTTTACTGAGAGCTCTGTTCAAGAGGAACCCCACTAACAGACTGGGTAATGTATACACAGGCATCTACATATACATTCTTTGTGATTTATTGTAACCTCTTCAAACAGCATTAATAGCCTGTTAATCTTGTGTTAAATCTCAAATTAAGTCAATTATATTGATGTATTTGACATTAAAGTCATTGAAAGGAACATTTTATTTAAATGTGCTATATATTCATAGTAAGGAGTGTTTTATTTATACTTTAACTGTTACCAGCATCTGGATCAGATGGAGCCGAGGAAATCAAACGCCATTTATTCTTCGTGACAATTGATTGGAATGTAAGATCATACTTCAAATTACTGCAAATCTAAAGAAGTAGCTCCATTACAGACTTATCCTCCCCACCAGTAAAAGCTGAATGCAACCAAAAAAACTGTATAATCATTTTCAGAAACTCTTCAGGCGAGAGATAAAACCCCCATTCCAGCCAGCAGTGGCCAGACCTGATGACACCTTTTACTTTGACTCGGAGTTCACTTCTCGTACCCCTAAAGGTGAGAGGTCATATCTGTGAACAGTCTCGGTAGGTCTTGTGGTCAGTTTTCTTTTTGGACCATGGCGAGAGTAGTTTGAGCACTCAAACTGGCATTTAAAACAAACTATAGGGGACTTTTAAAGGGATAGTTCATCTTAGGGATAGTTTACCTCTGTAAAAGACAAAAGGAGGAGTAAAGAAGAATGTTCGGCATAAAGTTGTTCTTTTACATATAATACATGTGGATGTAGACTAGGGGCTGTCAAACTCCAAAAATGACGAAAAAAAACATCATAACAGCACTAGAAGCTATTCTTATGAATCTGCACAATAGCTCTGAGTATGGGACGGACCAAATTTTAAATCATTATTCACAAATAGTCCTGCAAGATTTTTATGCAGTAAAAAATGTGCTAATTAGACATGGTCCCCATTCACTTCAGAGCAGAATGAAGATTCTTACACAGAAGAAGAAAAAATGCATCTTTGGATGACTTAAGGATAACCGTTTTAATTTTTGGGTGAACTGTCCCTTTTATAGTTTCCATGGTCTTTTCATGAATAAGCTAGTCATAGAACAGATGTCGTGTTCTCTTTCTGATCTTCAAGCTGAGCTCACTGCAGTAGATTTTGAGTGTTGGGTGGATTTTTCAAATGTCATCAGCAGCTAAAATGGAATATGAGTGTGGGCTTCAAGGTTTCTCTGTTGTCCTGTCTCAGATTCCCCAGGCGTTCCTCCCAGCGCAGGGGCTCATCAGCTCTTCCGGGGCTTCAGCTTTGTTGCCACGGCAATGCTAGAGGAGGAGGGCAAAGAGGAGCCCTCTCAACCCCCTCCACACCCTGTGGTACAGGTAAAACAGCTCTTTATATTTCAAACTTGACATTCAGCTTATAGATGCTGTATGACAATATTAAAGGGTTCAAGGTTAGGGCTTGAGTTAGTCAGTGGCATGCTGTCAATTACAACATACATTTTTTTTTTGTGCCAATAAATGCTGTAACTTTCATGTGATGCTCATAAAGATAACAGAAAAGAGATGTGACATCATCTGCAAGGACTGTTTACATCCTGAGTTGTTTATCTGACCACTAGAGAGCAGTATTTCTACCATTTTCCAACTGATTCATCCAAGAGTGAGTAATAGTCAGTGTTTAATGGAGATGATAACAGGGTTGTGGGAAGATGTTTTAGGTTGGGGGTGCTGTGTGCAAATCACCACATTTGAATAAGAAACAATATTTTATAGAGTCTATAAAACATGTAACAACTCCATGAAGCACAACTAATGTATTAGTGAGAACACTCGTTTAAACGGCAAACACACCAGGACATTTTGAACAATATTTTTGACAATGGTTGACGGCTGTTATATAAAATAAAAGAGCCTACACGGTGACAGGAAATAAAAATGAACACTAAAAACCTGCCTGCCTTACACAACACCGAAGGTGGACTTGTGCTCAGGAGTAGAGCAGACAAATTATTTCTACGCACACTGCAATGGTGTGACTTCTGGGAAATTATTTCTTCAATCATAAGTGCAGTGTAGAAGTTCTGTAAAAAGTAAATGGCTTTATTCCGTTTTAGTGATATCATTCTGTGTTATCCAGCATTCTCTGTACTGAGTTCAAACTAATAATGAGACTCTAGTGTTTGTGTCTGTGTGTGTGAAAGAATGTAATTATTGTGTCTTCTTTGTAATTATTAGATTTTACTATCGGTGCAGTTTGTGTGTGTGTGCATGCATTTGTATTGCTGTTCTCATATTCTCTTCTCTGTTGTGTACCTGTTTCCAAGCAGCAGCTTCACGGTAAGAACATCTTGTTCAGTGACGGTTACATGCTGAAAGAGGACATTGGCATGGGCTCTTTCTCTGTCTGCAAACGCTGCATACACAAAGCAACCAACACAGAGTATGCAGTGAAGGTTAGAGCCTCACTCCCTTAACTTGTCTTAATATTGTACTCAAGTCATACAAGTGTCTTTGAATTATCATTTCTTTCTTTGACATCAGCATTTTTGGTTAGGTTAGATTAGGTTACCTAACCATTTGTGACTTAGTTTTTGAGGATACTGCATTTTACAGTCAATTCATTTGGTTTTTCCAAATATATTTGGATGCTTTGTAGAAAATAATTGATTAATCTTAAGATCTGTATTTCAGATAATATAAATCCATATTTCTTTTTTTGAATGACTAAATGTCATTAAAAAGATGGTTACGTTCACTAAAAGGGTTTTTAGATGCATGTTGTCCTCGGGTGATGAATACATAATTTACTGTATAATGTTGATAGGTGATTGATAAAACAAGCACCGACCCATCCGAAGAGATTGAGATCCTGCTCAGATACGGCCAGCACCCCAACATCATCACTCTCAAAGATGTAAGTACAACAACTTAAAAAATAATAATCACAATTTACTAGGGTTGTAACATGTACACAAACATGACGGTTCAGTACGTACCTCGGTATTGAAATCATGGTTCGGTACGGGTTCGATACAGCAGGGGGGAATAAATTAAACACAAAATCACTTATTTTTTATTCAACTGTTTTATTAAACAAAAGTGTATATGTGTTAATATAATAACATTTTCTTAAGTATAGAAAAATCTATCCTAGCTAATGCTGTAAACTATATGGGGAGCTATATGTTACATAACATAAACTATATGTTACTATAATATTAAAGGTTACAATTAACAACAGAGCCCAAATTACTTATTTTTAGATAATAATCAACATTAAAAAAAGTACTGTAAATTGCACAAAAGGCAGGTTTTGCATTAACTTCTAAATCGAATTATAAAGTAAATTGTCTACTCCCAATTCATTTTTGAAATATAATCATTTGCACAGTTACTGTCATATCTTGTTCATGTACATTTAAACATGCATTAAATAATATAATGTAAATATAATGAATAGGCTAATAGTGCATATGTAAAAAATGCCTCTCTCTCGAGTTCATTTCTCTTACGAACTAACCTGTTGTCAACACTACATGCCCGGGGTAAATGTAATGCTACGTGAGATATTATTCTTAAGCTGTTTTATTGATATCTTTAAAAAAGTTGAAACACTGGTTGAGAGATGTAAACATACTGATCGATCTATCTTCCACTTCTTCTGCGCGTTTTACTGGTAGCAAATCGCATTACATTACCAAACGCTCCCCCTTCTGTTTTGGAGTGTGGATCACTTGTGACAATGTATTCGTTGTGCGACTGCATGCACCGAACCATGACGTCCGTACCGTATGGTTCCGGATACCGTTACACCCCTACAATTAACTAATCTGCCGAAATCATCTGCATTGATGTACAATACAGAGAGCAAAACTATGTATACATACTATAACTCCAGATTGAATGAAATAAAACTGCTGTATTGCAGGTCTATGATAACGGGAAGCAGGTGTACCTGGTCACTGAGCTGATGCGAGGAGGTGAGCTGCTGGACAGAATCCTTAAGCAGAAGTTTTTCTCTGAGAGAGAGGCTAGTGCTGTGCTGCACACTATCACAAAGACCGTGGAATACCTGCACTCTCAAGGGGTGAGAAAACATGCATGGACAAACTTAATCACATTTATCTTGTAGATAAAAACTTGCCACTAATACAGAATCTGTCATTATGATTCATAGCCTAGCTTTCCCCCTCTTCTAAGGGTGTTCCCCAAGGCTCTTCCTTTGGCCCTGTTCTGTTCCACTTCCCTCCTCTGTTGTCAACATTGAGCAGTTTGTATGTCGATGTCCTGCCCAGAAGAACCACAATATATAGTGTTCTTAGGACTAATATTATAGTGTAGCTTTTTAAAGTATGCATTATAGCAGCGCATGAAGACTGAGAATGAACAAATTGACTCAGTTAACAAATAAATTCAGTTAAACCACTCTTCCTTAAAATCCCACCCCAATATAATAAACATAGGAAATTGGGGACAATTGTAACACAACATTTGTTTTATCGCAGTATTTAATATAATTATTATAATATAGATCCCATGTAGTTTTTTTTTTTTTTAAAGTTTTTTTCAAAAGCTAAAATATTTAGTACCATATAAACTATTGAGTAATATTAAAACAATATTATTACTTTAAAATGTCCCCTTGAAATTTGATATTATAATGTAGTTACTATTTGGCGCATATAAATGCATTTTGCACATAAAGATGGCTGGTAGATTTGTAGTTGTCTGCGAGTTATGCAGGAAAATTTAAGTATTTAATCTCCTATGTGTTCTGGTTTTCCTACAGGTTGTGCACAGAGACCTGAAGCCCAGTAATATTCTGTATGTCGATGAGTCTGGGAATCCAGAATCTCTGCGCATCTGTGATTTCGGCTTTGCCAAGCAACTAAGGGCAGACAACGGTCTCCTCATGACACCCTGCTATACTGCCAACTTTGTAGCACCTGAGGTGAGTGGTTGTACTCACAACAGAATGGGGAATGCTGTATAGACCAATAAACAGTAAACTTTACATGGTTCTTTGAAATTTCACACACACACACACACACACACACACACACACACACACACACAAGCTTTCATTTCTATCCTTGTGGGGACATTCCATAGGCGTAATGGTTTTTATACTGTACAAACTGTATATTCTATCCCCTTACACTGCCCCTATCCCTAAACCCAACCATCACAGGAGACATTCTGCATTTTTACATTTTCAAAAATATATAATTTAGTATGTTTATTAACCCATTCCCCTCATGGGGACCGCTGGCTGGTCCCCACAATGGAGGTGATCTCAGGTTTTACTATCCTTGTGGGGACATTCGGTTCCCACAATGCATAATAAACCAAGCCCACACACACACACACACACACACACACACACACACACACACACTCCTAAGGGAATACAGAACCCCCACTGGTCCCTCAAACTTCATCACCCAATCACCTCCCTTTTATTATTTAAGTCTGCCCAATGTTTTGAACTTCAGTGTTATTGAAAAACACTGAATTAAACAATGTGAGCTTCTCTACAGGAATTAGGCCTATTGGTGTAGTATGTCATTTTAAATTATCTGGGATCTGTGTAATGTCTTTATGATATGGAGTTTTTCATATTTTTCTCAATAACTGTTCTGACATTGTTTTGTGTTGCAGGTACTGAAGAGACAGGGCTATGACGAGGGATGTGACATTTGGAGTCTTGGAGTATTGCTTTACACTATGCTTGCTGGGTTAGAACACGCACACATTATCTTCCATTATTAATAAATACTGCACTCTCAATGTCAACACATAAAAACTGAAAACACACCCACAATAATTTTTCCTTTGATTCTTAATTGTTCCAGTTTTACGCCATTTGCCAACGGACCAGAAGACACTCCAGAAGATATTCTGAGTCGGATAGGGAGTGGCCGCTTTACTCTGACGGGAGGCAACTGGGATGCGGTGTCTGATGCTGCCAAAGTAGGCCCTCATCAATACAGCCATTCAAACCTGTCTGACAGGAGTTTATTTTCTCACACACATGCTTTTCCATGCAGGACTTGGTCTCTAAGATGCTCCATGTGGACCCTCACCAGCGGCTCACAGCCAAGCAGGTCCTGAAGCATCCGTGGATTGTTCAGAGAGACAAACTTCCCAACAGCCAGCTACAACACCAAGATGCCAAGCTTGTCAAGGTACCGCTGCCATGAGGCTCTTACACTTATTATATATAACATAAATGTTGGTCTATTACTTCACCAACTCTCTCCTCACAGGGGGCGATGGCCGCCACATACTCAGCGCTGAAGAGTTCCCAACCACCCCCTGAGCTGAAGCCCATCGAGTCCTCATTCCTGGCGCAGAGACGGGTGAAAAAGCTCCCTTCCACCTCTCTGTAGAGAACGGGGAGAGGAGAAATGGAGAAGTACTCCTGACTGAATGCAGTTGTGGAAAGGATGGATGGATGAAAGAACCACACTGAAGCTCTACAGACTAAAGACGGTCTCTTGAACCTGCCAATGACATCAGCACTGGAATGAAGCTGTCAAGCGTGCTAGGCAAGGCAGGTGATTGGCTGATGAAATTTGAGGGGCGTGGCCAGTGAGGGTTCTGTACTCCATAAGGAGTTAGGGGTGTGTGTTTGTTTGTGTGTGTCTGAGATTTCAAAACCGGGTAAAGGATACTGTTATAAAAAAGATGATATTCCCAGTGCATTTATGTCTTGGTACTGTAATTCCTAAATATCAACACTGAGTTTTGGATTTTCTTTTTTATTTCTCAGTTTTTGTTTGTTTTGCTTTTTGTTTATTTGTTATATCTGTAGTTTGTTCAACTGAATTATCATGTTAATTTGCATAAGATTTGTCTGTTCTTGGAAGCTTTTCAGCAGTAGTTTTCTTAGTCCGTCTCTTCCTGAAAGCTCAAAGGGGCCCTCAGCGGAAGGAGAGACGTTCCAGTATAATATTTCACCCAGATGAATGAGTAAAGGTTAAATGTATCTTCCATAATGATCCGGTGAGCATGTTCACACGACTATCAACCTAAACCTTGTGGAGAATGGAAGTGCTTTCTGCATGGATTTGTACAATGCTGTCTTGTTTCTTTCTTGTTTTCCCGACTCGGCACTTTTGCTTGGTGAACCTGTCAGCACTGGTGAAGACTGTTCAAAAATGTCTCCTTGTGTGTTTATTAAACAAAGAAAAGAATGAAAAAGTCTGAACGTGAGATGACGTCTGAAGCTTGTGGCATGGAAAAATGTTGCTCTTGTTAAACCCGTGCTTTTTTTTCTGGATATTGACTGCTGTCTCCTGTGTTTGATTTTGATGTTGTTGCTTAAAGAGAAGTTATTTTATAAAGGCACGTTGAGCACAAAATGTATAAATATGACAGCTGAGAAAACGATTTAATGATTGTGTATATTTTTTATCTTGTCTGTCCTATTCCTTGTTCTCCGTGCGTTCAGAAGCAGAGCGTGGTGGAACGATCAACTGTTTTGTGCTCAGGCTGTTAATAGCGATGCCTTGCAAATTCATCAAACTTCGCTCAAGTATTGCACCCTTTACCAATCAAACGTCTTTTCAGTTTTAAGACATGCTTGCAGTATTGTTTGCATTGATTCAGAATTTTTGAATTAACAATTATAAAAATCACAAAGAATCAGAAAATGATCTAGTTCCGATTATTCTTTTTTACTTGGGATAGTTCACTCCAAAATTAAAATTGTAACATTTACTCGCCCTCATGTCTTTCCAAACATGTATGACCTTCTATATTCCACAAAAGAAGAATAGAAACCGGGAATCCACTTTCACCCTATTGAAAAGAAAAGCATGGGCATTCTGCTATAAACATAAAGTGATACCTTTGTGGAATGATACGAGGCTGAATAAATGTTGACAGAATATTCATTATTGGGTGAATTATTTCTTTAAAGTCAATTCAAAAAGTAAGTGAAACAGAATTTGGAATTGTACCCAAAGTGCTTAAAAAACATAGAGTTTGTCTTTGTAAGTGTGCATTCTGTTTCTCCCAAACTTTATTTGCTCTTTGTGTGGTATTTGGGGTTATTATTGCTTAAACTTTAAAAAAGAAAAAAATCAATTGTGATATATTTGTCTTTACTTGAAGAAAAAAACGCTTAATTTACTGGGAGTCACAGCATTCGGTCGTATTACTGTGTAAATGTGTTTGTTTCTCCTGCCTGATGTTGGGGTGGATGGGCTGGGTGCTGTTTGTGGTAAAGGGGTGTAAATTATCACCCTCTGCTTTTACAGTTAATGGACTGAATTCTAAAACCTTCATCCTGATGCCTTTCTATTAAAAGAAAGAAAAAAAAAGACTTGTCCTGTCTCTCTTTCCCATCTTTCTTTTTTGTCCTGACTTTTTACTTTTTCAGTTACTTAATCATTGGGACCTTGTGAGTTCTCCACCTCATTGTATTTGTCAGTCTTGGCATATTATATATTTTTAATCTGCTCTTGGATTAATGTAGTACAAGTCAAAGAACATGAAAGCTTTGTAAATCAGAATTTAGGCCATGAAGTGGGATTATGTGAGTCTAAATCCACAATGAATGAATGAATGAATGATACCGCTCTTGTACAGTATCTCTGTCTGTTCACCTGTCTGTCTGTTTTTAATACTGTCCTCGTTCTCTCTCTCTCTCCAACATATTTCCTTCCTCTCCATCTGTTTTCCCTTTTCTCCCCAGTAATCTCTCAAGTCCCTCAAATACACAGACATTATTTGGACAAAATTGAAGGATCTGTGAACCCCTGGAGGAAAGGTATCTATTATATTACACATATTTTGCCTGCTTAAATATATAGGAGGTTCTTGTATATTTATCAATAACTCCAAAACTCCTATGGAGTGATAGCTTTTTTTAAGGTAAAATATGCAACCCTGTTAACCATTTTTTTTCTCTTTTTATTCATTTAATTTTGTATACATCGATTCAGGTGGTTGTGCTAAACTTTAGGCCTGTTTAGTCTTGTCCTAGATTTTAGTTGCAAAAATGTCAAGTCTCATAAAATTAATTAAAAAGTTAAACTAAAATGTTTCATTTAAGATCATTCACTTGACTTAAATGATTTATATTCTATTCCAAGAAAATTGTATAAAGCGAGACATGCTTATTAAAGCATCATTTTCAATAAACGTTCATGCTTTCTTTCTCTCCTTGTCCTCTCGTATGTAATCACTAAAGTAACATCTGTAGCACTTCTCTGAACATTACTGATGGAATGCTTGAAATAAATCCATTATTAATCCAACATTGAGAGCCCCCGTCGCTCCCTCTCCTACCAGTAACGGCTCTAATCTCAGATGGATGGGGCTTTTAAAAAGTTATTTAAAGCATTGCTGAGTGATTCTCACTTTGTACTGTCCCAGCTTATTTTTCACTGGCCAGACCACAAAAGGGGGCTCATCATGTCACTATTGCTGCTTATTTATCACAGTTATCTGTTCTGCAGACTTGCACGTTTTTACAGTATCTGCTCAGATAACACTAATATCTTTCAGTGATATTCTCTATTATTTGAAACGAGGAAGTATGCAAAGAAGTTCAAATGCACAATGTCAATTATTGCTGCTTATAAATCCTTCCTTGAATTTTTAAATTATTAATTTACAGTGGTTTTTGAAGCATGTTATTGAGCCGGAGATGTTGGATTTTCCCATTACCTCTAGTGTCCTTGAGATCTGTTCCCAGCATCACTGTAATTATTTGGGCTGGTTTCACATTAAGCTTGGTTAGAATGATGTGGTCTCAGATTGAGGGTGGTATGAGGAAATGGATATGAGTTTTTCTGATGAACAGTCTACAAACGTTTGCCTCTTTTCAGTCCGATATTGATGCATGACAATCAGGTGTTAATATAGTAGGCCTATTAATCATCTATCACACATCAAAATACAGAAACATATGGCTATTTACACTGGCTTGGCTTGGTTTTTAGATAAACTGTTGTCTTTTTGAGACTTAGGTAGAAAGTCATGTCATCAGTGTATGTGGCTAGGAATTGCAATTCCACACCTGATTTCTATAAACAAACACTGCTTCTATAAACTCCAAAAAGTGTTCTGAATGTTCCTTTAACATGGCATAGCCTACCATTTTGTGAGAAGTCAACTGACCTTGCATGCTTTCATAACATGTAATTTTCATAAAAGATAAATTATGTAAAAAAGAAAATTAAACCTGTACATTTTTGACTTTCGTTCATCTTCGGAACATGAAGATATTGTTTATGAATTCTGGGAGATTTCTGTCCCTCCATAGACAGTCTACGCAACTACCACTTTGACGCTTCAAAAGTTCATAAAGAAATGGTCAAACTAATCCATATGAATGAATTGATTGACAGGTGATCTGACCAATCATACTTCGCCATCTGCCATTTTGTCCGACAATAGAGCTGGTAAGTCCCGCCCCCTCCGTAAAACCCCGCTGGACCTCAAAGTTGAAAAACCGTCAATGCAAGTGAATGGGAGAAAATAATTATTTTCTGGTCCCGTTCGAATTGTGCCATGAATGTGAACATATGTTGTCTGTGAATTTTTTATATAATCTTTCGTGTGAAGAATGCTACAATTTAGCGGGTAGAAGTTTGATACGGGTAGACTTTGTGTGAGAGCACTTTGTGGACTACAACTCTTCGCTGCTTTCGACACGTTTGAAACATCAACACCACTAGCTCACGGCTCTAGCTCACGGATCCCGCTAGACATGGCTGTGTCTTTGGTGCACTTCACCGCCTTCTTTCAGGGAGAGGACAAAATCGTTGAGGTTGGCGAAAACCACGGGTAAGTCAACTTTATGGGGTGACGTCACATAGGCGACATGTAGTCTTTCTCGTTATGTCTTTTCCACAACTGCTAGCCGACGAATCATAAAATATACTGTCAAACTTGTAACATGAAAGATTATAAAAAATTCACAGACAACATATGTTCACATTCATGGCACAATTCAAACGGGACCAGAAAATAATTATTTTCTCCCATTCACTTGCATTGACGGTTTTTCAACTTTGAGGTCCAGCGGGGTTTTACGGAAGGGGCGGGACTTACCAGCTCTATGCAGTCAGGCGAGTATGGCCCTATCCCAATTACGCACTTCATGTGGACTTTCGGTCTCGTGGACTTAAATTGCGCGTGCTCGCTGAGTCTACGAGTCCGTAGACCGTCCCATTCATCATTTTAACGCTCTGAAGTGTGCTCAGCAGCGCCCCCTTTGTACCCTTGAAGCGGTCTACCGCGAAGCCCGCATAGATGCAGGCTTCACGCACTTTAACTACCTAGAAATCCTTGCGAATTTGCGAAAGGCCAATCAGACAACGAATGGGAGGAGCTTTCGCTCACGTTAACATGAGAAGAAAATATTTAAGTGTAAATATGGTTTTTATGACCTGTGTACATTTTACCAGTTATTACCTACAGTTTATACAAACATATGGTCATCAACCAGTGGTTAATGTCTCAAACATAAATATATATTTATATTTAATATAAACATAAATAGTGCACTAAATAGTGCACTGAATAGGCTACGATCGCATTATGATTCATTAAATAAATATAACCGAATGTCAGGGCTTACTGAATCATATGTAAATGTAGAAATATAATATTTAAACAACAACCGGACCGTCTTCCTATTTCCGGCGTGGCGATCGAGTCTGTCCCAAAAATACCTCTCAATGCGCCCTCGTGGACTCACGCCAAAGGCCCTATAGGTCTGCACTACATGACGTCACCAAAGTGTGGACTCTGAGGAAGTCCACAAGTCCGGAGTGCGCCATTTGGGACAGGGCCATGGTAGATCAACATGGGAGGATTTGAACTTGAAAAACGGAGTGTACTGAAGCCTTTCCGCGGTTAAAACAACATTCCGTCTTATGTTTATTCATGTTTGTTTGATGCTATAAATTAACTAGAAGGAAGAGATGATCGGTTCACGAGCAGCTTTAGCTGATGCTCTAGTCTACAGCGATCTGTCAGACACATCAGACACATAAAGATCGAGCCACAAAACGGTATTTTTTTAAATTTCTTTTTTTTTAAATCACCAAATTTGAAAGGTAAGACTTTGTTTAATGTGTTTAATATCAAAAGTAACCGAAAAGTAACCTGGTCTGTCAGCGCGTTGTCAGTGCACCTCTCTGCTCCGTGGTGTAGACTAACCATGTTCCGTACAGCAACGATGTTCCGTACAGATGACCTTTTCCCGCCGATTGCTGAATAAATACTTCCAGGTTATAAATAAACTATATATGTGTGTGTACCTCATTTATCCCTCTTTCATCCCTGAACAAGAAAGAGAATCACCCGCCGTTTGTTCCAGAGAGATTTCAGTAAGTTTGCTAGGTGCGCCCACTGCGCCTCCTAATGGAGGGTAGGCAAGCTGCAGCCCAGATAATAGCTTTAGGTGGGGAGACAATTACAGCGGTAAAAAATTATATTTCTAATGGATTAATGTTTCTCACAGTAATATAATCCTCATGAATTGTTTATTAAGCTATCACAAATCATGAAATATATTACCTTTGGTTGAATAACTACTTTGAAATGGGAATTTTTAAACGTAAATTCCGGACAATGGCCACTTGGCGCAACTCTCGCACTGAGACAGGCAGCAGAGACGCACGCAGCACGTCTGTCAACACAGACTGCGGGCAATTACGATTATTATATTTATAATATTTTAACATTTAAAATAGTCATTCTTTAATAAATCAACAATTATATATAATTTTGCGGTTGAAATCTGAAATGCGCTCTGTACGGAACACCGTTGGCCGCCTGTACGGAACACCGTTAGCGTCTGTGAGCATCTGAACCCAGGCGGAAGAGGGACTTAACCCCACTTTTCTGAAATACTATTGGTCCAAAAGACATCAATCAAAGAATAGATCCTCCAATAGGAATTTCCCCTGAGAATGAGCACTCACACAAGCTTGTATGTCTCTCAGCAACAGAGGAGTGGCCGTTGGCGTGCGGTGAAAGGTGAAAAGTGTACGGAACATGGTTAGTCTACGTTATTTTTCACTGCGTGAGAACATCACGCGATACTTTCTGACAAGCGCTTAAAGTTTCATTTTTTAGTTACATTTTTTACTTCTAATTGACAAGCGTAATGATCACACAACGCGGTGTTGCTCCCTCAAGACGCATGATAGTAGTTAGGATAACATATTTTGATAAGTTTAGCATTCTGTATATAGGCCTAATATCTTATATCTCTTGTATGTCTCATCTGACCCCAAAGAGTCTAATTTTATCTTTTTACTTTTAAATCCAAAAACAGTGGTGTGTCCACAAATTCCTCATTAACAAATAGACACAAAAAACGTTGATATACAATACAATGTCATATATCACTATTTTACAGAGACACAAAATTATATAAACTAACTTCAAAACAGTTTCAAAGCAAACATTCCGTCAGAACATTCTGACTTCGAGCTTATGCTGCGTTCATGCCATGTACAGTAGTAACCATAATTATGAGATAGCATAGCAACCCGTGACATACCAGAGCTTTTCACATCCTCAGACTCGGATTTATCCGTTTCTATGTCAACATTATCAACGCTGTCAGTAGCAGTCAGGTGGCACAACTAGAGCTCTGTAAGTTGTTTACACTCATTATTATTGTAATGTTATGAGTTTTGAGACATGAGGTAATTAGTGTCTCTGGTCTTGTGATGCTTTGCAGACTCTGCTGTGTGTGTTCATGTGTTTTGAAGGAGTCGTGGCTTTGGAAAGTGCTGTGAAGGGAGGGTGGGATCTCATGCTTTCAAAGTTAGCTTGCTATTGCTAGCATCTCCGAAATTGCCTACCCTTACCTTTAAAGGTGCTCTAAGCGATCGCGCGCGTTTTTTAGGCCAAACATTTTTTTTCACATACCGCAAACATCTCCTCACTATCCGCTAGCCCCTGAACACTGTAAAAAAACGCGGTCTCTGCAGAGAGCCCAAGCTCCACAAACAGCAGCAAAAACAAACTGAGCAATAAACAGAGCGACCCGCACCACGAAACATAACAAACTGTTCCAGCCAATAACCGACAAGAATGATGTGGGGTGGAGTTTGGGGGGTTATTGCGTGGATGAGGAGGAGGGAGGGTCTAGCTAGCCTCCGTTTTGTTTGATAATAATTCAAACATCAACAAGAGGTTACGCCAACCGAGATCGCTTAGAGCACCTTTAAGATGGCATCAATTTTTTTTTTATATTATTGAAAAGTAATGTGATTTAAATGTATGTGATCACTCTTAGTTTAAAATCTAAACATCATACTGATTCTTCATGGGAAATGTCAAAGTCATAAGTCTATTATTTAAACTAAAGTAATAACGTATTTAAACTGAGCAGTATTGTATGAATTTTTAAAATAACATTTCCTGTTTCAGTTTCACCTTAGTAAAGGTAAATAAATCTCTTGAGTGTTTTGCATGCAAAACAACCTCAGTATCAACATGATATTTTTAATCCTAATTGGAGCAGGTGTTTTAGCATTAGCTTGAACATGTGAGAATTTGTGAATTACTTCCATCATAAATTTACATTTACATTTATTCATTTAGCAGACGCTTTTATCCAAAGCGACTTACAAATGAGAAACAATAGAAGCAATTAAACTAGCAGTAGGACAACAGTATGTAAGTGCTATAACCCTTCACAGTACAATTTATTTTTTTTATTTTTATTTTTATAGAATAGATAAGAAAGTGTTAGTGTTAGTAGTACTGGATCAAGTGCTGCCGAAAAAGATACGTCTTCAGCAGTTTCTTAAAGATGGCTACAGATTCAGCAGCTCTGGCTGAGTTAGGCAGATCATTCCACCAGCAGGGAACAGTCATGGTAAAGGTCCGAGAGAGAGATTTCGTGCCTCTTTGAGATGGCACCACCAGACGCCGCTCACTTGCTGAGCGCAAGTTTCTGGATGGCAGAAATAACACATTTATTGTGTATTGTTTCTGCGCAAGTTTCTGGATGGCAGAAATAACACATTTATTGTGTATTATTTGAAATACAGACATAAAACGCATGATTCATGAGTGCCAAAATCTGTTGCTTGGCAACAGCAGCTCATGGAATGTTGCATTTGCGAAGGATCTTGCATTTCTGGCTTTTTTTATACCTCAGCGGGGGAGGAAAAGTGTGACAGAGATGCAGAAAGATAGAATAACTTCAAAGAGAACAAGAGATGGAAATGTGTACGAGTGTGTGTGGGGCAGGCAGTCAATTCTGCTTTCCTACAAACTATCTGATGGATCAGGCTGTGTTGCTACAGGCAACACACAGAGGGAGGGGAGGGGATGATTAAGCAGTGATGGTAAAAAAAAAAAACACACCACTTTTTGGCTTTTTTTCATTGCCTGAGCTGACGTAGACATCTGTAGGGACGTCACGACAGAGTGAAAAAGAGGATGCTGAGTGGGCAGGAATACAGAGGGCGAGCATCCAATCAGCTGCGGCAAAGTCAGCGTGTCTTTGTCCAATAGAGTGTGACGAGGCTCCTCCAGTGTGAGCTAACAGCGCTGGTGGCTGGTGTCTTATTAATGAATGGAGCGTCTGACTGGCAGCAAAACGGTGCTTGAGCTCTCTCTCCCTCGACGGAGAAGGCAGCACAAACAGAACAGTAAGAGCACTTCGCACCTCGACAGAAAACAACTGCAGCAGCCGTGCGCAAATATGAACAAGCACCAGCATGAGGATGAGAACTCTGACAGCGATGCGGAGCAGGATTCTTCTCTACCTTCTGCGATGGATATCCACCCCTCTTCTTCCTCATCCAACTTCCTCCTGCCCTCATCTTCTCAGCGGAGATCCATCTCCATGGGGGACTTTCGGAGAGCTGGACCGACAGGCTCCGAGCCCCCCTCTGCAAGTGCCACGGCACCCTCGTCCAAGCTGGTTACCCCCAGCTCAAGTATGGAGTTCGAGGCAGCTCGTCGTCGCCTCCTGGAGGTGGAGGAGCGCCAGCGTGTCATCAGAGAGATGGAGAGACGACTGGAAGAGCTGAGGGAGGTGTTCGTGCGCTCCGAGCAGGAGGCGGTGGAGCATGGGGAGCTGGTGGCGCGCATCACTGCTGCCGCCCAGCAGGGCGAACTATACGTGGCGGAAAACGGACAGCGGCTGAAAAAAGGATTGCGGTTTAAGCGGCACAAACCCACCATTGTCTTCTCCTCCATGCTGGGGCTGAGAACGTGCCTCCCTTGGCCTGTCAAACTCAAATAGCGAAACAGTCGCTGCTTACTTGCAAGATGGTCCTTCACTGCTGTCACACGTCACAACTCAATCGCTATCTTCAGATCCGAGGATGTCCAAGGCTCATTTTCTACTCGCTGTTAGTCAGGAAATGCTGAAACTTCTGCTCTGTCTGTATATATCGTTTACTGGGATCTTAGGTGGTGCTTCATTTGAGCCCATCGAAATGGCTCTGGCCTCATATTTGCTGCTTGAACCACCCAAGACGCTGGGGATTTGCTTTAATGTGCGTGAACTTTGCTGATGTTTAGAGCTCTGTGCATGCGTTACACTTCGTGTCGCTTGGTGTGCGAGAGAACGTGAGAATGTCAGAGAGGAGTGGAGACACAAGGGTGCTATTCATCCAGAAGAACTCAATCGTCCGAAACGAAAAGCATTCTTCCATCTGCAGTAAGGTGAAACAGAGCATTTAGGGTAAAGGCCTGTTCACACCAAGAACAATACCTACAACAATAACTATGCGTCCACACCAATGGATGTTAAAGGTGCAGTGAGCGATTTCTGAGAAGTGCTGTTGAAAGTGGACCGAGCAACTTAGCCAATCAGCAGTAAGGGGCGTATACACTCATTAGGGGGGAGGTGGCTGTGTTGCATAATGTGTTCTGGGATTTGGGGGTGAAGCTATAAAGATAGTGGCGTGTCCTTTTGGGTAAGGGTGTGTTTGTTTTGGTGATTTTCAAATATCAGCGTTTCTCAGAAATCGCTTACTGAAACTTTAACATTCTGTTTATTAGAAGCGCTTATTGCATTTGTCGCCTGCCACTTTAAATATTTAAGCTCTTTAAAGTCGGGTGGATTCTGATTAGCTGACAAAAAATCACTCTTAAAGTGATTCCAATTATATCCTTCCTGCATGATGTTATCGTTTTAGCTGTGGTGTGGACTTCATTGTTTCCATAGAATTAGAATTGTAATTTATTAAAACTTTATAGTTATTTTTATCATCCTTGGTGTGAACAGTCCCAAGGGACAGATGAATTGTACATGTATGTACGATTTGTGGACACATTAGGGACATGCGCTTTGGTTCTCGTCTTGTATGTCTAGGGTGCCCATTGGGCTTGTGTGGATGGAGAAGAGGAGCAGCGATCTCTCTCTTCTCTGTCAGCATTGCATCTGTGGCCTCTCTGGTCCCTTTGTCGCCTAGCAACCAGGACCCGACTTTCATTTCCTTCAGAATGTATTTGACATCAACAGATCATCCAAAACTACAGCTCATGAATGACTGGCGGATTTTCTTGCTGTGTGATTACATTCGCTGCAGATCGCTAGTCGTTTGAGCATACACTACTAAGAATGCATTCAAATATGTGAGCAGAAAGATTATGGCTGTGTCCGAAATCAGTGACCTGACAGGCAGTGTTTTTTTTAATAATGGGACATGCCAAGGGTTTCAGACTGGCTTCTAAAGCATCATGTCATGTAAAATGAGCAAGAACAAATTCTTGTGAACTTGTGAGAGATATAACCAAACAAATATTTAATGACTACAAATGCTTATTCCTTGCCAGAAAAGTCATACGTTATGAATGTACCTTCATAAATTATTAACCTCTCCATCAGAGACCATTTTCAGTCTTTCCACCAATCCCCGAACCAAACATGTAGAACTGTGGAATATCATAGGAAGCGAAGACCTTCAAAAACCAACCAGATGAAGGATAGACAGGATGTTAAGCTAACATCGGATTCAGATTTGCTTTGATGCCTTCCTACCTCCGTATGCTGCATGCAAATGCTGCTTTGCTCAGGTTTCAGACACAGCCAATATCACTCCTTTGATAATGAATACAAGCTAAAAGCAGTTTTACATGTAGGTTGCTATAATCTCTTTGGTTAGTTAGGCTATTTGGTGCAACTGCCCTCATGGAAACTTTCTGTCTCCTTTGCGTTTTATCTCTCTCTCTCTCTGAGCAAATGGCTCTCGCTCAGCCTTGTTTGAGTGGAGTGCGTCCAGGGACTTCAGCAAAACACAGGAGACTGCTATTCTTGGCTTGAACCAGTTACGGCTGGAAGATTCTGGGCTATATAGAGAGAAAAATGATGTGATGCTGGCTAACCTTGTAGGTCTTTAGTGAGTGGAATAATCTTTCCTTCGGCATAGAGATTTATACTATACTGCAGGGTAAGCCAGCAGGACTGTACATCACCACTGAGAATGTAGTCTGCACCTGGCATCTTGCCTCATTGTGTAAGCAGACAGTCACTCTACTCGCTGCATCATATCAGGAAAAAAACACGGAATATTGCATCTTAATATATCATTATTTTTTAATAATAGTTATTATTAAATAAACATAACAAAAAACGTATTATTAATCGTGTTCATCGCAATATTTACATTAAACTCTGTACTATGAGATTCTGTTCTGCCATAATCTAAAAGTAAGATTTTAAGCATTTATTTACTCTTATGTAACATTAATTATTCAATTGAAAAGCTTTGATTACAATCATTACATACACATAAAATGTATTTTAACAGGGTCCCTTTGCAATACACTCTTGTCTTCTATAAATACTACTGCATGCGTGGTGCTTTTAGTTTCTCTGCGTGAAACCTACGCATCGGTGTGTGTGATGCAGTTCGATTTCGCCTACGTCATTTGACGGGGCAGGATGCCTGCAGTCAGACCTCAGTCTTTATTCAGTTATATCGATCAGGCGTGAAGCAAACACAATAGAGGCGACTGAATCTCAGTTCAAGGGCTACTTACACTTCTCTAAGGAAAGAACATCTGGGTGTCCTTAATGGTTGCGCTGATCTCCCTCATTTTAGGAGGGAATTGATTTAGGCAGCTGTGGATTATATTAGATTTAGGACACGCAGTTGGCTGCTGTAGATTATGAACATGCATGTTCTTCAGCGACATATCAACTGCTAACCAAACAAAGTTGTTGTGATGAAAGCCTCTGTTGTGAGGACATGTTATTAGCGATCACTGTTTGAAATATGTTATAAACCCATCTTAATAAGTTCCCCTACAAACATTTACCATGGTAACCAGTGTAACCAGGTAACCACAACAAATATTGGAATCCGTTTTGAACAGTAGTAAGGTTTCAAAAGCTGATATTTTTCATTTATTACAAGGATCCCTGGAATGCTTGATTATGATTGGTCAAATGCGGTATTCAGCGGTCTGATATTTCCTTATTTATAATTTAAAGTCTTAATTTAAGAGTTATAAGCCATAAACCATACCAGCTTATCGAGGTGAATCACAATGTTACAAACTTTAATTTGAAGCAAAAAAGTATTAGAAAATTTTTACAAAAAGACAACCGAACAAAACTGTGTACTTGAGGACTTTATAAAGTGATTAGATAATAATTATAATGAGGGAAAAAACTACAGTCCCATAAATCATTGCAAATTAAATCATTAAATTAAAAACGATGAAGAAATATAAATGATTTGACGGGTTAGGCTATTTTATATAGAGAAACAATACATTATATGGATTTTAAAACACAAATTAGGTAACTTGAAAACATTGGGAAACTGACCATACTGTACGTCATTCCAACCCGATCTCATGGACCACCCCTAATCTCGCCCCCAAACCTACGGTCACGAGTTCACACTGATCGGGATAAACTTGATAGCGCAGTCAACAATAATGAAGGTATGCCATGCTAGAGCCTTGATAGGTGCGTCCGTTCACGCCATGTCGTAATCACCATACTGATTCTGAACTGTTAAAAGCCTTACCTGTTAACCCCAGGAAATATAGGCATTGTGAAACATTAAGAAAGATAACCCAGGGGTTTACCAGGGTTTTAGAATGACCCAGGGTTAAATATTCCAAGTGTTAAAGCCTACGGTGTTCTTTTGGTGCAATTTGCTTGCGATTCTCTGATTGTTAGAGATTTCTTTGAATGTAGTTTTTTCTCCAGGAATTCTGCGGTTGAACAATTATTTAAAACATTAAGTTGAAATAATGCAGACTGATGTCTTCAACAAAAACATATAGGCCTACCAACGATTAATATTCTCGTAGCTCACTGTAGGTCTCATCATTAATAATCAATTCCCTTATGGAGAAAATGAATGGGATTTTACTTCCGTAAATCATCTGTTACACTCTATAACATAACTCTATAAGCACTGTCAGGTACCCTGGTACATTTTTGTAAGGGTTTCTAGTTTGTAGAAATCCAGCAATGCTAGATGACTGGTTTCTCACGGGTATTCGTGAGTTGTAGGCTGTATGTTCTCAAAATCTATAGAGTTAAACTTCATCAAATGCCTTATCTAGTTGACTGTATATTCATTTCATTTACGCTGTGTGGTTAAGACACCTCAGCCGAAGTCTCTCTCACATGCTGATTTTTGCACTTCACCTTTTGTGTTTTGCTATGACAGATGTTAAAAGAAAAGCTTTCCCAAAGATCTTGACCCACTTGCAGAATGAATGTAAAGTCTGTCCTTGTGTCCATGTCTACGGTTATGATGCCATCCTTATAGGCTTTCATCAGGTAACACTAATCTTTGTAAAAAACTGTTTTGTTGCATATCCAGCTTTTGTTGTCAAATCTACTGTACTTATTTAGATTCATTATCTCTTCTCTCAGCTGTAAAATAACTTAAAGCTAATGTAATCGTAATGCTCACAGGCGGCCTTTGCAATTCAGTCAATTCAATTGAGACGTGTTTCAAAGAAACAGTTGGAGGCCCTCCAGTCCCATGAGGAAAAAAGACAGACACAATTATTACATTATCTCTGCTATATTTAATAATGCTATCTCATATTTCACACTGAATAGTCAATTCATAAACGCATTCTATCTACCACTATCCACAAATTCTATCTTTTTAACCAGGGTCCGGTTGCACAAACTGCTAAGACTAATCTCACAAGTTCGTCATCCAATTTTTAACTTTTACATTTTTAAGTCCGTTACATGAAAACATAGATTTGGAATAATTTGATACTGAAAAGTTAGACTGATTACGCCTAACTAACTGCTAGTTGGTCTTACTACCGTAGTTCTTAACGACACAGTCTGAACTCAATGGCTATGTTTATGCAACTGGCCCCAGATTCGCACAAACAATCATGACCAAAAACAAAAACGGCGTTCAATCTTCGTAACTCACAGCCCCTCAGCGAGCACCTTGGTGGACTGCAGGTTTGAATTTATCGGCCGCAAGTGCATGATATAAATATCGATGTAAAAATGTAATTATATGTGACGACATGGCCCACGAGGGGTAAAAAGTATAGAAAAAATTATTCTTTTAAATATGAAATTAAAAGCGGCAAATCATTGACTTAACAAATGAGTCATTGAATCATTCAGTCAAACAATTAATTAAAAATGGCGGAGTCATTCAGAGACAAAGCGAAAAAAGTGACTGAATGCGTCCGAAATCGCATCCTCTCGAGTAGGGACTTATTTTGAATGTGCTAATTACTTCATGGCCACTTAACAGCGTATGTTCTATATAGCATGAATGTAATCTGGGTTTAGCCTTCTACATTCGCCTTGTTGTAATTGGTGTGTGACCTACCAGCGTCAGTTACAGCTTCACTGACATTCATAAATCCTCTCCCGTGGCCTCATGGGATAGTAAAGTGTTCATGCGGGGCTCTTTTCCGAGTTGCGAGGCCAGTTTCAAGTGAAACATGGCAAAGGCCGCTACTGATTATTTACAGTAGCTTTTACTTTTAGTCACAGTATAAGTGAAGCTTTTCTGGTAAAAGTAGGGTTTACAAATTGAACCTTTGACTGTATTCTTTTGAACATTATAAGAATGTATCACGCTTTGAATTTATGCATTTAATGTGCTTTGCAAAGTTCTATTGCAATCTTTAAAGATAGCGTATTCTGTAATTACTGTTATTTACTGTTTTGTTTCACAGAACAAGTTCCAACAGTTTTAAAACCCTTGTCTCTTGTCTAACAGGATATAGCCTACTTCTATTGTCACATTGGATTTTTGCTCCTTTGCGTTTGCTGAAGAAGAAAATAATAGAAATGGAAACTATTCCACATGCTTCTGTACATTTGTTGATAATACATTGAATATTAAAAAAATGTTTTTGCTGACTGTTTTAATGAGTCCATTTGCCTATGAAAATGCTGATCTTATGCCAAAAGGAGAGAAACTAATATGCCCGTGTCTATTTTAAACGCTCAGTCTCTCAGCAGAATTTGATAGGACAACAGGACCGGAAAAAACACTTGATCCAGCACAGCTTGGAATGATTTCTGCTGAAATCAGGACCAACAGACTCATTTCTTTCCATCAGCCATCTGGCAATCTGACATAGACATCTATATGTAAAGGTCAAATACTTATTTGGATTAAGATTTTAAATCGATTGCCTCTGTGTAAAAAACACTTATGATCGTCATGAAACTAGAGACTCACTGACTCATTAAAAACACATTGAGGTTTCATACAGTTTGTCTTTCTCAGTGTGACCAGATTCAGAATCTAAACCCCATGCTTCAGCTATCTGCTATAATCATTTATAATTTACACTTTTTTTTTTATTTTTAAGAAGAAATATCCTCAAAACAAGGTTAGTTCAGTTTTCAGTTAAAACAAATTGCATAAGAGATTCTAGAACGTGTATGAAGTTATATATGAACATGCAACATTAGTGATTAAGATTAAAGCTCTGAAAAGCAAAAGAGCACCCATTTGTACTTTGTAATCTGCAGTTTATGAAAAGATTAGTAAAGCACTCATATTGTTGTTGCATAACATAAGGCCTTGCATAATGTTTTTAGCATATAATGGCAAAAGCTAAGACTTTATAATAGCCCTGATCCAATGGCTGGGTTTAGTTGAATAAAAAGCTTACCCTGGTGATTCTCTATATACACATATTGAGTGGGGTTGTGCTTTCATATTTTTTTATATGGAGGGGGGGGGGAGGGGTCTGCTTTTAGAATATCACTGAATGCTTTTTAAGTTTATGAGTTTTAGGTTAAAATTTATGTAAATGACAAGCTATATTTTAGTCCTGTAACTGGTCACCAGTTTTTCCGCCCAAAAAAAAAGATGTTTCATAAATAATTATTGAGGTCATACAACCTGCACATGTAATGAGCAAAATTATGTTTGCATGTGCTTTCTTAATGTGAATATATTATGGAAAGAACAATCTAAATGAATGTAGACCAGTGCAAAGGCCAGATGTGCACAAACTAGATAGTAGCACTAGTCAATAAATGCAATTGAGGGTCTGAGAATGGAAATCTTGTGGGATTTCAATGTAATCTATGTACCAGCATATCTCACATATTTTATTACATTTCCAATAATGTAATCCAAACTGATGTTATTTCAGAGGGGCCGACTATTTAGTCTTATTACAGAGCACATCACTGAAGCAACATTGGAACAGCTGAATTGTTCACTTTTTTTTTTATTACACATTTATAAGCACTTTTGTTTAAAACCTCATATTACTGGAGGCAGTGTGACAAATGACAGATTACTCCTAGCATTCAACAAGGAGAACTGTTGTGTTATGTTGCAAGCCAACAGTCTTCTATCACATGCCACCGCAGTGAACATCTGCTTCAGGCTGACCTGAAAACTTTCTGCATCACTCCGGACTGACCAGTGACGTAACACCTGTCAATTATGCAACCGTTTAGTCAGATGCCACCTAATGATTTACAGTCTGTAAAGAAGTTGAGTGCTGGCAACCATCCATTAGGCCAATCCAGGATGGACGGCTGAGTGTTGAAAAAGTAGAAGGTACTAAAATATGGATCTACACGCATTCACACACACTTAATGTGTTTGCATAATCCTTTTGGAAAAAATATGTCACATTCATAATCCAGGATTTTTTTTTTAAACGCAGAGTCTCCTCCATGTGTTTAGAGGGCTTATCAATTCTAGAAAAGGTTATGCCATCTCCCCTCAGAAAATGTATGCATCATGTTCTATAATAAAACACTTAATTCTTATAAACTAAGAACAACAGTCATATCAAAGGTTTTGCAACCCATTGTATGTTTAACCCAGAGAAAACACGCGTTTACAGTTTGCAAACATTTAATTGTCATTTTCAGTTCTTAGAAACAGATGCTAAACATCTCAGAGAAAAAAATAATTTGTCCTGAACAGACTGGGCGTGACATTTATCAATAATATAGTTACAGTGATACAAAACGGTCGAGTTAAACAAGTGTAATTTACATTTTGCTTTCCTAAAACACAAAGTGAGCTGAACCGCTTTGGACCTCCAACATACGTACGTTCATCTCTGCCTGAAAAATGCTTCACAGAAGTCAATGAGATGGCAGAAGGGAAAACATCTGTTGTGTGCTCTCAGCTTATCAAACATTTATACAGTCTGCTGGTTCGAGACACGTCCCAAATCTGCCATAAACCACCTCGGGCTGAAGGGAGATCCCATTCAAATAATAATAACAATAATAATGCTGTTCGAAACACAGAAAAGACATTAAATGTGGGTGACAAGTACAGCTTTTTTCTGTTTTGTATAGACAAAGCTAACCGAGCTTGATTTTTGAACATTAGCATAATATAAACCCGAAAAGCACAAGAATGAAATACAATACACATTTTATGCGTGCTGGGATTGAAAAATAACAAATTTAAACTGTGCAGTCAAAACTTATTGAACATTTGTTGTCGTTTAACATCCTGATCTTCTATCAGAGGATTCTAAAGGTTTTCAACTGATGCTTTATCTCCCAGTGCAGGGCTGGATGTCCGGGAATCAGCAGCAATAGGAGACGTCGGTGCAGAGGAGACAGATGAAACCAAATACATCATCCTTTAACTCGCTGTCTGGTGGACCTGGTGTCTGGCCAGAACTAATGGCATGTCATAATGCCTGATGGTATAAATGAATATCCAGAGAGCACCAACCACAGGATGAGCTTCAGCAAATGAGTCCAGTGCCTCCGAGTCTGGGCGACAATCCTCAAATGCCAAGAACACGTTCAATGCCTCAATATCAATAAGAACAAGTGCTGTCGTTAGTTTAAACAACTAAAGCCATGCGGAGTTTCAAAAGCTGGATGGCTTTCATCCCTTTTCTGTCATTCCTTCGTGCGTCATGACGTACCTGCCGAACCTTCAGTCCAGATAAACAGCTCCGATACGTTATGATCAGTGGATCACCTTACAGCACTTCACACTAATGCTGTTCTCCAGTCTTTCATCTTCTAAGTGCAGTTCAGGCCTCCGCAGTTTCTAGGTCTAGCGCTTCTGAAGATAAAAGCAACAGTCTAGACTAGTTCCACATGGTTTAATGTGAGTGTTCATGGAGGTTCACCTCATTCTCCTAATTTATGTACATAGTTGACTGGAAAGGAGCCACTTCTAGAAGGTTCTCCCTCTATATGGCCCACCTGGGAGGAAAAGAGTGCAAGATGTTGAGGTCTCGACATCAGTTTGAACCGTTAATGGAAAATGTATTCACAAGCGTGTTAAACGCATGCCAGGTAAACACAGGGTGTGTGTACAGTGTGAGAGAGGATGTATACTTACCCACCAGTGTGGGTCATCAGTTTCTGTCACTATGATGACCTCGTTCTTAAAGAAAGCCAGCTGATTGGCTCCAACTGATCTGCAGTCAACCAGCGCTCTGACCTTCTTGGGTCTCTCCCTTAATGAGGTCTAACACACAGAGAAAAGCTCAGCATCATACACTTAAAATGGTTACACAGAAAAACTGGGCATCATATACTACCTAACTTTCAAACTTTACAAACACAATCATCTCATGCAGAAACATGCACCTCGTTGCTAGATGCAGCATGACATATGACTGGATGGAATCATAGTCTAAAAAAAATGGATTCTGTGCGCACTATGCAATTTTCTGTGAAATCAATCAACTCAGGGTGGGGGATCTGGGCAAAAGTCGTGTGGTGTATTCCAGCTTTTATATACAAATTCATGTTCACAAATGAAGGAATAACAAACAAATACATGTAAACATTAGGAAGAAAAATAATTTCTCAAAATAAAGATCATTGCTTGACATTTTACCATGGCATTTTTGCGTGAGCGAGGAGGCGGCAGTATGACCGGCACTGTGGCGCTGTTGTTAGCATTGGCTGGTGGAGGTGTATGGTTGGGAGCTCCACCCACTGGACTGCAGTAGAGTTCCTCCTGACTGCCTGCACACCCTGGAGATGGAGTCGAACTCTTCCCTTGACTCCCGCTGCTCGTGCGGCGATACGAGGTCGTCTTCTCTGAGCTGCAGACAAACATTTGAACTATATTTGACAAATCAGAATACTACACACATACACTCATTAACAAATACAGATTTGAATGGATGCTACACTGAATTTAGTAGATGTTCACATGTAAATCATATAAATTCTCACTATCATTATATTTTATTAACATTTGATATGACATGATTATTATTGTTTTCCCAGCAACGACTAACTAGTGTTTAAGTTTTTATATGTAATTGCATACTAAAAATGTAATACAATAATGAGGAAACTTCTAGCCCTGTAATATAAATATAGTATAGGATTACAGTTGCTTTGTCCAAAATCTAATACTTCCCTACTATATATTATGCAAAAAACAGCACGTCAAAAGAGTAGTATGTCCAAACTGGTAGGTCACGCGAAAGTAACAACATGGAGGATGTAGTACGTTCAGATTTCATTCATACTACCTGTATTCATATTATATAGAGCATACTTTTTTAACGGTCGCATATTAAATTTAAATTCAAATGTGTTATCTACTCAGACAATACGTGTTTTCAGGTGTAGCGAGTGACTAACCTGACGGGTCCTCTCTGACACTGTGGTGAGGTGGGGTAATTTTTGCCCTCTGCCCCAGAGAAAGGTCCCTCCCAGAACACCGTCTGTCTCTGTCCTTTTGACGGTCCAATGGTGTGAGCGCGTGCTGATGTCAGTCCAGAGGACTCGGTCGCAGGGGACGGGGTGCTGATTCTCTGAAAGCAGCCAATGGGGTGGGAACTCTGGCGGTAGGGGGTGTGAGTCTCTGGAATGGAAACCGAGATCTGAGGATCGGAACGACCTGTGGGGACACAATTTATCTTTGACCTTGCTGTGGTTTGTCTCGAATAAACTTGCAGCGTTTCTATAAATTTCTCATATGCAAAGGAGCCACAATTCAGCTTCTCAGAGAACATCTAATTCCAAAATTCCAGACTTCCAGTTTCAAAAGTCAATTAAAAGATAAACACTATCTCACCTCTCTGTATTGCTTTAGCTGGCAGGGGAGGTGGCATGGAGCCACCAGTGGGGGCGCTGTTGTTGGGTGGATTTTCATATAGGAAGTCAATGTTCTCATAGGTCCGGGCTGGACTGCTTTTATTTAAATTCCATCCAGACGAGCAGTGCCCATTGCTGCCAGTAGGAGGCAGCGAAGACCGTGAGCCCTTAAGATGGGGACTCACCTAAACAAAGTTAATGAACATTATTATAAAACACAACAAAGACATCTACATTCATTTATTATCATCTACTGATTCATGTAAAAAAAAAAAAGTCATTTTGCTGAACCTGAACATGGCTTTTTAATTAGGATTCTGTACAGTTTAAAACAAAAACATATTATGACTTCAACTATTTTATTATTAAATTTGAAAAATGCAAAATAGAAACATTTTCACCTGTTTTTGCAAATTGCTCAGATACCACTGTACATATTATAGTGAAAAATGCATATTGTATGAAATAGTTAAGGTCATTACAAACCCTTTCGTCCAGATCATCTTCACTGTCATACATGTCCTGTGGTGTCTCCCATGGGTATTCAACATGGATCTGAGAGTTAAACTTCCCATTGTGGGCCAATTCCAGCTAAACATACACACAGAGAAAATGTAAGAAATTCCAGAGACGCACTTTTGACAAGACTAATATTTCACACTAGTGTCCTATTAGAGAGAGCAAATTCAAATACAGCTCTCTATTTATTGTCAGAACCTGGTTCTTCATTTGCCGACATTGTATTTGCTTTAGTGAGGTGAGGGGAACAAGTTCCTTATGAAAACATTGTCATATGAGACTTCAGGATATTAAACAGGATAATAATAAAAAAAATCAACCTAGAGATAATATCTCCACAAACACATACACAAACACAAAGCAATTCAGCTGTTTTTGTGCAAAATATGATACTCACCAGTTCGATACACTGCATGTGCTGCAGTCTCTTGGCAATGTCAAGAGCCGTCTCACCCGCTGAGTTCACTACAGGACAATCAGAACAATGGAAGGGTCCAATCAAATGTCTGTTGGTCTATCAACCTTTTTATCTGTCTGTTTATCTATCCGTGGATGGATAGATCTACGGATCTCACCATCCATCCATATTTCCATCCATCAATCATGTTTATAGTTGAGTTTGTGTGTATGTATTATTGTATACCTGTGAGCAAAGCAGCCTTTGCTTTGAGCAGAAGTTTCAAACACTCAGTTTTGTTATATAATGTACAGTAATGGAGAGCTGTGTTTCCTTCTGCAGTCTTCTTTTCCAGACAGCCACTGAGAAACACACACACACAGAGAGGTCAGCTGATGGAAATCCTACTGGGTGCTGATAGATCTGTGACACTAGCAGATTTCTCTCACCAGTTCTGAGCTAGAAAATCCACCAGAGCCAGAGAAGTCTTATCAGACATGCGCACAGCTAAGTGAAGACCGGTCTCCTTCAAGTCCTGTGAGACACAGAAGAGAACAAGATAAAGTTACTGGCTGCTGTCAAGCGGCCACCATCTCGGCGAAACATATGTGCTGTTGGATGAGGAGCGATGGAGAAGATGAAGGAATTAGACGGTGAGTTGGTGTACTACAATTTTCTAATTGTGAGTACATGTGTGTGCTAAATTAAAACATTGGTGATTCAGTCACTGAATCATTCAAGTCAAATTCTGCTTTAGAAAAGAGACTTCAGCCAAATAACACACACATTCACTAAACAAACTCAAACGCAAGTACAGCAGTCATTACACAGCTTGTGTTCACTTCCTGAGTGGGACGAGGAGAGCGGAAATCTGATTAGAGATGGAAAAAGGAGATGAAATACAGAATTACAGAGAGAGAGAGAGAGAGAGAGAGAGAGTGAATGATGTGTGATTAATGACATCTAACCAAACAGATGTCTTGTTTCTGTTTATAAAGTTCAAACTGATTAAGAAATGAACATCTATTTAACTTAATCACAGGGAGTCTCATATGACAGATGGACATTTCTGAAAGCTCAAAACACCTCAAGAGCATCTTTCTAAACCTGATGATTTTGTTATCACTGTGGATGCGGTGTATGGTGGGATTGAGTGGTCTCACCTGTCCGTCAGGTGGGGCCACGGGTTTAGACAGGTCCTCTCCCTCTGCATAGAGCTGCAGCAGTGATGTGAGGTCTTTGCTCCTCACAGTGTCATACACATGGTACACTTCAGAGTGTTCTTTTGGGAGGATGTAGCGGCGCTCTGCGTACTTCGCTACAATGTACTCCTTCCTCGCTGTCCTGAGATGCACAAACAAAAGCAAAATATGTTTAAGACAAGGCTGAGCTACTGGTAAAGTGACAAAATGTTTTTTTTTAAATAAATAATAATAAGCAATATATCTGCACACTAGGACTCACATGTCACTTTGTGGGAGGGGCTTGATTGTATCATTGGCTAGGTTGACTTCCATGATGTCATTAAACTTGGCATTTCCAATACTCACTGCCAACTGTGAACCAAAGCACAACTAATAAACAGATGTTTGCAGCAAACATACAACACTAACAAACAGAAATTTGAACACTGCATTCATGTATCCAGCTTGATGTTTGGTAGCTTGCATTATCTGTAATCCAAGTAATAACCTAATAAATAACACTCATGTCATGTGTGCAGAAGCACTTGCATTATTTAGCTTTACTGTCAGAGGTAAAAAGTTCATACTGTACAAATGCGCAGATGAGAACGAGTCACTTGTGAGTAACTGCTGACTCACTCCCAGAAGATTATGGGTAAAAAATTTGATTTTTAGCACACACAAAAACAACAACAGTAAAAGTGCAGCTAGTAAGTCAATAATGGACTCAGAGAAAACTGATCTGAATAAGCTCTTTCAAATGTATGAAATCTCTCTATATATATATATATTTATATACACGTGTGTGTGTGTGTGTGTGTGTGTGTGTGTGTTTACCAGGAGCTCAGAGGTGCTCAGCACGTCGAGAGTAAGAGACTGAATTCGTGAGTGATGTACTCCGAGCTCACGATGGATTCCTGAACACTCGATACAGGTCAGGATGCCCAGGTTAGTGGAGAGCCAGGTGGGATCTAAACAACACATTAAACTTTATTCAAAACATTCAACCTTTAACACCTTTTGCAGACTAATAAAATGTTTTTCAAGAGCTCTTCATAATGATGATGCAGTAATTCTGATAAAAAGAATTATGCATTGCTTTATATATTGAATTCATCTAATAAATAAATAAAATAAGAAATACATATGCAAACATAAATACAGCTTAAATGTCTCTCTCTCTCTCGAATCATCATTTTGATTTGATTTAGAACATAACATACGATTTCTATATTTTTCACACTGTAAGTGGCCATACATCTCGTTTAAAAACGTGAGGCACAGGGCAGTGGAATAAAAAAACACAAGGTATAGATTAGAACATTTTTACTTAAGTGCCGCATCTTTAAAATGCTATGTCATGCGCGAGATGCTACAAAAGACATGAGTGCAATGATCAACCATGCCCGTCTAGCATGTTTACATAGAAAAACTATGGAAATGCTGCGCAATGGAATGCAAAAACTCGTTTGGTGTGAATGGCCACAATCAAGCAGTATATAAATGCATTAGGATCCTCTAGTCGAGACCTGGGGCTCCGCAGTCGCAGCAGGCCTCATTGCCGGGCAGGTTTCTCAGGCCTGAGATGACAGCTCGGACGAGTTCCTGCAGACCGCTGTCCTGAAACTGGAGCTGATCTCCACCTAGAGCTGTGTTCAAGGCCTCCTCCTTACTGTTCTGCAGCACAGACACCCATCTGGAGGAAGTCAAGTCACCTTTATTTATATAGCGCTTTATACAATACAGCTTGTTTCAAAGCAGCTTTACAGTGATAACAGGAAGAATTATAAGAAAGGTTACAAAAAATATATTCAGATGGCTGGCTAACAAATAGTGACCTTTCAGATACATCCGTTGTGTCTTTAACATTTCATTGTCTTTATCTTTCTCTTTCCTTTTTTATTCTATCTCTCGTCTTGAGGAGCAGGTTTTGATCCAGCATGTCTGTACATGCTGCTCTGCAGTATGCGGTAGAGATTTCTCTGTGCTCGGGTGAGTGTATGTGCGTCTGCACTTACATCATGCATTCTTGCTCGTCTTCAGCCTGGAAATGGTATGTACGATTGTCTGTAAGAAAAACGACAGAGAAAAAAAGAAAAAGAGATTTATGCATTAGGTGGGCCTCTGACGCAGTAAGGAAAACATGGGAAACCATCCTTATCTACAGGAAATACCACTCAATACACAATACACCTGCTTTTCATGATCTACACACACCTACACACCTATTTCTCAAAACTTTATTTACATACTTCCGAACACCTACATGCATGAAACGCCTCGTCTGGTTTAACGTACAATATTTTAACTATACTATCAGATTTCCATGAATTCATCACATCCAACACCGAGCACTGAATTATTTCCAGCCATGCATGTTCAATTCATCCCTGGCTAGTCCTTGGATATCTTCAGAACAGCATACTATTCTTATTATTCCTACAGTATAGAGTGACTGTGTAAATACTGTACATATGTAAATACTGCACATATTAAGCAAACACATCAAAATGTGCAGTATAAAACACACTGCACATCCCACTTTCCAGTGAAGTGAATAAAGCAGATGTACCGGTAATTGTCTCTGCAATTAAGGCAGAGGATTTTTGCACCAAGTGCAAAAAGTGAAAGATGATATTTACACTAAGTGAAAATAGCAGTAATTTCTTTGCAGTGTAAATAGTAGGTACCGGTAGATGTAATTTATCCTATTTACTCTTTGCCAATAAGGCGGGCTATTTACACTCAGCAGTGTTGGGGAAAATTACTTTTAAAAACAAACTGCGTGAGTTACTTTTTATGGAAAGTAACACGTTAATTTTTCGCGTTAACAAATGCAATGTTTATCTAAAGCCATTTTTGCTTAGAAGTATGGCTTATATTGACTTATCAAAGGTCAACAGCAAAAACATTGGTTAATAAAGTGAGATTAAATACAAAAAGTATATTTGTAGTATGTAACATTTAATTATTGCATGTTTGCGTAATATTCTGAGTTTGCATTTTACTGTTTTTATTAATTTAGATGAATACTGAATATGTTTTGGTGCAATTGAGATGACTAAACTAAACGCATGCTCACATTTAGTCTAGAACTACAATAACAATCATGTTCACACAGCACCTCACGTCCGATTTCTCTCAGCATTGGAACAGGAGAGATGACAGTTAATAAATAAGAAAACAAAGTAACCTGTTACTTGTTTGAAAAAACTCAGATATTTTGTTGAAAATCTAAAAGTAATGCGTTACTTTACTAGTTACTTGAAAAAGTAATCCGATTATGCAACTCGCATTACTTGTAATGCATTACCCCCAACACTGGCAATAAGTGTAAATAATAGACACTCAGAATTTAACAAAAAGAAGTAAATTTTATAATGATTTAAAATTATATTAAAACTCTAATTAAAATTTTGATGTACTAGTGTATCCGATAAAGTCGTGTGAGAGCAACGTGGCATACTGGTGATGGCGCAATGGATAAGACAATGGATAAGACACATGCCTATGGTGTGAAAGACCCGGGTTCGAATCCACTGTGAGACACCAATGTGTCCCTGAGCAAGACACTTAACCCCTAGTTGCTCCAGAGGCGTGCGACCTCTGACATATATAGCAATTGTAAGTCGCTTTGGATAAAAGCGTCAGCTAAATGAATAAATGTAAATGTAATGTAAATGCATACTACTGCTTAAAATGTATCATGCAACAATGCCTACTGCTTCACTTACTACTTTTAGTGTACACTATATACTGCACACTATTTCTTAAATAGTAAGCAAGTTTTGCATTCCCTAGTTTTACAGTCCTTACCATACTATAACTGAGAGGAAAAGGGTCAAAGGTCAGAGATCAACTTACGTGTAACTAAATCAAACGTTCTTTTTTCCTCAGGGTTGGGTCGCACCTGACATGTCAGGAGGTTGAGCTTTGCGGGTGGTCTGTTGATCTGAGAAAGAAAGAAGAGTTATAACATGCTCGAAAGGCATTCTCCCTACATAGTGCATACTGTATATGTGGTCACTCACTAAATCAAATGCAAACAAATCTCACTTGCAATTATGGTGTGTGCAGGATTAATGCTAGAGATGCGAGTAAAAGCTTACAAAGTTTATGGTTGCTAAATCACTGAAGCTGGAAGCACAAACATAGACTAAAGTTTTGTTTTTTGACAATGTGGATGATTCCAGATGAAACTCCTTTATGCATTTTGGCCTGTAGTTTGTGGTTCTGAAAGGAAATCACTAATACATGAGCGATGACTCTCTCATACAGCATGGGAAAATTTTATTGCATGTCCTGAATCTCAAATAATCGGTCTAGAGACTCTCGGAACAGTGTTTTATAACTAATGTTGGTGTACTATTTGTGCTAATTAAACAATAATCACACAAGAAATAGTACTGTTACCATGATTCCCATTTAGAATGATTCAGCCATAGGATTTTATAGAGAAGGTTTGTAAACAAAAAGTTAATATAGAGTACTTTGTAATGCCCCGCAGCCAATCAGATTCAAAGACTGATATATTATAAAAAGTAGTATGTATAACTGTAAGGTGTTGAGCTGTGTGTTTGTCTCTCTTAAATCTCACCGTGCTGTGAGAAATGGTGAGGCAGCCATATTTAACCCCACACTTCCTCTTCTGCCAAACCTTTCTTATCCTGAAACACAACAATCATGAAAACCTCTAACAATCCACATTCAACATCCATCAATATTACCTTAATACCTCCATACCAAAGGTTTATTACAAAGAAACATTAAAAATATGCTTCAAGAGAAAATGTATTAATGTGAATTTTCAATATTTTATACCAATATAAAAGCAAATAGATGGCACAGACTACAGGCTGGAATAAATCCCTCCATTTTGATTACAAAGTCCAGGACCAAACCAACACAGCCAGAAATCCTAAATTGCTTAAAGCCTGTTGAAAGGATGGCTTTGGCCCCCAGAATCAATTTCCATTAAGAGAAAATGTATTAATGTGAATTTTCAATATTTTATACCAATATAAAAGCAAATTACTATTTTTTTCCTCACACAGACGAAATCATCTAATTTGGGGGTCCATGGCATCGAAAAAAATTGAAAATGTATAGGGTAGATTACCATAAAAATCACGAAAGCAGAAATAACTAGTAGTAAATTAATTCTATTGGCTCAGCAGCCCACTAGTAAAGTTACAATCAATAATTAAAGGAGAACAAAAATGGCGATGATGTTTATTCTCACACTGATCAAAACCTAAGTATTCTGGGTGGATGTGGGCATGTGTTTTGTGAGCTGTAGTTTTAAAAGAGTGTAAGTAAGACTGTAGAGCAGCAAGAAACTAAACCACATTTAATAGACAACATCTGTGTGAGAGGAACACTGAGACAAACACACACACACACAGCTGTGGGCCTGAAGTCAAAAAGCTCAAACTGATGCTTTATGCTGCTAACTATCTGTGGTCCATGACTCTCTCAGGATATTATAAGTCATTCCTTCATTTATTTTGCTCTCAGCTTAAAAATAGGGGCATATATATCATTACACACACTGAAAGCTGTGTGGAGACGGTTTCCTGAGGAACATACACTCAACCCCATGTGACTAAATGCAAACAGGAGCTAAATACTGCATCATGTCTGGAAAACCTTGAATAAGTTCAGGTAATAAAAATAAAAAGTTCCGACTGTTGTTGTTTTTTGGGAGGGTTTGTGACCTTCTTAACTTTGGGAAGTAGACAGTAACATTTACTCACCCATCGCTCTTCTTAAGAAGGAATCCAGATTTCTCTGTGCCATATTTCTTATTGCCTTGAGGCTGGTGGATGCTATATCCATGGCCAGAGTTCTTCCTATTTAGAAAATCCTGTAATGACACATAACATAATTATGATCATCATCATCATCTCTGAACTTGCTCAAATGTAGTTTTTAAAACAAGAAGTGGTGCATTAAGAGTTTATTTTGGAAGTTACCTCTTTGCCGTCCACCTGTAGTTGCGTTCGAAGTGAGTCGCGCAATTGAGAGAGCTGTTTTACTTCTTCGTCCTGCTCATGACGAACCTGTGAAACAATAACAGAAAACTGACATGTGGCCTGCTTTTCTGTAATGCAATGTAACCAGACTTGGTATTGGTTAACACAAGTTATACACAAACAAAAACACATTTGATAACGGAGAAGTTATAGATGGCACAGACTACAGGCTGGAATAAATCCCTCCATTTTGATTACAAAGTCCAGGACCAAACCAACACAGCCAGAAATCCTGCATTGCTTAAAGCCTGTTGAAAGGATGGCTTTGGCCCCCAGAACCAATTTCCATTAAATTCTTTTTTTTTTTTATAATTCCTCTCGGAAAGCTGGCTTGTGGTGGTTTCATTTTTGAGTTTCACTTCCTTTCATGTGCTTAATGCTGATTTGTTATGATCAAAGGAGGACAAGTTGAAACGGGAGAAATGTCACTTCAGAAAAGTTACCCAAACCAGATCTGTTTTAGAACACAATCATCTCAACATAATTTCCACATGCCCCATCCTGCCTTCTCCTCATACTAGCAATAAAACGACAAACTTTAATACAGGAAATATAATTTAATGAACACTGTTATTGTTGCGTGATATTCACTCTAGACCGGATCATATCTCTTTACAACCATGACCAGACAAGACTTGCAGAACAGGGTCAATGATGCAGCTGGGAAACATCAACTGATAAATACTGAATATAATGTTTGTTTTAAAACAGATTTTGTTTTATTCTTTAGGGAGATTAAAATGAGACAACTCTAAAGAGTCTAGATGCAATTAATATAATAGCTGGTCTTCAAACCTTTGTGACTTTCCTTGCCATCTACTGCCTGCATAGGCAGCTGATTTCTAAGGGAGTATCCGAACTGTCATGAAACCGCACTTTTCAGTGAATAATTTTTGAAACCCTTCGTGTCATACTTCTGTGTAGTGCAATGTGACTCATAAAAGCAACATAGCTTGCTAAGTTAGTGGTATAGTCTAATTAGCATAAAAAGGTAACACTTTAATTGTAGGTGACGTAGTTACAAGTTAGTACATGTACTTACTGTTAGTAATAACTGTAAATTGTGCATAATTAAAAGTAACTACGGTAATCCTAAACCAAACCCTAAATTGAGTAAGTACAATGTAACTATGTCACCCTAAAATAAAGTGTAACCCATAAAAATACATAGCACACATAATGTAAAGAGAAAATAATCAACTTTTAATGTTTTATCAACATTTTTCAGTACTCATCGAAATGCATTTTTGGGATTACTTTCTCTGCAGAAGATAAATGCATTGACAGTTTTTAAAGAAGAAAAATGTTGCTTACTTTTTGAAACAGTCTATGATGTATTAAAATACTGTTGAGATGGGGTGCTTACTAGATTGTTGAACAAAGCTAATGTGTTTGCACTAACAAAAAAAAGTTACCTGATATTAAGTAAAAATTAATTTCTGAAACGTAACAAAGAAACTTTCAAACTCACTGTATATGCCAGACTAGACATGTCAAATCAAATGATAAAGTGATAATCTTCATTGAAAGGAATTTAAAGATTCTTATTTTAGGCTACCGGGTCATGACTAACATGAGAAGTGAGATCCGTTTCAAAACACGGGAGGTGTGTATGTGTCTGAGCAAATGATCTGGCTTTCTGCATCATCCAAAAAAACTAACAAGATAAGCCATTATATCTACTCATCGCCTCTCTAAATCGAAGAGGAAAACAAAACAAACAGCCTAGTTAGAGCTGCACTTCATGATCAAAAGTCACATTTTATGAAATTTACTAACATTTTAAAATACATTGAGATATTCCTGAATAACACATTGTAAATATTTAGTTGTGGGAATCTGAATCTGTCAGATAATGAGTTTGACAAGTCTATTACCGTATGTACAGAGGCTGCTAACTTCTCCACAAATGGACCAAGATTCTCTGCAGCCTTCAGTCCATCCTGGAAAAAACTGAGAACACACAATAGCAGTGTTTAGCCATCTCAAATGTCAATGACATCAATACACACACCCACAAAGCCACAGTAATTCAATCCTTACAGAGTACTGTTGAGTGAGGAGCAGGATTAAATCTTCACAGTACAGTTATTCATATTAGTCTGCGATTCATATGTTGAACCCAGTATTACAAGGGGCCTTAAGACATGGCTAAGCGTAGTGTAAAAAGCCTAGTTTTGTACTAAAGCCAATTTAGGTCAAATTTGCATCTGAAAAGGAAGTTGGTGCTTCTTTAGGATGTGAATTAGTTTCAGACGTACTTGATTTGGGCTTGAAAGTACTTGATAAGGCTCTGCAGCAGATCTGGACCCTGACGAACTTTCAGCTCCTGAATCTTCAGTAAATACTGTCAAACCGAGAAAGAGAGAAAAAAAGGAAGTAATTTGTCAGCGGTCAAAGGTTAGTCCCACTCTTATGTCCCAACGTTGTGACTCAGTTAGAGTTGACAAATTTAACAGAAAATCAAGTAGTGTATAAACCACTTTGTAGTTTCAAACTATGATTCAATCCAATCAGAGATTTTTAAACATATTTGATATTTTGAGCCGGTTTTAGAACACACATTATAGAGGTGGAAAAGGCAAAAACTAATGAAAGAAATAACTAACTTGGAAGAAATAATGCATGTTTCCATTATAAAAAGAGAGCAAAGTGGAGACATCTGGAGTTCTGCGGCTGGGAAAGGGAGCGCTGCAGGACACTGAAAATCCCCCTCTCTTTTATTATTCCTCCACTTCACTCCTTTCCTTATTCTTTCTATTACCACAGCTGGGTTCAAACGGCGTAGCCTAAATTTCCCGCTAACTGCCACGCACACAGTATATGGAACCAGGACATGTTGTCACCGAGACGTGGAGTGAGGTCATCAATAACCACAGATACACACACATGAACACAATGTGGTCTCAAACAGGACTGCCTCTCAAAAAAACACCCCAAAGCTCCTTGGTTTTAGGTGACTTCAGACACCACCACACACTTACAAAATTTGCAAAGAATGTGTTTAACACAACAGAGAGGTTAACAAGCTGAGGTAACCCAGGAATGACCTGCTAAGGCACACTCATACAGCTGTACTAACCGCACTTATTCTCCCTGAGACGTGCACACAATGTTGTCTTGGTCAGGTTCATTTTGCACACATTTCATAGTCTGTTAACTGGCCGCCCTCCTACACAGCCTCATATACCTCACACATCTGTAGCTGGAAGTTCCTTCTTTCTCTTTCCATGTCCTCCACGGTGTCTGTCGATTCCAACCGGATCAGCCCATACTGTTTCTGTTTCTCCCTCTTTTCTCTCTCCATCTTCCCCCTGAAGAGCCAAAATGAATAAGGAAAAATGGAAAATAAAATAATGAAACTCAAGTTTACCAGGTGGACTTGTCTTTTAAACAAAACCAAGTGGTGGTCTTGTACTAAATGGTATAGGAAGTTGTGTACCAGGAGAAAAATCTGACTCTGAAACTCACATTTTAGCATCATAATCCTTCCAGCTTTTCTCCATCTGTTTTTTCAGCTCCTGAAAGAGAAAAAAAGATAAAGTGCATAGCAATATATACCCACCACACACAAACACCCAGTGCTTTTGGATATATAAATCACACACATGATAACGTTTACTTTGTGTCGTACTAAAAACTTCATGCAATAGCAAAAGCCCCTCCACCTCATTGTGGAAAATTTATATTGTGAAAGCAATAATATGAGGGTGTGTATCAAAACTTGATCTCAGAGCCCTGCAGTACATCTCCACTCATCATACAGGTTAAACGCATAACGAAAGGTGTGGTGCAGCTATTGCGTATGTGACATTAGAAAACACAATACCCTAAACAAGGCACATGCCAAAGATAGCTACAACACTTCATCCAATGAACAAAACAACATAACACATTATTGTGGTCTCTTCAAAGGAATGCATCTATCTTCCTGATCTTTATCAGCTGTTTAATTGATTTAAATTATACGAAGCTGGGGTATAAGGTGACGTTTTTGACACATTTAGTCCAGTATGATGATGCTGTGTGACGCAGGTGTCTGTTTCACTCACCAGCCTGCTGTCTCTCAGCTCTGTCTTCAACACATTCTCCAGAGGGAAGGATATTATGTTGTTCAAGTTTTGCACCTACAGAGCACATAAAATCAGGCGGTCACACACTCAAGAGCAATAAGGTTTGCAGAAATAATGGAACAGAGACAGAAACCCAAACGTAACTTACAACAACATTTGAAAGTCGATCAGAATGTAGTTCAAATGTTAATGTAAACTCTGACTCCCTTCTCAATATTTTTACCTGGCAAGTCATAACCCTCCCTATAAAGTCCAGTCTGGAGTTACAAATGCTCGCAAACCAAAAAATGCAAAAGTTAAACCTCTGTTTGGGATTTCTCCTTGCCCAAGCACATTAAAGTGCTGAGCAAGTATAAATCTTCCTTAGGAAAGAATGTGTGAGAAAACCCACACCAGGACGAGAGAAGAATCGGACTGATTCATTTCAAACCAAGGACAGCCTTTTTGGACATATGAAACATTATGCACATGTACTTTCAAAGATCAATGATGATTCATCTTTGATCTTAATAGATTATAATAGATTTTCAAACCACACAAAGAGATCTGATAGCCATAGACTGACCTTTCTATATACTGTGTGTGTGTGTGTGTGTGTGTGTGTACAGGTGAAACTCAAAAATGTATTTATGCAAAAGTTAATTTATTTCAGTAATTCAACTTAAAAGGTGAAACTAATATATTATATAATTAATTATAATAATAATTTGTTACATTTATATAGCGCTTTTTCTGAGACCTCAAAGGGCTTTACATATCGTAGAAGGGGGGAAATCTCCTCAACCACCACCATATAGACTCATTGCATGCAAAGTGAGATATTTCAAGCCTTTATTTGTTATAAGTTTGATGATTATGGCTTACATCTTATGAAAACCACAAATCAAAATCAAAATTAAAGTGAAAAGGTTTTCATAGCTGTTGAATTATGAACTTTTGCACGATATTCTAATTTTACCTGTACACACACACAGACACACAGCTAAGTAGTATCCGATTACATATATCTGTATAATGTAATCAGATTCTCAATTTAATATTTGTAATTATATTATATTATGTTTGTAAATGCTCAGTCAGATTACAGTTACTTTTTTAATACAACGGTATATTCATAATTTATTGATTCTCCTTTATACTTCTTTTTATGATCCAACTAATCATTAGCTTTTCATCAACTCAAAATCCCCCTGCAGTTCTTTCATTGACCCCAGTTTGGGAAACCCTGGCATAAAGTAATACTTAATGCATTTCATGTTGTTGATAAGGAATGGAAAATATTTTCTTTCTCTTTTTCAATTTTATGTACACAATAATTCCATTCAAATCTACGTGATAAATGAGTAAGGTCAAAAGTAAACAAAGTAATCAAACAGTACAGAACACATTACCTAAATTTAGCAATCTACATTACTAACTAAATTTTCGTCATGTAATTTGTAATCAGTAACGGACTACAATTTGCAAGTAATCTACCAGGATTGTGCATTATATCAGCCAAACACTTTTACACTCAACATTAAGATTAAATACATATTATGCTACATACATGAATGCACATTTTAAAAATGTAACCTCATAATGGTGCTGGATATGGATTTATAACCTTGCTAAATGGATGTTATACATATAAATCTTCATGAATATGAAAAATGGGCTTGACTGAGGGAAAGTTATGGCCCCCCACACAAGGGCACTAAATCAAATGAAGTTTATTTTCTTAGCAGAGTTTCTGTTGTATTTTTAAAGCTGAGGTTCCTGTCTCTGGTGATCGTTTGATTGACAGCTCAGTGGTCAGACGCCGTCCACTCATGCTCTCAGGTCTGGTATAAATTACCATCACCATGGAAACTATCAGTGGGAGGGTTCTTTTCTCTGTGGTTTGAGAGGCCCTTGCCTGCAGCTGTTGAACCCCTGCTGACACACACACAAACACAAACGCGCACACACACACACACACGCTCGCGTGCGCAAACACACACACACACACACACACACACACACACACGCTCGCGTGCGCAAACACACACACACACACACACACACACACACACATAAACTACCTCTCCCAGTCTCCTGTGTACTTTGTACAGCTGGAAGTCTGTTTCTTATTCAGAAATATATCGAGATGACAAGCCGCACAGACACACACAAGGTGCTTTTTGAATAATAATACTGGCAAGTCAGACAGAACTTGAATATTTTCCTCTCAAATAAGGTGGAAACTCTTCATGTTGGCCTTGAATTATACAGGTGATTACCTATCTACGCTTCACTGAACTATGCTGCAACTGGAAGATGTTTCTCAAATAACTAAATTTGTGGTCAACCAATGTGGCTGTCAATAACCAATGTGGTTGTCATGTTTGGGTGTGGGAATGTTTAGGCACCTCACAATCCGATCTGATTCCGTTTCTGAGAATCAGTTTTAAAACATTTCTTGATCTACATTTATTTTGTATTGTTTCGAGTTTGCCAGCTTCAAATATAAAATGTATTTGTGCATTCTTATTAAATTACTTGTATACTGTAAGTACTTTTTAAAATAATTCCAAATTACTAATAAATCAAAGAAATTTGCATGTTAAGAATTATTAACTAACTACAGTAAATATTGCTTCAGTACAAGCAAATAAAAAGTAATAAATGGGAACAAATAAACATTACAAGCAATAAACTAAGAGGGATTTCAGTATCTGAGGGTGTTTTGAGTGTCTGAAAGTTAAATTTATATATATATAAATGCAGTATAACTGTTTTCTTTGCTGTACAGTACTGGCCTTTAGGAAATTTGGGATCAAAAAAGATTCAGTATTATGTCCATTTTATAGTGTTTTTGTAGTTTTAACTCAAGATGGCATCCTGCTTACCAGGTTCTTGAAGAGTGCAGTGATCTCCCGCGTGAACACAGCCAGGTTCAGGAAGCCTGTGGAGATCTCATTATTATCCTGCATCAGGTGACTGTTCCCTAGATTCTCCAGAACCTCTATGTACTGCTCCTTATTCTCCACATGATCTGGGAACATAACATCACACAATCAGCATCAAGTCAATCATGTCAATGAAATGTTATTTCCGTAATGTGACATTTCCATGTGAAAACAGGAGATTGAATAAAAAAACAAATGTCGGGTGGGACTTGATTTTATCCATCAGGAATTGACTGGATTGGAAAAGTCCCCATAGCTTTGTCCAACATCGTGTATTGTCAGAGTATATGTACTGTATCTTGATCATTAATTAAGTGTGAACGTACAATTTTTTGTATTGTTTTTTTAAGTCTCTAACACTCATCAAGGCTGCATTTATTTAAACAAAATAAAAACAATAATATTCTGAAATGTTATACTTTAAAGGGGTGGTTGATTATGATTTCACTTTTCTAACTTTAGTTAGTGTGTAATGTTGCTGTTTGAACATAAACAACATCTGCAAAGTTACAACGCTCAAAGTTCAAAGCAAAGGGAGATATTTTCTTTTACAGAAATAGCTTTTTAAGGACTACAACAAACGGCTGGTATGAACTACACGACATTCCTCCCGGGTTAGTGACATCACCAACCCTAAAATTTACATAAACCCCACCCCCGGAACACGATTTATAGATTATCAAGACAGAATATGCTAATCAATGACTAGAAGATAACTACACATCAGCTACATAAAATCATCAACTAACCATTCAGAAATGTCCTGTTGCTTCTACATGTTGTCACTTCTTCTTGAGTCTCTCCATCGTCTGACTCCGGTTTGAACATAAAAGGCTAAAAGTTTTTTTAATGTTCAGTGTGTGTGTGTGGTAAAAGGACACGAGCTGTTGAAGCTCCGCCCCCTGAGCTGGGAGCAGCAGCTCATTTGCTTTTAAAGGGACAGGCACAAAAACGGTGCGTTTTTTTGATCACTCTCAAAAAGTGACAACTTTAACATGCTATATAAAAATATCTGTGGGGGTATTTTGAGCTACAACTTCACATCCACACTCTAGGGACATCATAGATTTGTTTTACATCTTGTGAAAAGGGCATTAAACCGCCCCTTTAAAGTATAACTGTGTATAATTTTTGTCACTGTCACTTTTGATAAATTTAATGCAATCATAGACACTAATTTTGTCAATGTTAACCTAACTAACCTTTATCAATGTTCTGAAACCGTGTGACCTTACAAACCTCACCGCATGATCAAATGAATAGAGGAAAACAGGATTTTGAGATACAGAGCGGTGAAAATGATACCAGCTGAAGCACAGTGAGCTCCTGGCAAGAATACTAAAAACACCACAGGCTCCGACTGCACTAGGATCAAGGAGCTCTCAGCTCTACTGCTATAAAATAAACAGGTACACTTAGATAAGAGCCAAATCAAAGCCAAACCATATTCACTTATGATGATCACATGTATTTGTGGGAACACATGCTGTTATTTCCAAGGGAACGTCCCTGAAATTAGCATACTGCGCTATAGCTAAACGTGACATTTTAGCTACACATTTTCCTGAATTGAAATCCTCTGTTGTTGCTAGAACAACATTCTACTTGTGTACATCACATTGTTTCTGTAGGATAATGGGGCCATTTTTTTTACTTTATTTAAATCCTACAGGAGAGGTTTGAGCTTTGCAGTTCAGACACGATGGTTCGATGCTAAAGTGGGAGATGCAGGTTCAATCAGGCCTGTGTTGTATCCTGATCCCATTTCATCTGAATAATTTCCTTTCTATTGTAAAAAGGACACCACAAAAAACAAACAGGACAAATTAGAATACCAGCATATTGATTTATAAATAGTCTGGGAATGTAATATAACTTCCTTAATAAATAGACTTGCATGGTCTGGTTTTGGTTTGGAATAAAAACGTTTTTTTTTTTCAAAACTAGACAGGAGAAAAACAACCGGATGAATTTAGCAGCACTTTCCGAAAAATTACAAAAACCAAGGGGATTTTTTTGCTGTAGTTAGTCAATCGAATCTCTAGCTGACACTTCCTCTTCTGTGGACTTTAATCAACCATGTTTTTCCAGTGAATCAGTCTGGCTCAACAATACTGCACTTTACTCGCAGCCGCCAACACTCAGGGGACATACCTTCCCTGATCTGGAAACAGTTTTATTTTCTCCAAACAGGCATCTGTGAGCACTTTCAGACACAATTTTAATTTGTATTGTTAATTCATTTCTTGTATAAGACGCTGATCTGTTCCAGAAACGGTAGGGTTTTAGAAAATTGACCCTTAGATCAACACTTTAAAGCGCCTGCCACATCTGTGTTAGTGTGAGCGTGTTTTAATCAACATTTAGACCACGGCCAACGGCTCTGTTTTAAACTGTGACACTGTTAGGTTACAGACAGAAGCACATATAGACTAAATATACAGCTCTCTAAATTACCTGCAGTCTCCTGTCATTCCAGCAGTGAAATCATTCATAAAAATCACCCAGTTTAGGGGATTTCTGGAGAAAATACATAACTTAGAAAAACAAACTAAAATACCGTAACTCCAAAATGAACTAAAATAAATAAAAATGGCTACAAATTAAATTTAGTTTTGGATACATGGTATATTTTAAAATCAAAACAGGAAAATTTCACACAATAGCAAAAACACCACAACGCTGAGAAACTTTACGGCATTAAACATTTTTCAATTATACTGTTTAGTGCAATAATGTTGGCAACTCTAAAATACTAAACCTTAAAGAAGAAGAAAAAACGCTTTCTTGAAAACAAATAACTAAATTGAAACAATGATAGTGAAAACTTAACCAAATCAAAAAGACAAATTAAAACCAAAATAGGAACATTTTATCACACTAAAAAAAAAAATGTATAATAACAATGACTAATAATAATACAAGGAAATTCAAATTAAAACTTTGTTTAACACGTTTATTCAAATCTCTATTCCCAAATATAAACAATAATAACAGTGACCATAGTAACATCACTAATAAAACCGACGTTTTCGGCCCAAAAATATCCACAGATTCTGGATTCTGGATTCTGAACACTGGTTTCTAACCAGGATGGGTGAAGAGTTAAACCTACTTGATGCAGAACCGATAAATGCACTAACTCTGAATCACTGATATGAAAACAGTATTCACAACTTCTCACACACAAACAACTATATCCTGGCACAGCGAGAGGGATGGGGTGAATCATCAGGTTCAGGTTAGGACTCACTCCAAAACTAGTAAGTTTAGTTACACCACAAAAACACAGGGGCAGGAAATTGAGGCCCCTCAATAGTAATGTTACCGGAATGAGACATCTGACTTCAGTTAAAACCAAGAGAGAGGGAGTGAAAGAGACCGTGAGGGGGGAGATAATGAAACATGTGGGGTCTCCTTTGCATTTAACTGAACTGTGACTCACAGAATTGAGAAATGGGGCACGCACCCTCAGAAATAAGAAGCAGGGAGATCTGAGACATGCTTCCCAGAAACCATGATCATTCCAGTCAAGACTTTTTTGTAAGCACCGCACAACATTAGAAATTGCGTACAGGCCAGGTTTGTGGAGCAATTTCTTATTTAAGAGAGAAGGAGCAGATATTCCCCTGTTATTTCAGTGTATGGTAAAGACACTGGTCAAATCATGTGATATAGTTTCAGGGTACATGCAGTGAAACTGCTTACAGTGGTCCAGTTAACCAGTAGCCACATGCGTCATGCTGCAGGATGGACAGAATAAGGCACCGAAACTGTATGTTTAACACAGCGTAGGGTCATTAAGGTTAAATAAAAACAGTATTATTTTCTACACTCTGCCTCGGTGTAAAAAACAGGAAATCGGCTCTTTTTATAGAGATTAGTAGTTTTGAAGTCAATGCAAGTCTGGGCCCCAACTACTGTCATCTTTCATTTGTGTGACAGAGAGTGAGAGAGAGACTAAGAATGACCTCACTGCATTTTTAGGGAAATGTGTTTAATTTTTTTTCACAAATTTTGCAAGCTTTTAAACATACTTCAACATCTGACGTAATTTAATTAAGCATGTTTATGCCATCATGAGCTGACGGTGATGTAACAGTCTGGGAGGCTTAAATACTGAGTGATAGTGACCCAGACTTCCTAAAGATCTCTACAAATATGTATTTTTGCTTATGTACTAGACCAGTGGTTCCCTAACTGTCTAAGGGGTCCTCAAGATGACTAAAATAAGACAAAACACGCATTAAAATGATTTCATAATTTTAAGTGGGATTTCTAGACCTGGAAAAGTCATGTAAATTAATTACATCTAAAATAGGGTAGAAATTGTGTGTAAAAAAAATATTTTCTTACAAATGGCTTATCCTTAATCTTTATTCAGTAAATTATGAACAATAAAAAAAAAAAATTGGATAAAACAGAATGGGATCCCTGAAGAACATTCAGCTCCTAAAACTTCTGGAATCCTCAATTCAATTGACAGAAACTAGGAGTTTTGGGCCTTCACATATTGTTGTGGACAATGGGAGCCTTGGAGTCAAAAGGGTAAAAGCACTGTACTAGACAAAACAATTAAACAAGCAAACAAAAGAAACGCCAAGAATATAAGACTGCACTCACGGAGTCCAGAGTTGTGGATGGCCTTCACAATTTTCTTCATCCTCTGTAGGGACATCTGGTCCTGCTCTAGAGACTGGCGTAAGAAAACAGAGAAATGAGAATAATCAATTAATCATTGACAAAAACATGTTTATCTAGTTGCGAGGCAACACTTGACTTTTCTAACAGGAAAAACATCAGAATAGTTGTCAAGCAGTCTTTCTATCACGTGTCAGGCTGCTGTGATGATGTCAGAACCGAGAGCTGTGGAGCACAGGTGAATCAAGCCTTACAAAATACAACAACATCTCCTAATGACTCAGAACAGACACTATTTACAGTAAAGAATTAGTGCAAGAGACAGAAAGAGACACACCTCCGTGGGAATTTAGTCTGAGTTCAAATATCAGTGGTTAATTGAGTGAATTGGTCTATTAAGATCACATCAGTTGTTTTACCTCTTTGGTCGTAAAACTTGAACGTGTATATCACAGGGCTTGTTTACATCTGGTCACTTCATGTGTTTATACTAATGGGATAGCTATCTGATTTGTTCAAATGGTTACATTTACACTTGGCCGCATAAATGTGTCTCCGCAAAACGGATATAAATCAGATCTTCAATTCCAGCACTAAATGCTAATTTTAGGTTGTGAGTTTACGACGTCAATGAAAGCAACCGATATGAACTGCATTTTATTTATCATCAGCTATGTCCAATATCAAAGACCACAATAGGAGAGAGTGTGGCATCAGCACTGGTAAGATTATTTACCGGTAGTCTCACATTTGGTGCATTTACACTTGTCCAGGTTCGTCTGGAATGCGTCTCAAACATCCTGCATGGTTTGAGTGATCGGATTTTTAAAAGCGATTCGGAGGGCATTTACACCTGGTCGTTTCACGATAGGATATCCGATCAGAGAAATGCATGAAGTGACCAGGTGTAATCCCATAAAGAAGGAGTTTTAAACCATCTTGAGTTTACACACTGACGTCTGCTGCTGTCTGTAAGAGACTGTTTAGTCTGATCAGTGCTTAATAAATCAGTGCCAAGACAAAGCATTCTTTGGTTCTGTTCGGTTTTATTTCTGTCTGTAGTTTTTTGGGCAACATCCCAGACACATGGACTTATGGGATGCAGTGATGTATAACACAGAATCTCACACGCTTAACACCAGATAGGTTAACGTTTTTAGACAGAGGATTTCTTGTTTAAATTAGTATCAGAATATTTCCTCAATCTACAAAAGAAAAAGCTTGTCAGGTTCTTCCAAAGAAACCCATTAATGGGTTTTTAATGGAACAATAAATACTGACATCATAATTAGGAACCTTATGAGCTCCAGAGAGGCAGCAGAATGGCAACTTTAGGGCACTTTGTAAAGTTCACTGCCCCTCAAACACAATGCCCTAGCCTAGGGGTGTCTAAACCTGGTCCTGGAGGGCCTGTAGAGTTTAGCTCCAACTTGCTTCAACACACGCCTGGAAGTTTCTAGTAAGACCTTGATTAGCTGGTTCAGGTGTGGTTCATTGGGATTGGAGCTGAACTCTGCAGGACAGTGGAGCTCCTGAGTCCTGAAGCAGGATTGGACAGCCCTGCCCTATAGCCGAAACTCTCAAGCACCAGTCACTAGATATGTGATCCTGTTAGCAGCTGAGGGAGTCATCAAACTACGCTCAAAGGGAGGGAGGACCGCCATAAATAAATGTATTAGTCACATCATATCTGCAGTGCACACACACATATATAAATACAAACATAAACAAACTAAGTGTTATGTTTTAATTTGAGTATCAACAAGTATGAATTCAATTTGATTCCAGGGGTTTCATTCTATCTGTGGCCTCCTCCTCCAGATCACTCAACATGCTGCCAGCCTTAGCCAGAGTTTCAGCAAATGGAAACATAAACAAACTGTGTCTCTCAAACCCAAACAAGCCTTCAAACGCTGACCTTCCTGAAAACACACTCAGTTACACAAACATATGTTGCACCTGGGCATTAAACACCACTTTGAAGCTGTAGAAAAGACTGTAACACACTCACAACTTGATATATTTGCACAAGTAATCTGGACATACATGTCATATCCGCACCATCAGGAACTGAGGACTGAATGTATAATCCTGAGAGAAAAAAAAAATCCTACCACACACTCTGACTCATTTAAGGAAAGATGAAGTTACTTCCAGTCTTCTCTTACTCTGCTAATCATAATACCTAGTTTCCAAGTGCTGCTTAAAAGGCAAATTTGCATCATTACATCCAAACTACAGTTTACTCATCATCATGTCATTCCAAACTTGTTTGACACAATTGGTTAACTTTCATCTGACAGGATGTCCACGCTGCTTTTTTCCCCAAACAATTAAAGTGAAAGGTGATCAGGATTGTCCCCAGGGCCGTCGCCAGAACATATTGGGGGGGCATTTCATTCATACACTTTTTTATGATCTACAAAACAGACAGTCATCAAAACAATAACATCACGCATTTAGTCTAATATAACTGAAATAGACCAAATTCTATATTAAAACAAAACCCAAAACACAAAATATTAAGTTTCTGATCATAGGAGGAGGGTGAACCAACACCACGAGGTTATGCGCTTCCCCTTTAAAAACATTTACTAGGCTATATGCAGGATTTGTCATGGCAGAAAGATCACAAAGAGCGCTCATTTTATTATCATTAAGCGGTTATACAACTTCATTAGGGTATCAGTAAAGCTGATGCGCAATAATTTTCACCTGAGATTTGGAGCCAACTTACAGGGGGGTAAAAATTACTTTAGAAATATGGCAGCATCATTATTTTCATTTTACACAGAGATTGGTATGTCTAATAGTTTAATCTGTTTGCAGATTCTATGCCAACAGTGAAAGTTCAGAAATGGGGGGAATAGTGGCTAGTCTTAAACTGTGCAATTTTCGTCCGATTTTGAGCCAAATTCGAGCCGAGTCGGGACGATTTTCAGCTTTTTCCTTTGTCATGCACAAAATTCAATCACAGCTTTGTCCCACAATCAATTCTGTAGTGTTTCGGCATGTGCAAAAATCTAAATAAATAGCCTAAATAAATTAACATTAAAGCGGTGTTAGGGTTACTTAAAATTCCAGGACTGAAAGTGGTGCTGCTAACCCAAAATGACAACAGTAAAACGTTATTTTGCCTGGAGTTAAAGACGATAACGGGCTAAAGTGACCATTAAATCAAAATGGACAATTCCTATTTTTTATACCCCACCACACATTTTAGACTGACTTAAGTAAGTGGGACACTAGGTTTTTTGATGAACCAACCAACATTTCATAAACACATTAGACCAAAAAGTAGCAATATTGTGTGTGTTGTTTACAATTATTTTATACTCCTTAATATCAAGTTTGTCAAAATCTTTATCTTTCTTCAGAAAAAATATTACCAAAATAAAAAAATTTGAGCCGGGGAAGTTTCTGAAATGTGTCTGATTTGACCCGGAATGACCCTATATTAATAACTATGTAGTAATTTATATAGTTTTAGTGTTGGGGAAAGTTACTTTTGAAGAAAAGTAATGCGTTGTCACTTTTGCGTTACTTTTTCTCACCTGGGCTGGGCTTGTTTTTAATCTTCTATTTTTGGGCAAATGTAAAGGCCTTTTCAGACCAAAATTGAAATAATAAAGGTGAAGGAAAAGCAAATTCACACGTGTACAGTAAAGTGTGCTGCTCAGGCAAACCTTTCAGCTGTGCTGCTGTTCTGGGTAACAGAGGAATAGGATGCAGGAGAAGAACGTTTAACACTTACAGTACTTCACCAATAAAAACAAAAAATCTAAAGTCATTTTTCCTGATGGTTTAACTGAATCACGAAGATCAGTAGCAAGTACATTGGTCAAGAAAGTGAGATTAAATGCATACAAATATTTATTTTCTTTAACAGATTTAATTATTGGAGGTTTGCGTATTATTCTGATTTTGCATTTCACAAATTTTCTTCATTTTGAGGAATACGGAATCTTTTTTGTGCAAGTAAGATTAGTAAATACATGCTCACATTTAGTCTAGAGCGACAATAACTATGTTTACACTGAACGTCTCTGCACTTACTCATAATTCTTCTCAACATGAGGACAGGAGAGCTGTAAATCAATGTGAAAAAGTAATTTGCGTTACTTATTAGAAAAAGTAACTCAGATATTTTGCTGTACATGTAAAAGTAATGTGTTACTTTAGTTACTTGAAAAAAGTAGGCCCCCTAGTGGGTCCCGGCCCCCTGGTTGAGAACCACTGAGAACTGCAGTTCTTGAAACCATTTCCTATGAAAAAGGCGGAAATAAATGAAAGGCTTCCGCTGTCCCGACATGCCCAGTGTTATTACTTGTTGGCAGAGTTTCTCGATTCTCTATTAATTTCCACACAAATGTCTAAAGATGAGCTGGCAGCTAAAGACCCACATTAGGTTTATAAGATCTGTACTGACCATAGACAGTATATAAGAGGTTCTGACTCTGTTATCAGTCCTACTTCTCTTTAATTATCTAACACTATTCCTCAATGAAATGATGCAGCTGTTAAGAACTGTGGGGTTATGTTTGTGCCCATGTCATTTCAGTCTCACTGCAACAAGTCATAAAAGCGCCCTGAGCAAGTCAAGCACTTAAAAACAGTCTGTGTTTTCATTGTTGTGACTCCTGTGCCATCCCCTGACTCCTGACCACAACACGAGCCCATAAATGTGCAATGAGGCATTCAAACCACTAGTGTTTAGAAAAATATTCGCTAGCAACATGTTACTAAAAGGCAAAAGGTCCGTTCTGTTGTTCACAGGTGTCCTAGAAGAAACGAGTAGCCACATTACCTATAGGCCTACTGTAGCCTTTATGCATATGGACATGGGCCACTAACCTTGACAACCAGATGTGTAAAGTTACATTTAGTCTTTCCCCAGATTATCCTCAGATAAATTATTGTTATGGATTCAAAAGGTCGCCCTGACTGAAAACAATCTAATAATTAAAAGATGGACCATTGTAGCCTATTGTCCTGCGAAGTAACTGCAGACCATGCAAAACTTTCATTAAGTTCGGTTAAATTCGAAATAATACAATCTTTCTCATATTAGAAGATCTTGAAATCTGTACAAGTAAAATGTTTCCTGTGTCAAGAGATTTTCAGATAGATTGAAGGACAGGGATTCACTCAGGTGTTGTCCTCCTCCACCTGCACACAGGTAAACACCCTTAACGTTAACGTTACCTCTTCGAGTGTGGCCACGGTACTCCGACAGTCGCTCATTTTAGACTGAAATCCAGAGCTTCCTGGGGACGATAGGTCCTCTTTCGCCAAAGAAACGAAATCCAAGATACTTATCTTCTCCGGCATGTTTTTAACTGAACCAACCGAGGAACTTAAAATCCCAGCAAACGAAGTGAAAACAAACACCTCAAGATCAAGCAAAGTGCATCTCCATTAAATTCTTTAAATCCACAAGTAAGCGTGATTGCCAAAGCAGGTGAAATAAACGTTTCATATCTGCAACCAAGGGAGAAAACGTGGATCTTTTCTGTTTTCCGCCGTGTGAGAGAGTCGGTAAAGTTTCACTGCGCCCTCGGTCTACTTTTTTCCCTCTTGGTGCCGCGCGAGCGTTCAATAGCGCGTGCCGCGTCCAGATTGCGAGCGAGAGGGGAGGGAGTCATTCCATCATCACGTGGGAATGTTTGTATTCACTGACGAAATGAATAGAGCGCGCAGAGAAAGAATGGTTTTTAGATTCATTTCGTGGCTCGTAGAACGAAACAACATCAATGAATCTAATGTTTTTGGACACTTTTGGACACAATTGCATGTTAATTACAATTAAATTCAAATGTATTATAGCCTAGTTTAAATTTATATTAAATGCAATAAGGCTACTTGAACTTAAGAGTGCTATTGACCCACATAAGAGGTAAGTAGCTACACCTCTATATGTAATTTCATAATGAAATATTGTCTTTAAAATATGGTTAGTGTACTTATTAATACCTTATCTGCAGGTAGCCTACAGTTAAAAAAAAAAGAAAGAAAGAAAAAGGCTATACTTTCAAGATTTGACACAATGAGTCCACAATCAAGTGCACTTCTTTTTCATTGCAGTTGAAAAAGACAGGTTTTTGGTAACTCTGGACCTGTTTTAATTGCTTTCTTGTAGCTAGGTTCTTGTCTTTTGCTTTTTGTAATCTGGTTGTATATAAAGTTGTTTAGTGCATAATGCGGTTCAAATCAGCAGACCTTAAATGGTGTGGCGCCATTGAAATGGATTGTGCGTGCACTTTCCCTCTTATTCAGGTGACAATGCAGATAAGCCATTTCCTTATACACACTACGTGTGCATGAATGAACACGCTTCATCTGTTTCAGTCTAAAGTTTAAGGGAAACCCACCCCAGAAGCAAAATCAAAAGATTGCTTCATTAACACAATTGGCACCCTTTCCAATAATTTGCAGCCTTATCATTTGAAAAGACAGATTGATTAGTGCTTCTTTGTTGCTCCAGAGTATGTCCATGGTGTCCTGAATAACAATCATTGTTTATAAGACAGATATTGAGAAATGTTTCATCCACCTTTACTGCAGGTATCACGGAGGATCATTGGTTTTTCCCTATAGCCTTTGAAAAGCTGTACACCCCATCAGCCTCTAACAATACAGTGTCCTATTACATTTGATGTAATGTGCTGGACAGGTATCAGCTCTGACTTTATCCCCTAGGAATACAAGAATGTCATAGTGCATAATGCATTTTGTTCCTCACAGTTGCAAATAAAAGCATTTAAAGACACGTAAAGAGTCATAAGGCCTGTTACATCAGACTCTGTCTGCATGAAAATAGCATTTGCTTTCTTGTTTTCTGATTTCTTCTTATTTTTCTTTAAGGATTTAGTCAAAATGTAAAGTAAACCTGATTAATCAATGAATTAAGTTAATGTATTCATGTCTCTATTTAAAAATGGAGTAATTTTTACAATGAACAAGGGTTTATACTGTGAGATACAGGTACTGGCTAACTTGGTTCAGACATGCAAGTAACTAAACATGACATTAATCATTCAAAAAAGAACTAATCCCAAATGAAAGAAGTTAACTTGGTTTAGTAACCTTAATTTCTGCAAAGTACACCCCATCCTCCCAAACGCAATGCGTTCCCTCACTCACACACAGTGTTTTCTTTATATTCTGTGTAGCTTCATGAGTTATTGTTGATGTAATGGTGGTTTTGTGGCCAAACAATGCTCTCTTTCTCCCCCTGGCCATGGCCCCTCTTTGTGAAAGGGTCTGAGCAGAGATGTTGCGTTTAACTGGGTGGACGTCACTCTGGGGGAGAAGAAGGAAAGTGGGTGAAAGAGAGAAAGGAAGTATGAGACAAAGTTTGACAAAGCAATTTATGAAAACTCAGTAGCTTCATTATAGGCGAGGTCTAGGACCACCCTTTCTATTTATCCCTTTTTTTCTCATCTTCTCCACCTCACCATTAAAAATTGCTGTGGCCACAATGTGCTGCATGTTTACTGGCCTTTGTCTGTCCACCATTGTTATGTTTCTTCAACATCAGCCAATCGCATGTGTCTGGGGGCTGGATCTCGATGCGAGGCGTGTTCCAGGAAAGGTTACAGCTCAGACCAGAAGGATTCCCAGCAGACAGCAGCCCCTCCTATCCACACTGCCAAGATTTGTTGACTCTAGAACAGGAGAAGGACCATTTATCCTGTCTTGTCAGCCCAGGGAGGCCACGTTTACATTAAAACACTGCAAAAGAGAGAAGATAGCAATATCTTAGAGGCAAGATAGTGGGATTCTACACATAACAGGACTGGAAGCATGGCTAACAGTTCAAACAAAAATGGGATGAAGGCATGAAAACAACTATAACACTCCCTACACAGAACTACCACCCCAACCTAGTCATAAAATGACATAGATCCTCCCTTAAAGTCTTATTTCATCACAGTGTGTTTATAAACCAGTTTAGTAGCAATTCTTAATGACAGACTGGTGTTACAGACGGTTACTGTTCTACTTCAAGGATATAAATGTGTTTTCTGTGAGGGTGTGACAGTCTGTCTGGGGAAATTCAAAATCCTCCTCTGGAAACCTTCCTGTGTGATGCTTGCATTTTAATTAAGGTTGTACTGACTTGACATTCATTTTATTATTATAATTACATAGGTCTGCCCTATAAACAAATATTCACCTCACAGATTGTTTTGAAAAAGCTTTCACTGAATAATTAAGGGAAATGTCCTTCCTCATGTTTTGAACCACAATATTACAGTATATCTTTGAGAAGAGGAGCCATTTGAGATTAGAAATATTGTACATATTTTAACTGTAAATTAGATTTAAACATTTCATTTCAGTAATATATTCAATCACTAGCTTATGGTTACTTATTTTGGATAAGCTAAAATATTAGATAACAGTTTTTTAGGCCAAATGAAAAGAGGTCAATATCTGTAAAAAGTGAGCACAAAAATCAATTGTGTCAATATAAAATCTCTGTGTGGTCTCCCATGATGCAGCTAAAGTGAATTAGAAAAGCAGAAGCAGGTCAGAATGTGCCTGAATGAAACTGACAAGAGATTTGACTGTCATCGCCTCATAACACATTACATGGCTTCAAACTAATCTGTGCTTAAGCAACAGGCTGTGACACATGAATACTCCCAAATGTGACAAAATAAAACATTTCCTCAAGAAGTATGCTTACCATGGCTGCATTTATTTTATCAAAAAAAAATTAAGTAAAACCGTAATATTGTTAAATAGTATTACAGTTCAAACGGTTTTCTATTTTAAAATGCAATATATTCCTGTGATGTAAAGCTGAATTTTCAGCAGCCATTACGCCAGTCTTCAGTGCCACACGATCCTTCAATAATGATTGCTGATTTTTCAAGGATTATTTAACATAGTCAAAACAAAAAGTATCTATTTGAAAATTTTATATTTTTTAACATCAAAAAGCATTTTCTTGCTGAATAAAAAGTATTAATAAAAAAAAAAATACATTTTAAATTAAGAACTATTAATCATACTGACCCTAAACTTTTGAACGGAAGTATATATTCTAAAAAATATTTATATACTAACCAGAACCAAGGACTTTAAAACTAATTATGTTTCCTGATGGCACTGGTTGTGTCTGAGTAATATTTACAAACTTGGAATGAAGAATTTCTGCTGTCATTTATCCATCATATTTATCTGTCTGTTTTGTGTCAGTCTGGATGTTTGTCATTTTTCACAGACTCATCTTTATGGCAGTTCCTCTCTGTGCAGGTGAACCCTGCAGCTCACCGACTTGTGAAAAATGCAGTCCCAACTAAAATAGTGTTACTGCACCTGCCTACATCCATGTGGACGTTTGTTTGCACATAACACAAGATGAAAACTGTAACTTTTAACAGAAAATGCTTGTATACATAAAAAAACTACTTTGAGCTTTATACCGGAGCTTTATTAATTTAAACACACACAATATCAAATATTAAGTGCTGCCTGTTAAACAGACGGTCTTTATAAAAATGACACATCCTGAGACAATTACCATTTTCCTTCAAATACAAAACCTATAAATACAAAATTATTCTGTACAATTTAAAAACATAATGCTTATTTAAAAACATCCCAAACAATGAGAACAACCCCACTATAAACTACAATCAAATGCACAAAACTGCAAACTTTAAGTACACACTTCAACACACTCATGCATATACAGACACACATTTTTCAAGTTTGTTAGGACAGGACAGTTGCATGAAGCAAAACCCAGATAAAACTTTAGTACACACTTCAAAAGGCATGTACAAGTTAATCAAATATCAAATCTGATTAACAACTTCTCTTAAACCCACCCCAACCCCTTGACAAATGCAGAATCAACCAATCAGTTTTCAAGAATGCTGCTAAATACAAATTTTTGTTTGCTGCAGAAGAATCGTTTCACTGAACTGGGTGTGGTTATCTAGTTGTAAAAATCAAGCTTTTCCATATTGTTTTCCCAACTCAAATGTGCCCTGCATTTAAGATCTGTTTTCAATAAGTGCATTTCTACACTCATTTCACTGAAACGGTTCAATTCTGCTATGTCTCTGCAGCTATAAAACCTACCATTCAGGTGTGGCAAGAGTTACAACTCCAAAAGGAAAAAAAAAAAAAAAATCCTGGAAACAAAGTTCACTTTGTATTCCCAGCAGTTCAGTGTTCAAACAGTGTCAAAGGTTTCTGCCAGATCCTATGAAAGATCCATTAACTACACAGAGTTGAGAAGTAAACCCTGAGAAGTCCATTACCATAATTTCAGGAAAACTGATTCTACAGGCATCAAACAGACTTAAAAAAAACACCAGTTTATCACTTTGAATTAATCATTTGGAAATCAGCTGCCAAATCTGGACATTCCCTGAGGTTTTAATACACAGACGTGTCAGGGGTACAATCTTGTTTCTTGAGGCATTATGTAGTACTACATAATCATTATTCAGTGCCATAGGAAAGCCCACATTTACAAGATCAAGTTATTACCGCACTGTGTCTAAAACTAAAAAGATGGAGGTAGAATGAACAGACAAGCACCCATTTCTTAAAATCTGAGCACTTGTTTCTTAACTGAAATGATTGGAATGACTGTTTTAGAAGAGTTTTTCAGATCTCTGGTTCAGTTGAGTCTGATTATGAAGCAGATGCCCTCCATACAAGCTCTCAAATCTTCAGTCTATAACAATTGAATTCACTAGTCTACATATCTGCAGAGGCACCTTTGTTTGCAGACAGATGAAAAAAATGGTCACACAGCCCTCTACTGGCAATGTTTGACAGTACTATAATAATTAAAGCTCTAGAAAAGCTTTAAAATGACCTGAGTTTCATAGATCTCATTCAAGAATTACTAATAAACAGTAAGTTCTAGCTCACACCTAGACGAGGCAAATACATAGGCCTGATTTTTTTTTTGGTCAATATTTAAGTAACGATGACCAAAAACAATGCTAATAGGCGAACATTTAACTTATAAAATTGAAATAATTAAACCACAAGACAAATTAATTTTTGTTTTCTCAAAAACTAAACTAAAATACCCTACTGTAGGTATAATATGGCTGACAGAAATAAAAAAATATGGCTTCATAGTGTACTAAACCTAACACATGGATCTCCTCTAGAGGGTGCTTGTTGACAATATTGTCTGATTCTAATAACTACAGTATTTAAATATTAAAACACGGCCTCATCCCAAATTTACTGTCTTTATCAGAAACGGAATCAATTAAGCCAATTCAGTAGTGCATTTTATATATGAACTTCAATCTGTCATAATGTGAAGGAGTGTTTTAAAACTTCATAGGATCTGAAACTGAATGAAACTTAATTACAATTGAACATGCATGCCATCAGTTGTTTCGTTACACTGGATGCCTCATGTTTTGAGCAAGTCTCCCAGATCATACGTGTCAAAAAAGTCCGATACGCCTTCTCCATCCTCCAGACCCCAGAGGTAGTCGTCGTGGCTGAGCTGAGGAGAGAAGCTAACAAAAGGCCCAGAGGTGTCGGATGTGAAGGCCAACCCAGGCAGCTGGTCTTCTGTGATTTGCAGAAGGCTGGGAGGAAGATCCAGAATCCCCTCCACATCGAGCAGGGACGTGCTTTCGCTTGTGCCTGACATTGATTGCTGAGGCTTTGACGGCAAACCTGAACAAAGAAACAGACTCCATTCAGCCGGTGTTTTGATAGCTAGGATTATCAAAAACGTAGTAGCAAAGTTTTGTAGATGGGTTAAATACACAGCCCTTTATTCATAGAAACTCTTGCACACAATGTCCCCACTAGATCTTATTCAACTGAAATGTAAACTGTTGTTATTGGCTCAAATACTTTTCAACACTTTTTGCTTTGCTTTGAAAGTGATAAGTAGTAGTAAGTTCCTGGTAATTGTCTCACCTTCGACTGGATGGGGTTTGGCAGGTGGGAAGACGGAGGGTGTGGCGGCACAGGGGGATTGTGGGTAATCTTTTCTGGGTGTGGCATTCTTAATGGGACTAGCGTCCTCCAAACATTCTTCAGGACACAAGTACACCTCAATTGGGCCGTTCTTGCTCTTCAAGTAAATCTGCAGCGAACCCTAGTGAAGAAAAAAAAAAAAGGATGACATTTTCCTGTAGGCAGTATTAAAGTTTAAAACATCTAGTGGGTCATAAATTATCAAAATTCTTGGTTACGACATTTTAAATCTAACTGTAACTGTTTTTTTTTAAAACTACTAATAAAACTTTACTCCCTGGGGGAAAAAAAAGCATTTGTTGGTTTGGATGCTTGTGTCCAACCAGGATTCACATAAGCTAATATTCAAGCTGCAACTTTGCAACCACGTTAGGTTTGGATTAACGCCTGTTTCACATTGAATGCGCAAGAAGAGTGGAGGCAGCGCAGAAGCTGTGTGTATGCAGAGCGGGTGTTGTGCTTTCACACTGGCAGCATTTGTCACGCTGAACCGCGGCTTGTGTACTGCAAACACAGATGAGTATCGTCCATTCTGATGTTTTTCAGGTTCTCCTCCGACCACAGTCTGTCACTGGTTTTGATATATGATGAGATGATATGATATACGTGATGCAGCAGTGTTCCTCTCCTACTGTCCCACACACACACACACATGCTGTATTCATATGTAGTAATCCTAAAGTTAAGATATACCTCTAGTTTTAATAATTTAAACAGGCCTTTGAAGTTTTGGCAAAAACTCATGGCAATGATGTGTTTTCGTGCATTTTATTTATTTTTTCATAGAGCTGAATGTCATATTGTGATTGTGAAACATGGAACACTTCAGTTATATGATTTATAGTGAAATTTGTTACATTTTTCAGCATAAGTGGCGCAGCAAAAATAGATTCAGCAGCGAAACGATTGTGGCACTGCCCCAGTGTGAATGCTCCGTTAACATGTGCCCCGAAAAAATATGCGCTGCTTACGTGTCCAGTGTGAAACGGGCCTAGGACGAATACTGACCTCAGATGCTTCTGGAACTTCCAGTTTGGTTTCAGACGGTGCCTTCACAGCTATAACAGTTTGATCTTTCAAGCTGTTTATGGTACGAATGTCCTGATAGGTCACATATCCTAATGTGAGCTTGAGTTAAGGACAAACTGCTTTGGCATCTAATACAGCTTTTAAAATGAATGACAGTTCAGTCATGAAGACTTAATGGCATTTCAAATGAACTGAACTATAAAGACTCACAATAGAGAGAAAAGAAGAGGATATCTAAGCCACGTAAGTGTTTGGAGGCATGGATGCATGCTGTTTGAACAGCATGTATGAGCAAGCACACAAACGTGAAGGAGACAAACCACTCCTCGGTTCTTCAGAGAACAAACACACACACAATGAAAGGATATCTTTGGTTGTCCTTGTTCTCTGTCAGTTCTCGTAGCCGTGTTGAGCTGGACTGAATGAGGTCGTCCAGAGCTTTCTCCTGCCTGTCCAGCTCAGAAAGTTCTTTCTTGAGAGCGCTGGTCTTCTCTGAATTGCAGGACGAGCCCTCAAACACACCACTGACCCTAAAGCACATGACATACAGAGAACATACTGTTTGAAACTGAAGAAACCATGATTATTTTAATATATTTTAAAAGGTCATTTATTCCTGTGATAGCAAAGCTGCATTTTCAACAGTGTTCAGCGCCACAATGTCCTACAGAAATCAAGTTGTCTAACAGAAAATGGGGATTTTTGCATTTTTGCAAATTTGAGCATTTATCACTCTGATTTACAGAACATTCAATCTAACACACTCACATCCACTGGATGTTGTTTTTGGATTTCTTGCGGATGAGCTGCACTCCCTCCAGAACATTGGTGATGTCGTAGATGCGTCTCTTCTGAACCTCTAGAACCTCTGTGGCCCAGTTCAGATCCAGAACCCCGTCAGCCGATTCGCTCAGCAAGCCCACAAATTTCTTAGTCAGCAGACCGAGGGAAGTGTCATAACGGGTACGTTCCCCTGGAGACTTGGGAGCTAGAGAGAGAAAGAGATACAAAAGAGCCATTCTTTTAGTTTGTAGTTATAGTTTGAGTACTACCAGCTGCAGTTCCTACTAGAAAAGCAAGAGATGCTTAAACAGGTGTGTTTACTTTTCAAACCATTATGATGAGAGGCCCTAAAACAGGTAGAAACTTCCGGCCCCTCAGTCAACGTATGGAAACAGTGGTCTCGGAATCAACAAAGGTCCATTTGTCTAACAGTGCTTAGTTGCAGATCATTAGGTTGTACTCACTTTTGGGGCTTGGTGCCCTCGCACATGCAGAGTTTCCCTTCCCCTTTGGTGTGCGGAATTCTGGGAGATAAAGGGGCTCTTCCAGATCTAGTCTCCTCTTGGCCTGAGACAGACAGACAGACAGACAACAAGAGAATGTTCATTATTTCTGCCTTAAAACTTCCTGTAGAAGTAGTCTCACCAAATCATCTGAATTAACATAGCTCCTAGTTTAGCATTGTGTCCTTGGTTTCTATGAAGGTGAAATTACATTTGCTAAACATTTACATTTTTTTCAGTTTTCAGGAAAGAGTGTGTTGAAAAGAACTCAAGAACAATTACTCCTATTTTCCCACTTTATATCCAACCCATCCTTCAAAAAAAAAGAAGAAAAAAAAAGTTATTGTCCTCTCTTCCTTGAGAGGGTCACCTCAGTGAGTACTAATGCAATTCACACAAAGTAAGCTTTTGAACATATCAGCACACATGTAACAGGCAAAGTTGCAATGCTAAAGACAGATTTCTTTCTTATGTATTGTGCCATATATCCGAATAAAAGGGATTATCGAAAAATAAATGTAGGGTGAGGACTTGGTTCAATCCATTGGTTGTTGATTAGATGGAGGCAGACCGGAATGAGAGCTTGCAGTCGATTATAAGAAAGGGGCGGATTTAACCAAACTAAATGATATATGTCTGTCATAAGTCAGCAGAGAGAAATCTGTCGTTTCACCAGAAATTACAAGGTCAAAAAACAACCAATGACAAGATCAATAACATGCACGTCCACTTTAAAGCGGTTCATTTACCATAATGGATGATTGACAGGCAAGTAGGCAGCCCTTAGTCTGGAACAAGTCAGAATGCATGCGTTTATACTAAAAATAGGAAGTGATCATGTTTTTAACAACTTTTGAGTTCGGCTTCATTGATCAGGTTGCAAAGTGTCTTGGACTATTACCTCCATTTATGCTTGAATCACCCCAAAAAGGATCTCAGTCACATTTAAACAGGGTCTACATTACATAACTACATTAAGAACCTGATATTGTAAACCTCTGGTTAGTGCGATGGGTTTTAATTTCTCTTTGAGCCTGATACGACCATCTGTATTAATTCAAACCTTTTACCATTAAAACCTTTAAGGAGGGAATGACCTGAGTGTTTACACATTTCTGAAATCTTTAGCATTCCACACCGGGCAGATGGGCTTGTTTCAGCAACCCAACTCCACAATGAACTGGTTTAAAGAAGCCAACTGACATGGAAACCTGCACCCACACATTCCTGTTTGATTTCCAGTGCCATTCAGGGCTGCAGCTCACTCAAGAATACTTCTGTAATAGACACTGAGCACGTGCTGAGAACAGTTCACTTATCCTGTGTGCACGAGCATCTGCTAAAATGTTTGCACTGCCCTGACCTGAACAACATCTACACCTGTCACTGACATCTGGAGCTGCCGAGCAGGTGGTTGGGGGAGAGGAGGAGCGCAATCTTTCAGTTTTTTTGGTTTCCCCCTTCCATTCTTTTTCCCTCTTTTTTTAGTAATGACTAATATATATATATATATATATATATATATATATATATATATATATATATATCAGAAATTATTAAATTATATGGCACGTATGTTAGTGTCAAACTAAAATTCTAATATTCGTCGAATTTAAAATAAATAAATAATTATTTGAATGTTAAAAAAGGTGCATTCGAATTTTAGGAGTGCGTCAGGCAGCATTATCAGTGGCGAACAAGATGCGGTAATGATGTAAGAGTTGTTGTGTTTTTAATGTTTTTCTTAGCCTAAAGACCTAACCAAGCAGTTCACACTGAATGCATTCTCTGCGCTGCTTTTCCATGTTTTCTATGTAAATGAGCGCTAGATGGACATATTTGACCGTTGCACTCTCACCTCCGAACTGAGAGCCGCATGTTTAGTAAAGCTATGTAAAGTAAAAAAGTTCAACTTAAAAAAAAAAAAAAAAACATGTAGAGACTTCATGTTTTTTTCCCACCTTTTCACTGCATTTCATGTTTTTAGACACAAAAAAGTATTTTTTACTTTATTTTTTATTCTCTTTATTAACCTATGCATACATACATGAAACTGTTTTGTTCAATTGTTTATGCAATTTACTAAATATTTGATTTACAAATGTTAGTTTAAACATTATGCACTTTTTTGTAGTCAGTCAGGTTATTTCATTGCTTTGAATAAACAATTTAATACGGTGCATTAATATTTTGCTCATTGCGCCCTCTCGTGGCCTCCAGAGTCAAACCAAAAGCCCCCCCCCCCCCCCCCCCTTTAGAATTATAAAATTAATTTTGGCAGCCCTAATTATAGATGAATCTCTGAACATGAAAATGTGTAGCTGCATTTTTTTTGTGCATATTTTAAGAACGTTGAAATCATCATTTTATGGGTACTTGGCAAGAAGGTTTAAAAAAACAATACATGTCTCAACTAAGAGTTGCTCTGGAGTCACCACTTGAAGTTTAAAGAAGAGGCTTTTGGGTAAGACTTTAAGGAGCATCTTTGAGTTACATGTCTTCATCAAATCTGTGTTAACGTCAGCTGTTACCATGCTTGGCTCATGATGAACACACAACCACCTGGGTGTGAGAGGGGGACCTTTGTGTGGTTCTGTTTCTCAGAACAGCAGCATCTCATGTCTGTAAGAGTTTGTGGTTGGTTCTGCCTATTTCCTGTGTCAGTGGGAAATGAGAAGTGAGAAATGCTGGCTCAGAGCGGATTGGGTGGAAGCCAAATCATTCACTTATAAAGCATTGATCTGGGAGCAGCCTTAAAGTACCTACTGAAAAACAAACATTACCCACTACTAGCTAATAAACTGATTTATATCAGAAACTGGTGGGACCGCTCCAGGCTCAGGAGTTTCCTAAAGATATGCAAATCCACGGAGTAAGTCAACATCACACACAGATGTGTGTGTGTGTGTGTGTGTGTGTGTGTGTGTGTGTGGTATGCACACGGAATGTATTAATCAATATCTTCCTGCACATTGTATCTGTGTGAACCTTGAATACTTTGAAAAAAAGTATCTGGCAAATGCACAATAGAAATATAGTGTGTAAAGATAACAATTTAAATGATAGCAGCATGCAGTGACTGTGGAACCATTATGGTCTATATGTGATCTTTGCAACTAAATGGGTTAAGATAAATAACTTAATATAATGCAAGTATTTATAATGCTTATATTTAGTTATCATAGTTTGATATAATAATATTATCAGTTATCAAGTCATAAAAACAACATTGGTTAATCTCTTTATACCTTACTCATTATTGCTAAACTGACTTAAATAACTTAAGACAGATCTGCACTATTTCTCTTCTCACTAACTGGCTGGAGGCGAGAAATCATGAGTCCTAAACAGTGTTATTGAGTAACTTTCCAACTAATCTGAGGGGGGTTGTAACAAACACAATCTGCCTGGAAAAACAAACAGGTTTCTGTACGCCTACAGACACACGTGAGGAAAAATTACCTGCCAACTGTGCCACTCCCAAACACACACACACACGCTATGCTCAAACTGTAAGAGCGTTAAAAGTCATTCTGCATCAGTGACGTATTTCGAGGTGTCAAAACGAAAGGGAGACACAGGTAAAGGCTGAAGGGGAAGTCCAGATGAAAAGGGCGTAAGGGGATGATACTTTGAAATGCAAAACTTGGCCAGATGGGTCTATGCAGTGCGATCTAAATTACACAATTTAAACAGCTTGAGGCCCATCACCCACCTTGTTGATGCAACACCTGGTTACTGGAGGGCCCACAGGGGGAAATAGGTAAATTAAGAGAATGAAATGAGGTCAAATGACCTGAGGGCCTCTGGGAAGCGGTGGGGGTGGAAGAGAGGGAGGGCATCACAAGGATCTCAGGAAACAAAGCCAAATCATGTGTTCTTCAACATGGTGTTCACAGACCAGTGGTTGATCACTTGATCTCGGACATGTGAGATTGTGAGTGAACCAGAGACCTAGTGATCTCCATGACCTTTTCAATCCTCAAAGTTTGGCTCTATTGTATAGTTCTCGTCTCTAGTCTTTATTTTCCTTCTTTGGAGCTTGCCGAAATAACCCTGACATTATTAACTGCAGCATGTAGTCTGACTGCAACTATTCTTTCTCGTGCTTATGCATTTGATAAATGTCGACTTGCTAAAACATGAACCCAACCTATGGTAACAAAATATGATCTGGGAAAACAAAGCTATTAAATATCCCGAACTGCCAGTCGTTACTTATGTTTACATGCAAACCAACAAGATGGTAATTATTGAAACATCCTGTTTTACTTTTTTACATGCAAATCAATAATCTGGCAATGATAGAGGGTGGGGGAAAACAAAAATAAGTGGATGTACAAGAATAAAACAAAAACAACAAAAAAACAGGTCATTTCCTGGTGGTGACATCAAAACGTGAGCATCTATGTATTCTGTATATTACACAGGAACTAGCTTCGGTCTTAAAGTGACTGCAGACTATAAATACTTGCTATCCATCATTAATGTTAGTCAAACAACAAAGCTTTAAAGATTAATCTATATTTAATTTATACAGTGAACACTATAGTGTTATTTTATATTTAGGCCTAATTATAACATGTCTGTACCTAAATAGCTACTTCAGTTAAACGTTACTTTATTTGTAACTTTGATGTATTGTATTTTATATTGTATTTGTTCTTATTTTTTACTAACCGTTCACTTATCTTTAATAATGTTTGAACTTTATTAGTTAGGCTAGTAGTTTCTGCTGCGGTATCAAAGTACTTAAAGTGTAGTTTAAAGCTACACTGTGTGAGATGTTCTCCCATCTAGCGGTGAAATTGTATATGACTACCAACTGAATATTACTTTCTAGCCCCTCCCATTCCCGAGGGCGTTTTAACTCCTAGGCCGTATATATCCAAGATTAACAAGGCTTCCAGTTCGACTTCGTCCATGAGTGTGCCTTCAAGTGATGAGGTTACTTTAGAAAACTATTACAAATTGCATTTATTTATTTAGTCAGTTAACATGTTGGTTATGACCTCTATGTAAAACGAATAATAGTTTAGCGTTTTCGTTATTTTAGTACCATTTCATTGCTAACATCAGCTATCAGTTTATTTTAGTAAATTATCAGTGCTATCGTTATTCTTTATATTGTACGAGATTAATAGTGCAAGGCAAATCTGCCGGCAGTCGCGATAATCTCTCCCTCGCATTCGTCACGGTGCCACGGAGTGTAAAAGTGCGAAAGGCGAAGCTTGAATTTCCCTCTTTGGCTAATGTATTTTCAAGATGGAGGCGCAACATGGCTGCCGCCATTCGAGTGACTCGCTAGTATGTAATACGAGTTTACGAGAATACTTGATTAGTTGGTGGAAGTAATTACACATGAATGAGCACATATCATTTTGAAAGAACAAAGGAAGTTAGCCTAAGTTGCACATAACCCCTATATGATCCGAACCATGAGTTTTGTGATCCGTTGAACCACCACTGCTGAAAATACAGATTGTGCAGCTGACTAAACGTCTTTCTGAAACAAAACAACTTTCAGTAGACAAAAACTCCATAAAAATTTTTTTTAAGTTGCGAGTTGTGAAAATGATCTGATCTGGGATCTTTATACAGTGCATGCCATTGTAAAGACTGTACATCTATTCCTCACAGCCTCGTTTTCATCTGCATTAAATTCAATACAGCGTCTAACCTGACCTGAAAGGTCTATAATGGCGTATGTGTCTTAAATGTTTCACACAGGAACTGGCTTACTTCCACATTGAAAAATAAGGTGGATAAACATCCCTTACATAAATGATTATAAAGACAAACTAATATTTTTGTTGTTCTTTGGAATAAAATGCAACATTGATAACTCATTTACAATAAGAATGTGTATTTGGAGAGGATAGGTCAATTCTATTTGGATGGGTTAATTATAACTTAATGTTGACCAAGTCATTTTAAAGAAATGAGGCTCAAGGGTACTAGAAGTTTCTGCAAAATCCATTAAATGTAATTCATTTTAGTTTTTAAAGTAAAGGTTTAAATGTCTAAGGACAGTAATGGGAGCTTCAGGTGTGTCCTTTATGTCAAACTGAAAAAGGGGCAGAGAACAAGAGTGAAACTCTTTACAGCAAGAGATATAACTGTTGCACATTGGTGTGAAAAACTGAACCAGGGAAACTGGAAGTAGTTGACGATGCCATATGGAGCTTCACTAGACACTTTTTGTTTCAAAAAAAGAAACTAAAGAAGTTGGAATGATAAAAAAATAAAAATAAAAAATGGAATCAGGGAAAGCACTAGGACAAGGCCTGATTTGTTAACATAAGCTGACGTTATGGTTAAGAAACCATTTTAAGTTGATCAACTGATTAATTCCCTGAGAAGCAGTCTGAGACAGGCTTATTATAATAGAATGTCAGAGTTTATGAGGCATGTATATCAGTCCCCAATGCAGACGCCCAGTCTGTTATCAGCCCTAACCCATGTTTTACAGCGCGAGTCTGTGATCACCCCTTTTGTTTATCAGCTGGAAGCAGTAAGCAACACAGCAACACAGAGAGAAGTTCGACACATGCAGTTCCTGGAGCAAATCCTCTGACCTTTTTGACCTTTTCAACAGGTTGAGCTTCTGTGAGGACGAATGGTGAGACAGGTGTGCAACGGCACGGGGGAAATGGAGAGATAATTACAAATGCAGCTACATAATAAAAGCAGTAGAATTCAAGAGTTTGTACATACAAATACAGGAGTAACCAGTTTGCGGATCAGTAATGAACCTGGGTCATTTAAACATTTGGCTTTATGGGAGCATTCATGTTTATTCATTATGTTTTATAGTTTGCTAAATGTAAAAGGTTCTGTACTGAAAGGAGTTTAGCTTTGAGGACCCTTCCCCCGCTTTACTATTAGGCATGAACCATATAATATAATGTCCAGTCCAGAAGCTGTAAAGCACCCTTCCCCCATCAATCTACCACCTCCCCCCTGAAATAGCCCTTTAATGGCAAGCCAGTTAAACAATTACTCCTTAAAACCAATTAAACTGTCTAATTTGATATAACTAGTACTTATTTTTATTTACTAGTAGTAAGTAATGCAATAGGAAATATTTTTCCCCCCTAAATTTCAAAAGTAGCTAAGCTATTCATTAAATAATGGTAGGCCTACTAGTATTTTCCTACTACAAGCAATTTTCCAGTAATGTCAAGGTAACTATGCATTTTCCACAGCCAACAAATTGTCATTTTTGTCATTGGTGATGAGTGTTTCAGATATAAACATTACCTTTTGACTTCTGATTGTTGTAGGTTCAGATCACAAGGTTATCTACTGATTAATTAGGTACCAGTACTGATACTTTAGCTGCTAGCTACTAGTGTTTATTCCAGTTTTCATAGTTCTAATTGTTCAGACACTACCGATTTATTAAACAGTAGAGAGCATTCGTAATGTTGATATTTGAACCACAGATCTCTACAGAATTCAATGACATAAATTAGCAATTTTATTTAAAAGGAACCAGGGAATATAGGCCTTGTCAGGGTAGATGCTATATTGAATTGTACACATATGAAAACAGGGTTGAGAGTGATTGATTTCACTGTATAAAAGACCTATAGGCCTATGTAATTTTCAAAAACTCAACTATATATAGTTTTGTCCACTGAATTTATGTTAAGATATTTCATCAGCTAAACAAATGGCAAGTTGTTAAACAGTACAGTCCCTTGAACTCACTGCACTTCAATTCCTTATCGTATTCATTCCTGTCAAAAACTAAATATTTAACAAGTAGACTAAGGTTTATATTGTGACTAATAGCAAAACAATAAGTACTATATTTTAATGTAAAAATAAAAGGACGACTAGTTTAAGAATCAAATTGCTTGCCACACTCTTACCTAAAAGTCCTATCCTAATGTCATGACTGAAATATACATAAGTTGTGGTCATGTTCTCGAATTACTGGCCTGCTTTATTCATTCATGAGGACATTATATATTTTCAGTACATCAGAGATGATGGCACAAAAAAAACTCCCTGCCAAAGAGTTTTATATGTTGAAGAACGTGGATTTCACAGTGTGACTGTAGCCGCGGTTTAGTAAATGACATATTGTACTAGGACATGAAACAGGAAGCATGCATGCGCATTCATAACGTAATAGCAAGAATTGGAGTGTCGGTGAAAAGAGGCTTACCGGCAGCCGCCCGGAAGAGATCCGCGCCGGCTTGGGTTCGGGCCCGTGGGGGGTCGCGTACAAACAGTTGGCTCTCTGCTCCGCAGCTGCTGTGTTCCCGATCTGAGTGAAGTATCCAGCCGGTACCAGATTCGTCGGTGGGCTTGCAAGTCCCGTGTTGAAAAAATCAGTCCTCGCCGCGGAGAACATTTTCTTCTGCGGGCACGAGAGTCCAGAGACTGCACCTCTCCCAGAAGCAGGAGAAATCCCCCTGGGTATCCGCATCATTTTGCGTACGAAAACCCGCGAAAGTGACGCAAAAGAAACTCTTTTATTAGGCAAATCGCGTCTATAGCTTAACGTTACTGAAGAACAAGTCAACCGTCAAAATGAATATGTATATCTTTAAAGACTACAAACGCTACAGACGATATGCACTTCAGTATAATAAATCCTGTTAAAGTTGTAGATAAATTATGCGTGAAAAATAACAAAAATATAAATATCCGACATACACAAAACTCTCTCCCAAGGGTCCTTTGTTGTAGTGGAACGAGAGAGACTATTATGTCTTAATATACAGCAAATAACTTAAGTTAAACATATACACGTACCCGCCGGGTCATTCAGTTTTATAAATCTACCTTTAAAAGGTAAACAAAGCTTAGAAAATGCTCCTTTCGTAGTTGTTGCGTAAAGCCGGTGGTGGTGGGAAACGTTCCTGTGTGTCTGTAATCCCTCTCCGGCAGAGAAGCTTTGCTTTGACATCAGCTCAACAGAGGAGTGCTATTTTAGCGCCAAATTACGTCCCGCGAAATTTGGATCTCCCGCGGTTGGAGACGCTCAGCGATTGGCTGCCGGCACGCCTCACTCGTTCGGATTCTGAATATATTTACATGTAACAGTTGGTGCCTAGCGGTCTTCCTCTTAAAGAGACAGCGCCTTTTTAATCTCTTTTGTGAACAAGGGCTTTAGTCTTCAGATAGTACAACAACAGCGTTATCAAACGTATCCTAGTCATATTTAGATTTAGCATAGATATAATTCATATAAACACATTTCATAATATACAAAAAATGGACATATGCTCTCAAATGAACTTCTATCACATGAAATACAAATTTTGTTCTATGAAAAATAGCACATAAAACGATCATAAAAGCATTTACACACATAATAAAGTTGAAAGATGACTTTACAGCATGCCCATTGTGTTTCCATGGTTTCCAAATTCATCATCATAGATTAATCTTAAATGTCAATGTTTTTTTAACAGCAAAATGGAAAATAGTTGACTCTGGCGTTGCCTGACTTAATGAAAGGAGACGTAAGGGGAAAACAAGAGCTTTAAAGCCCTAAACAACCCCACAGAAAAGAACCTTTACACTTGAAAGGATCTTATCATCTGGCACAAAGAGTGAACCCCCACCTTGCTTCAGATGATTGTTGAGACTCTCCCACCCAGCCATTTGCCCAATGAGTGTTCAGGAGAGGCAAATAACCTTTGGCAACGGAGCAATCATTCCCAGCTTTTAAAAGAAGTACAAAATAAATATGACATACTGAACCAACATATAATAACAGCACACACAACAAGAGATACATGGTGATTGTGATCATATGATTATATATATATAAAACTATTCCTTTAAAAAAATGTCAGAAACGGTCCTGATCTCACATATGTGCTTTATATATTAATAATATGCTTCGATATATAGAAAGATATATATTTTAAAATGCTATAGACGGCTAAGATGAAAGTGTTCCATTTCACGTGTGGAAAAATAAATAAAAGTTTAGTAATAGCCTATACCAACATATATAAAATATTTTAAAGGTACTAACTTTTGGCCCTCTGGTGGTTAAAAAGAAAAACGGCATGAATTTTGTGGAAGAAAATTTTTTGGTTGTGCTTTGTGACTCTGTGGATGAATGTGACCATTTACAATAGAAAATGTTTTACAATGAGCCAACAAAAGGTACATATGGTAATTTATCACATGTTGAGTATTAAAAATGCCATGAAAAGAAGATATTTTGAACAACGTTTGATGGGCCCCATTGACTGACAGAATTTTCATTTTTGGGTGAACTATTCTTTTAACAAATGTCAGAAACGGTCCTGATCTCATGTGCTTTTAATGAAAAAAAAAAGAGAGAAAATCTCTGAAAGCTCTGAACACTGCTCTAAAACTTAATGAATTGTAACCTAAATACATCGAAATCTAGTTGTGACAGTTGTGATCTTATAACAGAGGGAGCAGAGCTTAAAAAATATTTTAGCAGAGCATTTATTGTGGTAGCCTATAATACTTGTGCATTATTTATTGTGGCCTTTGTAACTGATTTTATAGGTAACAGCCAGAATTGTTCAGACTGAGAATTTATTTCAGTTAATTAATTCATTTGTATTTACATAAATTAATGACATGATTCAAATTGTTTTGTGATTCAGTAGAAAATGCTTTAAAAAGGTCTAAAAAAAAAGGCAGTTATTTTTATGCGGATACTGTATTATCAAACCAACTTAAAATGGAGGGCACATATTCTTTACTCTAACAAATGTTTAAAAAGTTTCTTCTAAGGATACAAGCCAAGCCAAGAAAAAAGATCTGATGCCAGGGTGGATTATTTACAAAAACGAATATTTCAAACTAATCAACTATAGGCTAAGATACGTCTATAATGTGAGTTCTTGTTAGTCAAAAGTAAAGGATTATTTATATATTCGTTCATATGTTCGCAAAACTTCCCATTAAGCACGTGACACAGCACTCAATGAACACAAATGTGTTGAGAAGGTTCGCGTCTTTTGCTCTAGTGCGTCCTCTTCTGGAGAGACATATATCAGTAAAGATATAAGAAAAAACCATAGATATACCTCTATGAGTAAAACCCCTTGTGATGAAACATTTTTTTTTTTTTTTTTTTTTCACTTGTCTTGAAAAGGGCGATTGCTAACAAATTGCTAGGGTCTACTCTACAGTGGTTTTTGGGGCAATAAAAACAGAATAGGAAGGCTAAAATCATCTAACCACTAGTATGTAAGCCTCATTGTGTTTAGAGCTATTCTAAAACTCAAACTTTCAGGAAATATGTAAAAAAAAAAAATTAAAAAAAAAAGTTGGAAGAAGGTTAATTAATGATGGTCATTCCTTTATTTACCACACGTTTTATAAAACAATTCATAAAACTTGTGTTCATTTGTGAAAATTATCATGATGAACAAAACGTGAGAATCATAAACCTTTGTTAGGCACTGTAATCCAAAAGCCAATGTATATAACCGCTAACTTCCGGGATGGCGAACAAAAATACGTCATCACTGCAGCACTCCACAAAATATAAGAACCATAAACTTCTGAAAGGAGAGACAGATCAAAATTATTTTGGGGCACATTATACTTATTTGAACAAAAGAAAGCACAGTTGAACGATAGAATACAGCATTACAGAAATGCATGTAAGCAGGGTTTAGCTTTGTAGCCTGTTTAATTTATGCCTTATAGCATATTTTCCTAACAGAATTATGAAGTGTCACTGAATACTTAAGACATTTTACTAAACATAGATACGAAGTTGTCACATAGGCAAGCCTATCTCAATTTGGAGCCAAATGTTGCTCTAGCAGCGTTTTGTATTTTGTTTTCAAATAAGTTAAAACTCTAAAATACTATAGTATCATATATTGCATTATCGTATTTCTGCTATAGCCTTGTTGGGTACACGTGAACACTAAACTGTACTGACATACATGATTCACAGATGGCTAAATTAATAGATTTAAAACCCACCCCAAATAGTGTGACCCCTGTGATTGGGGCATGTGGTCAACACGAATTGTGCTTTAAAAGGGAATAACAGGTTAAATATCCTTATTGTATGGAATTAAAAGTGCAACAACTAGCCAATATCTCACCAATATAGTTATATTTCATTCCCTTGCTGACCTACTATTAACTTACAAGCCACATGATGGCGCCAGTTCATTGTTTGCGGTGCCAACAACGGATATGCATGTGATTATTACTTTGAACACTGGGTGTCGCTATATGAAGTATTATGGTTGAAAGCGTCCTACAGATCGCCTCACGTTACTCAACACACAAATCTTAAGTGTGGAGACTGTCCAGCCCCTCAAGACCATGATCACGCTCTCTTGGAGTCCAGATGAAATTAAATGAATAGTGCTTATCAAAGTTTGACAACAGGCCACTTTTGCACTGAACTCTAGTTCTGTGGGCAAAGGTCTTTTAAAAAAAGACTACAGACACTCAAGAGGACAGTTGTGCTAAATTTAAATACAAGTGACTCACATTTAGACATTGTTGTGTAGGCCTGTAACAGATCATATGCTAAACACAAAAAAGTCCACGATGACTCTATCTGGAAAGATTTTTGGCAGATGCACTGTACTTTTACTTCTTTTTTTTTAACCACTATTATTTACTTTATCTTGCATTTACCTATATGTAGGCTACTGTTTTATAAACACTTTCTCTTTAGCTTTTTTCATTAGAAGTCTTTAAAGTGACTGTGTTATGATTTCATATCAATAATATATAAACCATAAACAGCTATAGGGTAGATGGAGTGGAGGGAATCACTTAAACTCTTTTTTTTTTTTTAAAGAAAACATTGTATTTTCAGTATATTTCTATGAGATAGGCTATACCCGAAGCTTCAAAGACAGTAAAAAAAGTCGGCATGTTATTTAAGAAAAAATACAGAACAACATATTTGCTCACTTTCATATATGATTTATTTTTGTGTAAAAAGTGAGTACAAAGCAAAAAACAACAACTCTTAAAAGAGTTTATGAAACTCATTGATCTGACAGTCTGTAGAAATAGACAATCCCCACAAACATATACAATCCACTCTATATTATAGAGTTCAAATTCTAATCCACGTCTGTATTCCCACTGCCCAAGGCCCTTCCCACCCTTTAAAACAAAAACTCCCGTCAAGCTTAATATGTACATCATCCCAGTGATCGAGAAGCTCACTGAGACCAAACTGTGACCATGCTGAAATGTGGAAAAGTTTTCAAGAAAAAAGAAAGGGGGGGATATATCCAAGAATGGCTGGGAAGGAAGAATGTGTGAAGAGATATTAGTTGGTCCAAATAGTCAGGAATGTAGCCAGTACAAAATATACAATGCTTGATTGTTGCCATAAAAAAAACAGGAATGATTAAGGAAAAAAATTGGAGGGCTTTTCTTTTTTTGTGATCTTCAAAACTCCTCGGCTTTGGTTTGTTCAAGTGTCCAGTGACCAAAGAATAGACAGCTTGAGAGGGGCGCAGATTGCTTTCCCACACTCTGAATAGAGCCTCACTCCTTCACCCGGCTCACCCCTTCACTCTCTTTTCTTCCATAAGTGGAGGAGAAAAGTTTCTATCCCGCACCTGCAGCATAGATGAGAGGGAGAAAAGTTAACTCAGAGCTCACACACACACACACGCACACACACACACACACACACACACACACACACAGTGGATTCAGGCGGACTGCAGACAGTCTGGCGCCAAAGGGAAAACTTTGGTTTGCTAGAGCTGATAGGGGAATCCAAGCTTGTTTGCTCATTGGCACAATGACCAAAAGAAATAAGGACACCTGACACTGATAGTTGTCTGACAAAATATATTGTCCTTTATAACATTTACCAAAAACATGAGTTTTAACTTATCAATTAACCGACTCTAACGATTTACTTCCTCTTTAAAATAAAGGTTCCATTTAAAACCCAAAAGGATTTTCCAGTTAAATCCATAGGAGATGCTGTTTAGGTTCCACAAATAACTTTTTATTCGTGTTATTTTGGAAAACCACCAATGAACTAGAGCTTTAAAGAACTCAGAATTACGATGCTGGTCTGAAGAACCTGAAACATTAAGACCTTGTTCAATCTCCAAAGAATCATTTTGTTGTTCAAAAGGTTTTTCATTTTTCAGGTTCTTCAGATCAAGAACAGTTCTTGATTGAATTTTAATTTATTTTTGTTTCCATTGCAGTATGGATTACAACCTTACATCATCTGATTAATTTATTAAGTGAAATGATTTAGAATAAAGAAACAGAAACGTACCATTGACCGTGGTCATTCCTCTGTCCTAATGGCACATAGCTCCATCCTCTTTGGAGAAATTACGAGTCATCTCTGAGTTCTACAGGGGGAAAATACAAGCAAAGTTTATATTTATTCAAATGCACTTTTTACTGGTTAATATAGATGAAGCATAATAATGGATAGACAACAAATAATGTCGCGCGCACCTTCATTGACATGAACATGTCAGGCGTGTTTTGTGTGTCCGTCTCGTTTTCCAGTGCTATCTGTAGGTCGAAGATGTAATCTATTACATGCTGAAGAATCTCCACCTGGCTCACGGACTTGTTCTGAGGGATGCTGGGCACCAGCTCCTTGAGTTTAGAGTAACAGTCATTCATGTCGGACAGCTCCTCAGTGGGACTCTTGCAGCGGTTGATCGCGAGACTCTGCTCCGAGATACAGCAGACCGCTTCATAACAGCTTCTGACTGAGCGAACGGGACTGATCGCCTTCATTCTGGATCTGACGTCTGACTTGCTGGTAGAATCCAACTGTAGAGATGTCTGAAGAAGTTCTTCGTCTGGACAGTGAGATGAACTAGCTCTCCAGCTTGATAGTTATCCAATGTTTGACTCCTTTCACGTCTCGCGCTCATTGAACGATAGCAGCACGAGCAGACAGGCGGCCGCATATAAAAGCGCTGCTTCTTGTAGCACCGCCCCCTCCAGAGATAAACAAACCCTCATGCGCCGCTCAGCCAATAGTAAAGGTGTATGAACGTTAAGACTCCGCCCTATGTAAATAGCTAACTTGTCATTGGAAGCGTTGGCATGTCAATCAGCAAAATGGTGGAATGAGGAAGAACTGTCAGAATACCAAAGAAATAGGCTATATTTCAGTGATGGATATGAGTTAAGATTTCGGGTCAGTGAACCTAAACGGAGCTGGATCAGCTGGTACAGTAGATTAATATAGACTTATTTTAGAGTTCATATAGCCTATATTTTTTCCCATAGGCTAGCCTACGTTATTATTATTAGGCTATAACCTATTATTATTCTGCTTAGGCTAGGCTACTGATTATTTGTAGGTTATGCAAACATTACTTTGAAATTGAAATCACTTTCAGAATTCAATTTCATTATATTATAGGCTACAAATGATAAGAACGTGGTTTATACGCCAATAACCAGCTATAGGCTACTTATTATTTAGACTATAGGCTATATATAGGCTATAGGCTAGTGGACACTCTTGACTTCATCTTTAACAGAGGAAAAAATAGGAGGAAAATACCATTATCTTATATTCTGTCAGGCATGATATGGAGAAAATCCATAAATCTGCTACTGTGACCTGCAGACAAACTGGCGTCGGCAATTAATTCCCATAGGAGACACATGCAAATATCGATATAAGACACATTTTAAGGTCCACGCACAAAAAACAACCCTCTAAATTGAAATCTTAATTGCATGTTAATCTTAAAATAAAAACGTTAAATGTAGGCTAAGTAAAATCAAAGGCGACCAAAGTCGTCAAAACATGCAGAAATGAGTTCATTGCACTTTCCCCCCCTAAGTAATCGAGTTTGAAAAGTTGATATCGCTCTCGATTATCATGCCAAGAGTGGTAAATATAGCCTAGATCTTGCTCAATAAAACATCTCCTAATTCTCACGATCACAGAATATTAATAACCAACTCAGGAAACTCTGAAACAAACCAATGTGCGCGCGGTTTTTGTGCATTCTAAAAGTGTTACTCGTTATCTATAAATAGATCATAACTATTACTGTCTCCCATTACTCTTGTTTATATGAAAAGGAAGCTTCGCAAGCTACAATCAAACTATAGCCTGACTCTCGTTCCAGTTTTAACCCAGCGCATTTTTAGTTTACATCAAGATGTGTCCCCTCTTTTCTCACAGTGCTGTTTTTGTGAAGGAATGCGCTGGCGGGCCAGCTGTGTGTCCTGTGCCGCTCCAGCTGTGTTGATCTAACGCGCGAGTCCCAGACAGCCTGGCGCCGGGCTCCCGACGTCATCCATTCACGCGCACCAGCGCGCACCCCATCTGCAAAAGACTAGTCTCGGCCGAGGGGCCGCTCTCATTGGTCAGTCCAGCTGTCAATCAAGCTATGAAAGCTCGCCCGAAACACTCGCACAAGACTTGCCCGCACAATTTATTTGCGCACACCTGGACTTACATTCAGCGAAGAGTTTTTACGTGTGTAAAGCTCTTCAGTCTGGCTAGATTAGTTAAACTAATACAAAAAGCAGTTCTGTTTTCTCTGACTGAAATGGTATAATAGTTTTTAAATAGCCTAAAACATTGTTTTGCTTGAATGGTAGTTACATATTTTGTCATGTTTAAACCAGTTTTAAATGTGAGTAGATTTTAGTCAAGTGAGACACCATATTAATTTTTTTTATAAATGAAAACAAGGCTTTGAGGAACAGATAGGCCTAAGTGAGCTTTAGTCGGTTAGGTTGTAATGTAAAGTCCATATCAGGTCTAAGGTTGCACTACTTAAATGATTGACAGCAAAACTAACAACATTAGCCAACAACATGGTGTTAAATCGACGGTCTATTAGTGACTGACCTATTCACACCTTTTATTTGATATGCATGCAACCGGATGGATGCGCTTCTTTGCAGGTTGTGATATGGTGCACAGAAGCGGCCCTTATATTTGATGTTGGCCTTGTTGCACGAATGCGACAAATTCAGCCTTTTCCTTTCTTGCAGCCTAACAGCATAAGAAGGCCTCTGTAGGTACCCAGTTGGGTTAAACACATAGCAATTAAGAATATAAAAGACCTGGGTGTGAGAGCAAGAAGTGGAAGTATGACCCCCACCCCCCCAAATTTTTTTGTTTGTTTGAAAACAAGTTTGAAAACAGACCATCATCAAATCTGCTGATACTGAGCAACTCCCTAAATGTTTGATTGAGAAGCCACTGTTTTGTCCTGAGCATTACATAGTGCGATAATATAGCCTACAGTATGTCTCTGCCTATCACATTATAAAGGACAAGGACAGTGAGTGAACTGCCTTGCCTTGGGTTTAACATTTTACTGTCCTCCTTGTGCTTATTATAGCCTAATTAATATTAGGCTATAACTACCGGTAATATTATAATAGGCCTAACATACGGTTATTCACTTCTCTACTTCACCCACATGTTCTAGACATGTCTTTCTGCAAACCTTGATACTTCGGCTTCTTTTGTAACCATTTGCATTGGCTTCTAACACTATTATTTTATTTTATCTTATAACAGGCGTTTTTTTTTTTTACTCCATTTGCATTTTTTTTTTCATTGGACTTAGTTTGCACTGATTTGGCAATACAAATATGCAGTTATGTCAAGCCAATAAAGCACATTAAACTGGAATGAATATGCCCCTTATTATGCCCTAATCACGTGATGCACCACATACCTCGTGCACTGACCTGACGTGCCGTTTGATCACTTATCATCACAGCAGCATTTAGACCAAAATGAAAACTACATTAAGCACTTCAATGCTGAATGATTCAACAGGACTCATGAGGACGTATTTCATTCTCATTCTGTTTAGTTATGCGTGACTGCGGTGTCTGTGGATCAGGTCCGGTACAATCGGGTCTGTTTTTCAGCGCATGGGAGAATGTGGCGACTGGCGTCAGTGAGTCTGCCCTGCTCCGCGTCCCCGCCCTCTGCTCGCCCCCGCGCCTCTGTGCAGCTGGACGCACACAATCAAGCCATCAACAATCGCCGTGCATAATTAGCGCGACCCTCCACCCCCTCCACCCTCATCACTCCCAAAGAAAATCTTTCAAGGCGTTTTTTCCCTCTTCGTCGACAAAGCCTCTCTATTTGTCCAATGGCAATAAGGGATCGCAGAGGGAAGACGAAAACCGCGAGAATTCTCCACAGAGAAAAAGAGTGGCGACTTATTTTTCGTGATATCGAGTTTACATACAACTGCAGAATGAATGACAAATAAACAGAACTCCGTCATTGTTGTGACAAAAAAAAAAAAAATTAGGAACAGATTTTGTATGACATTGTCAAAACCGCAAAAGTTCACCTGGTTAATTTTTTTTAATAGGCTAGAGTTTTTATTTGAGCAATCTATCTATCTATCTATCTATCTATCTATCTATCTATCTATCTATCTATCTATCTATCTATCTATCTATCTATCTATCTATTTCATTCAGGAGCATGATCACATGATCAGTCTGTACCTAAATGTTTTGAGATCTCTTGAAGAGAGAAATAATATAGTCTCATGGACAATGGACAGTGTTTAAGCCATAAACCCAGTGAAAGAGTACCAGAGTGCTTAAAAATATATAACTAGTTATGTTTGTAATTCCAAGGTTAAGTAGGGCTACACAGTAGGCACTTATCCTGGGGTTAAACGCATGAGTATCACACAGCATATGCACCGACTACAAAAACAGATTGAGACAGGAGTTGGATGTAGATGACAGAAACAAGGGAAAAAGAGAAGGGATGAAAGAAGGATAAAAGAGGGCAAGACAGCGAGACAGAACTCTGGGAGATAAACCGAGGCCAAAAGCCCTCTTGTCCTTTGCAGACAGTTTTACTGTGAGTATCTGCATGTAAATGAGATTCAATGTACACACATTTCTTTCTGGGTCAATGATGCTTTGACATCACAGAGAGGTTTTTGGGTCTGAACCTCAAAGTGTACGCCCACATATATGTACACATTCACACGTTCATTTGAGATCCATGAACAGATGATGTGAAAGAGTCATTGAGAAACAAACAGCTGATTTCTTGACACATCTCCCTCCTTTTGCTGTTCCAATCCAGGTCACTGCCTCTCCTTCCTCAAGATGCTACACACACACACGCACGCGCACACACACACACACACACACACACACACACACACACACACACACACAACTGACCTGATTTCAAGACCCATCGTGGATAGACATTCAACTAATCAGACATAACCTCTGATCCTCTGAGATGTCAAAAAGCGGAGATTGTTGCTAGAGGGCTTTGATTTGTGAAAAAGATCAGTGATGAGGGTGCATATATTTATTTAAAACATGTTTAAAGAAGTTTATCACAAAAAAACTGATCCACCGTCATGTCATTTCAACTCATGCTTTTATTTTTTCATTGGAATGCAAATTACCTTATTTTCAGAATGTCAACTTATCTGAATATGCATAAATTCGATTGGCTTTAAAGCAATAGCAGAAGGGGAAATTTTAAAAATGTTTTGAAAGAAGTTTTATGTTTACCAAGGGTGCATTTATTTGAATTTGTATGTAATATTGCGAAATAGTATTACAATTTAAAATAACTGTTTTCTATTTTAATACATTTTAAAATGTAATTTCTTCCTGTGATGTTATTCATTACTCCAGTCCTCACATGATCCTTCAGAAATCATTCTAATGTGCTGATTTTGTCACCCAAAAAGGAAAATTTTGTCATCATTTACTCACGCTCAAGTTGTTCCAAACCTGCAAGAGTTTTATTTCTTCTGTTTAACTAAAAGGAAGATATTTTGAAGAACGTTGGTAGCCAGAGAGTTGACTTCCATACTAGGAAAAAAAATACTATGGAAGTCAATGGCTACCGTCAACTGTCTGGTTACCAACGTTCTTCAAAATATCTTCTTTTGTGTTCAACAGAATAAAAAATTTTGGGTAAATTATTGCTTTAATGTTTTTTTTTTTGTTGTTGTCAATAGTCCATTGCAACAACCCCTCAAGAACACTTAATATATAAAGACTTCAGATGCAAAAGCCTCTAAGTGCCATCTGAAATTTTCTTCTAAAATTAGCATTTTTATCAAGCTCGTATATTTAAGTTCAGTAATTTCACTTTAATGACAATTAATAGGTAATTGATTCATTGCCATTAAAGTGAAATAACTGAACATAAACATACAAGCTTGATAAAAATGATCATTCTAGAAGACAAAATGTCAGACTGCACTTAGAGGCTTTTGCATCTGTCTTCATATATTTTCAATTCTCTCTTTCAAATTCTTTCACAAAGATGCAAATTTGCTCACTTTAATCTTCAAAACACTGATTAAACTCTTTAGATAAAAGAACAGAAGATAAATGATATAATTATTCAAGGTCACAGCATTAATTAGTTAATAATTGTGAGACAATAGAGCAGCTAACACAGAAACAACAGTAAAGCTCAAGAGGTCATCAGCACTTGACGTGGCTGTGTTCTAGCTAATGTCAGGGTGACCGAACGAGATTATGGGGGTTGTGGTAAAGCTAAGCTTACGTCGATTCAGCATTCCCTGTCTGAAGTGGTGGTGGTGGTGGGGGGGGGGGGGGTGCTTAAGATAGAGAGCTGATGACCTTTGACTCGCGAGGAGGCCATATAGAGAGAAGCACAGAGTCATTAAGATAAGATTCACAGTGAGAAACGACTCCAGTAAACAAACTCTCCCGCAATGTCTCAGTGTGAAACACTTCAAATAAACAAACAATCATTTGCATTATGAGTTTTAGATCGGCCGATTATGGGTGTTTTGGGATGTGATAATGTGTAAATGTGATCATGCGTTTGGGTGTGTGGATTTAGTTTGTGTGATAAAGAGGCATGTTTAATTGCAGGATTGTGTGTGTGTTGTTTGTTCTGTAATGGGTGTTAAATAACCACAGAGATGCTCACCTGTGTCAACGGATTGAGTTAATTATCAGCTTTCAGACGTCTAGGTCTGACCATCGGCAACGATGGAGAGAGACAGAGCGATAAGCAGGCAAACGCTGTAATCATGCAGAATTTACATGTGAACATTAAAATATCTGTTTATTAGTTTAGAAAAATGTGTGAAATTAGTTATGTTGCTTTCTACTGCATTGTGGGGGATTCTTACTGTCATCTGTCACATAAGTGACCTGGGTCTAGCAACTCAACTCAACAAAAATAGCACAGTTGATTTCAATTGATGTTGCTAAGAATCATCAGAATGATAGATACCTTTCCGTACTTAAAGTTTATGTGTAAGATTATAATTTATATTTGTCTTGCTTTAAGGTGAGCATTCAATTTTAGTGCAAAAACAAAGTTGTAATGCTGTGTATACCAACACAAATAAAAAAAAGGTGAGTTTATTGGGAAAAAAAATTACAACTCTGACAGCAATGATGTCAAGGATATCATGTGATTGGTATCTCCCCATTTTGGGAATGCATTTTAGTCATAACAAGGTAGACTTGAGAGTATACGAGACTTTAAATATGATGCCTTAAAATTTTGCCTCTGAGGTACAGTAGATTTTGGAAAAGAATAGATGTTTAATTGAATTCAGGTGACATTCTGAAGTCTGAAAGGCGACCAGACCCGAAAAAAAAAAAAAAAATACAGGATTAAATGTGTGTAAATGACATCCTAGGCTGATTGGGAAAAATGTGCCTCTACATCTTTGCAAAACTCCAAAAATGTACCCGTGCATACAGCTGAAATCACCACTAAAGTGGCAGTAAAACCTTTCTAAACAAACTGTGATTATAGGTTCAGATAATGAATGAATAAAGACTTATTTTTGCATAGTTCTAGAAAAACACTTTTACCATAGTGCATGATTTGTAAACTAATATATTTTGACCTTTACATCACATAACCAGCTCCATATGGAAGGCTTTTCTGGAATGCTTGGATACTAGTCCTGTGAAACACTTTTAAAAGAGTTCCTCGACTTGTAGAAGCAAGCTAAAAGCACATGGTTGCAGCAAATGCATTTTCTCAAACTTTATAACACTATCGGTTAGTGTAACACTGTTTGTAGTACGTTCTTTACAAACACAATAAAGCTTAACGCTACTCATCAAAGATTACATTTCTGAACTGCACAATGTACAACACCCAATGTAAAAAAACCCCCCAAAAACATGGCCAGATTCACATTCATCTGTTTCAGATAAAACTGAACCTACTTTTAGCGCCACTCATGGAACATTTCACTGACGCGAAACATTCAAAAAGCAACGTATTTTTGCAGAAGTGTCGCCACAGGAACGTTTTTCCCGCCCAAAAATGGTGGCTGTTGTAGAGACGTGATTGAACAGTTGAATACAGCTAACTGTTAAAGGGCTCTTCAAAATACAACATGAGAACAGTCAATTTTCAAAATTCAGACATTTATGGAGTTTTGCGCCTGCATGAAGCAATGAGTGTGTGAGAATGGCCGTTGGCTACATGTTCCATACTTCAGCAATGCCTGTCCAGGCTCAGGAGTCGTTGGTTATAGATGCGAGGGTTGCCGTAATCTCATCTGTGGTCTTTGGGAAGGTGGGTGGTAGACGAAAAAGACAGAGAATAAGACACTCACTTTCACCCCATAAAACACCATCAAATGATTTGTGATTCGTATGCCTCGCTGCAGCTTCTGTATTACCGTAACCTCTAAATGACATCTAACTAACATCTGGAAGAGGTTATCCGTCACCTGGCCCAGGCTTTGTGCAGCAATTTGAGCTGAAGTCATGAGCGGTGCAAGATGTTGTCTCAGAGTCGGGTGCATTGCTCTCGATGGAACCATAGAGAAGCGCTATCGCGCAACGGGGACCTTAATGCGGCATGTACGCACAATAGCCCAGATATGGTATTTTGTATGTTGTGGTGTTATTGTGTCTCTGTCTCTTATAATGGCCCATAATAAGCACAGAAGCACAGCTGGCGTGTTTTGGAGATGGCACTTCCTGAGGGAGTGTTCCGCCGAGAAATAATAACGGCTTTGATTGGACGGTGGGGAGAGAGTGGCAGTTCCTGCTCTTTTGTTCCATTGTACAGGAGATGGAATGGGAAGAGTGTGAGTGAGTGTGTTGGGAGATTATACACAGCTGTTGGAGATGTCATATTAAAGACATGCTTCACACACACACACGCGTATTTTTCTGCCCTTCCTCGGCAAGACAACACCCAAAAACAGTCAAACATTATCACTTAAATCAGACAATAGTACGAAAGACAAACACACAGGTCAGGTGTGCGACTGTGCGCATATCATTTTGCGTAATTCCAGATGAAGTAGATGCATTATCATTAATACGTGATCTATATCAGCCTGTTAATGGCTATGATTTCAAAATACATAATTCTAGGAACCGCAAAAGCAGATATAGACATCACAAGACCCCAGAAAAAAGCAAAACTGCAAGAAGCGTTGATGAATGCAGGCTTGAATGGCTTTTAAATAGCACTCTTGCATATTTTACAATCAAACAAATAAATAACACCTTTATTTTTAGGTGACAGCAGCATGTTCTCACTCTCCGTCACACACACACACAGGCAAACGTACACACTTTTTTTTTTCTGTTTGAGTGAATTTTCCATTAGAGTCTGCAAAGATCACAGGTTGGGTTGTTTCCTGCCACTGCAAGAGCGCAACCACAGCAGCTAACCAGTATCTGCTCTCACTGCAGCACCCAGGGCATTAATAACATACTCATCCGCACTCACACACACTTCTTTTAACCTCAGCTGCAAGTTCTGTCTCTCTAAGATTTTCCATCTTTGCTTTACAGGCGACTGCTTTACCCAAAAGTCACACCACACGCACACTTGCACGCATGCAGGCATATATGTTCCTATACAGGCTTAGTATAAAGTTCTTTGAGTTTTTTTCTCAAGCTGAACAAAATGAGCAGAAACAACTCATAAAGTGTAATTATGTACATAAATGTAAAGTTGAGACAAAAGCATGATGCGCATTCAAACTAAATTAATTTACCTCCTTTGCCTCCTTTTTGTCAACATTGTTTTTCACTTCACTTTTTATGTATGTACAATACAAATTAAACTAAAGGAAATATATAAAATCTTAGAATTTAGACATTTGAGTGTAACGGATAAACAAAAAAGAAAAAAAATGTAGGGGAAGACTTGTTTCTACGCATTAGTTGTTGATTAGCCTAAATTTTGAGATTTGGGTGTTGCACTCAAAAATGGAGGCATATATCACCAGAGAGGTGTCTATTGTTTTTTTTTTACTGGAAGATCTAGTTTCTACATTTTGTTTCTACATTTTACATTTTTCTACATTTAGCCTACATATTAGGTTAAATTTTCATTTTCATTAAATTAAATATATGCACAGAGGAATTGTTCACAATAAGATATATAACACTGCGTTTAAAAAAAATCAATGAATTTAAATAAACAGAAAATTACTGGAACACGGCACACGCGGAAAAAAAAATCAATATAAAATATGCATACAAAGAAAATGCATGATCACTTCTTGCCAAGTTTAATTTAATTTTTGCTTGGACTGTGGACTGAACTGTGAACTACGACTGTAGCCGCAGGGGTGTCTTATGCCCCCAGTTGTCTATATATTGTAGTCTCCTTTTCCCGTTATCTTAGCCTGGCTCCGCCCTCCTACGTACTTCCGCTCAATTTTCATTTTCCTTCAGTACTACGTCTGGGATTGTGGTATATTCTTTGGTTTTCTCCGTTCAATTTTTTACTGGTCCAATCGAACAGAGGGAGTGGCTGAGAACGATGACGTTGAGGTTGTGCGCTAGGTCGAGTCGTCATACGTCATGACCAAACGTTAGCGATTGGTTATGGCAGATCCAGAGTGGCTCCGGGCAGATCCAATAGTTTTAAACTTCAACAGAGTACCCGCCTTCAAGGAAGTTAACGCTTGTCATTGGAGAGAGGCCAGACTCTGTACAAATTAAATGTACGAGAGTCTGGTAGAACCAGGCTACTGTTATCTATCTGTTTCTCAAAACATGTGCGGGTACATGTGTGTACTTTTTATATAAGACAATGTTTAGACTTGAGGTCTAAACTAGAAAGTAGAAGTGAGACTAGAAATGAGGTCAAAATGAGATGCTAAGTGTACATGCTATAAGTTATAGACCGGTATAGTTTGTTCCTTTGACAATGACTCAAAGAAAGGTCAAAATTTGTCATGTCAGGCAAACAGTAACTTCTAAATACCACAAACATCATCGTAATCCCGCAGACCTTCCTTCCTCCATGTCTCACTTCATCTGCTCCCACTGAGGAGATCAGATGATGAATTGGAGACATTTGGTCATTGTGATCGCCTACCGTGAAATTGGCCCTTGGGCATGGATGATCGGAAGTCGCAAACGGCAGTTGGTGAGCCGTGAGGTGTTGGATTTCCACGTTTCTTACTGATAAGGAAGGAGTGGGAGAGGAAACCTGACCCAGCCATGAGAACCCAAAAAGTGTCTGTCGCACTGTAAAAGAAAATTCCATGAGATTTACAGTAAAAAGCGGTGGCCGCCAGAAATGTACAGTTGGCAAATTGCAGTAGCAACATTTTAGGTTTTACAGATTTAACTTACAGTATTTACAGTTTACAGTACTAAACATATTTCATTACCTGATTTAGGTAATAAACCAACCTATCATAGAATCAAAGATCATCACAAGTAGCTTTTCCACAAGCAAATATTAATATATATATATTCATTTAACAACAGGATGTGGCAGCAGAAACAAGCAGAACGCCTTTAAGTTTAAAAGTTATATCGGATGGACGGACAGACAGACAGACAGACAGACACCAAGATAAAAATCGCATCAATACATTTTTAAAACAAATAAATAATAGGCTTCAGGACTGTGCCGACGGTAGTGGATATAGCTTTTGGGGAAAAAAAACTATAAACTGAGTTAAAGTTGTCCTTCACCGAACTAAGCTCAAATTTGAACTAATGTTCTCCTGAAATGTCAATATATCTTAAACAGTCCTTGTGTCCGGGAACTCTCCCTCCCTCTCTCCTCCCGTCAGGTCGTTCATTAGGTCAAGATGAGACCTTATCTTGTTTGTCTGACATGCTACACTGCTTTTTTTGGACGACCAATTAATTAGTGTTTCTGTTAAAAATTGTTACATCTACTGAAAGCAAATAGCAGGTAAAGCTCGCAAATCTGGTTGTCAAGTAACTTACGAAAATCACTGCCAAGCAATAAAAACACTCGACTGACTCTCTCCACTGACATTATATTTTAGACTACATGAATGAAAGATTATTTTACACATAGGGCAGTCTCAGGCTAATTCAGGCTAGTCCAATTACACAAATGCTAGTTTTGTCTAGGAGTTTTGCATGTTGATTTCAGTTACATTAATAGAACATTCGTTTAAAGTTATCTTGTCTTTAAGAAAGTCCTAAAAATGTTAGCACAAATGTTTTATTTATACATCATCATGTATGGAATGTTTTTTCCCCCCCGAAACATAGTTGGACGTTGTCTAATATTTTTAAAGTCACTACTTACTACTTGTTTCAGAACATTCAGAGAAGTAATGCTCCCTTAATATTTTCTTCGATGTTCACACAACCAAGACTTGTTAAAATGTACTTTTGAACATTCAGAATACATTGAGAAACAACATTTTCATATCTTAATGGGAACGTTATAGCAACATGTCCTTAGAACACATTTTTGTTAGCTGGGTCATAGTCAATCAACGACTTTCTACATGTGCAAAATTCTAAAATGCATTCATAAATTATATTCCAATTAATATTTGATGAACACAGTTGCAGAGAGTGCTAAAGTGGTACAAAAGTCGATTAGCTAAATCACTGTTTACCAGAGGCATTGCGAGCTAACACAAATGTGTCTTGACTGGAAGCATAGCTATTTCCCCATAGTTTACACAGTGATCTTAATCTTTAACTGGTGGTTCTGTTTTTGTGTAAGCTCATTTTACATGCTAGGTCCGTCACAGGTTTCAGAATATCCCGAGGCCAGTCGTGTTGTATGTGTGACCTCTTTACCCTACTGGTCAAACCCAACCTCTCACCTTTAACCTGCCATGTGACCTGCTCCTGATGGATTTTTGTAGCTGCTCCTCTGAACTGTGAAATATAAACTAAACAGAAGAGAGGCGACAGGACAACACTATCCTGACACTGCAGTCTGTGAGAGCTATTTGATATGCTATAACTCTAAAAGTCACTTCCACTTGGAAACTTGGAGATTGGTGTGTTTGCAATTTTCGACAAATGATTAATCACTTCGGCTTTCTCATTTAACTGATTGTCCATTTGCAAGGTATATTAGTAAAAGGTTGTTCTCATTTTCTACAAAGCATTTAAATAAACTCAGCCTTTGTTTTTTGAAGCAACCAACCAAGAAATCCCTCAGAATATCTTAATACTGATTGGTTTTACACATACATACCACACAAGAAATCATGTTCTCTGCTCTCCGCAGCATTCCAAAGAACTTTTCCAAGATCCAAAGTGCCCCCTACAGGTTACTAGTGGATTTCTATTTGCAGTCCAATACACGCAGAAGCTGTCAAACATACACAGATTGCACATTATTCATATAAACAGGTTTCAGAACATTGTTTGAATATTCTTTCAGGCACATACATGGTTTTCATCAGAATTCAAGTGAAACAAATGTCATACACATTACGGTTGAAGATATACGATTAAAGGCAGTTCATGAATAATAATTATGTATGAAAAGCAAAAATAAAAAAGTGTGAAAGAGAATCAGACTATCCTTAAAAGCTCAAGGCACTTATTGGGAGATATTCTGAGTCAAGGACACTGAACAGATGCTGAGCGTCTCAGTCAAGGTTGTTGCACTCCTACAGACTCATACAGAGAGGGGGGAAATACAGTTTCTCTTCATGCCAACAACAAATCACTTTCCCTTTTTGTGGAGCCTATAGCTTCTAACATGGATCTTAAAACAAGAAACCGTTTAAATACCCTAGCACACTTGGGAAATGCCTGTATGTGCACAGCTCAACAAATTCTCTGGTGATGAAATAACGTCTTTTTTCTGTCCTCAAGAGGAACCAAATGGGGGATGTAGCCTTGAGGGAACACTAAATAATACCATCATAATCTCGTTTTGTCTGTCTTTGAAACCAGGGATCTCTATAACACCTGGAGAAAGCTATCAGTTAGCATTCCCATTTATCTAAAATAGATACACAGCCTTCAATAGCAACTAAGCTGTGGCTTAAAATGCAGCAAACAGGGTAAAACACAAGAGCACGATTTTAATAGACCTTCAAAAACTAATTATAGAAAATAAAACTTTTTTTTGTGTCAAAATACATGGCAGTACTTGAAAGGCCGTCAATGGAGAAAGATGCTTTTTTCTTACAGAGCACGCAGTTACTAAATCTACCAGCAGGGGCAAACTGGATCATGCATTGCTCACCAGGTAAACTTTGACCCCTTTGGAAGAAACTACTAACTAAATAACAAGTTCGCTGCTTTACTGTGTTAACCAAGGTCAAGAGCAACAAAGCAAGTTTGCTGAATTTCATTTTCAAGATGTTGAAATAGAATCTTCAGGTTTATTTTACGATTAACTCAGCCCTTGGCAACTGATATCGAATTGAGCAGATGCACATATGAAACACACACACAGTTTGTGACAGTGCAGGACCTCATTCCCCTCCTCCTGCTCCCCGCTAGTAGGAGACCCACAGCTGCGCAAGCCAGGTGCTATCTACTCCAACACACACACACACACACACACTCACACACTTCCACCCGCCAACTAACCCAGCAGGAAATGCCTAATACCAGTTTTAGAATGATGCCACTATATGCCAGCAGGAGAGGGTGCACTCACTCACGTTCCCTTGTGGGTACCAGCGCCTGGAGACCTTCAGTGGAAAGTCTGATATGAACATCTTGAACACAGACATGTTGATGTAATTTGCAGTAAAGAAGGTGCAATAAATATTTAAAAGTGGGGGTGACCCATATTGATCAACCACTGATCGTCTATGCTGGTTGTGGCCCTGATTTTCAGTTAACTTTAATTTCATCTCTCTCTTTTTTTTTACTTTTCGTTTCTCTGGGGTGTTAAATATCATACTATTCCAGCTGACCATTTGGATTAGATCAATGAGCTCATCTTTTACCTGACACACTATAGACATATATGGTGATGTTCACATTTAGAACAGTTATATTTGAAGTAGTAAGCAGTTTAACCAGTGAACTTTCCCATGTGCGTTGCCCTTTTTCATTTGTACATGCCAGATTTTAACATATAAACACACATATGAACAAATAAATTTCAAGTCTTTCACTTTACAAACAGATATCACATTTGGTTATGTCAGGGTCTATATCTTTTAGCGTCGTATCAAAAAGAAAGAAAGGCCTTTACCTATGATTACATGTTAGTATCATATGGCTTAAGATTGCAACTTTCTCCACAATAGGACTATTTTCTTAAACTCTGAATGTGATGGGGTTAATTTAATATAATTATTATTTTAAATTAGTTTTTAATATTTTAATATTTCCAGTTATCATTTTTATTCGTTTTTTAAATGTCTATAGTTTTTTAATACATTTCTATTTAATTTTTAGTGCGTCAATTTAAACCAAATGAAAATGAGATTTTTTTGCCTTGGCAATAGGTAAAATAATTTTCTATTCGTTTTTTTTTTTTTTTTTCAAGTAATGAAACTTGTTTCATGCTTTTAGTTATAGTTAACTAGAATAACTCGGATGTGAAATAGGTATTTTTTTATGTAAAGTGTCACCATCTTTCATCTTAAAAAACTCCTCTACCTCCTGTTCTCTCTCCCACAGGTGAGACCCAGGCCAGAGTACACCAAAAAAGTACATCAGCTATTTCTGTCTGTGGGTTACCACACTATTGACGCTGTACCGCTCATACTTACTCACTCATCACGTAGGAGTTAAGAAAGCAGACATAAGCATTCACAAACACACACCAGTAACACATACGCATATAGGAAAGGTTCGATGTTCATAACTGAACCGCAAGCAAAAAACTTTGCTGATGTGTGCTGGTATCATATCTGCTCAAGACTTTTCAAGCTAAGGTTACAGGTGTGCAACACAAATCAATCGGACGTGATGGATCACGTGGTCGGAAGAGTCGTTGCCCAGGAAATGATGCTTCGTCGGAATGGAAACTTTAGTGCGGCCCACCACAACAGAGACACCCTGTGAGTATGTGTGTAAACAGCATGATGCCTTCTCAAAACCTCACATTGAGTGCGGTCACACACTCACCTCTAAGTTTTCCATCCACAAGATGTCAGACCAGTATTTTGTCACCGGATGTTTTTCAAGGTCAGGGCTTAAAAAAATTGATTCCCTGCCTCTGATCTGTCTGTCTTTCTATCTCGCTGTGCACCTGCGGACCTGGAGCCTGTCCAGCAGAGTCGTGTGGCCTTCTGGGTACTGCTATTTGCGACTGTGGTTTTAAATGTTGCCTTTTTTTCGATTTTAGTCAACTTCAGGGTTTGATGAATGTATTAAGAGGCTTCATTCATAATGATCTGGTATTGTGATTGATGTAGTTTCTACTTTTTAAAAAATGGTTTATTAACCACATTTAAAATGTATGAGATAATGTTTAAAGGTGAACCCAGAATCAGGATTTTATGACTGCCATGTCAACCGGTGCACCAGCCTGAATTTGAAGTAGCATACTAGAATACCACTCTCACTGTTCTGACACATCTTTATACGTATATAGTGACACCTAGTGGTATGGATGTATATGCAAATCCTTACACAGTGCCATCGCAATATGCTATTTAAAGTCAGCTATGATTCATTTATTCGGTGAGCAAAAGTGTCATTATGTGATCTCAACATTGTGGCCTACATGAGATGGCACGATCAATGTAAAATAAAACAGCTTTTATTAAGCTACTAAATGTCTTAATGTCATGCAAATGTACATTGTGTACAGCATATTTTTCATAAATTTCTCAATAATATTATTACTCTTTGTAAAATTTTAATAGGTAAATGATTACTGAGTGCACCTTTAAATTTCTATACTGTAAGAAAATTGTTCTGATGACATGAACACGTTTTTTAGTAAAATGGGCTTTAATGGGCAAACATTCAATGCGATTTCACAGACAAGTCTTAAGACCCAGACTAAAATGCATGTTTGAGCTGAAAGCAACTTGGACTGAAATATCTTAAAATGTCAGTGCCATTGTTTTGTCTCAAGATGCAAATCAGTAATGTTTTCTTTCAAGGCACATTTATAAAAGCTACTTAAATGCCCTAATTTACCTCAGGCCTAATCCTGGCTTAGACTAAGGCCTGTCTGTGAAACCGTGCCTTAGACTTTTTTTAAAGACTAAATTGAAAAATGTAGACTTACAGCTCTTTGTTGAACACACACACACACACGCACTCCTGCAGGAAGAGTGGGTGTCTGGGAGCAGCTGCATGGGAGAGATGTCGAATGTGGTTTCCTCCCAAAGAACCGATCCTCCATGCCTCTTATCAGTCAAACAGAGAGGTGATCATTCTGTAAAAGTAAACAGGTTAGTAACATTCATCAGTGAGATCTCTGCCTGAGAAATAAACACAGCTGAGCTTTCTAAGAAACAGAGAGAGAGAGAGCGAGAGAGACATAAGACAGAGAAAGATTTTAGAAGAATGATTATTTATCATTATATATCACATTATCCTCCGGTTTCACAGACAAGGTTTAAGCCTAGTCCCAGACTAAAATGCATGCATGTTTGAGCTGTCTGGGCCTATATATTATATATCAAAAACACGAGAACCAGACAAGTCCTCTGCACAGACCTTTTGGCCAGTTTCAACTCTGGTGTGATGTATCCAATCTTCAAGCAGGAGGAACTGGATGAAATTTTCTGAAAGATAAATCCACAATGACTTGTGATGCAGTCTGGAATTAAACCATTTTTGTTCATCTGATTTCTCACAAGTATTTTTTTTTCTCTCCATTTCTTTCACCTGATTGAGTTTGGGCTCCTTGCCACTGTCGCCCATGGCTTGCTTAGTTGGGGACACTTAAAATTCAGCAATATTATTGATTATTGACACTATTGGATGAGAACTGAACTGAGCTGGACGATGACCAATGATCATCTTGACATAATTTTACATGATATAATTTACATTATCATTTTCAGTTCAGAGATATATATATCCTTCATTCAAACCCTATATGACCCCATGCTGTAATATAAATTGCAACGGTTGTGTAATGGTAAAGGTCATGGCTGGGTTTTCCCTGCAAGCATCAGATGGCACAGGAAGGTCCCTCATCAGTAGGCTCATTCATTTCCAAAACTCATCATTCACACATTTCTACGCATCCTCAGCAAATTTTGGCTTGCTATTATTGTAGAGTGAGTGAGAACTAGATATAGAGATTGAAAGTCAGTATGTGACACTGTTGCATGATTGTGGGTTTAATGAAAATAATCATTTGGGGACTAATATTTGGAAAAACAATGATTCATGGATAAAGATTAGCATTTAGGGACGGGTTAATTTTAAGTAATTATAGTTAGGTTTACGTTAAAAAAAACTATACATGCTCATTAACTGTGTGTGCATAGAGGTGTGGCAAGATGCAGAGCAAAGCAAATGGAAATGAGTCACTGCGGGGCAAAGATGCTGTTTTGGAGAAATACACTTTCTGCACCCGTCCTCAACCTGTCCTTCGCACAGAAACCCACACACACACACACACACACACACACACACACACACACACACACACACACACACACACACACACTTGTCTGTCCCACGCAGTTGAAAGCTACAGTGATGTTCGCCCACGCAGTATTGCATACTGCGCTCTGCGGCCTGCTGCAGTGAGTGTGTGTGCAGTGAAAGAGCCCTGTTTAACCGCAGTAAAAACAACATCACTTCTTTGTGCTGATATTAACATCTTGATACCTTTTACAGGGCTAGAGCGGATCGCACAACAACAGGATGCCCAGGTTTGAGATCTGCTGAAAAACAATCTGCTTTTTAGCTCGAACACAACACAAAACGACACTTACAGATTGGCACATAGGCCTACCTGAACATTCACAGCGTCTCATATAAGCCCCGCCCACAGGAAAGACAAATCACAAATGAGATCTATTCTATATCGCAAGTGGTTTTCTATCAAAATGAGATTAGGCAGAGCAAATTACTTACATTTCTTGCTTTTTCTCCTGAGAAGAAGACATCAATCTCACATGTGCCTTCTGGAAATTAGAAGAGGTCAATAAGAAACTCAATTCAAATTAGGATCAAAAGTTAAAATATGTTCAAAATAAAATAAGGATAATACAGATGTATTGAACAACAGCTGTTTCTTCTAGGGTGGTGCTATTTAGAACAAGAATGGCTTTTATTTAAATGCAAGAAAGTAGAATTATAATGAATTGAAATGAATATAACTGTAATTTCTAACTAAGAAAAGTCTGACAAGACAAACCTTGACAAAAGCTTTGAAGTTTGAAGGTTTAGGCCTATAGGGCTTTCACCATATTGATAAATTAACTTCCTCTTCCTGTCCAGTTTAACTTCCTGTCAGGTGTGGCCAATTGAATTCAAATGGGGTTATGCGCAACAAACTTCTGTATTTTGTAAAAAAAAAAAAGAAAAAAAAAAAAAAAAAAAAAGTTGACTTCACTTCTGATACAGGTCTATTAAATGTGCTTTGTTAAATATTGAGCCATTTCACTCAAGATACCTTCAAAGGAACGAGCACAGATGAGAATAAACAATGTCCATCGCATATGCAGATTGATTTCTTAAAAAGTTTTCCTTATAAAAGTACATATTGCCGTCAGTTTGTACTGCCGTTAACGTTAACACTTTCTCTGACAAGCGGATGCAATGAGATCTGTTTTCCTGTTTGTTCATGTGACGTTCAGCTTAAAGCCTATTCACATTCATGAACTGAAAAGGAGCCACTCATGAAATAATTACAATAGGCCTACACTTCTATTAAAGGGACATTTTCATTTTCATTTTAGAAGAAACATCTAAGACAAAGTTCATACTCAAGAGAAAGTGAATGAGTGTTTTAACTTCTGATTGAACATCTTTCTCTGGAAGGATCTGACAGTTTGAACATGTAGGGCAGGCTATACATGAATCAGTCACCAGAACAGTGGATGGGGTTTCTGCCAAAGGATATTACACTATCACTGAATAAACACGTTGAATTCATTTTTGTTTTCAGTTTTGAGCAATAAAACTTTCAGTGGTTCTCAACCTTTTTGACTCCAAGGCCCCCCATTGTCCACAAAAAAAATATTCAAAGGCCCCAATACTTTTCCAGTGGTTCATGATTTTCAAATATTAAAAAAAAAAGTGCTTACAATTTATACCTAATACAATATTTTAAAATGTTTATATTTATATTCACAAAGTCTATTTATTTACATGACAAGATATTATTAAGATTTGATTAGTTTACATTACTTTTCCAAGAATCACACTTATATAATTTTTTAAAGAAAAGATCAAACATGATAAAATGTCTTTATTTAAAAGTCATCTTGAGGGCCTCTGGTTGAGAATCATGAGTCTAAGCAGTTAAAAAATGATCTTGTGCAAAAAGAGCGTTACTGCAACTCAAGAAAGAAGATTACGTTTCTCTGCCTGAGACTCTGCTCCTTTCAGAAGTCAGCTGAAAAGTCCAGAACTGAGTTTTATCTAAGATCTGAAGAGTTTGCTGATGTTCTAATGAGATCAAGTTTGTCGACCTGAAACAGAAAACACTGATATCTATCACTCTCACATTTATTATTCCTGTTTACTAATCAGTTGATGGGTTGATAGCAGTGGACGAAGCGTTTCATTGACCCGAAAGACCTACAAAAAGCTTTATATGTGCCTGTGGCCTTTCTCAAAATACCCAGGGGTCTGATGGGGATGTGAACTATAGACTCAAAGGTGCGTCTGTGCGTAAGCGAGCGAGCGTCTGTGCGTGAGGGTCAAAGTAGGCTATAATTGTGTGTTCGCAGCTGTATGCGAGTGTGTGAGAAACGGCCACAGCTGAGAAACCTTCTAATGGAGCAATCACGCCTGGTCGCGAGAGCGCGTATGTGTGTGTGTTGAGGGCACACTGCTGTCTCTGTGCTGCCCAGTAAGCTTCACTGTTCTCCGGGCAGCACATCTGCGAGATGTGGGCGGTGTGGAGCACCGGTGTCTCTCCCTCTCTCTGCCTTTATTTTTTTCTTCTGTTCTACACATCTTCCCTTATAGGGATTTCTGACCTCTGCCCCTGTAGTAACAGCACCACCCACCCTCTCTCTCTCTCTCACACACACACACACACACACACACACACACACACACACACACACACACACACACACACACACGCTCTCTCTGGGGGTGGGAGGGGAATATCAAAGTGTGTCATCGTGTCCGGTCGCAAAACACACGTGCATGTGACTGGCTGGTGGCCTCATCACTGAGTGACTCTCCACTGCACCTGTGTGTGTGTGAGAGAGACCCAAGACAGGAAACACAGAAATAACTGCCGAGTGTCTTCATCCTGTGCTGAAGTGTGTGTGTAAGTGAGAGGGAGGAGTCAGACACTTGCACCTGGACAGTTTGGCTCTGTCACACTCACTGCCTTATACTGTTGCACAAAGTCACCAATATGATCAGAGACAGAGGGAGGAATAATACAGACACAGAGAAGAGAAAGATCAGCTCATCGTTTGTAAGCAATGTCCAAAATTAACTTTTGGCCTCACCTTCCAATGAACTAAAAAAAAAAAAAAAAAAAATATATATATATTTTAAAGATATATTTCTAGTCCTTATATATATATATGATATGGTATAAATATTTGTTATAAATAAAACGGCAACATATTTTTTAAATCAATAAAAATAATAATTATGCCTCATGGATATGCCTCACAAAATGGCCTAGTTAACCATCACTCATAACATATACATTATAACATATATCATATGATATATATCATAATAACACAACATATACTGTGTAACGACAATTATTTTGTACATTTTCTTAATTTTGGAACCTGTCTGTACACTAGCAGCCACATAAAGAGCTAAAGAGAGCTAAACTGCTGTCCCACATATAGTTCATTTCACTGAGATAAGTGAGGCCGTTTTTCCAGCAACACACTTTTTCACCCACTGATCAATCAGATAGGCAAGCAGCACAGTAACCACAGGGGGACATACCCAGAGTCAAGCTGATTTTTATAGCGATGTGGCACATACAAGCCAGAGAGAAACATGTGCATAAATGCAAAAAATATCACCATCATACCAAAATAACCTCATGAAGGGGGGAAAGGGGAGGAAGAGAGAGAGAGTGACATAGACAGACAGAGAAAGCAAAAGAGAGAGAGAGAGAGCACCTGCAGCACGGTCCACACCTACACACAGGTGTCAGGAAGAGATAGACACAAAGAGAAAAAAGAAAAGAAAAGAGAAAATAGAGCAGAGGAAATCAGACTGCGGTCAACAAAAAAGCTTTTTCTAGATTTGTCAGTGTGTCAGGGTGTGTGTGTACATGCGTGTGTGTGTCTGGTTCAATGAACATGCCACCACACCTGTGTGTGTGTATGTTGGTAGATTTGCGGCTGTACTGGACATAGTAACTCTAAAGACAATATACAGCAGTCCCAAAAAGGTTGGACACTTCCGGCTTCAATGCAGAACTTGGTGTCATGATGTTGACTACAAACACACTTATACACACACACACTTATACACACACACACTTATACACACACACACACATACACACACACACTTATACACACACACACACACACACACACACACACACACACACACACACACACACACACACACACACACACACACACACACACACACACACACACACACACACACACACACACACACACACACACACACACAGGTTTTGGAGTGTTAGAATTTATTGGAGTTTTGAACTTTTAGAATTTTTGGAGTTTAGAATTTATAAACACACTCACATTAATTCTTCTATTAAACATGTGCATTATTTGAGCTGTAAAGTTTTTCCCATTATCTTTTATGGTCATTATAGGGTTTTAGGCATTGAGTTATTATGCCAGTTATCGTGTTGTAAAATTGGACACAACTTTACAGAAATGCTTAGTAAGCGTTTTATTTTTTTCACACTAAAATCATGTTAAAAAAGCACTAATTACTTCTCGTGGATATACTTTTGAAAGAGTGCATAAATTTGCAAATTTAAGGTTGGACCCATTCAATAAAAAAAAATTAAAAAAGAAGAGGGACAAGTAAAAATACATACATATATGTATGTATAGAATAAAAATTAAATATTCAAATAAAAAAGCAATATATACAAGTTACTTCTAAGAAAATGTCTATTGTAATTCAGATATTATTTGTGACTTAAGTGTACAAATGACTTTTTGTGACCACTGTATGAAGATCAATTTACACAAGAAAAAAAAGAAAGCAGTTGTTTAACAAATCTTGGTAATCTGACCTTCGCCAATGTTTGTGTTTGAACCATACATAGCAGAAATGTGTGTATGTACAAATGTGTGTATGTAAGCCCTATGCATGTCTGGCGGTGAAAACAGGTAGGTGCATATAGCACACACGTGGGAGTGTGAAGATGAATGTATCATTTCCCAGAAATCTGTCTGCTCATACAGGTGCTGTGTGAATCATGTGTGCGTCTCATCCCAGAGACACAGCCAGAGATGATAGATAACAGTGACATCATCAGCTGAGGAGCAGACGACAACACACCGCATGAGGCTTCCCAGAATCCTCCATTCTGACGGTTCTACAACCCCTTGACACAGTTTTAAAGCACACCGCCTTTGTGTTAAGAGTCCATGTCAGAAATATCACTTAAACTGCACTCAAAGTCAAGCCCAGTCCATCAGTACTTCATATTCAACTTAATGAAGAGGTAAACAAGGGCAGTTACCGCTGCTTAAGTCTGACATATAATCAACATATAATCATTATAATTATGCGGCTCTGGTGGTCAGGCCAGTCAGCAGATTCAGTTTATTGTCAAACTCTTTTTCATTTTCTAAAATGAGCAGCTGACTCATAGCACTTTACACAGCCGAGGTGTGAAAGCATTTACAATAACCCACTTAAAGCAGGTTTGTATAGTTTACACCAGGATGAACATTATATCATCATTTTCCCACCCTCATCTCATACCAAACCTGTATGACATTATTTCTGTTGTGGAATACAGAAAAATAAATTTAGAAAAATGTCTTCTGGCTCTGGTCGTTTCTGCTGTAACTCCCCCTAAAGCTTTAAGGATTCAACACCGTCCTAAATGCCCCCACAACAACCCAGAAAAACGTAGGCCTACCAAAACAACTGCCAACCAAACACTTTTTCCCCCCCACAGCTTTCAAGTCTCTCTTCAAACGACCCACGTATTTAAACTAAGGAAATGACCTTCACAAGTCTTTGTAAAACAATGACAAATCTTTCTTTTCTAGTAATTTCTGCTGTTGTTTGGTGATGCCAATGGCACAAAAATTACACATTTTACAATTTGCCATTTTACAAATTCAGAGATAGGCTTTTTATATTTACATGCGCTGCCTCCTAGTGGTAAAAATACATTCCATGTGCAACTTGACGGCTCAATAAAGAAAAAGAAGAATAGTTGAATTTTCCCTGAATAATAATAATAATGTAATGATGACTGGCCATTGACCCAGGTTGTCTCTCTGCCTATGGTCTGGGTCACTGGGATAAGCTACAAGCTAAATTCCATTTTTACAATGGTTCTAAAGCAGATTAAAGTAAACAGTCTTATGTACACCTTTCCGAATGGTCATAAAATCTCTGGATTTCACAAAGTAAGCGTTGTATTGCATGTTACCATGAGGCAGAATTTGTCATTAGTATTTTAAATCAGGGGGGTGATGAATGCTGCAGAACTATAATGTCCGTGGAGATCAGAGATTGGCCAGAGCACATGGCAGCCACAGAGCAGATGCTCTAGAGCAGACAGTATGACAGATTTAGCTTCAGGAAATATCACTGGCAGAAGGTTGCTGCTCGCTTTGAAGCTCCGACTTAGACTATCGACATTTTAACAGGAAAATCCATTTTTACATGCATACTACACATGTACGTGTCATTTTATACATGGATCACAAACTACGCTTGCAAAACAGCACTCCCATGTTAAAAGAGTAATTCACCTCAAAATGTGGTTTAAAAAAGGTTTAAATTTCTTTCATGGGGGAAAAAAATGAAGCTTTTAAGCTTTACAAAAAGAACACAAAAGCACAGTGAAATAGTCCATACAGTTAGTGCACGATATTCTTCTGAAGTTATAGCTACCATACAATAGTTTTGGGTGAGAAATGTTGTTCTCCTTTTTAAAACATGAAAGCTATAATCCTCATTTATTTTAACTGCATGAAAAAAAGTGACCATCATTTTCTGTGGTTCACAGCAGTGTTATTTTAGTATCATTGATATGCTATTATAGTTTTGGTTAATGTTTTGAATTTTAATATTTTTTTGTTTTCATGTTAAAGGGCTGGTAAAGTATGATTTCACTTTTCTAACTTTAGTTAGTGAGTAATGTTGATGTTTGAGAATAAACAACATCTGCAAAGTTACAACGCTTAAAGCAAAGGACGATATTTGCTTTTAAAGAAAAGGACTACAACAAACGGCTGGTAGGAACTACACGACATTCCTCTGGGGTTAGTGACATCAGCAACCCTAAAATGTACATAAAACCCGCCCCAGGGAACACGCAGTCCATGTTGAGAAGAGGGAAAGTTGTTGTTTAAGAGTACATTTGTGAGTCAGCTCAAACTTTAGCATCCATCTTTTCACATGCAATAGAAAATCACTCTGTGTGCATCTCACAACAGTTCCTATATAAGCGATTTATAGATTATCATGACAGAATATCCTAATTGAAGATAGTTAACGCCACATCAGCAACATAAATTCATCAACTAACCATTTAGAGACGTCCTGTTGAATTCTACATATTGTCACTTCTTCTTGAGTCGCCTCCATCTTTGTCTGACTCCGTTTTAACATTAAAGGCAGAACTGTTTCTGTCATTTTAGTGTGTCTGCGTGAGGTAATCGCAGCTGCTAACACACATGAGCTCTTGAAACCCCACCCTCTGCAGCAGCTCATTTGCATTTAAAGGGCCAGGCACAAAACGGTGCGTTTTTGCAAACCCTCAAAAAGTGACAACTTTAACATGCTTTATAAAAATATCTGTGGGGTATTTTGTGCTAAACCTTCACACACACACACACACACACACACACACACACACACACACACACACACACACACACACACACACACACACACACACACACACACACACACACACACACACACACACACACACACACACGAGGATGACATCAGCTGCTTGTCTACATCGCTGGGACACTCCAGGCTGCCAAAGGGGGAATGTAGCACCCGTCAGTTACTTCAGCCATGCCGCTTGTTCACGTACTATCCATACTGAGTGGGTTAGCTTTTAATAAACAGGCCCAAGGAGAAAGTGTTTGATGGAGATAAAGGCTACTGAGAGAGGAGGACAGTCCGTTTGTTTGGGCACAATTAAGCACTCACGTTAACAGTTTTTTCTAGCTTTATTTCAGCTTTGGGTTAATAATTTAATTTAATATAATATCATATAAATAATATAATATAATATGAATAAATAGGGTGTTTTGCTATCCTTGTGAGGACATTCCATAGGCGTAATGGTTTTTATACTGTACAAACTGTATATTCTATCCCCTTACACTGCCCCTATCCCTAAACCTACCCATCACAGGAGACATTCTGCATTTTTACATTTTCGAAAAAATATAATTTAGTATGTTTATTAACCCGTTCCCCTCATGGGGACCGCTGGCTGGTCCCCACAATGGAGGTGATTTCAGGTTTTACTATCCTTGTGGGGACATTTGGTTCCCACAATGTAATATAAACAAAAGCACACACACACACACACACACACACACACACACACACACACACACACTCACACTCACACACACACACACACACACACACACACACACACACACACACACACACACACACACACACACACACACACACACACACTCTGGGGACATCAGAGATTTATTTTACATCTTGTGAAAATGGCATTTTACCAACCCTTTCATTTTGTAGTTTTGTTATTTTTATTGTTTTTTTGTTCTCATTATATAGATCAAGTCCCCCTGCAGTCAATAATTGTATCCCTTAAAACTCATCTTTGATAATCAAAATGGCAAATTTAAATACTTTTTCCAGTGTAAATAATTTCTACATGCCTTAAAATAGCTTAAATGTAACTACACAGTTGCTTTATTTTACCTGGACCAATGAATTTACAAATCACTCACATCAGCTTGGACTACATGATCCACTCAGTCATCTGTAGTAAATGCTACACAATAGCAAGTGGAAATATTGATTTAATTCAGCCATAATATGTTTGAACCAGAAAATGGAGAGATTTATACAGGCTCGTATACAAGTCTATGTATCAGAATGGAAATGGATTTTTATGTATCGCTCTCTAACATCGGACACAGCGGTAACTGATATTAGACTTCGGCTTGACTACATTTTCAAACAGCTAATAATGTGTTGCTTGCTAATGTTACACAAATGCTAATGTTCCCATTCACCATTTGGACTAATAACCACGTAATTATCGATATCAAAAATAAAGGTTTTTACTAGTAAGAATTATATTTCTGATATGTGAAATTGGAATTTCAACTAGTAAGAAATCAATTCTTGATATCAACAATTGAATTTGAACGGCGACATTGAACTAGTAAAAATACAATTACAAATATTAGGAATTATAGTTTTTACAAAAATTTTAACTAAAAGCTGAAATGTATTCGTGATACCAAGAATTTGTATGTCTGTGAGTGATGTTGATTGTTGATATCAAAAATTATAATTTTTACTAGGGAAATTTTAATTGTTGATCAAGAATTAATATCCTGGGAATGAATAGAAGTCAAAACGGATTGCCATAGACTCCAAATATAAGCATACTAAGCAATGGTGTTGACTGATGAATTTGCACATGCTTTGTCTTAACACCAAATAGACATATAAACAACATTAAAAATGGATTTTCACCACAGGTGAACACTAAGGTTAAATTTTTTAATTTGAGCTAATTTTATTTATTATTATTTTAGTACCGGTACTTAAACCCCCGGTTTCACAGACCAGGCTTAAACTAGTCCCAGGCTAAAAAGCATGTTTAAACTGTTTTTTAACAGTTATCTTAAAATATGTCAATGTCTTTGTTTATTTGCTCAAGATGTACAGCAGTAATTTTTTTTCTAAGGCACGTTTATAAAAGCTACTTAATGTCCTACTTGAACTAAGGCCTAATCCTAGCTTAATCTAAGCTCTGTCTGTGAAACCAGGCCAAAGTTAACTAAAAGAAGCTTAACAAAAATGAGAAATGTTTAGTTATAGTTTTAGATTTAGATAACGATAACCCAGCTATTCAGAAGAATATTAAATATTAAATATGACTTTCCTCAGAAAAAAAGGAACTACATAAGGGTGAATACATCATGACAAAATGTTTGTGGGTAAACTATCCCTTTAAAACAGCAGACAATTATGTCTGTGTGTCCTGAGTCAGAGTTCATCTTTTTCTTCTCCAAAAGAGCAGGTGACACCTGTGCCCTTTAACCCACAGTATCCTTTAGGCACCTTGTGCAGATATTGCTGGTGATAGTCTTCAGCATAGTAAAATTCGGTGTGCTCTCGGATCTCTGTGGTGATCTCACCCAGGCCTTTCCTCGCCAGCGCCTAGCAGAAGAAGAGACGGTAAATGATGACACATTCGTGATATCAAGAGGGTGAATGTGATTGCTGTCTAGGGAGAAGCAACTCGATTTGAACTGAAACAACACTTTCTTGTGTGTGAGATGTACAAAGCCAGGCAGAGTGTCCAAAACTCTTTAAAAGGGACATGGATGAAGTTCTTTCTCCCTCTAGGGGTCACATCTGTAAACTCCAACAGCAGAAACTTGCTTTAGGTAGTAGTACAAACATAGAGAACCAAACACCTTTGAACATCAATCACAGTATTTCTAAAGCTCACATGTCTCTAGAACAGAAAGAAAAAGAGGAAAGAATTATTGTGCTGGTTTTTGAGTCATCACAACTGTCCTTTTTGGAATTGTTTGTAGTTTCAGATCTCAGTCACTAGGTGGTGACAGAAGTCTGCTGCATTTACTCCGCTTCTGATTTAATGTCTAACAAAAGAGGCTGTATGTGCACCATAACATCCTGATATCCTGACAAGAGCCGGGACATAAACAAAAGCAAAGATACATATACAACAACATAAAGCCAACATTTCCCATATGCTTTGTATTTAAAAAATCTTGTCTGTGAAATTAATATTTTTTAAAAAGGCAAAAAGGTGAGAATGATCGTACTGGAATATTACATACATATACAGTTGCAGTGAACAGGAAGACCAAACATTTGATGAGAAAAATTAATAAGAGTGTGTGAGAAAATTATGATTTCATTATTATTTATTTATGTTATTTATAATAATAATAATTGTCATAACAATTACTTATAAGTAAAATGCTGTTATTTTTGGTAAAGAAAATGTTCCGTAAAAAATAAAAATGTAAATTAAATAAATGAATTAATTCAGTTCATTTAAGCATTTTCTCTGTGGTTCTAAAGAGCACATCGGTTTCTTAAATTATTAATTAATACCTCTGGCACATATAAAAAAATATTTTTCACAAAAAAATAGATATATTTTCGGGGCTAGGCCTACATTGGCAGGTCAAGTACAAATCTAATGTACCTGGCCTGGATGGGCCAACAGAAAAAACATCTTTATTGTTGAGCCCAGTTTTATGACCTTTTAAATTGAGCAAATGATTTCAAATAGTGTACATTAAAAGCAGAGAAAGTGTAACTTTAGGGAAATTGTGTGTGTGTGTGTGTGTGTGTGTGTGTGTGTGTGTGTGTGTGTGTGTGTGTTGGCGCTGTCAAAGCTCGGCGGTCTGTGTCTCTCCGGTGGAGGAGAACATTTCTCTGGACAGTCCAGCAAAGAGAGATAGAAAGAGAGAGTTAGAGAGAGAGATAGACAGAGAGGAGAGAGATAGACAGAGAGGAGAGAGATAGACGGAGAGAGATAGAGAGAGAGAGAGAGAGAGAGAGAGAGAGAGAGAGAGAGAGAGATTACATAAGCATTTGAATATCTGAATATGCTTAATGTGACTCCGATGACTCAACTAATGCCACTAACACAAAAGGGTTTCTGCATCCTTAAACACACTCATGTTATTATTAGTCCAACTATTTTCTGGTGTATATACCGTCTTCATAACAGCTGTTTCACAACCAGAATTCCCTTAATATTCCCATCAGAGTGAATTTAATTTGGGTTTCTCTGTGGGTCTCCGGCATAAACTCACCTTATAACACTATTTGCACACACACTCACAAATCTGCACATGCGCACGCTAACACACACAGTCCCTGTGTACGTTTAACTGCAACAGCTTGTCCTACTTTTAAAATTACAACATAAATAATGAATATTAATGCAGCTCTTTCTATGAACTAAAAAGCTATGCTGCAAAATATCTGAATATGGAAACTGACAGTGTTTTAGCTTACCGGTAGCTATCTTGCTTATCGTTTCTGGTTTAGACTAGAGTCTCTGCTAAAAGCTGAGATGTATATCAGAAGCTGTATAGTTCTGCTGCACAAATAGAAAAGCATGTGTAGGTGTGTATATACACATCTGTATATACAACATGTGTGATTCACTTTAGGCTAAACATTCAAGAGGACGACAGAATAAAGAAAAAAAAACAGTGTAAAGGCCAAGCCTGTTCTTTGCATGTTCTGTGGATTTATGCATATCTCCACCCATGTTTAGTTTGTATGTAAGCATGTGTGTGTGTGTGTGTGTGTGTGTGTGTGTGTGTGTGTGTGTGTGTGTGTGTGTGTGTGTGTGTGTGTGTGTGTGTGTGTGTGTGTGTGTGTGTGTGTGTGCATGAGATATAGTCAGGAATCCATTTTGTCATACTTGGCTGTTCCTGCATTTTGTGAGAGGGAATAAGACAGCGGAGGGTCATGTGACCTGTGAGAGGAGACAGATCAAAGTGTGAGAGCATGAGCATCTATGTGTTTAAGATTACATGACATGGAACAGAGAGAGAGAGAGAGATTTTGTTTTTAGATAGAGTGCTTTTGGGAACCTGAGCTAGGCATCACTAGCGATAAGCATTTTAGAAGAAAAACTTGTCTATTTAGGCCAATTACTACAACATTTATGATTATTACATGGTTCTTTTCATTATCAAAATCTGCTAAAATGGTCGAAATGATAATTAAATCGTTTTCCTTTATTCTTAAAGTCACCGTTCAAAACGCATTTGGTTTCCATAAACTGACATATTTCACAATAAAAGGATATTCCTCATAAGAATAGAAATAACGGAAATTGATTACATCGTGAACTAAATTGGTTAATGTCAGCTAAAAATTATTTTACATAAAACTGTTTATTTAGTTTTTACATGGGTTATAAAGGGAACAAACAAAAACATGACTAAAGAAAATAACAATGAAGTACAAAAAGAGGCATATGGGTGCTACATAAATATGGTCTATTCATTTCATAAAAAAATCTTACATTTAACAAAATTTTATTTTAATAATAAATATTATGATAACATTTTGAAGTGGGAATAACAATAGCATTAGACTGCACAAAAGACGAAAAATATAAATATTCTAATACATAATGTAAATTTTGACTTTCAAATTATTATTTTTATCCCATTTGTGCATTGCCTTTTTCTTTAAAAACTCATCTCTCCACATTATTTGATATGGGCCATGAAAAGAACATAACATATCCATAATAAAATGTTGATGTCTGCAGCACAACACAAGCAGATAAACAAAGAAAATTCATAAACTTCCATTCAAATCCCCAAAATAACTCCTCTGAGAAAGTGCTTCACTGCAGCAGAATTGTACCTCCACTCTCTCCTCCTGCGTCTCGCTCTCGTTCACTACTGAATAAAAACTCTTTGATGTTCTGCAAATTCCTACATTTTATTACAGCACCCCTCCCCGTCCTCATCCACAGCATTTAAAAGAGCGTTTCTTCCTCTCCCACTCCTGCCTTTCCTTCTCCCTGACTGCCCTCACTGATGGCAGAGTTTTGAGAGACTCTGATGGAGTGCAACTCTCAACGGGTGCTAATAATTCATTTCCCGTCTGCATGTGATGTCGGTGTCTGATTCATCACCTGAGTTTGACCTGATGGAAGAGTCCTCAAAAAGGCCTCATCAATCTCTTCACACTCATCACATTTCACTGTCCCTCTTCACAATTCTCACTCTCCACTGCGAGACAATCAGTGCTTTTCCGTAGTATGGCGGACGCAAACACACACGCACATTCCTCAATATTTTAACAAGACTCTGGGCTAACATGTCTAATCTCATCACTGCTGCTTATGTAACCAAGCTGCTCTTCGAAACCACTTCAGATTTGCTCTGGGATCAGGAGAGAAGCACAAGCATCGACTGCAGGGAAAAGCTATAAAGACTCGGAGATGTGTCGCACTTTTAATAAACATATTTAAAATAGATTTCATGCAATCCGGAGCCATTCGTTCCATGCAAAAGGCCTTCAGGTTTCAGGTCATATCAGCTACTGTACAACTTCACATGCCATATAGAATTTCTAGAATCATTTATTTGTAATACTATTTACACACACCCGATCTCGTATATAATCATAACGATCATTATTTAGGCAACATTTTTTTTTTTCATCAAGGACGCATTAAATTGATCAAAAGTAAATTTTGAAATGATAAAAATAATAATGTTTCAAATAAATGCTGTTCTTTTGAACTTTCTAATCAAAGAATCCTGAAAAAAGTATCACCGTTTCAACCAAAAATAGTAAGCAGCACAACTGTTTTCTCAATTAATAATAATAAGAAATGTTTCTTGAGCACCTAATCAGCATCTTTAGCACATTATGTAACACCGACTTCAAATAATGAAAAAACTATTAATAAAATATTACTTTTTTCACTGTATTTTTTATGCAACTTTGGTGAGGTGGGAAATGAGACTTCTTAAAAAAAAAAAAAAAGGTGTGTGTATATATATATATATATATATATAACTGCATGTTTGTCCAATTTATCTACCGTATGTATTCTCCTTTCTTTATTTAGCAAGAACCCTTTAATACATTATACATATAAACACTTTAATACACATACAATTTAGTTGGTCAATTTTAACCCCTGCTGACATGCAGTTTGTGGGGTGCACCCCCTCGTCCTCACTACATCTGTGTGTGTGTTCATTTAAGCTTGTGGGGTCACTAGGGCCATCAACAGCATGTCCGTTTCGGTACCCTGATCTGATTGCGTCCCTTTAACCACAGCTGCCTCCCGCAAGCCTGACCTTTCACCCCTGACGCGCACAAGGCCAAGGCCAAGAGGGGTCACCCAACCTCCCTGCCACCGCCTCATTCCCCTCTCACCCAAATCACATCTGAGCCCTAGAAGCAAGACAGATGACATGAGGAGCAAAGCGCACCACGGTGATGTTTACCCAAGCTCCTGCATCTCACAAAACAGAGCATCATCACGCTAGTTGGACAGGGCTAACAGTCCAGACAATCAAATGAGCAGCGTTCATGAGCATCCACAAACACATCTTTCTGACAGGTGTGGGCGGTCAGTGTTTGACAGTGGACAGTTTGAGAGAGGCAAAGAATCAAAAAGAGAGGACAGAAGCGCTTCTGGAGATGTGATGGGGAAGAAAAATCAAACCGTTGGCTAAATCTGTGGTTATATTTTCTACACTAACTTTAATAATGCTTTCATGTAAATTACTGTTTGGGGTTGGTATTTTTATTTATTTATTTTTACATTTCTCACCAAGGCTGCATTTATTTGATAAAAAATACTACATTACAAAAATATTGTGAAATATTATTATAATTTAAAATAACTTTTCTATTTTAATATATTTTTAAATGTAAATCATTCCTGTGACGGCAAGGCTGATTTTTCAGCATCATTACTCCAGGCTTTAGTGTGACATGATCCTTCAGAAATAATTTAAATATGCTGATTTGCTGCTCAAGATACATTTCTTATTATCAATGTTGAAAACAGGTGTGCTGCTTAATATTTTTGTGGAAATCACGACACACTTTTTTTTCAGGATTCTTTGATGAATACAAAGTTCAAAAGAACTGCATTGCATTTATTTGAAATATATATCATTTGTAACAATACAAATGTCTTTACTGTCACTTCTGAACAATTTAATCCATCCATGCTTGATACAAAAATAAAAAAATAAATCTTACTTAAATAAAGCCACCAATGTTTTGAACGATAATGTAATTTATTGCTCATGAATTCCCCCTCTAATACATCATTTAGAAAAATTACATAAATGAGCACTGTATGTACAGAACTGTCCCCTAAAGTTAGCAAAATCTGATAAATAAAAAAATCTCCATTTGGGGAAATATTTTTTTTTATAAAAATGCAAAAAGTTATCTTATAGGGCTTTTTGTACAGCAATTATATTAACTTTATATAAAAATAATGTCAAAAGTCTATGATATGTCCTTATTTTAGCTAAGTAATATCTTAATAATCATAGTAATAAATAACAGAATCTTAATGAAGGGTTTGAAAGAGCTAAGTGTTAGGGGTTATTAAATATCATTAACTCATTATAAAAGCAACAGAATTCAATGTAAAGTTTGTGTGTGTTTCGAGATACTGCACCTCCTGGTACATATGCTTGCTCATCATGGCCAGCTCTTGCTGTTCTGGGCTGTAGGTGTAGATGGCAGAACGGTACTGTGTGCCATGGTCATTCCCCTGTGCCATTCCTAAAAAAATACACACACATATACATGCTTTAGACCCATTTAAAATCTCACACAGTCGTGTTGATGAATTTGCAGTCATGTCAGACACACTGCATCAAGCAACATTCGATTCTACTGTAATGTTACTGAAAGAAAGAAAAAAGTAAAAATATAGCAGTCTTGGAATCATTTGCCCCTTGTTAATATATGGAAAGCTATTTGTGTTTCAGTACATTCCTGTCATTTAACCTCCACACTGAATTTACTGTCTGTCATCCATCTTTCCGTAGAACTGGATGTCGGCCATCTTGCTGTGCGCTCTCTACCGTGTGGTGCCTTCTGTAGCTCTCTCTCTCTTCAAAGGCCAAAACACAGGGTTCTGATTGGCCGATCCTACAAAGCCAAAGCGACAGTCACTGACCTTCCTTGTGACCCTGAGGCCTGTGTGTCATCATAGCCGCCAAACACATCACACAGCCAAATTATAGAAAATGTTTCTAGAAAGAAGTATTTGCACACTTAATTAACGCTTACAAATGTCTGAATGCCACTGCACAGAGCACAATATCAAATCAAACATTTTCAATCTGATTTTTCTGAGACATTTTTGCAATGTCTTTTAAACATCTAGTAGATATACAATAGTATATCTACTATAGTATATTTACTATCTACTCTAGTAGATATACTGTGATAAAAACTGAAATATCAGTATCATTACTACTGTCTTCAGTGTCACATGATCCCTGAGCACTTAGTCTTATAAGCTGATTTGGTGCTCAAGAAACATTATTATTATCAATGTTGAAAACAGCTCTGTTGCTTAGTATTTTAGTGGAAACCAGAAATTTTGTTATTTAATGAAACGGCATTCCGACATTTTTAGGTGACGTTTAAGTGCCCACATACTTTTTAGGGCCACTGTATATCAAAACCATTAAAAAAAATCTCTCTCTTCTCACATGAGTTAAAAAAAAAGAGTTAAAAACAAAAAGGAAACAGCGAGCACTCAATGTACTCCACCCGAGACAGTGGAGCACTTCTTTTTACAGCCTCCATCACAGCGCTTAGTTATTATTGATGATCCTTCCTGTTCAAGCTAAATAATATACAGAATCTCTCCTCTCACCACACACACACACACCGCACATGAACCGTGAGTGGAGAACGCTGCAAATGTGTTGTCAGCGCACAAACAGGGTGAGAGCGGAGAGCTGGGCAGAAGCTGACTCCATAAATGTCACACGCAGTCTCTCTCTCCCCATAACACGGCTCTCCCGCAGGAAAACTATTTCTGTTAATGCAGAGGTCAAGAAGCTTCACCCTTTGCTTTAGAAGGAGGGAAGAAAGGAAAGATTTACTATGTGTACTTGTGAGTGAATAAGCTGTACATGCACGTGAAAGCGCGCACGCCACACACACACACACACACACACACACACACACACACACACACACACACACACACACACACACACACACACACACACACACACACACACACACACACACACACACACACACTCTGACAGAGACCAATCCTCTAAGGATGCTTTGACCAATCCAGACATTTCAAATATCAGCACTTATGTGGCTTCTCCTGGTGGGATGACGAGCAAGGAAAAAAGAAAAGATTTGGAAGGGTGGATGTAAAGGAAAAGATGAAAAGAGCTTGAGGACATTAGTTCGCAAGTTAAGACACACAGATGTGTCATTGTTTATTCATGTTGCTCCATACAATAGATGTCAATGGTTACCAAACCTGTTTGGTTAACTATATATAAATATATAGAAAGATTATTCAACCCCTGCAAATCAGGTTTATTGGCAAAATACAGACGTTCAGCTGTTTTCAAAAAACAAATCAAACAAAAGTTATTGAAATAGCTCAACACAACAAATGTTTCAAGTGGTTTCCCCAAATTCAACTGTAAAAGCAACTTTTAATGACTTCTGCAGTCTCAAAACTATTCAAACCCTTCATGGCAAGCATCTTCAGTACTTAGTAGAACACCATTTTGCAGTTATGACCTGATGTAAATGAAATCATCCAAATCAAATCCCACCAGAGATTTTCTATGGGGTTCAAGTCAGGTGACTGATGGCCACTGTAGAATCTTCCAGGATTTCTTCTGCAACCAAGCCTTGGTGGAATTTGAGGTATGCTTGGGATAGTTGTCCTGTTGGAAGGTCCAATGATGCCCAAGCTTCAGCTTCCTAACTGACGGCATGACGTTTTTCTTCTAGGATTTCCTGATACTTAAATTAATCCATCTTGCCTTCCACACGCTGCAGGTTTCCAGTGACAGAGGATGCAAAGCAGCCCCAGAGCATCACGAGCACAACCATGCTTAACTGTAGACAGTTTATTTTAGCATATGCTTAATTCTTCTTCCTCCAGACATAACGCTGATCCATAGGGCCGAAAAGTTCAAGTTTTGTTTCATCGCACCACAGAACAGAATCCCAAAAGGCCTGTGGCGTATTTATATGATTTTTGAGCAAATTGGAGCCAGATTTTCTTGTGCTTTTGGGTCAGTAGTGGTGTACGTCTTTGAGTTCTGACATGCGTTTAGTAAGCAACTTACTGTGCAGCTGATACCTCAGTGTATGTTGCCACCAAGTCTTGCTGCAGGTTTTTTGCAGTCACCCGAGGGTTTTTCTGAACCTGCCTTCTCAGAAATCTGGCTGTGGCCGTTGATAGCTTCCTTTTTCTGCCCCGTCCAGGTAGTGTAACCACTATTCCTTCAACTTGCCAACTATGCTTTAAACGGTGTCTCTAGGAACAATTTTTGTTCCCATCTTCTCTTAAAGCTACACTGTGTGATTTTTACCCCCATCTAGCGGTGAAAAGGTATATGACCATCCAGTGAATATTAGTTTCTGTTCCTCTCAATTCCGATTTCATTTTATGTAGTCAATGTAGTCCAAGATTAACATGGCTTCCAGTTCGACCTCGTGCATGAGTATTCCTTCAAGTGATGAGGTTACTTTAGAAAACTATTATAATTTGCAGTAATTGAATTTGTCAGTTAACATATAGGTTATGACATCTATGTAAATGAAAAATAGTTTTATGTTTTCGTAATTTTTTTACCATTTCATTGCTAACATCAGCTATCAGTCCCAGACGAATGCAAGCTAATCTTAACTAAAGTAAAGTAACTTTTATCAGTGCTATCGTTATTCTGTTATTCGACATCACTAGCGTAAGGCAAAGTTTAGATTGTAGGCTATATCATTTTCCCCGTGAGCAGAGATCAGCTGATGTGACGGAGGTGTGAGGGAGAGGGAGAGGTAGAGGTAGAGGGAAAATAAAAAATAAAAACAGGGATGGTGCCAGTGAATTGCGGAGACGCGAAAGGCGAAGCTTGAATTATCGGGTATGTCCCTCTTTGGCTAATGTACTTTCAAGATGGAGGGGCAACATGGCGACCGACATTCGAACCCCTCACCCGTATGTATTTTCAATGGCATATTATACACTCACGAGAATACTTTATTACTTGAACGAAGTAAATATACATTAATGAGCACATATATTTTTGAAAGAACTAAGTGTTTTTAGCTAAGAATAAACTAAAAAAGTTACACAGTGTAGCGTTAACTGTTTGAACCATTCTTTTTACTTAGCCATATTTCTAACTGTGACACTCAACAAACCCAGCCAGTTCAGATATTTCATGTGTTCTAGCTCAAGAACACCTGGTGCAACTAATGAAGCCCTTGATTAGTTGCATCAGGTGTGCTTGAGACAACACCTGTTTTGCAGATTTGTGCTGTTGTGAGGGATTCTATTCAGGGGGTTGAATAATTTTGAAAGTTAAACATTAAAAGTTGCATATTCAGTTGAATTTAGGGAAACCCCTTGACACATTTGTTGTGTTGAGCTATTTCAATTACTTTTGTTTGATTCGTTCATTGCAAATAGCTGAAAGTCAGTACATTTTGCCAATAAACCTAATTTGCAATGGGGGTTGAATAATTTCAATTACAACTGTATTTATATCTTAAAAATATATTATTTTGTGTTCCAAAGAAAAAAGTCATACAGGTTTGGAACAACATGAGGGTAAGACAATGATGACAGAATGTTAAAGTGATAGTGAAAATTCTATCATTCCCATCAACTCTTATCATAAACTATCATTTTAAAAATACTCTTCACATAGATCTTTCCCATAAAATTACAGTTAATTTTAGTTCACAGCCAATAGCTTTATTTAAGTATTCAAAATATAATCCTTAAATACCAAATCAATTATCAGCCTCTATTTTTTATGATTTTTTAATTTCAGTACTGGTTGATGACAATTAATAATATTACTTTATAAAACAGTATAATTTAATAATGCAGTTAAATATATTCTTCAACAAATCTCAAAACAAAAAACTTTTTATACTGTGCATAATAATGCTGTGATGTCTAAATTCACTTGTAGCATTTAAAACGACCGATTTTACTTTTCACAGCAGTACAGAATTTTGAAATTGGCCATTTATCCGTAATCAGAGGAACACAAATTACATGGATCACTTTTATGGTGAATCTTGTTGCATGGAAAAAAATAACATGGTGGTTTGAAACAACAAGAAGGTGAGTAAGTAATCACTGATTTTCTGAACTATCTCTTTAAATTAAAATGGTGAACATCAGCAGTGTGGCTGGATTATGAAGCCCGTGGACTGACTCCAGAGATCTCTCCACGTCTTTCAAAAGCTACATTTTCACTGTCATACAAAATGTCAATCATGTGTCATACTGATGGCTCCAAATCTCAGTCGGATGGGTTTATTGCTTCACGCTTTTCGCGTTTCGGCGACCGAAGTGCCTCTCAGTGTCTGCGGATAAAATAACTTATTCTAACCACTGAGGAGGCTCAAATGTAAGCCAACAACAAGTCACACAAACAGTTTGGCTATTGTGTGTTTGTTTACTAAGCTGGTGGAGAATGTCCATATGCGTTTGTGAAGGTGCACGTGTGATGCTTTAGTAGGGTTTTGGCGAGTGTATGTTTGTGCATTTGAGCGTGTATGATGCAGGCTTATATGTGAGTGTGTATGTGTGTGAGGGGTTGTTCAGAGCACTGTTGTGTGTGCCCTGTGGGTACGGTGAAGCAGTGTGCGTGCGAGAGCAGCCAACTAAGAGGAATGGTGCAGAGCCGGGTCTATTTTTACACCTCTTATGTAACACACATACACACACAACCTTGTTCTCGCACACACACACACAAATTCTCTTTGCGAATAAAAATACGTTTAAAATGTGTGGTAAATGTAATATGGTTTGTTAATACATGTATGTTTGTTATTCTTTAACATAGCCGCTAGTATTTGACTGATGAAAATATATATATATATATATATATATATATATATATATATTATACACCACAAATAATGCTCTCTCACTCTCATTTTTCTTCCAGAAAAGAATAATCTATAAATTAAACACTAGCTCCATAACGGTAAAATACTCTGTGGCAAACATACATTGTTGCTGTTGGTATTCAAGGCCTAATGGTAAAAAATTCAAAACCAAACTGAAGTGTGGAGGCCATGGCACAGTGGGTAGTGCACATGCTCATGACACTGAGAGCCATTGTCCTCACAGAGATGCAGGTTTTAATCTAGGCTGTCATATTCTGATCTCAATCCTTTTCTTTCTCCCTACACATTCCTTTCGCCATAATTTTAAAAGTAAATAGCCTGTAAAAAAAATAAAATAAAAATAAAATAGCAATCCTATGGTTTTAAAGGTGCATTTAGTAATTTTTGTTTATGTTATGTTGTGTTCATAATTTCATGAGTAAAAGTGGCCAAAAGCAGGTGGGTTACATATATAAAGTGAGTAGTCTCAATATGTCAGCCCCTACGAGGTGACCCGCATTTCAGAAAAATGTATTTAAAGTATTTGAAAAAAAGTATCTTGTGTTCACTAACGCTGCCTTTATTTGATAAAAAAAAAAAAAAACACACAAAAAACCCCTCCAGAAAAATCATGAAATATAAAAGTTTTAAATAACTGTTTTCAATGATATGTTTACATTTTAATTCATTCCTGTAATGACAAAGCTGAATGTTCAGCAGTAACATTAAATACTTCAGTCACATGATCCTTCAAATTTCACAATATACCAAGTTGGTGCTTTTTGATGAATAGAAAGATTTTATTTGTAAAAGGCATTTATTTGTAACATTTATTTGTAACAAATAGATTTTTACAGCAAGCACCTTCAAAAAAGCAACAACAACAAATCGGTCCAATATGCCTGAAAGATAAGCTCACTTTCTTTATTTAAAGAAAACAAAGTTTTCTTCCAGCTAATTCTAGCCTTTTTTCCCCATCAAACCGAAAAAGCATCTCTTCAACCGTTTCTCGTCTACTCTCCATAAATGACCTCTGTCAGCCCCTCCCCCTATAGCTGATTGACAAACTGTAATGAGCCCCCCTCGTCGAGAGAGGCAGGGGTCGAGGTCACCCCCCGAGAGGCACGTGCCCGTTGCAGACTGAACCCCAAAAAGAAGAGGGGGGCTGGGGGGTCTTTTCTTTTTGTCCCATTTGGTGGCTTGTGCACAAAATGGTGTTCGTGAACCCAATAACCTTCGTTTTCAACGACAAATCAAGAGTGTTGCTGAGGGATTATGGAGATCCAAACAGTTTCGGCACATAATTAGCTTGCTTGTGTATTGATGTTTTGCTCTTCAAGGTTCAATATACACAGCAAACGTGTCAGTCACAGGTCACACACTGAAGGCAGGTGGAAAACAAGATTTAACGTTTACAGGCCTGGAAGATTGTAGCTCAGCCTTTGCATTTGAGCGCCTGCGTCAGCCATCTTGTCTCTACCCCTTGAAGCGTGCATTAACGCATCTCTCTGACGCAGCAGCCACATAAATACTGCAAATCAAGAAAAAAAACATGACACGATAAAAGATGAAAGTGGTAAGACAGAAAAACGAGGACAAAGAAGAAGAGAAACCCGCCCTCTTGCCTTTCACTGTTAGCGGAACGAGGGAGCGCGGGATGGCGGAACGAAGAAAGTGACTAAGAGATAAAAGCGGAGGGTAAGAATGAGGAGTCACTGCGGAAATGCTGATGGGATGATGGTGAGGGGGAGCGAAAGATGGAGGAGAGAAGGAGCTGGGGATGGGGGAGGAGAGGAGAGGAGAGGAGAAGAGAGAAGATAAGATGCTGTTATCCTGTAGACAGACTGAGAGCCCTGGGGTCCGCTGGGAATGGGGAGGGAGGGAGGGGGGGGGGGTCTTTCTTAAACAAGGAAGTAACAAACTGCTGAGGCGATCAAGCGTGCGTGTGCGCGTTTCTCTCATGTGTGTGTTCGCACTGCACTTCTCCATTCTATGGTTTGCCACAGGCGATATAATTGTTACACTGGCTTCAGTCATTTCCTGTTCGTCAAATCCATCCAGGAACCCAATTTTCCCGACTCGCCTCTCCCCACCCTCGGCTTCCTGTACTATCTTTGTCAGCACAGCCAGAGATGTAGCATGACGGCATGAAATACAGCCTATATTTTTAGAAAATGAGCGTAGGGTTTAAGGAAGCCACCACACGTTTTCAATACCATGACCTAAAGACTCTGCCAGAGCAAGTGTTGCTGGGTATAAGACGGGGGTACGAAGAGGAGCGTGCTGGGAGTGTTTGATTGGCTGTAGATGTTGCTATCCCAACCATGATTGGTCGATTCCAAATCATGCTGCTGAAAGCAGAACCCTTTGAACTGTGAGACAGCAGCTGAATACACAGGTCTCCGTGCACAACGGGAACAATCGTGCATGTATGTATCCTATGAAACGTCACACATTTGCAATTTCACACTACACATAGATTTCTACCCATGATTCAGAGTAATGACGAACACACACACACACGTGCACAGATTCAGTTGATATGATGTGAGCGTTCGGGTACGGACAAATGGAGTGTGCGTTAAGCATGCATGGATGAACAGCCTACAGAGACGTTCCCGATTCTCGACAGCCAATTGCAGTGCAGAGGCCTGCGCCAAAAAACACAATCTGACGCTTCTGTCACGCACATGGGCCATGCTCTTCATCCTGCTTCCCTACCCAAACTCCTGCAGGGTCATGAAACACGGCCTAAAAATGCCAAACGGGACACAGCGACAAGTTCTGCTTTAGAGGATGCTCATATTTACAAAGTGCACATTTAAATGTCAATCTAGGTGAGTAAGTTTCATACAAGCAGAAGGCATGTTCTCACACGACTGCGAATATGTGTGTTCATTACCGATGGGTCACGATGGCTGACTAGTCTATCTAGATTATCAACCAAGGGGCCAGGGATCACTTGGGATATATGAGGGAATTTCAAAAGTGTGATTTCTGGACATTGAAAAAAATCATGAAAATTTATAAAATCCTAAAAAGTAATGGTTAATTTTTATAATGAATATACATTTTGTAGTTATGTCAAGCTGTAAAGTTTTTATTGGGTAGAAATTACTATTCATTGAGTAAAAAAATAATCTTCTAAAACTTGTAAACACAAATGATTATAAAAGTTCCTTGGTGTACAAGTATTAAACACTTTTGGAATGATAGAATTTAATAATTTTAATTGTTATTTGGAATTTGAATGAAAGACTGCAAGTTCTCTTTTTCGGTCTACACTATTTTCTAAAAAGCTATGTATCTCTATGTATATAACATACATGTAATACATACATGTTACTTACATTTTTAAGACAAAGTGTCAAGTTAAAAACAGCTCAGCTTAAAAAAAAAGACGCACCTTGAGACCTCTTCTCAGCGTTTTATTCTGTTGCACTCTGTCTGTTTTCTAACGCAAGAATGGATCTTATGCAAACACCCCCTAAGAAACACATCAGATCGGGTTGGGTAGACATCTCCCTAAGCCAATCTAATTATACAAGACATCCTAAAGGGATAGTTCATCCAAAAATGAAAAGTCTGTCATCCAAATCTGATCCATATCTGTATGATTTTTTTTCTTCCACACAATGAAAGTGTGGACAAAGTCAAAAGGATCCAATGTTGTTTGGATATTACAAATATTCTTATTCAATGTTCTTATACATATATAATTTTGTGTTCTGCACAAGAAAGTTATACAGGTTTGAAACAATATTATGAGGGTTAGTAAATTATAAAAGATTAAAAAAATGTGTGGACTATCCCTTTAAGACCAGATAGTCATTTAATTGTTCAGACAACCCACAGACTAATCGTTTTTGAAAATATGAATCTGCACATCCCTTGTATTCTCATAGGTAAAGGAAAACAGAGCAAGGTAGATGTTTAATCACATTTGAAGGCCATTTCTGACAACTAACCCTGGCTTCTATGAGTAATTTTCTGCGCTCTACTTTCTGGGGCGTTCTGTCTGACAGGGTGACGGCGTTCCAAGTGACTTTTTAAAGTTCAAACACCTTCAGAACATGATGTGAATTAGAGAGCTAGCATAGAACCGAACACACAGGGTAATCACGTCTGCTCAAACTGATGATTTGACATGAAAGATTCAGAGTAGAAAACCACTCCATGGTCCTTAAAACCACACTCTGACTTTTAGGGGCGTGTCATCAACTGGCAGATATATAGGCATGCATTACTGATCTCCAGATGGAATTTGTGTACCTTCCATGGCGAAAAAATACAAACAAGAAAAGTTATTACAGGGTCTGACTGAACGAACCACAGACGTCACATAAACTATTCGAGCAGAGACTGTAGTCCCACAGTCCAGCGATGAGGGAGAGCCGAAGAGTTGTGTGTGTGTGTGCTTCAGGTCCTCAGGGTCAGGCTTTATGAATGTTTCAGAGGAGTGTCTCTTCCTCTCTTCTCTCTCTGTTTCAGGGTGACTGAACACAGAGAGCCAAACAGCTTCATGCTGCAGCCACACTGTTACATCAGACAGACAGACAGACAGACAGACAGACAGACAGACAGACAGACAGACAGATAGATAGATAGATAGATAGACAGATAGACAGATAGATAGATAGATAGATAGATAGATAGATAGATAGATAGATAGATAGATAGATAGATAGATAGATAGATAGATAGATAGATTAACTTTTTTAAATCCATTTATGTGTCCGTTTAAGATCAGATACACACCAAGTCTCCCTGATCGACCAATTAACTGAATAGAGTGAATTCATTTTTGTGTATTTATATATTGGGGTTTTGGGGTCTCATCTTTAGCGCTGGATTTCAAGCAGACAACAAGGCTGATTTATTCTCAAACGAAGACCTGAAGGACAACACAGACGTCAAATATCCAGTGTGTGTTCAGGATTGGGTCTGTTTCCAGTGGATTGAAGGAATAGGTGACGCAAACACTAATGCACACATGCACAATTTCTCTTTTCCTCTCATGGCTGAATTGGTCTCAGACACATTAACATAGCCAGTCTGAGGCTGTTCCAATTCCCGCAAGATCATCCTGACCATCCAGCACACACACATGCACAGGGCAGTGTGAACAGACAGATGCAGCCATGTTTTAACCTCATGAGGCCGTTTGCTTTTGGACCACTGCATCTCGCACCCAGGGGTCTTTCTATGGACATCTGTGTGAGTGAATGTTTGTAGATGTGAGGGAATAGGTGTGTTTGTTTACCTTGAGTGGGGTCATGGCTCTCCCAGAAGACTTTGAGAAGTTTCTCTAAGCTGACATCTTTAAGAGAGAAGACCACTCGCACTACTTCTGTGTGCCCCGTTAGACCTAAAGAAATGGCAGGGAAAAAAAGTAACAAATAGAACTGCGCAATTGTTGTTGAGTGATTTTGCAGTCTATAGTAAATTATGGCTATAGAAAAGGATGTTAAGTATTTTAATGACTCTTTTATTGTCTATTAGGTTTTTTTACAGAACATTTTAAAAGGGGACATATCATGAAAATCTGACTTTTTCCATGTTTAAGTGCTATAATCGGGTCCCCGGTGCATCTACCAACCCAGAAAACGTGAAAAGTGACAACCAAGTAACTTTGTTTTGGTAAGCCTTCTCGGCAAGTTTGTCAAAAAATAAGCCGATCAGATTTCGCTCCCGCTCTGACATTTTTTAATATAACTCTGATTGTATTCGTCTGAAAGAAGAATGTCATATACACCTAGGATGGCTTGAGGGTGAGTAAATCATGGGATAATTTTGGGTGAACTATCCCTTTAAACTGAGCAAAAGTGACAGTAAAGAAATGTATACACATATATTTCAAATAAAGTAGGATCCTGAAAAAAAAGTATTATCATGGCTTCCATATTTCAATATTACTATTTTTGATTAAATAAATGCAGTCTCGGTGAACAAAAGAGACTTCTTCCAAAACATTTTAAACATTTACTGACTTGGTACGGTACAGTAAGTGTATTTGATTGTATTTCTTGTGGTTATGATACCGATGAACTTCATGAGGTGAATCCTGGGATGCTGTTAAACTGTCCTAAAGCAGATCTCACAAAGTCTTAAACCTTTCAAATGGTTTTGTAAACAAATTCAAGAACAATTTTAGGCACACAAAAAAGGCACAATGATAATTTCATAAATTAATAAATGATAATAAAACCATAATTTCAAGATTTTAAGCATAAACCTTTGAAAGGTTTTTAAGCTCACGAGAACCATTCTGTCAAATGAATCCAAACTTTTGACTGGTACTCAAACGCCATGCACTTGTCTCTCAAACTGTATCTGCATATGCGTTTGCTACTCTTACAAATAACAAAGCCTGTCTACATATTAACCCAAACACCCAACACAGATCTGATATCCGCAGGTCTTCTCCAAACTACACACTTAAAAGAGAATGTGTGTGTGAAGCCAACCCTCTGAAGAGCTGCAGTCAGAAGCTTCTCACTGGGACCAGTTGAGAAACTGCAACATCACAGCTGCATCCCTCCCTCCATTTCATCTCTTCTGAACTGTCTGGCTACAAGTAGGTCATACAGAGGAAGGGGGAAGGGCTGCGGATCTGGGAGAGAGCAGTGCATTCTGGGTAGTTCACTGCAGATGAAGGGAATGTTTTGGCGAAGGCTGCAGCAAAGTATTAATTTGGGCACAGTGAAGCTGCTGATGGCCTTACGGTTGGGAAACCTCTTTGATATGGGAGGTGAACGAACAGTTAGACTCACCTGAACACACCTCATGGTAGGTGGGGTTAGGTGTGAAGCCCCCAGCATAGCCCACTTGTGTAGAAAACACACCAGGAATCCTCCAGAAGCGCCTCTCTGCTCCCCAAAAACATCCCATACCTGAACAGAAATGGGACAGACATTGAACGGCAAATCATTGTAGGATTGACTTAAAAAGAGACACAATTTTATTTTTGGTTCCACTACAAAGCCTTCTTAACCACAGCGGTTTGACATCAAACAAAAGTCAAATTCAGATACCTCCAAAAAATTATAGATAAAACCTCAAAATGGCATTTTATTCTTTTTTTTAATATATTCTTTTTTATCTATTTTTTTTTTTTTTTTGCTAATTAGACTATAACCTTTTAGCATAGTCCCATGCTAACATCAATCTCAACTGGAATCAACTGCAAGCTTTAGATGTGAATGTGAAATGCAATTATTCATGTGTCTGACCATTGAGAAAGTTATGGCCTATGTACAGCACTTACACTACAGTTCAAAAGTTAATATTTTGAAAGAATAAAATAATACTTTTATTCAGCAAGAATACATTAAATTGATCAGATGTGACAGCAAAGACACTTACAATAATACAAAACATTTCCATTTCAAATAAATGCTGTTCTTTTAAACATTCTATTTATCAAATAATCCTGAAAAAAAATGTATCACCTTTTTACACAAAAATATTAAACAGCAACTGTTTTCAACTGATATTAATAAGAAATATTTCTTGGGCACCAAATCCGCATATTATATCATATGACACTGAAGACTTAGCTTAGCCATCACTGGAATAAATTACATTTTATTAAATGTATATTAAAATAGAAACCAGTTGTTTTAAATTTAAATTAACTTAGGAATTTCCTTTTTCAACAGTAGTGTATACGGTTCCATTTCAGTTAGAATGCTGTCTAAGATGCTGTCTATGTAGGCAGCTAACTAGGTCTTGGAACAGAACTACTGTTCTGTATCAATTGATTCTGTTCATTTAAACTGGCTCTTAGCCACATTTTTATTGGCTCGGTAAATCAAGAGGAGAGAGGGGGAGAAATTAGATAGGAACATGACCCAGCCTGGACTCAAACCCAGGTTTCCCATGAGCCACCACTCTGACACAAGTGGTACTTTAAGAAGCAATGTATTAATTGCACCCAAGGATGTCTGGAATATGATCTTCTCCAAACTCACCAAACATGATCATCTCCATGCTGTCAGGAAATGGTTCCACTGTGGGGTTCCCAATGGCGGTGTGCTTTACTGCAGAAACATAGGCGAGAGAAACACAGGAATATAAATGTTCTGTTATCAATGGGGTGTACGTGTGCACAAGGTGGCGCTGTTCCAGATGGTGGGACTGTCAGACTGGTTTCTGTGGTGAGGATTATTGCAGATTTGCCTGGTCCGCTCAGGCTAAGCTGAATCAGTGCTGCTGTTTCTGCAGTGGGAGACACTTAGCCGATTACACTGCTGTACCTCCCCCACCCAACACACACACACACACACACACACACACACACACACACACACACACACACACCTCTAAAGCATCCAGAGAAGGTCACAAACCATGAGTGACGTGAAGGAGACAACGCCAGCTCTCTGAAAGCCCTACAGAACGACCTGCAGTGGATTAGGCCACAGGGAGAAAAAAAGAGGGTGGACAAATAAAATGTTTCCTGAGTTGGATGGATGAGGCCAACTGTGCCATACTGGAATTAGAGCAGTAAAGAGGAAGAGAAAAGGGGCACAGATGTGGGGAGGATTAGAGCTAAGAAGACTGAAGTGATTTACCACCTAAATCTCCAGGCAGCAAAGGATAGTGGTTTACACACAGCACACTAATATTAGCATATGGATGAAGAGATGTGTCATGGCCCCACAAACAAACACACACAATAGTGCATTTAGGGCAACATGCACCCCATTCCCCCTTTAATCTTCCTAAAGTTTAGACTATATATGATAATGACCTGAATACTGAAAATCTGTTCATTACTGATGGCAAAAGCTTGGTATGAAAGTTAGCCTAGCGTAGCGTTGCTCTAAATCCCTAACTCTAAGTATTAAACTTTGGCTGCGGACATGAATGATGCCTCAAATTTTGTGGCTTGGTAAGGAGAGGTGTGCTATTACTTTTCTAAGACTTCAGATTTTTGTTCAGTGTGAAACAAACCCTTATAGATGTGGATTGAAGAAGGAACCCAAGCCGTTTCTAGAAACCAGAACATAATAGAGACTTAGGGGTGGGCACCTTTGATTTAGGGCAGTAAGCAACCAGCTAGCAATGACATTTTGCAAGGACAATAACATCTCACATTTTGTTCAGAAAATGAAAAAAATCGAGCATCTATATAGAGGTATAAAATCTACATATTCTCAAAATTTACTAGTAGGTGGGTTGCCTGAATAACTAGTAGTCAACTAATCGGAAGCCCTGAACAATTAAAGGTTTTAGGTTTTCTGACCCCATCAGGCACTTTATTTATAGGTTTTTGCATTCAAAAAAGCTAGATGTAGTGCAATGAAATGTAACAGACTTTATCATATTAAAAAAATGTTTTTAATTTTGACACAGGCCCGGTTTACGCCTGGTATTATGCATTTTGGATTTTGGAAGTGAAAATGGGGTCTAAAACGTTTTGAGCTAGTTCTCTTTTGAACAAAAGACTACTCTTAGCCTACTGAACGTAATCATTGTGGGGTGGGACGCGTTGTGTAAGATAGCCCACCAAGCAATTCAAACTTCGCTGCTTTATGCTAAAACACATGGATTCCATTTAAAATCGCAGCTTCCTTTTCCATTTTATTCGCTTCCATTCCTGATCGGATGTAATCCACATAATATGGGACTACTATTTGTACTAAACGTAATCCAAGTAAGATAGTGGATCACTGAAAACACATCTTAATACCAGGTGGAAACAGGGCCATGGTGTCTTAAAAACACTTTTGACAAGATGCTCAAGTAAAAAAAAATGCTGTAAGACGTGACGCAATGGCCAAAGACATATTGCTGTCTGTTACGCCAGTGCTTTAAAGGGACTTTAAAGTAGCAAAACACTCCCTTAGAGGGTTTTCCCGTGCAGATAACAGCTTAAGCACAGCATGCCAATTAAACAGTGTGATCTTTTTCCCAAACCAGTTCAACGCAAACTCTGCTCCACAGCTGATTCTAAATATGTGACTGGTCATGTCAATCACAGTGCTGATTGCCAACACTATGCTAACAACTAACCCCTAACCATACCCATCCTACACCCTAATCTTACATGGATAGTTCAATGAAAATTCTGTCATCATTTACTCACAGTTGATGGTAGCCATTGACTTCCATAGTATGGAATGGCTTCCGTCAACTGTTTGGAAACCAGCATTCTTCAAAATATCTTCTTTTGTGTTCAACAGAAGAAATAAACTAAAACAGGTTTAGACCAATTTGAAGGCGAGTAAATGATGACAGTAATTTTGATTTTGGGTGAACTATGTCATGCTAATTAAACCATTGTCACTAAAACTATAAATAAAATAAACCCATATAAACTAGCCAGTTTTTAGATGACAACAAGTTGACACACTGAATAATATTATCCATAGGCACTGCATCCACAGAACATGCAGGCCAGAATTTAAGCACAAAGTGTGTTTCTTTTACGAAACTAACCTGTTTTGCACACTGAGCATATGTAACAACAAAGAACGCTGTTTAACATACAAGGAAATGAGATGACAAGCAAACAACTGAGAGACAAAGACAGGCAGGCAAAAGCCATGCTACCAAATCAAGATAAAAAGAGCTGCTTGTTTTGTCACCTTGACAAGCAAAGCTTTCTTTTCTTCTTGTTGAAGTGAGGACTTGTGCATCACACACCTCTACAGTCACAATTGCCAAATCTCACTATGTTCGAACAGACCACCTGGCACTGACCTGCCAGCCAAGCGTACAATTATGCCATTTCTAATTTCTGCGAGGGAGGATCTGAAAAGAAAAGAAAAGAAAAAACACATTTTCCAAATAAAAAAAGGTGAGAATTGGAAGATAAATGCATTTCAGAGTGAGTGATGAAGACAGGAATGGGCAGAGGAATAAAAGCGAGGGATGCGCAACAGATTAGAGCAGCGGAAATAAGCAGCTACGTTTTTTGTCTTTCATTCCTTCGTTCCTTTTGGCAGCAGATGAACACAGAGCCGCTCAATCCAGTGAAGAAAAAAAATAACGTAACAAACAAACTGGAATGAAGTGAACCTAGCCAAGAACACGCCAACATAACCAACATCCACAAAAGCTCTGGCACAGCAAACCTAGTGTTTTCTCTCTCTACCATTCTCCAACCTCCTCCCTTCACCTTCCCATAATGCCTTTCTCTCTCTCTCCCTGTTCTATCTATCTCTCTCTCACACACACTCACACACCAACCACAGCAGTGGGTATTTCTCCCGAGGAGCTCTGGCATGGCTCCAGGAGGTGCCAGTCTGCCTCCTTTAACAGTGCCCCGTGACTGTGCCAAAAGACGCCTTCGCCAACACCACAACACCTTACCAACCGCTCTGCCGAAAAAAGGACAGCGAAAACAAAAGGGAAAAAAGAGGAAAAAAGAAAGTGAGGCAAAGGAAGGCGGGTGAGCCTGACAAAAGAACCAGAAGAGGACTTTTTTATTGGAGCGGCAAGATTGGAAAAAGGACCTTTCTTCTCCAAAACTTTTATTAGAACGGACCTAATTTGGGGTGAATTGTGTTCCGGCAAACAGAAGAAATAGCAATAGTCTTGACAAATATCAGAAATCGCGCAGAATCGCAACACTATTTCTCAGGGTATTGCATGTTTTTCCTGCAAAGTCAGCCCATCCATCATCGTGGCATTGGAATGACCCTTCACAACAATCCCTCCACACAACAACTTTCTCGCGACCCAAGGACCTAATGTTAATCTGGACTATTACAGCACGTTTCTGTAGTCAACGGTGCCGCCGACGCTTTTGAAAGGAATACTTGCCCTCTGTAACATTGGCATATGGATGAATTGTGATTGGTTGGATGCATATCACTGGTGTTGGATCTAGGACTCCATGTTTACTTTGTGGAACCTTAGTCTTTGCAGTCGCGCAAATGTTACTAACATACAAGACATGACGCAAACATTATTACATTTTGGTTTGAAAAATTCAGACAAGTCAAAGTCACAAAAGAAGCAATTGGAAAAAATTTCACTATTCGTAACCCCACTTAAATCCTATTATAAACGCAAATAATTAGGTGAAATATTGATTCACCTGATTCCATGTCCAAGCATATTTTCTTGACGGTAAAACATGTCTCCTGCTTCAAGTATGACTATATAAAAAATATACTGTGGAGAAAAGGTCTATATTGTGTGTGGAGGCCTACCTGCTGAGTTTATGACTCTGAATTTGAAGAAAAAATCAAAGCAATATCAGTCTAAAAGTGTCTTAAACAACTGGTCTTCACGTTCTTGTTAAACATGGCATATTCAAGACCATTTCTGTTGGAACGCAACAACACCACCTCATGCTGGGTCAACTTCAATCAGCTGAGACACTGGAGTCACTGACAAGTTCAAGTGCCTGTATGTCCCCTGGAGGCAACTGCTGATGCATTCATACCATACTTTCTATTCAAACCTGTATCCAAGCAACCATTTCCGGTTGCTATGGTGAAGAATGGCCCCCCCTCATCACTACAGTTTGCAAGATAGTGCACTTAATCTGTGGAACACCTCCAGCATTCTGATGCCCGAGACAAAACATAAGCTACCATAATACAGTGGTAGAAAAGACAGTATTTTCAGAACCTAAGCAAACAAACGTCAACTTTCTGAATGACTTGATGATGCTAAATCAAAGTATTGTAATGCCTGTATAAAAGTGTTCACAGATGCACTGATAGCTTTACTCAGCATTACCCAATAATATTGTCTATATTATAGACCAGAAAGCTCATGATTTATACTGAAAGGTCAGTGTATTGTAAACTATGGGTTTGGAATCTCGGCCACTAAATCAAAGGTTACGGTTTCAATCTCAGGAAGGGGAAGCTGAGGATCTGGAGAGCTACTTTGATTTTAGTTTTACTCCTTTCACCACTGTGCCCTTGAGAAAAGCTCTTAACTACAGCCTGTTCACGACAAGCATCCAATTTGTGTATTCTATGTTGTTTTGGATAAAAAGCATGTACTTAATACTTCTATGTACAGTATGTGGGGGTGATGGAAAACCAATAGCAGTCATCCAGACACTCTTTACAGAAATTGTTTCGTCGCCAAGGTCGCATGAAATTGCTCTTTAATGGCACTGATGTAAAATGCGCATTATTTCAAAAGATATACACACAATAAAAGAATAATAAAGCCTATTTGAATCACAAGTCATGCTAGTAAAGTGATTACATACGACAATACTAAAAAAAAAATTTTTATTAGAGATTTCATTTGATGACATCAAATGAAATGCATATTTTGACGTCACATTTAAATACACTGCTAATCAAGACATTTAAATAGAGAGGCGTGACTGTGGCGATGACATCAGTACATTTTCTCAGGCTGTGCCAGCATGGCAACAGCAGGTAAGGTTTGATCATCCTCCCCAAAACCCTGTTCCACCCCCCATGGATGCAGAGGCCCGGAAGCTTCCGCCATGCCGTGACAGCGAGCTGCTTCGACAGAAGGGCCGGGAACGCGTGACGGGGGCGGAGCTTTCATGCGCATAATGCACAGATGGGCCCCTGGACACTGCTAGGGCACCAGAACTCCCAGGATGCACCAGGCCAGCAAAACTGTCATGGTTATATCTGAAGGCACTGTCACCCGATTTATTGTTTGTTGGTGATTACATAGTTTCATTGATTATTTACAGTGAGGAACTCCACAACCATCTTTGGAGGGCAGAGAGCGTCTAGTAGTCAACTGTGCCGAGTTTTACTCTAAAAAGACAAGAACTCAGTCCTGCCAAGTAAGCCAAGAACTGATGAATTTTGTATGACCCCTTTCATCTAACCGTAGCAGAGTTTCAGAAATATAAAATAAGTGAATGTGGGCTTCACTAACACACTAAATGTTTAGTTATGGACTGTTTTAATGCTGCTTCTCATCAAATCATCCCAGCCTAATGAGAATCAATCGAATATCCAAAAGAGACATTTTCTCATTATTCTGTTTTTAGTCACTATGCTTTTGCTGACAAAAAGAAAAACATTTAGTTGTTTTGCCTTATTAATCTTTCCTATGGTAATCATAGTTTTGACTTTATTTACTACAGGTCAGCTATTGTTTTTGGGTCATTTCAACAATTTACTACTTTTTATGTCCTCAATACAAATTGACATTAATAATATTACATTTTAATAGATTATAATTCTCATGGGTTAAAAGGAATAATATTGCACACTTTTTATCTATTTAAATAATTAAAAAAATAGTTATTTACAATATTAAAACTAATAGTGAAGTAGTTTTGAGTTACTGTCCATCTTTCTGTTCATCTAAATACTTGTAAATAAATAAATAGATAGATAGATTTAGGTGGTATGCAGATTTTACTTGGTTTACTTCCCAACAATATCTTATAAGACAATGGCATTAATGTGATGAAAGTCATGTAAAATGAAGTGAGATCTGTTTAAATGTTATTCTTATAACTTCAAATACCATATGTTACTGTTCATTTGGTGTTTTGTCTACCCATTTACGGTATGGAGCTTTAAAGACATTATATGAAATAACAGTTATATCTAAACATGTATCAAATAAGATTGAAGGACACATTATCTCTCGATTATTAAAAAAGTGTAGAAGTAAAGAAGAAGCCTATATTTTAGTTTATTAATTCTATTAGGGTATATAAAAAATATAAAACATTAAAAAATAAAGATGCAAGTTTCAAAACCCAAAAGGAAATGAAAAGACATTAGCTACCGCAATAAAAACCTGGTAACTTCTCTTCCATCAGAAAAAAATATACACAAAATGACAGAACATGGAATAATTCTTCACTACACTGTATTAGTATGCAGGACATTTTATATTAATTTATTGTGACGTAACTTTAATTGTGGCATTATTCGGAATTTCGGTTACTATGGTTTTTGTTTGAATGCGGAAGTTGTCGTCTATACAACTGGCCTGATGTCCCGGATGTAATGTGCCACAGTGACAGGAGAGTTTATTCCTATGGTTTATTCTATGAGAAACGCACGAGTGTCACATCCACCTGCTTTTACATCAGTGTCCCTTCACATGTGACATGACCCGCTGCGTGGCAGCCGAATTTCACGAAAGACAGAATTTACCTGCCACGACCATTTTCTCCTCCCTGCCCTTCAGTGAGCGCTCTTTGGCGGTCAAAACGCTCTTGTTTGCCATATTGAGCTGAGCGACTGTCACGCGCAGATCGAGCTGCAGGACGATGACGATGACGATGATGGCCGTGTGAGCTCCTGCTTGCAGAAATAAACATGCCCGCGCGGGCGCCATGGAGCCGAAGGAGGAGTGAGGGGACAGCCTCGCCCACCTCATGAATATTCATCAAGTGATGGGGGGACTTCGCCAGATGAATATTAACTAGCCAGAGGTTAATGTGACTTTGCCACAAAAGCCTCCCGTGCGGTATGTGCGGGTAAGAAATTGAATTAAAATAAATATCCACATTAAGATAGCAGTTCGGCATGCAAATGAGCGTAACTACGTCTGACTGCCGGCATAGCAAAACTGAGCATCTGTGTAGGCTACTGTCGTAGAGGAGCGCGGCTGCATACATTAAAATTAGCATCTGGAATCCATTCATCATGATTATTGCTATTTCTGTGCATGTAAATGTAACTGGTCTGTTGTCTGCGTTGTGTTTTCGGTCGTGAATGATGAATCAGGGACAGCATGCGGCAGTTTCACAGATTTTATTCCTGATGTACAAACAAATGTAATCAGCCTCTTAAGTGAGAGTCGCCCTTGCTTTACCTCTCCACTGCATCACCAATGCAAAGAGCGCAATAAATCACATAGAACAAAAAAACACACGTAACAGAAAAACATACCTGATGTACAAACAAATGTAATCAGCCTCTTAAGTGAGAGTCGCCCTTGCTTTACCTATAAAACACATGTGATGTACACTTATCACGTGCTCTCTTTTCCACATTTAGGCCTAGATGCAAAAATATAACTTAAACGGGATGAAATTACTAAAATAACCACACAGATAGGTAAAATAATATTATATACATAAATTAGAGTGAAAATATAGACATAAAAGCAACAATTAAAATAAAGATTAAGAAAGATTATCAGAAGCCCAAAATAACCTCACCTCTCCACTGCATCACCAATGCAAAGAGGAAGAGGAGGGGACAGAACAGGAAATTATATTGACTTATGACGTCACATTAATTAAAGGGGAAAGGCACTCATTCACTTAGGCAGTCATCAGGTGTATGTAAATGAACAATTTTGTGTGAATTATACTTAATGCATATATTTAACAGTACACTTTCTGTACCTGTTACACTCACCCCTCAGAATTTACACAAAATTCCCAGAGTATAACAAAAAAACACTGGTCACTAGAATTACATGTTCCACACAAAAAAACAGTGAAGACAGCATAAAAAGCTACCCAAACGAAAGGGATACAAATATGAAGAAAGTTGGCCAAACTTCTACACATTTTGTAGGCATTACCAAAGTGCCCATTACACTTTGAAAAATCTCAGACCATTTACTTAAACAGAACCAATAAGCATTAGAAAATACAAGACTTAACTCCTAACATTATCAGAGACAGGAGGAAGAAGAAGAAAAATGAATATCTAAACATGAATAACAGGAGATACAGACTCCATACCAAGTAAGGCTTCGAGTTGAACCATTGACTCAATTAGCCTACGAACAGGCTTAATTACTCTACCAAGCCTTGTAGTGTAACAATCATCTGTATTTAAATCAGCTACAGGATCTTGCCTGAAGGGTTCACTGGCAGAAACAGGAGTTTGGGGAGAGTGGATAGCACCAGCCACAGTACTATCATCAGTCAATGACACAGCAACTTGTGCATTTGACTCCTCTTGATTGGACAACTGAGAATGCACCCATGAAGAAGTGCGGTCATCACCACAAGTAGCAACATTGGAGATGTTCGACACAGAGTCTGCATGTGAGAGTTCCTCAGCCTCATTCCGCCCATCATCTGCGTTACCAACAGACACAATCTCGGCAACATAGGAGGACTCACCACTGCGTGTTTGCTCGGTTAGACCACCACAGTGTGCTGCTTCAGGTATCTGTGAAGGTACACTACAGGCAAGTGCTTCTGCAATCTCATGATCCGAACTAGCCATTTCTGGTTCAAGCAGAGGGAGGAAGTTCACTTGAAGAAGAAGATTTCGATGAACTATTCTCTCATTACCAGTCCTGTCACGGATCTTATAGACATGGATGGAAGGCTTTGAGGCAACAACAGTGTACATGACTGGCTCCCATTTGTCAGCAAGTTTTCGTTTTCCTCTACAACCCTTGTTAGCCACAAGCACTTGATCACCGACGGCTAGAGGTAGGCCTTTGGCTCTTTTGTTGTACTGGCTGGACTGGTGTTTTTGTTCCACAACAGCATTCTTTTGTGCTAACGCCATGGCAGATTGGAGGTCGCTGGCAAGAGATTTTACATAGTTGTCATAGTCACAGATTGTCTTATCCTGCAGGACACTGCGGAACATAAGGTCAACTGGCAACCTTGGTACCCTACCGAACATTAGGTAAAAAGGGGCGAAACCTGTTGTTTCGTGTGCTGTGCAGTTGTACACAAATGTCATTGTCTGTATCAACTGTGGCCACTTCTGCTTAGGCCTAGGTGGAAGAGACCTCAGCATATTTCCTAATGTCCTGTTGAAACGTTCGGTACCACCATTCCCCATTGGGTGGTAAGGGGTGGTTCTTGACTTGTCAACTCCAGACAGTTCAAGGAGCTCGGCAATCAACTCGCTCTCAAAGGTAGCCCCCTGGTCAGAATGGATGCGTTGGGGAAATCCATAGACACAGAAAAAGCTGTCCCAGAGTTTCTTAGCCACTCTTTTCGCTGTCTGGTCCTGACACGGAAATGCATGCGCCAGCTTCGTGAAGTGATCCGTGATCACTAAAACATCCACAGATTTGTTATTTCGATCTTCAGCAGACCAGAAGTCGATGCAAACGAGCTCCAGTGGGGCTGCGGTTTTAATACTCTCCAAAGTGGCTCTCGCTGCAGGCTCTGGAGTTTTGCTGAGGACACACCTGGGACATTTCTTCACGTAATCCCGCACATCACGTTCCATGTCAAGCCAGAAAAACCTCTGACGGGTCAAAGACAGAGTGCGAGGCTGCCCTTGATGACCAGCCAGGTCGTGAACACCCGAAAGTGCCTCAGATTTCAAGGAGTCAGGTAGAATGAGTTGGAACTTTTTGTGCTTGGTGAGCGGGTCTTTAATAGCTCTGTACAGGATTCCATTTAGCAAAAAAAGTTTGTCCCACTGCTTCAGAATCCTCAGCACGCACTGGTTATCATTGGCACGTTCACGTCTCGATGGTCTGCGCTTCCTGCTGACATAATAAGACACCCTAGCAATGACAGGGTCTTTGTGCTGATGATTTTGTAAGTCTATCAGTGAAAGAGAATGAAACACTTCCTCGCCTCCAGTGATTAAAGAGTTCAGATGGTCAGCAAAAGATGTTGCTCTACATTCAGTTCCTGCTTCCCATTCATCACAGGAGGACAAAATGGAAGACACGTCATCAGCAGACATTGATGTATCCAGCCCAGCATCACGTGATCCTGTTCCTAGTGTTTGCGGCTGGCAGGTAAGACGAAACACCTCTTGCACATTTCCATCCTCTACACGGTGTACTTGTCGCAACAATTCAGAATAAGGCTCGGACAAAAGCCGCTGACTCACTGGCCTGACAAATGGATTTCTACTGAGCGCATCCGCCACCACGTTGAGTTTTCCAGGAACATATTTGATCTCAAAAGAGTATGGAGCAAGTTTCGAGACCCAGCGTTGCTCACATGCATCCAACTTCGGCTTGGTCATAATGTATGTCAGCGGATTATTATCCGTCCACACAGTAAACTCATGGCCCTTAAGCCAGTGACTAAACTTGTCACACACCGCCCACTTCAGAGCTAAGAATTCCAGTCTGTGTGCAGGATATTTTGTTTGGCTGCGGCTCAAAGCCTTGCTAGCAAACGCTATTGGTCTTGCCTTGTCCTCACCAGCAGGGATCTGAGAGAGTACTGCACCTATGCCATCCAATGAGGCGTCAGTACAGAGAAGAAAAGGACGCTCAAAATCAGGATGAGCCAGCACCACACTGTCAACAAGGGCCCTTTTTAGCTCTTCAAACGCCACATCACAGTCAGGGGTCCAGTCCTGGGATGTCAACTCTCGGAAAGTGCCTGCTTTCTTGTGACTACCAGCAGCTTTCACTGAGCGTTTCTGGCCAGCAGTTAAGTTGAATAAGGGTCTGGCAATTCGTGAGCAACTTGGAATGAAGGATTGGTAGTACAGGACCATACCAAGAAACGATCTGATCTTTTTTTGTGATGGTGTGGTTCGGTTTTCCTTCATTAAGTCCTCCTTCTGAAAAGCAGAGATGACTTTAACTTTCTCCTCATCAACTGAAACACCAGTACCATCTATCACATGGCCCAGGAACTTTACGGATTTTCTCAGGAAGTGACACTTTTTAGGTGCTAGCTTCAGGTTGCTAGTTCTCAATCGAGAAAACACAATCTCTAAACGCTTCAATGCCTCCTCTTCAGAAGGTGCAAAGACCAACAAGTCATCAAGGTAGCAGAGAAGACTGGAAAAGTTAAGGTCTCCAAAAATGCTGAGCATCATGCGCATGAAAGATGCGGGGCTATTGCAAAGACCTTGAGGAAGACGATTATACTCATACAAGCCCATTGGTGTTGTGAAGGCAGTGTATCGTCGGTCAGACACATGGAGTGGAATGTTGTAAAATCCTGAAGTTAAGTCCATGGTGCTGAAAAGGGCATTACCACCCAAGGCTGCGAGACAGTCAGCTTGATGGGGCAGAGGGTGGGCGTCCTTGAAGGTTTTAGCATTGAGCCAACGAAAATCAGTGCATACCCTCAGATTACCATCTTTTTTCCAGACCATCACTAAGGGTGATGCATATTCACTGACAGACTTGCTGATTATGCCTTTCTCCTCCATCTCTGACAACACTTCTCTTAATTTTTGATAGTGGGCAGGTGGGATGCGGCGATAGGGCAGACGGAATGGGCGCTCATCATAAAGGTGGATCCTGTGCACAAAATCCTTTGTCTCTCCACAATCCAGCTTGTCCTTGGAGAAAACATCATGATAGGACACAAGAAGATCCACCAATTTTCTCTTCCAGACCTCAGAAACCTCACATCCAGCAATGTCAACATCCTTCAGACCATAGTCTCCCAGTAAAGATGCAAGATCAGAGGATGAGTCAGTTATGAGGGGCTCTGATTCAGGAACATCACAATGGGTTCTGCTCAGACCCTGCATGACAGTGAAATCCTCCACGGCTAGACAAGAAGAAACGTCGGCCAGTTTAGTGTTACGGCGAAGCGTCACTGATGTTGGATTAGGGTTAAGTATCTTCATTGGCACCCATCGATTGCCCCACATCGGTGTTACTACTCGTCCGACAAGAATGTTTTTAGGAGCTGAACGTGCAGTGGTTGGCTCAACAATTACAGTACTTCCTGGGGAAACAGGCACATTAGCTGGCAATTTGCCCCAAACAAGATACTCACATTTGGGAAGCAGAGTGATTGCCTGACAGAGTTTCACAGTCCCAAGTTTATCAGGCTGTTGAGGCCCAGACCATCGGGAGATGCAGCTTAGAAGCTCAAGGAATTGCTCACACTCAGGATTACTGTTATTGCAGGAAACAAGCTCCCAGTACTTGTCATGCGATTTCATCTTCTGCACAACACATTTGATCACATTACTTCCAATTATGAACTCATCTCTTTGTCCAGGCACCACAAGAGTAGGAACGATAAACTTAAATCCATAGACTTCAATCTCCAAGTCGTATGAACACTTCGGCTGAATCGTAAGGCCACCACAGCCAACTAGGACTACATTACTTGCAATCACTTGAGGATGTGGAAGAAGACCATCAGCTCGCAGCTTGGACTCACCCTCTTCACTAAGCGTGCAGGCCATACTGCCAGAATCCAGTAACCCCTTTAATGTGTAATGGTCGCAGACTGTCACAGGAGCATAAAACAACTCACTTGCCCCATCAACTCTCTGAGACCCCACATATAACACTGTTTTGTCTTCTGACAATAGTTTGCAGCTGTTAACAAAAACATTTCGCACATCATCTGTGAGGGAGGTTTTAATTAAATTGCCCATGCTATCCCTCTCATCGCATGGGCTCTTCAGTTTAACTGAGCAGTATCTGAGGGAGCCACAGGGCATGCTGCTTTAGGACAGTCAATCTTAAAGTGGCCAGGACTGAGACAGTGACGACATAGCCTCTGACGTCTACAATGTTCGTACGTGGTGTGTTCCTTGGATCTACAGACCCTACATGTGGAGCTTAAGTTGGTTTTGAAATGTGAAGTTTTGCCTGTATGAACCTGACTGGATGAAGGTAAAGAGGCAGTACATAATGACAGGACTCTATCCATCATGGCAACCATGTGCTGAAGGCTGGTGTCTGGAGAGAAAGGAACAGCATTAGGATTAAGATGAGTTACTGGAGGCAGTGACTGGGCTGGCATGGAAACAGGCTGCTGAGGAGAACTGGACACAGAACTGGGGTCTGCCATAACAGTGCACTGGTTGCAAGCTGACAAGGACATTGTGTGCTGCATCCGAGAAGAGACTCTCTTTAGATCCCTCTGATGACTATCCAATCGCTCCTGGACCTCAGCGGCGCTCCACTTCTCAGCTGGCTTAAACTGAAAAGACAAAGCAAGACTCGGGTCTGGGCAATGTGAAATAAACATCATGACAGCTTCAGCAGCGGGATCCTCGACACTCTTATGACGTCGTCGCAAGCACTCATCAGCAACATCTATGGCCTTGTTAAGCCGTATCCAGTAATCCATGGGACTTTCATCTGCTCTAGGGAAAGTGTTATAGAAGTCAGCCATAGGCATGTTAGAGTAAGACAACTCACTGAAGTTGCGTTTCAGTATGTCAAACACTGCACTTGGAAGCTCACTGGCACTCAGTTCAGGACGGCTTCGCAGGGACACCTTAACCACATCTCTCGCTTTACCAGCCAATCTGCTTGTGATGAGATCAGAGACATTGGTTTGCGTTCTGCATTTCATTCTGTCCAGATAACTGTACATCATATCTTCCCACTCGTGCACAGTAAATGAATCGCTCTTATCTCCCCTGAAGAATGGCGGAGGTGGTGCATCTTGCTGTACTATCACCTTGAGGCTAGATTTATCAATGTCCTCACTTGAGTGCTGAGACTGGCACGCTGGATTAGGCTGTACTGGGATGGGCTGGTGTGCAAGGTTAAGGCTGGCTGAAATACTCTCTCCTATTTTCTGAGCCAGATCTGAAATGATGCCCCCTAATGACTCAGGAGTGACAACACGTTCAATATCAGGGCGCATGATTGGGGTGGAGCTAGCTGCTGGACCTACAGAAATACCAATCGCTGAATCAGCTGTGTGCACATGGTCGAGTCCCAAATTAGCTAACGCTCTCCCTCTCCCATAACAACGTGTAAATTCAGACACACCCTCATTTCGATACATTTCAGACCCACCACCTCTACCCAATGGAAAAGTGACATTAGATCGTTTCACAGGACTGAAATCGTCTTTGCTAGAATCCTCAAACATGTTTCAAGTAATAAAATAAAACAGATAAAACATGTAAAAATGACAGAAAAATATATGTTACAAACAGTGTAACCTTAACTGATGAAAAGTTCAAGTATACTTCAAATATGCAAGGAAATATATGAAAAAAAATGACTCAAAACACTTCAATATCAAAATTCTTGATGAAAATAAAATGTATCTTTTCTCAAAATCAATTATATTATTTTCCTTGTTTAAGATGCATCAACAGTCATTGATTATATACTGTATAGATAAAGGATACGATGCATTAAGGACATTGAAGCGTCCCGCGATGATTATCACAGTCCCTGTCGTTCAATATGCACCAACGAAAGTGCTCCGGAGAGAGAGAGAAAAAGTCAGAAAGTCAATGACTCTTTACCGTTCCTTTAAGATGCAACAGTTCGTTTCGCGATGTCACACGCTGTTCATCTCACACACGCGCACTCCTTATGCGCGAGCACGGGGCCGCCACGAGCGATTGCGATGAGGAAGAAGATCGGCGATGAAGGCGAGCCAGCCGTCACGCAACCACGGCGATCGGCGAAGCGCTGATCTGATGATCCGAAATGATCACGGCACCAAGTGTAACTGGTCTGTTGTCTGCGTTGTGTTTTCGGTCGTGAATGATGAATCAGGGACAGCATGCGGCAGTTTCACAGATTTTATTCCTGATGTACAAACAAATGTAATCAGCCTCTTAAGTGAGAGTCGCCCTTGCTTTACCTCTCCACTGCATCACCAATGCAAAGAGCGCAATAAATCACATAGAACAAAAAAACACACGTAACAGAAAAACATACCTGATGTACAAACAAATGTAATCAGCCTCTTAAGTGAGAGTCGCCCTTGCTTTACCTATAAAACACATGTGATGTACACTTATCACGTGCTCTCTTTTCCACATTTAGGCCTAGATGCAAAAATATAACTTAAACGGGATGAAATTACTAAAATAACCACACAGATAGGTAAAATAATATTATATACATAAATTAGAGTGAAAATATAGACATAAAAGCAACAATTAAAATAAAGATTAAGAAAGATTATCAGAAGCCCAAAATAACCTCACCTCTCCACTGCATCACCAATGCAAAGAGGAAGAGGAGGGGACAGAACAGGAAATTATATTGACTTATGACGTCACATTAATTAAAGGGGAAAGGCACTCATTCACTTAGGCAGTCATCAGGTGTATGTAAATGAACAATTTTGTGTGAATTATACTTAATGCATATATTTAACAGTACACTTTCTGTACCTGTTACATAAATACTTGCATTATTCCCTTCCATTGCTGTGGCTGCTTTATTCAAGTACAAGTGTCAAAATAAAGGCACTGCCTACCCTGTCAAAGAAAGGATGCCTTCCTTAAACATTCAATTCCTCGTTTAATTCAAGACAGTGCCATAAAAAAGCAGTATAACACGAAATTGTCAATTTAGGTCATTGTCTAACCTTTTAATTCACTGTATAGGCTGTGCTTAACCTTAAATCCAAATATATTCCCTGCTTTAAAATATTAAACAAGGTTAACACAGACCACCAGTGATCCACAGAATCCCATAAGCTCAAGATTTGTAGCTGTATGTCTGCAAGTGTAGCCTTTCTTTTCTGTGTGTTTGAATACTCCTTGAAAGGGTTGTTTCAGCCATATTTTAACTATGGATGGATAGATAGATACATAGGTAGATAGCATTACACACACACATAGTGTAAACATTGTAAAAGATAAGCATTTTTTGCTTATTATGTTCACTTACAGCCTCTTATCTAAGCAAAACAGTAGGTTTGGTGTCACCTGTAGAGGTGTTAAGGTTAGAAAGAGAGGCTTTGAAATCGCCTTGCAAATTAGATATAATTACTAAATGCGGGCAGGCAAGAGCAGCAGTGCTAAAATAAAACCCGAGGAGGACATCACTGGTTCATGGAAGCCGTGAAACAGTTAAATACCTAGAGTCATGAAATGAAAACGATTCCTGGTCAGATTTCCATACAGATTCAGTGAAGTCTTATCACTCTCTTTTCTTTATGTAATGTAGATATATATATTTTTTTATGTTTAGGCTTTTCTCAGCAAATATTAATATATTCAACAAATTGTGTTTCGAGTTTTGGTGCAACTGTCAAAATACATTGTAATACATTCTACAACTTTATTTTTCAAGAAATCTCTCTCTGTGTGGTTTTGGTATTTGTGATTCTTATCCTGAGGTCTGTACTGAACTGGTGTTTCTGAATGGCAATAAAACTGTAGTTAGATGGCTCGTGGATTGAGCAAAAAAGAAAAAAAGAGGTCTCTCAAAATGGGGTGTAGATTTGCAGTTATTTGCCTTCTCCTTGTTACCATTAGAGGGCCATTTACGTCTGTTCGTTTGCATTTATGCTCTTTGCAGATGCTTCTCGTACCACTTGGAGGTTCAGATCCAAGGAGTCTGATATGATGCAGGAGGGCTGAATATATGGATTTTATTAATGATAAATTACAGGTTGAGAACAGAGAGAAAAGTTAAAATAGGTATACATTCAAAGAGAGAAAAGGTGAGCGCAAGTGATAAATGGATTTACAGGATGAGTTAATCAGAGATTAATTAAGGCCATTTCTAAAGGGGTTGGCCTATAGTGTTTTGGCAGCAGGTTTGATGGGTTAGTTTTAAACATTGATTTGTTTTGTGAAGGCATTTACGTCACAGTTTGGGAGTGTTGTTAAGCTTTGACTGCTTACGGCATAGGCCTACACACACACACACATCTATTTCTGATTAACATGAAAAAGAAAAGAGGCAGTCGACTGTTGGGTGTTTTAGCATAATTGTGGCTTTGCTGGTCTCACTCGAGTGAGATGCTTAATTAAAATAATAAATCACGCTTCTGCGTCACCACTAAAGAAATCCTTTTTTTCTTTGCCCCCTCACTCACTCAAAACGTATCGTCAGTGTGTTCGTGAAGGTCACACTGCAACCACTGTGTCCAATCCAGGGCCGCCCGCATCCACCCAATCCCACTTCAGGATTAGCTGGTGAACTCGTTAACTGGTTAGCAGATATCATCCTCCCCTCCCCCACCACCCTTGCTGTTTTTACCCTGGAGCAGCCTTGAGTAAGACACTCTTACCCCACATGGGATGGTCAGATTACAGCTTCCCCATAATCCTGCATGCACAGAGCACATCTCTACATCTCCTTCTCTCTATGTTTCTATCTCTGGATGCCTGCATCGCTCAAAAGTGTCCCATGTATGTAGTAGACAGAGGGTTCTGTCAGGACCACTATTGTCAAGGATGATTGACAGTTAGCATACAGTTTGGATTGGCGGTATGGTTCTGCTCTGGGCAAGAACAACATGCCCATCTATGCAGCCTAGCATGGACAAGAGCAGTTAGAGCAGCGATACCCCCCCCCCCCCTGCAGATATATTTAATGTTCAATAATTTAATGTACATCATAATTCATAATTCGAAGAGGAATATCAGAGGCCAAGAGGAGGAGCTGGGGATGGAGGAGGGTAATTAGCTCCTGAGAAACGCGATAAATCTGCTTTAATAGTCAAGTCAAGTCACCTTTATTTATATAGCGCTTTTTACAATACAGATTGTATCAAAGCAGCTTCACAGTGATAACATGAAAATAATACAACAAAGTTTGTTTCTAGAAAAAAATTGCATCATCATCCACCTTAAGTAAGGCAGATCAATAATATTGTTGAATAATAAATGTCCCCAACTAAGTAAGCCAAAATCCAAGGCAAATACTGAATGGAACTTATATACTGGAATGCTGTGATAGGCGTCGTATTCCTATAGACGTGGATACGCTGAGAGTCAGCTGATGTGAGCTTGAGTGACGTGACCTGCCACTAACGCTACGCTTGATTTTTCAAACCATATTAAGAGATATTTAAATTTGTATGGTGTGAATATTCAGAACAGCATTGGAAACTAAACAAGTGTGCACAAATTGATCACGGCACAGGAAGTGGACAGGGAAACTTACCTTAGTCATTGTGCACTACTTTAGTTCTACACAACGTTTAGGCCAAATTGACGTGATAAAAAAGGGCCCAGCATTCAGTTAAATTTTTTAGCAGGTGTTTGTGGGTATGAAGTGCATGAGATGCAACCGTAACAAAGTCATATTCAAGAGCAGGTTAGAAGACATACAAAATAGCCAAATCATTTTACTTTTATTTTAATATTGTCATCATTAAATTTAGGGGTCTGGAATATCACTAATGATATTACATTTAGAATATATTTTTTTTTACAAGAAATGTTATTTTAAAGCTATTTATTAAAGAATCCTGAAAAAAATGGTCATGGTTTCCACAATTTTTTTTTTTAAAAAATTCAAGCAATACAACTGTTATAATATTAATAAATAGGCACCAAATCAGCCTATTAGATTGATTCCTGCTTTGACGTCACAAGAATAAATTACATTATATTAAAATGTATATTGTACATTAATAAACTACAATATTACTGTTTTACTGTGTTTTTGATCAAATAAATGCAGCCATGGTGAGCATAAGAAACTTCTTTTAAAATATAAAAAAAATCTTCACACAAATATATCATATATGCTAACTATTATACAAATATATAATAATCACACTCAAAAGCCCTAATCAAGTGTCTGTCTTGATAAAGTGAAGTTCCACAGATGACCGCAGCTCAGTGTGTATGGTGAACACTGCTTAGGGACCTCCGGAACGCAGCTTCTGTTTCCCCTCGTTTATTCATTTGATTTTTTCATGCCCATTCTTTCCAATATTACGCACTACCTAGAAGGTAAATACATATTATACACACAGATTCTAACTCCAAAGAAACAACAATTCTAGTGGGCATTATGTTGTAGGGTAAATCCACGCACACAGCTCCCCCTCTCTTTCTCTTGTCTTGTCTTCCTGGCCACCTGTCTTTCCTCCCACCCTTCTCTCGTCCCGTTGGAGCTCCTCTCTCACCTGAAGCCTTGTTTGGCATCCTCTGCTGGGATTATGTTTAATCTGGACACGTGCCACTGGCCTCCCTCCCTCCCCCCCATAGTCATTCTTTTCCACCCCGCTCTTGTGCAGAAATCTGTGGCTGTAGGCTTTTAGTGTCTCTTAAAGGCATTTTACTCCAAGCTAAATTCACAAGGATAAAAAGGGGAAGCGCTATGGGGGCGCTATGAAACGCATAAATACTATTTATAAAAATATATCCAAATCCACACAAGCATGCTTTTTTATGATCTACTCTCTTACATTGAATATGTATTGTACAAAACAAATCTGATGATCACAAAGACTGCATTTATTTGATCAAAAATACAGCAAAAACAGTAATATTGTGAACTATTATTACAACTGTCTTCTATTCTAATATATTTTAAAATGTAATTTATTCCTGTGGTGGCAAAGCTGAATTTTCAACAGCCTTTAGTGTCACATGATTCTTCATAAATCATTCTAATATGCTGATTTAGTGAAATCAAATGTTATCAATGTTGAACAATGTTGTGTTGCTTAATATTTTATAAATTATATATATATATAAATTATAATACATTCTATTATGAAGTAGAATACAAATTTGTGTTCATAATTGTTTTGAATATAATACAAATATTAAACACAAACTCTACAATGTAAATGCGGTTTATTGATAAAACACCACCAACAAAAAAAATCCACCCTTCTTCAATCCCAGAATCCACCAGCAACTTCCTGAATAAATGCATTGAGCTCAGAAAGAGATTATAAACCAAGCCAAAACAATAGATGCAGTATTTTCGCCTCATCTGTGCATAATGTGATTGTGTCATGGGAGATTTACCCATCAACTCATGAAAGGCCGATTCTAGTGCAAAGTCTGTGATGGGATAGGATAAACATAATTTATTTTAATCATTTATAATTTGGGTATAAATATTATTTAATGCATTTCTAACATAGTAGCTAACAGCTTAGCTAATAACACGAACATGTTTAAATACTGATATTTAAGGCCGTAAACATGCCTGCATGCATGTACAGATGTACAGTAAATCTATATCTGAAGTGCCAAAGAAATCAGAAGAAAAAGAAAGAGAGAGAGGTGGAGGAAGTTAACTAAAGGACAATTAATTGCTGTTATGTGGATCCTGTCACCAGTCAGTCAGGGTCAATCTGACCCACTGCCTTTCATTTACTGCAGGGCAAGCACACACTTACGCAGATGCATTAATTAATAATGTACATTTTCCACATGTTTTTTTCTAAATGATGCACCTTTGAGTCAGAGATACAATCTGACTGTGGCCCCCGGCTCATTAAAAATAAACCTGAATCAATTCTACCCCACAGTCTGACAGTATGCAGCTGTCATTACAGAAAAACACCATGATTAAATATTACAAATGTTTACCTATTAATCCTTATAAACTGAGTCTGTTTGTATGTGTGGCCTATATCGTCTGAGCGTAGCTGATTATTAAAAATTACCATTCGTCTCTCTGCTTAAATAGGCCGCAAAATTGATTTGCCTTCCTGTTGCTGCCTCTGACAGTCTCACTGACATGTTCTTATTATCAGCAGTACGAGCATTATCACATACATTAATCAGAAAAGAATTCAGCCGTTGATGGCGTACTTTAATTACAAATCACGCACTTATCCAACGAGGAACCACAAAAAGCGGCAGATTAAAATAATTGTGATTGCAAAAAACCCTGTTTAGAGATGGTCAGGACAGGAGGCAATGCTGACCTTGAAGGGCTGTCTTTAACACAATCAGACATACTGATGCTACATACAGAAGGCTGCGCGAAAAATCTCCAGTCTTCAGTGCGTTTATTATTAATGTAGGGGATTTTATACTGCCAGCAGTATTTTTCTGTAACCAAACGCACAGATGAAATGCCTCTGAACCTCAGAGCGAAGACAGATGCATAATTTTGCGAAGCACATGCGCACGCTAAAGTGGTGCGAAATGAAGAAGTGGGTCATGGAGTGATTTGTTTTAGAGAGGGGGTGGAAACTGGGTCACTTGGATGCAGAGGCGGTGAGAGGGGGGTTGCTTTTGGGAGCTTCTGTGTGCTGTTGCTGGGCTGACTATTGGGGCGTATTGAGAAAAGAGGGAGGGAGAGAGAGACAGAAAGAGAAGTTCCCATCCTTGCTTTCTTTTTTTTCTTTTTTTTTGGGGGGGGGGGGGGGATTAGTCATGTTGTAGGGTCTAGGAGCATCATTATTTCAAGAAGCAACCGAAGACGCTAGATCCCATTCCAAATGCAGTATTCCAGAGCTTCGACTACAAAGAGAACTAATAATGATCTGAGGTATGAAAGAAATGCAAAATGGAGCACCATTGGGTGTCATTTCAATGGGGCAAAAACAATTATGCACTTCTACTTAATCAGCCGCCCTCTCTATCAGAGTGATATGGTCAGAGCTAATGAAATTGCCACTAATATTAAGGGCACTGGAGGACACCAGTGACCCAGGGGGAGAGCAGGGCATCGATCCATCCACAATGAAGTGCTCATGACCAAGAGCTCACGCTTTCAGCTGTACACTGGAGACCGCACTGCGCACTGCCATAACTAGTATCACATCCTGTACTGTATGCCAGGGGTTTACCTTGAGTGCTACATTCATGTACTATATGACATGTCCCTTTTGCATATATGGGATAATATTCTATAGAAATAACAGCATCATCTGACTGTGATTATATACGTAGCTATTGTGTTACAGGCACAGTTCACCCATTAAATGAAAATATTCCGGGACCATCATGTCGTTCTAAAACGTTCTTTCTTCTGTGGAACATATTTTGAAAAACAGTTGCAACATTCTTCGAAATATCTCTTTTATGGTCCGCAGAAGAACGAAAGTCATACAGGTTTGGAACAACATGAGGGTGAATAAATGGCAACGGGATTTTTCTTTTTAAGTTAACTATCCCTATAATGTGTTGTTTAGGTGTTGATTTAACAACAAATTGTACATTTTGTTGCAGGTATTTAGAAAAATCCCTTGCAAGACAGTTGCAACATTCTTCAAAAATCTTCTTTTGTGATCAACAGAAGAACAAAAGTCATGCGGGTTTGGAACAACATGAGGGTGAATAAACGGAGACAGGATTTTCATTTTCAGGTGAGCTATCCCTTTATTGTGTTGATTTAACAACAAATTGTACTTTTTGTTGCATTCATCTGTGCATTTCATGCTTTCTTTTTATATGTGTGCATGCATTTTAGTGCAGAGGCGAACACAATAGCACATGCTGCCGGATTTACCAAATGTCCTACCAAGCATTCTGTACAGAGACACATGCATCAGTGCACGCTCACATACACATCTGTGCATAGCCCATAGGCACACACACTCCTGAGACACATATAATGGCCAACTCAGCATTATAACCATACCTTTAAAGCAGGGACACACAAAAACGAAGAAACACAATACACACAACTCAACGTGCACTGCTCTCCTTTTTCCCACTTGCATGCTGTAGCTTGCATTAGTTTAAAATAATGATCTTTCACCCTTAAATACTGCAGGTTTAGGTTTTAAACTCATTTAGCTTTAGTCTTTGTAATCTTGTAAATGTCCCGTTTCAGCTCATCGGTGAGGACGTTTTAGCGACCCATCTGTTATGTGACCTCTTTAAAATGATGCAGCGCAAAGACCGGCCGCTTCAACACAACATCTGGTTGCTTTGCTTTTGTTTATTTATTTTTGGATGGAAATTTTAATCCGATGCTGACATACAAGATATGAACTCTGGGATTAAAGTAAAAAAAAAAAAAATCTTTCAATGAAGGCTGAAAATTAGACATTTTTGAAGGACAGAAAAAAAATATGCATATTAAAAAAACAATTAAATTCTGTTCTGTTTTAACCATTTAACATTCCGATTTGACCATAATGCAATAAATGTGGAGTCACTTTTTAAAAAACACCCACACTATAATGGGAGTGTATTTAAATTAAACTCTCACTGCACAAAAGCACTCACACACAGACACAAAACACAAAAAATACAGAATATGCCGACACACACACAGAAGGAGCAGGTCCTGGGATGCTCGTCATTTGTAATGAGGCGATAATCCAGCTCAAACGCTCCTATTTGCTAATCTGTCAGATTACAGATTAAAGTGCACTCAGAGGACGCTATTGCTAGGAGGAATGCAGGCTAGGCTAGTGCTGACACACACACACACACACACACACTGGTCCTAATCTCTTCCATATACACTTCATTTCTGTTTGATTTGCCTGGGGCGTACACACGTAAAATGCAAAAAATATACAATAATGATCTCATTGCAGGAATATACATGCATTGACAAAAACATAAATAGAGCGAGGACACATTTTCAGCATACCACACGCAAACACACAGTTTTAAAGACATTGTGGATGTTAACGCGCCCACAATATTCCCTTTTATGTTTTAGCTCTTTTAAAGAAAAAGACATTCTGTCTATCATTGTTTGGTGATGTTTGAATATTTATTATTATAAAAAAAAAGATATAGGTTTATATGTATATAATTTAAATGTAATATTTGAATTACAATAAATCAGAGGATAATAGAGAAAAATTGTGAATTAAGAAAATGACTATCATTTTGCATACAATTTTAAGATGATGATTTATGAAAAAACAGAATGTTTTTGCAGCTTTCTGGATCAGAAAATGCTGAAGCATAGAATTGATTTTAATGTCAGATATAGTTCAAACGCTGCTCAAAATCCAAGACTAAACAGTATTGATCTCCTCTGTACAACTCGTACACTGGGGTTTCACGCTTTGAAACGCTTCCAGATTTAACACCATGTGTGATTTGGACGAACTAAGAAAAAACGATTTAAAATGAAAATTTCTTTTGCATTTGAAGCTCCCGTCCTGCTGTTTCGCAGTGATACTGCACATTAGCGAAGTAGTGGCTCGTGTGTTATATCATGCATGATGTATCGTCTGCGTGTGTGTGTGTGTGTGTGTGCGTGCGTGTCAGAGGAGCATATTGGGTTGCCTCCCCTCGGCCCCCCTTTTGCAAATCAGCTGATCACCCTGAAAAGATGGAGTGGTCCAGGGTCAAAGGTCAACTGTGTCACCCCCGCCACCCCCTAGCAGTCAGTATGTATTACCATACATTAACCCTCAATGTCTAGATGCGTGCTATTTGTGCACCTTGCATTCAGTTTATGTGTGTGTGCTCACCTATTTCCAAATATAGCAGCCATTTATGTGATATCAGTATATTTCTAGGCAAACATGATGCTGCACACTTTCGTCCTGCATTTATGTGCAATTTATTGTGTGTTGATGTATGTGTGTGTGTATATATCTTGGTCAGAGAGGGTCTCCCCTCCCTTGCTCAGTCAACCCCCTGCGTGTGTAATCCCTGCCAGCTGTCCCCACAATCTAATCTCTCTACCACGATCAGCTGGGACGTTACACGCACGTGTGTGTGTGTGTGTGTGCGCGCGTATGTATGTGCCCAGGGAGGTGGGGGTGGTGTCAAACGGAGAGCATAAATTGGAGCCAGAGCGTGTGCGCAGCGCAGTGTGTGTGTGTCCATGTGTGTGAACCGCTCATCCCTTGCATACCTGCTCCTTCCCTCTTCCTCTGGATATGTATACATATATGATGTGCTTATATATGTATATGCGCATTTTCAACTTTTCTTTTCTTTTTATAAAAAATACGTGATTTTTTTAGTGGCGCGCACTGCTGGATTTTCTCAGGCTGATGGCACGGGGGAGAATACTCCTTTATTTTTTTTTATTTTTTTTTGGTTTTTAAACAACTGCGGCATCCCAGCACCTGATTTTCCCTTCCTGCATGCGTGAAAACCTTCCTACCTGCCTACCTCTTCCCTAACCCCCTCCACCCCACCCCACAGAACATCTCCCCTTGCTACCCTGCTCTCCAGCCCCCAGAAAAAGAAGAGAGCTTCGGCAGGACCCCCCGTTCACCCTTGGATGGAGAATAGCGAGAACTGACGGAACTATGAGAACGGGAAAAACCAGGATATACGCTTCTGTTTTCTCCGCTAGAGCGAGAATGCGAGGAGAAAGAACCAATCTAAAGATCATTTGCTGATTAATGTCAGTAGTTTTGCAGCAAATGACGGTGCTTCTGGGTAATTCTTGTATGTGATTTGATGCTTGTGGCTGTAACTGATGTGTTTTGGAATATATTGTTATTTTCCTAAATACATGTACATCTTCTGTACGCATCTGTATGCATTTATTTCAACTGTCATCGTCTGCTTCAACTCATTTATGTGATGTGATTTTAACCGTACTTGTTTTTGCTTGCCGTATAGGTGCGCGTATGCTGAGAGAGAGTGAGAGAAATAAAAAGACAGAGAAGAGAGAGAGAGAGAGAGGAGGGGGGGAGAGAGGGAGAGAACAGACTGTCATAGGGAAGCGCTAGCTTTACATTGCGATGCTGGCAGCCGTCTCATCATGGCGGTGGACGTGCTGAATGGACGAGAGGAAGAGCAGGGCATAGCTTTGCATCTTCGCACATCCCTCACGCACAGATTTGCTGGTCCTCTTTGTTTGGCCGAGAGTGGAAAAAGGTCTGCTGGAATGAAACAGAAAGCAGGTGCCAGGGCTTCATGCAGAATGGGTACAACAAAAGGTAGATCCTCTTTATCTCCCCTATATCTCTCTCTCTCTCTCTCTCTCTCTCTCTCTCTTGTAATTTCTCGGGTCATGCATTCGGTAGAGAGCATAGCTAGAAGAGGTCTGAATGAATTTGACTGCAATGTGTTTGTGCATATGTATGTAAAATATGACCATGAGAAACATTGTGTTGCATTGTCATGTATGTTTTGTTCTTACCACACACCTAGGCCGATCGAAGACGGGAATTATGCGATTTAAAACTGCACACACAGGGAGAATCCTCGGAAAGATGTGCGATGGTGCGTTTGTAAGTGTCTGTGAGTGTGTGAGTGTGTGTGTGTGTGTGTGTGTGTGTGTGTGTGTGTGTGTGTGTGTGTGTGTGTGTGTGTGTGTGTGTGTGTGCGCGAGATTAGGACTTCTGGTTTCGACTGCACTAACACCAGCAAAGCCCACATCAGATGCAGGAGGAAGAGGACAGGTGAGAAGAAATAGATTTCAGATGAGTACAGAAACGTGGTATTGTCCTGAAGGACAAGAACAGGATGTGCAGACCGCATAGGAACCAAATACAGACAACGAGAGAACCGGCAGGAAAGCTGAAGTGCACGACCGAACCGTTAGCCGTGAGTACAGACCAGACTGCAGGGATGAAGAGGAACAGAGAGAGTTTGTGCGAAAAGACAAAGTGGACGACGTTCGGAAACTTGGGTTTTTGCTCTTTGTGTTCACAGTGGACCTTGATTTAATTTCAATACAATTAAGGCACGCGGTGAATGCCAAGAGAGAAGCCAACAGCAGCACTCACCTGAGCGACCGATCAACGTGAGCGAATCATGTTGTGTACGGTCACTACAACTGTGGTTTCATATTAGACATCATATGTACACAATAAAATAATACACTGCATCATCCCACTGCCATCCCCTACCTGAATCACAGCAATATCATGAAAGCAGCTCCCCTTATACATCGCAAACACTTAAATAGACCAACGAATATTCATCACATTGAAAAACAAAACCCAACACATGAACACAGGGCCTAATACGCATATAATGATTTGCGAAAGGCATGGCTGTATCTTTCCCAAACCATTAGATTATATTTAGTGACAATGCTCTGAAAAAGGCTCGAAGGCAAAAACTGCAAAGGTTGCGTTATGACCTACATTTCACAACACAAGCGATCATTACAAGCACTGGAGTGCAATATGCAAATGCAGTGTGGTGAGCATGGGATTAAGGGCTTTTTTAATTTACCCAATTTTGTGCAATTTTTTTTTTTTTTAATACTGTGACGCAGTGAATTTAGAGTAAGATCAGGGGCCCGTTGCAACAAACCCTTTAAGTTAAGAAAAGCCTTAGTAAGGTATTATTAGGGTTTGTTGCAACCTGCTACTGCAGATATTAAACAGGAGTACAGCACAAACACCAACATATGAGGCCCACCGTCAAGCCCACCATTCAAATAATGTCCCTTCAAACTGCCAGTAATAAATCACCTATCTGCTCTCGGCACGTGGCGCAGATGTTTAGAGGGGTCAAAGTTTACGTATTTATTTATGACTAATGATGAATTTTACTCACAAAAGAAAGGCAAACAGGGTCTGGGATGAAGCTCTGCCCCTCAGGCTAGAATTCTGTCGAAAGAACACACAACTGTGAAGACAATAAAAGCAAATATTAATCACTCTGACAGTCATTCAGACGGCACGTGACGTTGCTGGTGTTGCATTTTACGCTTTTATACATTTACACAGAGTATTTTGTTTTAGTTCGTACAATTTACAAACCTTTAAGACGCACTACTTTTTTCCACACTTCACATGTGTCCTCTTTACGACTTCAAATAAAGAACAATTGCGCGATCACTACCTTTGATACTACCTCACTACCACACGCTTTTACAAATCAGTGGCCTATATTTTTTTTTTCTTGTTTAAAATCATATAAATATTTTAATATTGCAGTTATGACCGTAGGTTGAGAGGAACGTTAACTTGTAGGCCTACTTTAATCATGTCGAGGTTAGGTGTCACTCTTGAATTCCACAAACATTTAGGCTAACGACCACATCTAATAGGCTAAGTAAAATAAATAAAACATTTAATAATTGTATTTTGGATCAAAGAATAATTTTGCCAAATTCTGATACAAGAAGCATTTGCATTAAAACGTTTCGATAAAATGTCAAATACATCAGTAGGCTATGTCTAATATTCGGTCTCTGCACAAAGATTAAATCACATAGGCCTATATTAACAAATGTATTTATTAAATATAGACCTATATATTTGTATTATTAGTTTTTATTTAGTCCTATTCTTTCAAAATCCTATACAGAGGAAAAACACAGATATTACAAATATACGTCAGATTAGGCTATTTTAACGTAATTTCGAAAAAATTAAGAGCAAATTACAAATCATGAATATTTTGAATTAATTAATTAGGATAATTTCTTTGTCATTTAAAAACATATGAAAATGACCGATGTTTATGAGATAATTTATTAGCCTATTTAAATCTTAAATCTAGAACTTTAAATGTGCAAGCTGCATAATAATTATCCTAAATTAAGATTGTTTTTCTTTTTTTATTAAAATCGTGTTATTTATCTGTTTTATTTTTAACTTGTGTTAAATATATTTTATGCAATTAAAAGGACATTTAAATGGCCCCTTTCATATTTTCGTTCGGCCTCCATATATACATATTCGTTTGAAATAAATCGGTCCCTCAATGTAGTACAGAAATGATTTTATTATGTAAATTGCATCTTTTGCAGACATGGCCAGGCGTTACTAATGGCAAAAATACACGCGCGCGCTCTTGATAATGCGCTGAACGCATGCGGCTGCTCGACTGTCAACACACTGATAAACGCAGCGCGCGCTCATCCTCGCCCCTCACCCCTCACCCCGCACACAATCCGGACGGCTACGGCAGCAGGATAAAAAGCGATAATACTGTCTGGGATACAAGAAGAACCCAAATCGGAAATTCACAACATCTATTGCTCTTAAAACCGAGACTGATTGTGTTCAGGCCTGCATCTCTTTGTTATTCAGGTGCAGCCTGTTATCAGCGGCAACACGGATTTGATCTAAAAGCCTGAAAATCTCTGCAGACTTTCCTGTGGCCTGCTCTGTTATAGCGATTGATCCAAAACTATGCAAGATAAACATACACATAGCTTTTTTCGTCCACAAGTTTAAGAATTTTCCCAATCATTTTTTTTTTTGAGGTTGTGATTTTCTTTAAAACCTAAGGCACCCCACAGTTTTTTATTACTCAAAATGTAGATAATAATGTAAACATCAGCAGGGATGACCAGTATCTGATTTGCTATGAAGCTGACTTTATTTTTGGAGAACGTTAGACACAGGGACAGACTGCATCTGTCTTAAGCACACACCGCATCAATGGTCTCAGAGACACGTGCCACCCCCTCCCCACCTTTATGTTGTCTGGGGATCCCAAGAGGTTTTGGGGTCCCTGGGGAGAGAGAGGCCGAGGTCAGAGAAGGGCCCCTCAGGCGGCATGATATAGACAGACGGGAGGTTGAGCCATGTGCTGCATCTTATTCCCCCTCATACATAAAACACCCCCAATATCAGCCGGGCACAGTCACACACACGTTTGTTTCACTATATTAGTGAGGACATTGCATAGACTTCCTCTGATTTTATAGGTTAATTATATTTGTATTGCCTAACCTAACCCCTACCTCTTTAAACCTATCATAGAATCATGCAAAACATAAATAAAAACACATTTTGGCCAATTTATAAACCTTTTTAAGTAGTGACGACCAGTAAAATGTCCTCACTAGTCGGTTGTCATAATATTTCACTGTGAGGACATGGCCCTCACAAGTGTAGCCAATCTTACACACACACACACACACACACACACACACACACACACACACACACACACACACACACACACACAGTATCCAAATAGGCAGGCCAATATTTTTAATGCACTTAAGACTCAAACATACACATTATACCCAAACTGATTCAAAGCACATAAGGCTTCTTGTAAACATTTAGTTTTTGCACTTAAAAGAGGCAGAGCTCTACTGCGCTGTCACAAATTACCTAACCTCAAAACCGTTGGGATAGTTAAATTGTTTCATACTATTTGTCTCTGGTAATTTCATCTCATAAAACATGATGCTGCATACTGGAATACAATACAAACCACAAAACCTTCAAAATATGAGCTGATTGTGAGTGTGTAATCTGATATTCTTTGATTCATGATTGTAAGGTCAGATTAGACATAAATAAATGCTAATACAGAAACAAACATGCTGAGTCCTTCTTTACATGCATCTGTAATATTAAATGTATCTGTTTTGAAAATGTGAATTCGTTCAGAAACTCTGGGTATTTTTAAAGGGACAGTTCACCCAAAAATTCAAATTCTGTCATCATTCTCATATAATGTCAAACCTGTTTTCTTTCTTCTGTTGAACACACAAAAAAAATGATGTTTTGAAGAATGTTGGTAACCAAACAGTTTTGTTTACCCCTTGACATTCATCATTGTATAGACAAAAAGCTGATTTATTTCTCAAAATGTTATATTCCACAGAAGAAGAAAAAAGAAGAAGTGTCAAACAGGGTTGAAACATGATGGTAAAACAACAAGATTTTTTTTAACGAACTATGCTTTTAAGGAGTTATTGATATAGGTTATGTTTTGTTGAAAGAAGTAACGTAGGCCTAGATCTAGTCACAGATTATGAAATAAAATAAATACATTATTTTAAACATCAAATTAACAATTAATGTCATAAGTGCGACACTGTCATAAGTTCGTATTCTTCAATCAAACGGGTCGGTTAGACCAGTTTAGGGATGCACATGAAAAATTAAGTTGCACCGCCCCCTGTTGGACAAGCATGATCAATTCTACATGGTGCCGCCATTTTAGGATTAACCCGTCTGCCTTCTGTGATTTTAGGATACAGATGTAACGGGATGCTAGTGCTACAAATAATCCCCTCAGCTTTCGTACTATATAAATTATGATACCCAGTGCATCCCGTTACAGACCTGCGACTTAAGAGTACTCTTTTTTTTTAGAAAATGATTATTCAAGAATTTAGCGATTCTTTAAAACATACAAGCTTTGTTTGTTTACACTCGAGGCACAACATCCACGTTGTTTGGACGTGTAAGCAGCGCCATCGAAAGGCCAATTAAGAATGTGCATCTATCGAGTAAACAGGTAAAGTAATATCGCAGATAAAAACATACAATCACTCTCGTTATTATATAATGAAAAGTAGCTTTAAAAAATGAATAAAAAAAATCGTAACCTATTTCTTATTACATCTCTATCATGAGAAAAGCTGGTCAACCCAAAGAAAAAAACGAACAAAAAAAACAAACATTTCAGCTCTTGTGAGAAATCTAATCTCCAAAGCTTTTTAATTGTAAATCAAGCATTTTCTTCTTTGAGACCTGACTCAACCACCAATTTAAGGGGTTATTGGTGAATTAATTAATTTTAAGTTAAAAAGTATGCTCACAATACTTAACCCAACTATTGATTAATTATTACGGTGGCAAACACTCAAGGTTCGCCATTGCTTCCTGAAAAGAAACACATTGTGTTTATGACAATGAAATTACAATTAAGCAGATGGCCATGGATACATTGTGCCATTACAAGGTAGCATTACACCAAATTTCTAATCGTACTATCAATTCAATTCTTCAGAAAGCAAACACACTTGAAGTTTTGTGCAGCATCTTTATTCTGACACTGCTAAATGCCAGCAGTTCCGCAGTTGTTTAATGCACTGACAAGAACAAAGTAGAAGAAGGGGTGAAGTGCGCAGGCAGCTAGTGTAGGAGAGGAGTGTGGGTGCTGGGTGGAGGGCGGACCAGGCTGTTTGGGACGTAGGTTAGTGCATGATGATGTATTTAGTCAAACAAGGGGAAAATGCAACACACAAGTTCTGCCGAGTATACCACATTTATTTTTAATGAACTGATTATGAGAAAGAGGGTGCAAGGCCCACCTCAATGCAGATTTAAGAAACTGAAGAGAAAGACGAGAACAAAAAAAAAAAAAAAGACGGGAGGAGAGCAGCCCATAGCAACAAATTTTTCTTTAACTTGCAGAAGAAAAGGAGTAAATGGAAAATAAGCTGACAACTCTCAAACACGGCCCCCTTTTGTACACTATAAAACTGATCCAATGAGCAAAAGCCTTAACTCAACAAATTGGCTAGTCCATTTACCGTCTCCTGCCAAACACCCTCTATTAAAAAAAAAAAAAAAAAAAAAAAAAAAAAAAAAAAAAAGACATTCCTTAACATTCATTAGAATTTTTTTTTAATTACACTTTTCCATTTTATAATCTTGGTAAACTTTTTTTTTTTTTCTCTCAGAAGGTAATGGGACTTGTACTGGACTAGTGGCCAATTAACCAACAATGGAGCATCCACTGAGAAGGCGACGATCATTGCATGTCCTGACTGGATGGTTTCAGCTCCGATAACGAGAAGAAGTTAACAGAGAAATGACATAATAGAACACTAGAACTCCGTTTGTTTAAAAAAGAAAAAGAAAAAAAAAGAAAACCTTCAAGATTGTAAGAGAAGCAAAGCCATGTGCTTGGACTGTAAAAACAATGAAAACATTTTTGGGGGAGAAAAGAGGCAGCAGAACAAAAATGGGACCAAAAAAAGTGGGAAGTACTGGGTTCACTATTAGAATCCTATAGAATTAAGTTGTAGTCCTATGAATAATCGTGTCATTTTCTTTTACTACAAGTTCAAAGTAAGTCTTTTAGGTCAACAGAAATCAGAGTCTTCATTGAGTTTCTTTTTTTCCTCTTTTTGAATCCTTGGTTAAATCTTCCCCAAAATAATTTCTGAAAATATCTGGTTGTAAGATTGGGGAGAGAAAATAGGGCCTGTCAGTCTTTTGCCCAAAGCGGTGTCTGTTACTTCACACGTCCTTGACGATCCTGGAAGAGAGAATAAACAACTGTGAACTGGATGCTGAGAGGTAACTGACAGCAAATTCTATAAAGATTTAATTTTTAACTCTTATAGGGCTGGGTATTGACAAACGTCACAATACAATTTAGAGTCACAAGCTTGTTATTCAATTAAATATAGATTAATTGGGGCCTATCAGGTACAGTACAAGGCAAAGGTACAGTACAAGGTTTTTTCCTCCAGAAAAAAACAACAACTCCGCTAATACTTTAAATTACACACAAGGAAGTTTTATAATAATAAGTTAATATAATTCAAACTTTTTAAATAATCATTTATAAAAAGATGACAGATTTATTCAAACATTTAAAACTGAAGAACAGGTAAAAATACAATATGCAATATAGTGCATATATTTAGCAAAATGCTCATCTAGAGTTCATTTTCTAGCTGACTATCAAGTTTATAGACATTGGATGGCTTTTCTGAGGTAAATCAAATTACCTGACATTGCTTACAAGCAGCTTTATTGACACCTTTCTATGGTTGAAACACTGAGCGTTTACACGAGACATAAGGATATCTGTAAACTGTACTGTATCTTTCAACATACCTTCTGTTTATTCATGTTCATTTCATGTTTGTCACGCCACAATTGTAAATATTTTTTGAATTTTGTAATAAAGTGAAAGTCCCCCTGTGGTGAAAAATCAAGCTTTTAATGTTGTTAATATGTCTATGTGGTGTGGTGTTTTTAATATACCTTAAGAAAAACCATGTGCAAATTCATAAGTCAACACCATTGCTTAGTATTTTCTCTTTAAAGCTACAGTGAACCAAAGACACAGTCTAAAAAAAAAAGCGGTTTGAAAACGCTGGTGGCATCACAAACTACCTTGTAACCAATCACGTCAACGTGTGATCGTCGAGGAGTGGATCTCTGAGCTGTGTGAGTGGGGGCGGGGCTAACTTGCATATTCATTGAAACTCGTATACTAAATGAGGCAAAGGTGTAGTTACATTCAAGCTATTTTAAGGCATGAAGAAAAATGTAAGGAAAAAACATTTAAATGTGTCATTTTGGTGATCAAAGATTAGTCTTTAGGGATAAAATTGTGACCTGATCCAGCAAAATGAGTCGCAGTGACCCAAATTTCAAAATTGAGATTTTGATATCAATGGAAAGAGGAGATCATAAGCTTTCAAATGATATCCTAGTCAAAGTCATACCTTGAATGGTTATAAAGATATACACATTTGAATTAATGTCGTCTGCCCTCTTTTTCCAACTGGAAACCTGAGAAAATAGCTTTTAAAGTTTTTTGCCCGTATTTTTGTAGATATCTTTCAAAATCCATTGCATTTAAAGGGATAAACTATTTTTTTTTACAGCTTAATTTGACCAAAGATATTAATATAAATGCTATTACAGTAAACCAGGCTGAAGATCAAATTATTGTAAAGTATTTATTTGAATAAATATTTTAAAAGGCACTTTTACAAAGATTTACAAAAATAAGAAAGATTGAACAGAAGTGCTACATTTTAGCTAGAGAGAGAAAGAGTGTGTGTGTGTGTGTGTGTGTGTGTGCGCGCGCGTGTGTGTGCGTTTGTGCGTGCGTGCGCGCGTGTGTGTGTGTAGGCTAGTTGACAATAACAGTGTAACAAATTAATAACGGAGATACCAACAGTTAAATATTGGGTTTACACAGAGCGCTGCGAGTCTGACAGGAGGATGGCTGGACCAATCGCGTGCCGCGGGGCTTCCCATTGACAAATGATCAGCGTTTGTGTACATTTCTAAACTTTTTGATTGGCTCAATACAACGTGTAACACCATTTGGAGAGCAGAGATAGTGACGTTTCAGGGGATACCCGGGAAATCTCGCTCAGAGGTGACGAGAGGATTTGAGAAAAGCAATGTTCATTTCCAACGAATTTAGTAAAACTTTGTCAAGTTTAATAGTCATCTAAATACATTTGCTCAATTATCTGGACCACGAAACTTTGGAAGATTATTTTTGAATGTCTTTTCTTTGAAATTAGCAAAAATAATTTTTTTATTTTTTTTTATTGTTTTTTCACATTATCGGCCCGTATCTTAAAATGGAACGTTGCGACTTCCGACTCATTTCGCCAGATCGGGTCACAATTGACTACAGGGGGACTTTAATATGAAAATCTCAGATTTTTTAATTCTTTTAGTTTAACAAAGTGCAAAACTCATTGCGATTGTTGGATGGTAGGTACGCAACAAAGCTTTATTCATCAACTGAAAATAGGATAGACTAAAATATTGATTATAGGGATTTAAGAATCGATATTAGTTCTTCAAAATGTGAATCAATTCAAATAGAGAAATCAATATTTTTAATTAAACCAGCCCTACCATTATTAGAAAACTTGCATCAAAAAGTCAAAAAAAAATCTGCAAGTAAAATTTATAATTTAAAGTACACTAGAAAGGTTTGAAAATTGTATGCTCATCAATACTGTATAAAAAAATAAAAAAACACCACATTTTAAAATGTAATGTGTGATGGCAAAGCTTAATTTTCGACATTACTCCAGTGTCACATGATCTTCCATAAATCATTCTAATATGCTGATTGAGTGCTCAAGAAACATTTTATCATCAACATCAATGTTGACAATAGCTGTGTTACTTAATATTTTTTGTGGAAACAGCGATAATTTTCGTTTAAGGATTCTTTGAATAGAAATTAAAACAATATTTATCTAAAATATTTTTTGTAACAAATGTCTTTACTGTAACTTTGAATCAATTTAAAGCATCATACATTTTTTTTTTGTAAATGTAATGTTTATGTATGAATTTAAGTATATGCATGTATGACAATTAATGCCATAAAACCATTTACCAATGTTATCAGAACATATTTTTTCTAATGTGTCAATTGACGAGCCCAAAAAGACTTGTTTAAGCACATTCAAGTTGACAAACATGTCTAAATGGCAGGGGCCTGCTGCCAAAACTAACAGATTAAACCTATTACTTACAAGCTCACATACACTAATTTACAAGCATGCTGACAGATAGAGGACAGTATGAATGAGTGGTGAAGCTGCAAGATGCATCACCTGCATTCTGTAGTGGCTCCGACTGGAGTTACTGGAGTACGGGTCACTCTGAACCTCCACCTGTCCAAGAGAGAAATAGAGTTTAGTCAAATCCTTTTGGAATGCCAAATAACACCATTCAAATGCAAATTACAGAGAACAAAAATATTTGTATACCAGGCCTAATATTGACCATTTGACAATGACCATTCCTTAATACATCAACCATTTTGGACCAAACAATTTAAATGTCCAGTTCTTCATCACTTGACAAGAATTTACAAAATAAAAATCTCTTGAATGAATAAATTATTCGATGACAGACATTTAACAGTCACTTGTCGCCACCTGGTGGTGTAAAGATGTCATCGAGCAATAGTTATTTGAAGCAGCACGTTACTTTCAAAATAGAGTTGAACGATTAATCGTTAAGGACCGCAATCTCGATTCAAACACCAACGCAATCTCTTAATGACAACTATTAAACCTTTACCAAATCACACGAAACATTCAAATCTGCGTTTGCTCTGCCACTGAAGCAATTCATACCTATATAACTGCCTTCTCTGGGTCAGTCTTTTCAAACACACTGTATCATTACTTCTGTAACAAATATTAAAATGATCACAGAAGAACTGAGATAAAAGTTTAGTTTAGTTCACGCATTCAGTTGTTCCACAACATTTAACCGGGCCTTTGTTTCACAGTAGAAAACAAAACTAAGAGACAGAACTACAAAAAAAAAAAAAAAAAAAAAAAAAAAAAAAAGATTGCCAAAACAACAACAGGCGCCTGCATTGACAAGAGTTTGTGTGTGGGGGTAAAGTAACAAATTTAGTTTAAAACAACAAATTACATTTTTATGGGTAATCATAACTTCTGGAGAAAAATAGTGCAGACACTTGACAAAGACCCACCTCATGCTATTAAATGGAGTATACTTTAGAAAGTCTACTCGTTTGACTATACATAAGCTAGTGTATGCCAAAAAAAGTAGTATACATTGGGTTTATTATGATAGTCATTATACACTAAAAATGACAATGAAAATTCTACTTTCTAAGCCAGTCAAACAAGTCTATCTATTGTAAGGAGGTGAGGGGCAACCACAGAGCTAGCAGCTTTCAGGGAAAAAAAGAGACAAAGTAAAGAAAGGTGTAATTGCACATTTCACTTGAAGGTGTTATCTTTATAATGTATTATTTCAGTAAGCAATACTTCTTCACAAAGCAATTGTATCTTATTCAAACAGAATAACCGCACTGCTAGTGAGCTAAACTGGTGATGTCAGCCCACCAATACAATTTAAGTAAAGAAATTAATTCTCTAAAAATTACTGATGCAACAGCACCACACACACACACACACACACACGTGGCAGAAAAAGCATAGGTGTAAACCAATATGAAAGAGAACAATGGATATCTGGGCTGGGCTTATATTTGTTTTAAAGGTCCCATGACATGAAATTTTCACTTTGAGGTTTTTTAACATTAATACGAGTTCCCCTGGCCTGTATGGTTCCCAAGTTTCTAGAAATTTCAATGGGTTTAAATCGAGCTTTTGCTATCTTTCTCTGCCTTTGAGAAAATGGAAGCTCAAACGGGCTGATCTTGAATCTCCTCATGACGTTATAAGGAGAAATGTTACCTAACCTTTGCCCGCCCAGAGAATATTTCCCGTCCACGAGAGAATGAGCTAGGAAGTAGGAACGCGTGCGCGCAATTTTAGTTTGTCCATGAGAGATATCCTGGCTTTTGAGCGAGCGAAGCATAATAATTGCTCAATAATTGGATGTACAAATGAACACCGAAGCCTTTTTTTAGTTCCTTCATCCAAGCCCCAGAAGAACCAGTGGATTAATTTCATTTTCTCTGGAAATGCGCCGACACAACTCCCCAAAGTTTTGCATGTGTCTGCAGCAAACATTTTCCTCAACTTGGGCAAATGCCTCGATGAACGACTGAAAATAAATCGATCGAGCTACCAAGCAACAATTTCTGATGTGTAGGCTAATTGTTCAAGTTCAGACAGGTAATCTTTCTCTCAAATTCGTTCAATACTACCGTTTATGCATCAGTAAGTCAAGCCAGTGACTAAAATATCACCTCATAAAATATCTTTTAGTAGGATGAAAATAATCTTATTTAAATTGTGAATAAATTATATACAAAAGCGATCAAAGAATAATCTTTCCACACAGCGCGAGTTTATCTGGACACTTGCCTAACTCGTTATGAAATCAATGACGCACGTCACACTGCACAATGAAGCTCTTACTGTATACATCATCGTGTTTGCATTGGTGAAAGCAGAGAGTGCAGAAACTGCGTTGCCATGATAAGATCTTCATTCTCGATCAACAACAGACTCATCTGCTTGCTCAATGCTCATCACGGCAACATTTTATGTGATGGGAATGATCTAAATACTTTAAAAACTTCTGACGTTTTGTTCATCTCGATAGCTGTAATAGTAAAAACATATAATAGCTGTAGTAAAAGTATTCCAGAGAGTTTCACATGTAATACGTAGCCATTTCATATGCAAGCATGTCAGCCAATCACAGCAGTGGCCGTTACACTGAATTTCACACAGAATTTCACACGCCCCTTCAAACAGAGCGTTCAAATCAGAGGCTAAAAATCAGGCTAGGAAAAATGCCTTTTTCTTCTAAATTATGACTATATTTGATCTAAAAAACAAAAACAAAAAAAAACATACTAACATTATAAAATAACCCCATGTCATGGGACCTTTAACAATTACGAGCTTTCAGGTAACTAAATGCTGGTCAGTGGTCACCACAATAAACTAACACCAAGCCAAAAATATAGACTACAATAAAAGACACAGCAAAGTAAAATCAAATCAATAAATTCTTAAATAAAACAGGACAAAAGTGATCACACCCATATATTACGTTAGTCTTCATGTGCCACTTTAAACATGGTCTCACACTGTTTTTTGATTGTGGCCAAACCCCCCCCCCCCCCCCAAAAAAAAAAACAGTATGCAGATCTGAAATATGGGCAGCAAAATGTTTGTCAAGTAACTTGATGTTCTCTTGCATTGATGCACAGTAACTGCAAGAGCTCTGCTACCTGTGGTTGGGAGTTTTTAAGGTGGGCTTAACCGAAAGTTTGTCATCTGACATACTAACATTCTGGTCAAACAAGAGGGGTTATAGGGATTCACGGTGGGTAATGTTATCCCACTAACAAGAAACTCAGCTGACACAATTTTTTTTAAATTTAATTCTAAAGATTTAAACTGCATGAGCTCCACAGCATGAGTTAAAAGGGACAGTTCACCACCCAAATTAATTTCAAACCTGTATGACTATCTTCTGCAAAACAGAATATTTCAACTTTTTCCATACAATAATTGAACCAAAACCTTTGATTGCACGGACAAAACTGTTCAGCAGAAATTCATTCAGGTTTGGAATGACAGTGATATATAGATCATTTTTCTTTCTTTTTACAAGCAAATAGGCTAGGCCGATTTTCATTAAGTAAAATTGTTTGTTGTTTATTTGCTCTATAACAGGCCAAACTGACCTATAATTTTAAAACCAGAAAGGTTCGAATATAGATCTGTTAAATAATGCTACATAAGACAACTTCAAACCAAAAACAGATGACAGACTGTAAATGCAAATTCACTTTCAAACAGTAGGTGGCACTTACATAGTTGCAATATAGCCAAGCATTTCCTTGGTTACCGCTTATAATCAGGCATTATGGGAGGTAAGAGGAAAAGAAAAATGCTATCAAAACTTTTCTGGACAGTCAGTTCCCTTCAGAGATACATTCATATAAACACCCAACCCTAATTCAATATTTATATATTTTGTTCTAATATTTTGCACATCGCAAAAAGTGAGCTTGTTCCCTTTTACTGACAGCAAATGATGGGAGGGAAACAATTGTTTTAAGTATACTTATAATTAGAGGTCGACCGATAGTGGATTTTACAGATACCGATAACTAGGTTTGGCTGTATATGCCGTTAACCGATTATTCAAACAACATTATTTTTTAATGGATACTGGATTGAAAACAAACATAACACTCCAAGTAAAACAGTGCAGAACTGAAATGTGCTGAATGAAATAAATGTATACTATAATATGAATATATTAAAATGAGAAGTTCTACAGAATATGTAGAAGTTCTACATAAATATAATTGAAACATTATAATATTACAGGTAAAATATGCGTTTCTTTAGCTGTAACCTAGAAACGTACATTTCATAGGTAACACTTTGCAGGTCACATTTGTTAACAAGGATGTATTAGCTAGCTTTCATGAACTATATGCATTATGCAACATACATTTTTACTGCATGTATTAATGTTTGAGCAATACAATTGTACCTTGATCATTCATGTTAGTTCATAGTACATTAAAGGTAGGGTAGGTCAGAATTGTCTAAAAAAACGTATTCAAATTTGTTTAAACTGTCTTTATATACCAATACATAATTAAAATGCAAGTACTCTGAAATAGAGAGTATAAAAAAAACTGAGTGACTAGTGTATTTAATCTTCAATAAACACAGCTCATTAATTCCATTCACTCCCACCAAAAAACGGGTGCGCGACTGCGTGCACGTGGGCAGAGCCAGTAATAGCGGCGGTAGTCATGGCGACGGAGAGTGACAGTCGCGCAAGCCAATCACTTGTTTTGTCCCGGTAGGAATTAATGAGCTGTGTTTTTTGAAGATTAAATACAGTAGTCACTCAATTTTTATACTCTCTTTTTCAAAGTACTTACATTTTAATTATGTATTGGTATATAAAGACAGTTTAAGCCAATTTGAAAAAAAGTTCTTTAGACAATTCTTACCTACCCAACCTTTAAGGTAATAACATATTAAATTAAAATTTATTCAATTTAAAATGTATTACTTAATGTTGAAATTAACAAAGAATAATACTTCAACATTTAGTTAATGCTAAAAATGAAATCTTATTGTAAAGTGTTACCATTTCATATAAATTAGTGGTCGGCCAATATATTGGTCGATTTTTGGCATTTTTAAAATATCGGCAGATACGGTTTTCTGAGTAGCCGATGTGTTGGAAGCAGGACTTTTATTTTGATGGCGCCTCAGACTTATTTTGACAGGCAGCGCTGAGAACAGGAGGCCTGAGAATGGCAGCGCGTGCCTGATCACACAGTGATTACTCAGATTCCCCTTCTTCATTTAAGATCTCTCTCTCTGTCATTCATATCTAATACTTTGTTAGACAGAACTGGTAAAGAAAGTAAATGGTATGCGAAAAAGTACAGCGTTGCTTTTATATTATTTGTAACAGAAAAGGCAAACAATCAGGCTAAAATACTTAAATTTACCGTCAATATTCAACAAATGCGCATCTACATCATGTAAACAAATCTCTGAATATCTAATAAACATTTCACAAACCTTGCAGATTTAATCAAATCCAGCTGTGATATCTTGTGAAGCGAGTTAAATAAACGTGTTACTGCGAGTCAGTGACGGTCGGTCCGTGCGGAAGATTAGCTTCACAGGAAATAAGATATATTATATTCATATAAAGAAAGATATATTAATATTTTCACTGTGTGCTGTATGTAAAATAAGCATTACCTTGTCTTCATTTGAAAAAATATTACCAGTCTGCACCAAATTACCAGATTACTGAGTGCCCTGTTACAGTGTTTACTTCCTTTTTATTCATATATTTTTAAACAATTACTTTATTTGTGAAAAATACTGTAATAGCATTGCCAATTCAAGAAGTTGCCATCTAATGTATAGGCTAAGCATGTTTATTTTAAGGATTTGTTTTCTAATTTATTTCTAATTTATTAAATATTGATTAAAATAAATATAAAGTATATATATATATATATATATATTAGGGCTGCACAAATAATCTAATTTCCTATCGCGATTACGCAATCGTTCAAAGCCGCGATTACTCCACTCTGCATGCGTGTGTGTTTAGAGCATGTTATGAGAGGCAAATCACAACTACTTCAGAAAACCAAGCACAACAGGAACTACCAGGTGTGGATTTTTGCCGATAACGATAGTTCCACCAATCAACTATTGCTAACGATACATCGTCAAAACCGATGAAGTCGACCTCTACTTATAATCTAGCTCTTTGTTGTTTAGTTATTTGTGCATCAAACCACAAATCTGCATTTCAATGACCTGTAGCAACATGCCACATTTGAGGTTGCATTTTTAAGACATTAAAAGGGTTTATCTTATGTAAATGGGTATGTGACAGAGGAAACCATCTTAATCTTCTTCTGATTTGGACAAAAGAAACAACTCCATTTCTAAGAGCATAAAGGTATGATTTTAGATAGAAAATATTAAAAGGATAAAATTGACATTTAACATTTTGAAATCAACATCAGCAAAATAACTTTGTGAAGAACTGGATAAAAAAAAAAAAAAAATCAGCTTTATATTCCTGACGGAGCAAGGCCATGGCAGGTTACCTTTTTCACACTTTCCTCCTCTTCCTGACGTTTCTCGTAGTGTGAGAAGTCGTCAAAAATGGAGGTGGTGTGCTTGTAACTTGCGATGATCTTCAACACTTGACGCGCCTTGTCCAGCGGAACCTCCTGTGTGTCACGGGAGTTGGTCACCGGCTTATTCTCATTGTTTTCCAGACGAATGTGCCTCAGTTGACTGTTGGGAACGTCCTTCACAAAGATCCAACGCACATCGAAACGGCCCTTCCACTTGTCCTGCGACCACACACCTGCACAAGTGTTGTAGTCCACAGGTGATCGCATCTCAGCAACGCCACAGAAGTGCCCGCTGCCGTTCACGCTGAAGAGCAGGTAGAGAGGCCCTTTGTTGGCCAGCGAACGGTACGCAGCGTCCAGGCGCTTATTGCCGTGTTCTGTGCTGCACCAGATATTGTACTTAATGGAGCGATGGATGTCGTCCTCAGAGTAGCTCTTGATGATGAAGACACGACCGTGTTTAGGGTTCCAGTCAAAGTCCTTGGGATTGTAGTTGTTCACCATGCGCAGTTTCTCCAGAACTGGGTGGGGCTCTGCTGGCACAACAACGCCACCCATTCCTGAATTTGGAGGGGATTGGCCAGGTCCACCCGCTGCATCCCCAAAGCCGTTAGCACGGTTACGTGGAGGCACCCAGCGGGTTGGCTGGGAGGGTTGGGGAGCGGGAGGGCCCTGGGATAGTGGAGGTGGGACAGCACCCGGCTGGCCACCTGGAGGAAGAGGGTGCTGACCGAGTTGCCCAGTAGGAGGCCCTAGCTGTCCATTGCTGAGGGGCAGCTGCGGCACCCCGCCAGCAGTAGCACCCGGTTGAGGAGACGATTGATTGGGCGGCTGTCCATTAGTGGGCAGGGAAGTCTGTTGTGGGGCTGCTGGTTTAGGCATAGTCCCCTTGTTGTCCCAAGTCCCAATATCCATGTTATGTTTGATTGGAGGTGGTGGCAGATTTGTCCCACCAAGTCCCCCCTTGGTTTTCAGCTTAGGCTGTGGTTTGGCAGGCTTGCTGGCAATGTCCGCCCAAGATGCAGCTTTTGCAGGAGCCATGGAGGCGGGTGGCATGGTGGGAGCTGCAGACACCTGACTCAGTGGCCCTCCAGGAAGTCCAGAACCAACAACTTTGGGTGCCATATCCCCAGCCCCAATTTTAAGCCCCGCCATGCCCTGATCCAAGCTATTCATTCCCACAGCCTTGTTGAGCGGCTCGTTCGCTGCAAAGGGAGACTGTCCGTCGATCATTGCACCTCCTAGTGTGCTAGGAGCATAGGCGTAACTGCTGCTGTAACCTGAGCTCTGTGTGGACTGTCCCTGAGAGCTGCTGTTCCCCCAGGCAGGGAAGTCAATCCCACTGGGGAAGAAGTTGAAGCCATGCTGTCCCAGGAAAGGGTTGCTCCCCAGTGCCCCAGACTGGCCGAACATGGCATCTGGGAGAAAGTGGTGCTCCCCATTGCTAAGCTGTCCATAAGAGGCCAGGTAAGGCATCGGGGGATCACCGCCTGTAGACCATGCTGCTTCATTCAGAGAATAGGTGAAGCCTATTGAGGGGCTGTAGTAACTTGGCATGTAGGAGTCGGACATGGCCGTATAGGCATTGCTCTGCAAAACAAGGAAATTATATGAGCTTCATATTGATCAACATCAGATGCACAGTTTGAAAATACAAACAATTATGATATAAAAGCAGTGGGGAGCCAAAACATTAACAAGTGACATTAGGGTGAGAGAGGCAAAGGAACTATTTTCTACCATTTCAATTATCTGTACTGTCCATTAAAGTAATTATCCAAATATTCTTCCCTTTCCCTTAACATTACTGCTGGTTTGAAAATGCAGGAACATGCAGGAAGGAATGTGAGGCTAACAATGTATTCCTGCTTGTACAGTTAGGCCAGTAGTACTGATTACTACTTGCCTCGTCAATTTCACTGGCCAACATAATTTAATATGTATAAATTAATGTACACTTAAATTACAGATGTCTAAACTTAAAAAAAAAAATGTATTTAAAAGATGCATTCAATTGATCAAAATTGACAGTAAAGACATTTATAGATACACACAATTTCAAATAAATGCTGTTCTTTCCCACAAAATTTAACAGAACAACTTTTCAACATTATAAATGCTTTTGAGCACCAAATCAGGATATTTCTGAAGGACCACGTGAGACTAGACACTGAAGACTTGAGTAATGATGCTGAAAATTCAGCTTTGCCATCACATGAATAAATAACATTTTAAAATATATAAAAATAAAACGTTTAGTTGTCATATTTTACAATTTTAATGTTTATACTGTATTTTTGAAATCATAAATGCAGACTTAGCAAGCACAATAAACTTTTAAATTTGTTTTTAATTCTTACATCCCCAAACTGATTTGCATATACACTACTATCAATTAATTCTTGCAATATCAACAAAAACTAATCTGGTACACAGCTACATATAGTTAACCTAGCTGACAAAAAAAGAAAAAGAATAAAGAGTTTAGCTTTGCTATAAAAAACGCATGTGAATGATAAAAAATAAAAAAAGTGCCCTTGAGTCATCAGGCCATCTTTATCGTTGAGCTCTGCTAACCATAACATAAGACTGTACTAAAACATCTCCATGAAAATGTTGAGCTTTGAGAATATCATTTAGGACTGGTCAAGGACCAAGACCCCCTCCAGGCACACAGCCTGCTCATATTTTCAACACCAGCAATCAGCTTTGTTAGAGCAACAGTGGCACAGATTCCCTACAAAAGATCCCAGCATTCCTTTGGCAGAGAATACTAGACCCTTTATTCATTTGTGTCCCATTTTTCTGAGAAGACATCCATTGCCATAAAACCCACTATTTCAGCATACATTAGTGCAAGGATTGATAAATTGGGGAATTTTTCATTTGAAAGAAATTCTATTATAGAATGTCTGGAACCTCTGGACAGGAACTAACATAAAGGAATGAAATAATTATCAAGTATCACCTTTCATCACTTCATGGTAAACAGCTGTTCATCATTTTGCACAATTTCCTATGACTCGTCAATGTGTACTAAGATTTATGCTGCAACTAAATATCTGCCTATGTAAATAATATGACTTGACTAAGTCCACACACCTCTTTAACCAACACTTGTACAGTCTTTGGCCGTAGCGTAGAGTGCCATGGTGACACCCCAATAAAAAAAACAAAGCACAGAGACCAGGATGCAATTACAGGCCATAACGAACCCTCAAGAGAATAGGCAGCAAAAACAATAGCCCTGCTCTTGGTCTCTATGGGTTCTTTTGTTTAGCTCTGAAACAAGACCTACCTGTCTGGGCTGAGCGTTCAGGTAAGGCTCAAACTCATCATCGTTCAAAGTATCCTTTTGGGTAACAGCTCCGTTTTGCACTGGAAAGCAAAAGATACAGAAAGTTAGAGCATCCACAATATTTATTTTTTACAGCAGCCTAATGAAAAGGACACAAGTGTAAGCCAAAGCAAGGAGAGGAAGGACATTTTATCTTGGAACTTGTGCTTCCCAAGGAACAAAATTCATAGTGCGTTCAAGTCTTCCTGGGAAGTTTTTATTTACAAGTTGGGAAGTCAATTACAAAATTAGGTGCGTTCAAATCACTTGTAGGAGCGAAATGACAAAGTACCTTTTCCACACAAAAAAGCAAGCCTTTCTAACATTACTTACACAAAATCATGAGTATAATGCACATCAGGTGTGGTTTTGCATTGTTGATTCTATTAAATTTTTAAATGTGCTATAAACTGTATTTTATATATTCTAATGTAATTCTACAATCATTTTGAAAACGGCAACTTAGCTAGTTTTATTGTAAATGCACGAAAATAACATGCATTTCAACAGATTTGCCATCAGCTACATCCATTGTCTAGGTTCTCTCACTGATGCCCCCTCCCCAACTCCCAGATTATGCCCACACAATTACGACTTTGAGGTGGCGTTAATGTATAAGTTGAATGCACCATCAGATCAGCATCTGCTGCTGAACTCAACATGTGGATTCATCACACTAACTGTCAAACTCAATTTTTTTGCTAGAATAAAAATAGTATTACCTCATTTTTAACGTAAAGTATTACTTCATTGATAATATCTCTTTACAGGTAGAGGTACAAAGCAAAGACAGATCCTCATCAAATACAAATATCAGAAAACATTTTAAAGACATTTTACATTGTAAAAACATTTTACAGATCAAATTCAGGTGGTTAATTATCAGACAAATTTATATTTCAACATCCGAAACCAGCCAGCGATCTGATCTTTATACTAGTTTAGTATAACGGTCTAACAGATACATCAGCCACCATATTGGTATTGGCGATTATGTTCATTTTTAATGCTAGTTATCGTCCTGATATGAAAATTTTGCCAATATATTAAAGCAGATAAATAAGGTATAACTTCCTTTCAGCCGAGACTCTTCAGATACGCACTGTTCGCAGTGTTTTTTTAAATTGCTTGAAATATGATTGGAATCACTTCAAAAAGGAAAATACAATTAAGTGCAAAATAAGTAGCGCAAGTGTCATATAGCCTAGGTAGGCTACATAAAACTATAACGAGAACATTATAATTGTGTGCTTGGGACAATACTTTTAAAGGTGAGATGGTTAATCAGGTTATCAAATAATATAAAAATTTGGATTTAGACCTATCGGTCAATATATTGGTTATTCGTATCAGTCAAAATGTTGATATCGGTGCATTCCTGATAACAGTGTATTAGTCTTAATTGTCATTTACATCTTGCTGAAAATGTATAGCATTTAACTTCAGCATATACTTTATTAAGATCATACTGGCTATGTTTAAGTACCTTTTGTCACTGTGTCTGTTGGCAGAGTCTACTTTTTTCTAATATTGTATCCAAAACATCCTCAGTACTTTCTACATTGAATGGACTAAAATAAAGGATAAAAAGCTCTCACATCATATTCACGTGGTCATGTGCTCTAATTCAACACGTAAGTTTTTGAAAGGTTTGTGAAAGGTTGATATACACTTCGTGTGGTGCTGAAAATCCCCTTAACAGTTTCCTCCCGGCAGCATTTTTAAACCCCCGCCACTTGACCACTGACAGAGATACTGATCTAAGGGTATGTGGGACACTTACACCATCACATTTGAAGTAAACACCTAAAAACTATGTTCAAGCAGAGTGTATGTGGGCGTTCAGGTGCTTGAGTGTGTCACGCGTTCAGCTGCGCTCGGCCTCACTCATATTCGCCTGTGCTAGGCGGCTAACTAGCGTGGGTTCTAAACACAAGCTCTTGTCAGTTCCGTGAGACTAAAACCAGCCAGATCCTCTACTATAAGACCTACTTCTCTTCTAATCCCACGTGGGATTGTTTTAAGCAGGTTTAGCCGCTTGATTTAATAGCGGAATTGGTATGAACACACGGCCTGCTAACAGCAGTACCAACACGAGACTCTTTTTAAAGCGCAAAAACGGAATGCCAGCACTTCACCTACCTTTGTTTGCTTGGCCTTTCGGTCTCTGGATTGGGTCCAGGTGATTCATGAAGGAGTGAGTTTTGAGAGGAAAGAGGGAGAATAAATGAAGGTTTATATGAAGCTCAGGCCTGAACTCGCGCTGCGAGAGAGAAAAAAACCCGCCTCGACGCCACTTCTGCTCAATGTTCACAAAGTGCCTCTGTTTACCTGCTCCAGAAGGCTGCTGGCTGACATTTCTCTCTCCCCGGAGCCTGTGTGTTATACTGCGCGTTTGTTTGCGGGTTAAAGTCAACGGGAAATGCGTGTGTTTTTAGAGTCTTTGCGCCCGTCTCTCTCGCTCGCTCTCTCTCTCTCTCGCTACAGCTGCAGATCAGACACACAATGGCGGGCTGCAGTTCCTCCACACTTTAACATGGCCGAGCGGCCGCCGCACATTCATCCACGGCAGGACAGCGCCGCTGCACGGCGGGGAGGAGGAGGTTGTGTATGTCCGTGATGGGGAAATCTTCTTTGGATATTTACATACTTTAATATTTGTGCTTTATGTTGTAGTGCCCGTTACTCACAACAGTGCTATGCGTTAAATGTCTTATTCCTGTTATAGAGTATGAGGCATTGGTTCAATTAGGACATTTAAGTAGCTTTTATAAACGTGTCTTATAAAAACAGTACTGATGGGCAGCTTGAGACAAAACAATGCACTAACATATTGTGTCATAATGTCAATACAATTTCAGTTAAAACAGCTCTAAAATGCATTTTAGTCTGGGACTAGTTTAAGACGTGTCTGTGAAACCAAGGGTGAATATTTGAAACTTTAATCTAGAAATTTAGAGAATGTAGAAAACCTGTAAATCCAAATAGTATAAAATAAGCTATAGAAAATAATTGTTTCAACGATAACAATCTTTTTTTTTTTAACAATTAAGTTATTGACTACATTTATTCATACAATTCACAGGCCCTATAAGCACACATTTCAGCCGTCTATACTGACAAATCTGTATTATTTTCGTTCCATCTTAATCCATGGAAGGATAGGCTATCATATAGCCTATGCAATGACTTATCCTGAAAAAATGGAATGAATATAGGCTAGTGCGTTTGTCTCAGTTTAAAACATTCATCCTGGAATTACAGAACTTGAATTAGGCTATCAAGAAGACACAAACATTTTAAAAGTGAAAATATCAAAATTAACTTTAAGTGGATAGCCCCACTTTTGTTTAAGCTCCCACTGCGCAATAGTTCTAATAAAAGAAGTAATATCATGTGTTTTTATGCTTGTTTTTTTTATCATGTGTTTTAATTGCGAGATAAAAAGTCGTTTTTTATTTATTTAGACTTTTATTCTGTGGCATAAACAAGCTTCTATAAAAACACATGCAATTAGTTGGGTTCTTAGTCAGAATTGAGAAATTTAAACTCGCAGTTGCGAGAAAGAAGTTCAAATTGTGAGATAAAAATTGCACTTAGCCTATCTTTTAAATTGTTTTATTCTGTGGCGGAAACAAGCTTTCACAGTCTTTGGTGGTTGAAGGTGATTAACAAAAAATACAATCTGGTAGTATTTGTGTTGATATAATAAGTTAACATTGTATTTGTGTGCTGTGTTCTATGATGAACTATAAGTAGCGAGCACTTTGAAAACCACAATAATACTATCTGCATTCTGCACCGACACCTGTAGGCCAGCAGATGTCCTCATTATTATGCAGCACATTCATTTGAGTCAGTACATTGTCCAATACAAAGCCAATTCTCAATGTAGGCTACTTCAATAGTAGCTTTATGTTTTCTTTTCAAGAGCAATGCGAAAAAACACAGAAAAATAGGCTGCATTGTTTTTTTTTTTTTTACTATTGATAGGAGATATAGGCCTATGCTTGTATACAGTACCTTTGATGGTGTCAAGTTTGAACATGAGAAGGGTTTGCCACCCTGCAGCACTTGTGTGATCTACCAAGTAATGCACTGCATTTAAATAACACACCTGCCATTGTCCACACACAAAGCCAGACATTTAACAATAGCTGCCTTACCTTTCTTTTTTCTTAATTAAATTAATAGGCATTGCAAAAACTGTACAACTGTATTGCGAAAGCAGTGCAAACTAAAATAAGAATAGTGCAATCAGTACACTGTACAGTCTTAAAATAAAGGTTAGTTATTGGCATTGTTCCATGTAGAAGCTTTGACATTTATGGAACCTTTCCATTGCATAAAACACCACTGTCTTCGGCACGGACAAAACCATCTCCACCACGGACACCACCGGACACCATCGTCTCCGGCATGGAGATGGACACCACCGTCTCCGGCACGAACACCACCGTCTCCGGACACCATCCGTCTTCAGCATGGAGACAAACACCAACGTCTCCGGACACCACCGTCTCCGGACACCATCCATCTCTGGCACGAACACCATTGTCTCCGGCATGGAGACAAACACCAACGTCTCCGGACACCACCGTCTCCGGACACCATCCGTCTCTGGCACAGACACCATCGTCCCTGGCATGGAGACGGACACCACTGTCTCCGGACACCATCGTCTCCGGCACGGACACCATCCATCTCCGGCACGGACACCATCCGTCTCCGGCATGGACACCACCGTCTCTGGACACTGTCGTCTCCGGACACCACTGTCTCAGGCACAGACACCATCCGTCTCCGGCACAGACACCACCGTCTCCGGACACTATCGTCTCCGGCACGGACATCTCCGGCATGGACACCACCGTCTCCGGCACGGACACCATACGTCTCCGGACACTATTGTCTCCGGCACGGACATCACCGTCTCTGGCACGGACACCATACGTCTCCGGACACTATCGTCTCCGGCATGGACACCACCGCCTCCGGCACGGACACCATACATCTCCGGACACCACCGTCTCCGGCACGGACACCATCCGTCTCCAGACACCACTGTCTCCGACACGGACACCATACGTCTCCGGACACCACCGTCTCCGGCACGGACACCACCGTCTCCGGCACGGACACCACCGTCTCCGGCACGGACACCATCCGTCTCCAGACACCACTGTCTCCGACACGGACACCTCCGTCTCCGGCACGGACACCATCCGTCTCCGGACACCATCCGTCTCCGGACACCACCGTCTCCGGAGACCACCATCTCCGGCACGGACACCACCGTCTCCGGCACGGACACCATCGTCTCCGGCACGGACACCATCGTCTCCGGCACGGACAACATCCGTCTCCGGACACCACCATCTCCGGCACGGACACCATCCGTCTCCGGACACCACCGTCTCCGGACACCAGCGTCTCCGGGACAGACACCACCGTCTCCGGCACAGACACCACCGTCTCCGGCACAGACACCACCGTCTCCGGCACAGACACCACCGTCTCTGGCACAGACACCACCGTCTCCGGCACGAACACCATCCGTCTCCGGCACGAACACCATCCGTCTCCGGACACCATCCGTCTCCGGACACCATCCGTCTCCGGCACGGACAACATCCGTCTCCGGACACCACTATCTCCGGCACGGACACCATCCGTCTCCGGACACCACCGTCTCCGGACACCAGCGTCTCCGGCACAGACACCACCGTCTCCGGCACAGACACCACCGTCTCCGGCACAGACACCACCGTCTTCGGCACGGACACCACCGTCTCCGGCAGGGACACCACCGTCTCCGGCACGGACACCACCGTCTCCGGCACGAACACCATCCGTCTCCGGACACCATCCGTCTCCGGACACCATCCGTCTCCGGACACCATCCGTCTCCGGACACCACCGTCTCCGGCACGGACACCCCCGTTTCCGTCTCTGACATGGGCACCACTGTCCGAAATTTGCAGAAAAGGATTCTTATGATTATTAACTTTTGTTTTCCACACTAAGAAAAAAAAAAAAGGTTATTTTAAGAACTGTCCACTGAATGGTTTTGGGAAACTCAAATATCATAGGCTAATTGACATCTTCTCAGGCCCGGTTCGTAGCAATCAGGACCCAGTCAACTCGTGAGATCATGTGATGATCACAGTGACATCACATCATTCTCATAAGATTATACTCACAGTGTGAGTAATATATGAGCTCATGGTGAATTCAAAATGTTGAGTAGGTTGAGAGGAGGCGGTTCAAATATCGGTCACTGGGGGGACATTCTACTTCTTGTTTCTCAACACTATCACCATGATATCACATTGGTCTCACATGGTATTTTCTCTGACTCTAGTAACTGTGTCTGTAATCAAAAACTTCATGCTGCAATGCATATTGGGTATCTAGTCTTTGTGTGCACTTTGACCTCACATTGTGACCATTATATGAGCACACAGTGAGGGTGTGGTGACGAGGTTACACTTTTAGCTCACTGGGACCTCACATTGTGACCACATCACGAGTATCCTGTGAGTTTATGGTGAGATCATTGTGAGATCAAATTGGGTGGTCCTAACATAAATAACAAAATTGGTTGCTGCCGAATAGGCTACTGTTGAGAGATGCACAGACTCAATCTCAAAATCATTCTCTCTCTCCAATAACTGCATTAGTCTGCATATCAATGGCTCAAGCCTCCATTACAGCTTTAAAAGTGTATAATTTTTTTTTTTGCTAACTGTAGAATAAGAGGAATAGTTGACTCTAGGTTATTGAAATATTAGAAAAAAAAGTTTGTTCAGGTTGTTTTCATTTTTGTTCTTTGAACCATTTCAATCCCTGCCCCAAACTAAAAATATAAAATTACAAAATTGTCACAAAATCTGTTATAAGGAAAAATGTAAATAGTTATAAAATTTAACAAAAAAAAACACATACAAAAAAACACTCTCTAAGTTTCAAACGCTCAAAAAATTATCAAACGTCTGGCACTTGCAATAAATAACACATATATAACGGAACAGAATCCTCTGGCACACCAATATCACTTTGCAGCTGGCACACACACACACACACACAAATTAACCTGTTAAAACCTGAAAAGAGGGACATGAATGACACGAACGACCAATTAAGATGGTGGCTTGACAATTTACTGAATGTGTATTGATCCAATTTGTGAGCCTGAGACTGTCAAAACAACTCATTAGTAGCTTTATCTCACCTTGTAATTTATTAAGAGATGTGAGACCTGTGTTCTAAAAACCTTTCAAGCTTCGGTCTTGGCTGTTATTTGGTCAGCGACATCTTCAGGTTATTCTGATGGAAAAAGAGCTTGTGGTCTAGTGAATTCTTAACAGAGTAAGTAATTAGCTCTCTGGTTTTAATATAGCATTTGGTATACAAATTGGGACTAACGTGCCACAAAATTCAAAGTAAACCAAAGTAGTTATACTTGAACCCTTTTCAGAACTGTAGAAAATAGGAAATGTCTGTTGGATTCTATGTTTTGTCGTGGGACAATAGGTCACATATATTGTGCAAACAAGGAAAATCTCTCACATTTTATAGAAATCTATAGGTTCACATCTAGGTTGCTACAGAACAGAATGTTTTTTCTCAGCTGTAACTGAATGACCACGAAAAGAGGAAGAAAAAGGAAGCTGTTAGTTTCACAACAACACGTGTCACATTCACATTTCCCAGCACAATGCATATAATAATTATTATTCAACGTCATGAATTGCATAATGTTATTGACATTTGTGAATAGTTGAGATATTCACATGGTTTTGCTTTAACTTTAAAGAAAACCCCAGTTTTTCTACATTTACTTAATTTCAAAGACAAGCTTACAAATTCTGTCATTTGTCCATGACATAAAATGTCTAACATTTGTCACATGGCTGTGATGTCAGCAATGCCTATCATTGATGCACATGACAGGTCGATGACAAGTGAATTTTATATTTAAAATGGATGGCACTGATCTGAGAGTGTCCCACACTGACATTGCACAGGGGTGACGTTAGTGTCCCATGTTATAGGGCCCTGTGAGAAATAAGAGATGGAAAATTATTGGATAAAGTATTTGGTTTTAGTTGTGGGGTTGGCAGGGCAAGGACATTGTTATCACAGAGACAGGCTTTATTTTACAGAAAAATAGATTCAAGAATTCTTATACATAATTTTACATAGATTTGAAAGTCTGGTTGAAAGTGTTTGTTTTTTTCTTTCTCCTAGACCCTGTCTGATTGGTAACCGAGGGCAGATCTACTAGTTTATTGGCCAATAAAAATAGGTGAACTCTATGATGTCATCACTGAATAAATCACTCTTAATCTGATATGTGAAATGCACATGAAATAAATAATTTCCATAATTCAAAACAGCACAGCATTCATATAGATCCAGTAATATGGAATTCCCTAATTAGACTAAATAACAACATGCTTTATGCTGAATATAACATTTAACATTGCCCTTTAACATTGAGTTCCAGTGATCATCTTATAGCGTGCAAAAAGAACTCATCTGCGTTCCTGGCATTCTGAGGCACCAACAACATCGAAGTAAATTACTGCTGTTGGAGCATGCAAGGCCGCCTTAATGCACGGGCTTACCTGGGCTGAAGCCCAGGGGCCTCGCAAGTTTAGGGGCCTCCGATGGTCGGGTTTTTTTTTTTTGTTTTTTTTTTTTCTCTTTTTTTTTTTTTTTTTTTTTTCTCGTGTTCAAGGCTCTAAAGCTATTATCTGAATGTCTATAGTTGCTTACAATGTTAGTCAGACTGACAGCTCCCCCGTGACAGGTGAAGTGACAGCTCACCACCAGGGGTGGTCTCCCTTCCTGCGCTACTGGGTGTGTCCGTGTCATTAATTTAGTCGGAAGTTTGAGAGTGGTGATCAGAAAAGAAAAAATGAGTCGGAAGTTTGAGAGCGGTGCCCAGAAAAGAAAACTCCTTATTAAGGAGTTGCGCGAAAAATGTCTGCTAAAGAGCATCCCAAAGCTCACCGGATTTTTTAAACCAGCTTCTAGTGCTAGTGAAGATGCATCCAGCACCGGAGAAACATCGCTTCACACACCGGAGGGAGCGGAGGAGGTGCAGGCCGCGCCCGCGCCCGCCGCGCAGGCGGACGAGGAACAGCAGGGGACTGCCAGCAGCATCAATAGAGGGGAGGAGGAGCGGGGTGCGGGTGAGTCTCAGAGAGAGGACCAGGCCGCAAACCAGTCAGATGATATAACAGTGACCCGGGCCGCTGGGGAAATAATATTGACCCACAAGTGCGGGCTTATTGGGCGAAAATGGGACCGAAGGTCTGTCAAAATAAAAATGCAGACGTGTCAGCATCGGAACGCAAATATAAACAGCAGAGAAGATTTTTCTCAAAAATGCATTTCAAACGCAAACTCAGTAATGGAGAGTTTGTGCCCAGAGAATGGCTCTGTTATTCACCATCAGTAGGTAGTGTGTTTTGTTTTGCATGCAAACTATTTGGCCAGAACACGGAGAAATCAGCATTTGTGAGTGGGGGTTATTTTGACTGGAAACATGCAAATGATCGTTATCAGTTATCAGTTATTAATGTTTGTGCAGACACTTCTAAAAGTACGAAAACACTTCTATTAGAAGTACGAAAGCACTTCTAAAAAGGTAAGAAAGTACTGTATTTATAGCTTGTGCTGTTGTGCAGGTTTTAAATTGTTGTGGTTGTGCATTGTTTTAAGAGAAATTAACATTTATACTGCAAACCTTCTATAAATGTTGCTCAGTTTTTATCTTCTTGATACCTGGCCAAAAGTGGTTTGGCCGTGTTGGTGTTGCTATCCACGGTGCTGAAATGAGTGTGTTTGTGTCTGTGCAGGTGCATGTCCAACGCATTCTCATCCTTGGGCGTCATATACTGTCTACATCCAACGCACATGGCACCCTTTAGCGTCAATATGACACGCACAGAGCTTTGTTCGGTTATGGTTGGTTTTAGGTCTGGGGTAGGGTTAGGGTTAGACCGCTAGGAGGCGCATTCTGGCCCATATCTATCTGCGTCTCATATTGACGCTAAAGGGTGCCATGTGCGTTGGATGTAGACGATATGTCAAAAGCGTCAGTATATGACCAAAAGGCCCGCTGAGGTCAGAGAAGAGGCTCCTACATTTATCTGTTGCTGTTATCAGTTATATCAGTTCAGACAGGTTGAGTATGTTTGTGCAGACAGGTGATGGTTGGTGATGATGTTTTTCATAATAGTGTTTAAAATCACACATTTTGGTTTTCGTCAACGTAAGTTGCTTTGTTGATAAATAAAGTGTCTTGTGTTTATGCTCAAGAGGGCTCAGTGATATTTTAATAACAACATTATGGTGTTTTCTGGCTCAAAGAAGGAAAACTCACTGTTGTTGCCAGGTCTTGAAAGAAACTAATGCATTTTATGATGTAGATTACACCATTTTAAAACGAGACTAAATTGAGTGGATGGCGGGGGGATTTGGGGGGCCTACAAAACCTCTCAGCCCCGGGGCCTCCCATTAGGTTAAGGCGGCCTTGGGAGCATGTGACACAACAGCTTTGTAACCGCATCTTCTCTTCAATCAGTTTATCTCTCTCTCTCTCTCTCTCTCTCTCTCTCTCTCTCTCTCTCTCTCTCTCTCTCTCTCTCTCTCTCTCTCTCTCTCTCTCTCTCTTTCTTTCTCTGGGGGCAGTAGTGCCCTCCTGTGCTTCTGGGACAGGAATGTTCAACAGCAGGGTGACAATCTCCTGCTAGCCCTTTACACACACACACACACACACACACACACACACACACACACACACACACACACACACACACACACACACACACACACACACACACACACACACACACACACACACACACACACACACACACACACACACACACACACACACACACACACACACACACACACACACACACACACACACACACACACACACACACACACACACACCGAGGATGACATCAGCTGCTTGTCTACATCGCTGGGACACTCCAGGCTGCCAAAGGGGGAATGTAGCACCCGTCAGTTACTTCAGCCATGCCGCTTGTTCACGTACTATCCATACTGAGTGGGTTAGCTTTTAATAAACAGGCCCAAGGAGAAAGTGTTTGATGGAGATAAAGGCTACTGAGAGAGGAGGACAGTCCGTTTGTTTGGGCACAATTACTGTAAGCACTCACGTTAACAGTTTTTTCTAGCTTTATTTCAGCTTTGGGTTATAATAATTTAATTTAATATAATATAATATAAATAATATAATATAATATGAATAAATAATATACAAAATTTAAAGGTTTACAATTTAAAATTAAAAGGAAATAAAACGTTTAGCTGTGTTAAAGAAAAATAAATCCTAAGGGTTAAAGGTCAATGGTTTATTGTGAGCAGTGTTAAAGGTGATAATTTATCTTAAATGAATGAATGTATGAATGAATGATAACTGAAAATATGATCCTTTAGGTTTATTTTGAGTTGTGTCAATGGTGAGAATTCATCTATTCCATTGCTTTAGGAAAATAAGTAAATTAGGTATAATGATCAAATGGGTTTACAAATAATGCTGGACTTTCAAAAGCAAGAATGACCTTCTTACATAAAGAGTCATACTAAACCCCATATTCATAATTGCAATAGTTTAAATTATGATAAGATGCACCAAGGGTAAAATCGAACATAACTGGTCTGGACATGCAATGATCTTGTTCAGTCTGAAACCAGATTTAAGCTTCAGATAATCTTACATGACAATCAGACATCTTCAGTCCCTCCTCGTTTTCGATGCAACACAGTTAAAAAATTTGGAGCTAAAGTTAAACAAACATTAGAGCGCTGATTATAGTGCAGAATCAGACTGCTTGTGGCTTTTGTTGTGGTAACAGACAGCACGACCGTGTGTGTGTGTGTGTGTGTGAGTGTGTGTGTGTGCTTATTCAGCAACTGTATGCCGCACATAGAGCTATAGCTGAAAAAGACAAACAACACTATAACCTCCAGCCCTGACCCCCTTGGTGATGAGCCATATCAGGCCCTAAATGCAGGCTGTTGTTTCAGGGCCCTCACAAGATCTGGCTCCTTATATAAATGGTTGAGTGTCCAAGTGGTATGGGGAGGGTTTTGTATTTATTTTTAGGAATTAAATTAAATTCAGGCATAGGCGGAGCGTGTGTAAAGCTGGGCAAGGTTTAGTCTTCCCCTGACCACGAACTTGAGAATATAGCGTGGAATTTTCTTGTTCGAACCACTGGATGCTGCTTTCTTCTGATTGCTTTTAGAGGGAAAAGCTGCCCATATATTAACTGCTGGTCTATAAACTGGAAGGTTGGTGGTTCAATCCCTGACCAAGTGTCGAGGTGTCCATGAGCAAGACACCTAACCCCAGCTGCTCCCGACGAGCTGGATGGCGCCTTGCATGGCTGACACCGCCGTCGGTGTATGAATGGGTGAATGTGAGGCAACATGTAAAGCGCTTTGGTGGCCATTGGGTCTGTGAAAGCGCTATATAAATGCAGTCCATTTACCATTTAAGTTAGAATCCATTCACCACTCAAAACGGCTGAAATTTTGTCTATATTGTTGAGTTCTGCACGCTTTCAAATCCTCTCATTATAACAAATTGCAGGTATTACATAAATAAGAGATTCATTGAGTAGTCAGCTTTACTGGGTAACACTTTAGAATACTGTTCCATCAATAATGAATAACTACACAGGGACAAGTGACTCCACAAGTAGAGGACCCCCAGAGGACTACTAGAGCTATTATTCAGGTTCATTATTAATGTGAATAATGCATAATTTATAACTAATGGTAACCCACTAATGACTCAAGTATTACCAAATCCTTCAGTAGAATTACTAATTATTTGGATCAGCATTCTAAAGTGATTTTTTTTATAACTCCCTAGTAATTACTGAAGTCATTGAAAGCTTTTGAGGTTTTTTTAATAATAATGTTGATGCTTCCACAATGGGTGTGGGAGTGGTGCTGTCGCAGTGGCAGGGTGACCCACCAAAACTCCATCCATGTGCCTTTTCTCTAAAAAGTTATCCCCAGCGGAGCAGAATCATGACTTTGGTAACATGGGAACATCTCACTATCAAGCTTCATTGGAAGAATGGCGTCACTGGCTGGAGGGGGAGAACCATTAATTCGAGGTCATAACAGATCACCGGAATCTGGAATACCTCAGACAGGCTAAACTTCTCAGGCCCGTTGGGAATTAATCTTCACCAGGTTTAAGTCTACTGTCACTTATCCTGGCATGAAGAACCAGAAAGCTGATGCACTTTCTCGTATTCATGCACCTGATCAATCTAACAGTAGCCCAGAGCGCATTCCTTCAGCCGCCATCATCTGTCCTATCCAATAGGACCTGGACGAACAGATCGTCGAAGCCACCCGCACTCAACCTGCTTTGGCGGGAGGTCCTGAGGGACGGATTTATGTTCCATTTGCTCACGGCTATCCCTCATGGACTCTGTACACTCTTCCCTGGGATCTGAACATCCAGGCAGTCAACAAACTCTTTCGCTCATCCGCAATCGTTATTGGTGGTCAGGCATGTCTCAGGAAGTCACCATGCCATCTCCCTAAGGGAAACTCCAATTGCTGCCCATTCCTCACCAACCCTGGTCACACCTAGGAGTGGACTTCATCACGGACCTACCTGCCTTGAACTGTATCCTTATGGTCGTGGACCGATTCTCCAAAGCCTGCCGCCTCATCCCCTTATAGGATTACCTTTGGCTATAGTGACTTCTGAGGCTCTGTTCACTTACGTGTTTCGCAATTACAGCTTTCGTAAGGACATTGTCTCGGACAGAGGACCTCAGTTCATCTCCAGAGTATGGAGAGCATTATTCTGTCTCCTAGGTGAGTCAGTGAGTTTAACATCCGGCTACCATCCACGATCGAATGGGCAGATGGAGAGGAAGATCCAGGAGATAGGATGCTTCCTGAGAACGCTGAGATTGCCATAGCCACCAAAACATCCGGAGCCGGTATCTTCCCTGAGCTGAGTACGCCCAAAACTCTCTGCGCCAATCCTTTCAGTGCATACTCGGCTTTCAGCCGCCCCTGTTTCCCTGGTCAGGAGAGCCATTGGAGGTTCCAGCTGTCAACCACTGGTTCCAGGAGAGCGAGAGGGTCTTGGAGCCAGAGGGTCTACCAACCTGGTCAAAAGGTCTGGTCAATCAAGGATTCAGCCATTCCATCAGCATCAGACCCTGCAACTCCGCCTCCTCATTCAAACTCACCCGAGTACTGATTCCCCGCACCTGTCACTAATCACCTGACTTGCATAAACAGTATTCCCATTGCCTACTCATCCACGTGTAGATGTCTTACCAGACTCCCTGCCTGATCATCTGCCTGTCATCTTCAGACTGCATCCATTCTAACAAGTCCCGGGTCATCCTGCAAAGACAAAGAACTGTTAACAAGTTAAGTCATTCAAGTGCCTTTCACCACGCTGTGATATTTGCCTGGGCTTTGAATCTCTTCAATAAGTACCTGAGAACATTGTTCCTGTTTCCTGTTATAGTTACAGTTATAGTATTACTATTATAGTTCACTAAAACTAACAAATCATAAAACCTTTTTCTGTTTTATCTATTTTATCTGTTTGAGGTTTACTATAAGTTGGTTTTTGCTGTTTTTTTCCCTTTGTTCCCTTTTACCGCTTGTAGTTAGTTTCATTGTTTGATTATCGTTTGTACCTGATGTTCATTTAGTTGATGGTTTGCTCTGTGTATTTAAGCTCTATTTCCTTCTGTATGTTATCAGTTCACGTCATGTTTACATTGGTTGGTCTGTTCATGTTCTTGAGTATGTTGTAAATAAATATTTTACTTGCTTGCAATTAGATCCTGCAATCAACTTTATTTCACCCAACTGTATTAATAAATACATTAGCATAAATAAATATCAAAACATATATAAATATTTGGTTTAAAAATGTATTTCATGGCAACTAAAACAAGCTGTAAGAGAATCTGAAAGAATAGCAGAACTTGAAAAACTATCAGTGATTTTTATTGCTCATATTTATACAATCATGCGATATGTTTTACATGGTATTTTAATCCCTGTGATCACCTGACTGAGTTGTCAGTTTAGTTTTATGACTGAGAGAATTGGTCTAGCATCAAGGGTCTAAACCAAATAATGATGCAATCAATGTTTATTTTCTGCTCGTTTACACACACACACACACACACACACGCACGCACGCACGCACATACACACACACACACACACACACACACACACAAACGCACAGTCTTAGGAAGATGGATCTGGACAGTGAATGAAAGAGAGAGAGAGAGAGAGAGAGAGAGAGAAGAGAGAGAGAGAGAGAGAGAGAGAGAGAGAGAGAGAGAGAGAGAGAGAGAGGGAACGAGGGGGCGTCTGTCCTTCTTCTCTGTTCCCTAGTTTGGTCACTCAGAGCTGAACATCAGGGGTCATTCGCTGTTGCTCAGAGATTGTGATACAGACTGGGCTAGACATCACACACATACGCATATAGTCATACAACCTGTTTTCTTAGTAATGACAAATGACTTACTGTTCCAAAAAGGAAGGAGAGAGTGATATGTGTTGCTGGGAAGACTTTGAGAAAGAGAGAGAGAGAGAGAGAGAGAGAGAGAGAGGAGAGAGAGAGAGAGAGAGAGAGAGAGAGAGAGAGAGAGAGAGAGAGAGAGAGAGAGAGAGAGAGAGAGAGAGAGAGAGAGAGAGAGAGAGAGAGAGAGAGAGAAAGAGAGAGAGAGAGAGAGAGAGAGAGAGAGAGAGAGAGAGAGCAATCGGTCATGGCCATTAATATAAATGGTTCCTCCTTCATGTGGTCATAGCGCAGTCTGTTTTAAACCCTGTGCTGCGTGTCGTCAGGAGCAGCTGTCCGTCACGCTGAAGCTCTCAACCCCTTTCCCAGTGGCATTGCATCATTCCCTCTGTCTCCCCAAAAAAAACCCACACCAATGCGAGTAAAGTTTCACAGTGCGCTTCAGCCGAGACAGACATTAGATGGGCAACAGCATGTCCATGACTCCAGAATGCATTCAGATAACAAGTCTTTTAAATGCATGTAAAATGAGAGGTTAATAGTCTCAGACCTCTTGACCTCCAGCAGGGAATAGTTAAGCATGCACTCATGACAGCAGTGTGGAGCTTGACTTTGTCTCAAGTGTCCGTGTCTCTCATTCCCATAAACGTACTCCATAATTGTACGAGTATATTTTAACGGTTTCGTTAGTACAACTCATTACAATGCATTTGCATGAAGTTCTGCAAGTGATTTCTTTAGTTTTAGTACTGATCAGACAATATTTGACAGTATAGACGGAACCTGCTTAAACAATGAATAATATCTTGTTATATGATGTACGTTTACTTTTAATATAATAATAGTAATAATAATAGAACAACCTTTAGATTAGGGTCCAATTCTCACTATTAAGTTAACTAACTAACTATGACTTTTGCTTTAATAAACCCACAATTACTGCTTATTAATGGTTAGTAAGGTAGTTGTTAAAGAAACACTCTCACTTTTTTTGGAAATAGGCTCATTTTCCCACTGCCCTAGAGTTAAACAGTTGAGTTTTACTGCTTTCCATTTTAATCCATTCAGCCGATCTCCGCGTCTGGCGGTAGCACTTTTAGCATAGCGTATAGCGTAGCATAGATCTTAGTACACGATGTAACAACAGAAGAGTTAAGTTTTAAAGCTACACTGTGTAACTTTTTTAGTTTATTCTTAGCTAAAAACACTTAGCTCTTTCAAAAGTATATGTGCTCATTAATGTAAATTTACTTCGTTCAAGTAATAAAGTATTCTCGTGAGTGTATAATATGCCATTGAAAATACATACGGGTGAGGGGTTCAAATGTCAGTCGCCATGTTGCCCCTCCATCTTGAAAGTACATTAGCCAAAGAGGGACATACCCGTTAATTCAAACTTTGCCTTTCGCGTCACATCAACTGATCTCTGCTCACGGAGAAAATGATATAGCCTACAATGTAAACTTTGCTTACGCTAGTGATGTCGTACAATATACAGAATAACGATAGCACTGATAAAAGTTACTTTACTAAGATTAGCTTGCATTCGTCTTGATGTTAGCAATGAAAAGGTAAAAAAAATAACGAAAACATAAAACTATTATTCATTTTACATAGATGTCATAACCTATATGTTAAATGACAAATTAAATTACTGCAAATTATAATAGTCTTCTAAAGTAACCTCATCACTTGAAGGAATACTCATGCACGAGGTCGAACTGGAAGCCATGTTAATCTTGGACTACATTGGCCACCGTAGGAGTTAAAACGAACTCGGAATTGAGAGGAACATAAACTAATATTCACTGGATGGTCATATACCTTTTCACCGCTAGATGGGGGTAAAAATCACACAGTGTAGCTTTAAATAGGAAAAATATCTAAACTCTTTGGTCACTTTTTTGAGAGAGATGCTAACGGTCTAATCAGATTCAATGATCTATGCTAAGCTATGCTAAAAGTGCTACGCGCGTGATCATAGTAACTAAACCTATGCGCGTGAACTCGACAATCGACTACTTTGGACTTCGACCGAAAACAGGAACTAAATACAGGTCTGTGCGCTGGCTGATATAACATCATTTTTATTCATATCTTTCACATCTACTGCAGTCAGATTCACTCGTGTTCACTCTGAAGGAATCACTCAACATGGCTGGGCACTTGTAATGACACATCAAGGATGATAAGACTAAGAACTGGTTAAGTTTAAAACTTGCCCCATTCAAGTCAATAGGGTGTACATTTTAAAAATAGGATAACACAGTGTAGGCAACACCGATTTTTGTCGTTGTTCTCTGTATTGACAGCACTCCAAATTTACTAAAAATTGAGCTCAATGTTAAAATTGACCGGAGTTCTCCTTTAAGGGATTCAGAATATGGTCATGCAGAATATAAGGCATTAATATGTGCTTGATAAAAATATGAATAAACAGCTAATATCCTAATATGCATGCTAATAAGCAACTAGTAAATAATTAGAATTAGACCCTTAACTAAAGTGTAATAATTATAATAATTATTATTATATGTTTATTATATTTTTATAATATTTACATTTACATTCTATTAGGTGATTTGTATATTTGTTTTTGTTTCAGAGTTTATTAAAAATAAAGGGAAAAAACGACAGCTAGTAGAAACAGTTGGTCTGAAACCGATCAAATTAGACAGAGTTTATTGGTCAATTGAAGCTGACATAGTTCTGGCACACATCGCCTCTGTCGACCCTGAGCAAACACTTCAGAGACATTCCTCTCTGTTTAACACTGCTGGATGAAATTCTGCAAATATTCCACACGATTCTCTTAACGTTCTAGAATGTCTGTCAGAAAACTCCTGGCACTCAAGAGCCGATGTGCACATATTAATATCTAAAAGAATAGGCTATCTAAAACAGTCTACAGAGCAGGATCTAGAGGAGGTTCCTTCTTGAATACAGCATTAACAGCTTTGATTTGGAATATTATTCTGAACTAGTGGAACAGAGACAACATTTATGGGTGCGTGTTTGACTGACCTCGAGTTTGTTTAAGTGAAGGTGATAATGTGAGCTAGATTTGAGAGGAATCTCTTTGCTGAAGTGCTGGTATGGATTGGGTGTCCAGTCTATACCTCACACCAATGTGCCACCCTGAGAATCAGCCAAATACCTGAATGTTCTTCAGCACAGCAAGTTAAGTTTACTACATGATGTTTTATAGCTAGCAGATGGTATGAAATTTTATATGTAAATGAAAGTAAATTTAATTTTATTGTTTTAGTTTATTATTAATATGCATTTATTTTATATTTTTATCATAATTTTTATTGTATTAATTACAAGTATTATTTTTGAAAAAATATTATTGCACAATGTAAAATAATAAAGTAATATACATTAAAACAAAATCTAAACTGATGTCCATGTTTTCTCAGAGTTACAACTTTGGGGTAGCTACTTTGTACCATCCCTAATAACACACACATACATCTTCATTTCTAAATAACTTTAACTTTTAGAAGAAAACGGGAGTAGCCTTCTCAAGGTTTAAGACAAACTAACAAAATGTTTTTTAACACTTAGGCCTACTGTTTGTAGGCTATCTCTGCTATCATTTTAAATCTGTAGGCCTATAAATTTGTGTTATAGAAAAATGCTTTTGCACATATTTTGCACATATTCAAAATCCATCTCGTAGGCTAATTGCTTTGACAATCAATCATGGCATGAATGTTGCCAGTGCAGTAGCCCAAACTCACGGACGTGCTCTGCATTGTGTGGATCACGCAGTTACATTTTAGAGGGTGGTCGGGGGTCTTGGTGTGGGGTGGGAGGGGTCGTCATGTGAAGCTCTGTCTTGGGCACATTCTGTGGTATAAACCAAACCACAGTCCCGCGAGCGCAGCTGTCAGGTGTGCGTCACCTTGGACCGCTGATCAGTCACCGCGCGCTCTGCTTACCGATCTTACCGACACCGAGATGTTGCACTGTCCTACCTGACTTTCCTTACCCGTTTCTCTGCTTCTGCACGTGAAACACAGCGCGACTGTTCCGTTGCCTGCGAGCCAAGAGGAGCGAGCGGGTTATCATGAGTTGTCTGGATGTTATGTACCCGGCTTATGGTCATTACGCACCGTACGCGCACAAAGCTTCAGCATTCATCAGCACTTTACCGGTAAGCACGTTTCCCAGCAATGTGAAATGCTTTGATAAATTACTATTACATTAAACATGCACGTTTTTGCGTATTTTATCCTCACCTTTTATTGTTTATACATGACGAATCTGTTTGCTGTGTGTGTGAGGTCGACTAGACCGGGGCACGTTGTCACACTCCAGTGACTATTTCGCAAACCTTCAAGTCTTGGCTATTAAAAGCAGTTGAACATTTAAGTTACAGAAATACAGCTAAAAAGATTCAGCTCACTGAACACATGACATGACCTTTTGCTCTGGGCATGTTGTCTGAGTAAATAGTCTATATTAATTTTAATTTTGAGGATAGAATTCAGAAAAATAATCCTAATTTAAGATAGTTTTATTCTAATTTAATAGAGACTGCAGAGAAAACAAGTATTGGCGTAACTGGATTTTTGACACATATCTGTATAGTTATTCAAAATGTAACGTCCCTGTGACAACTAGTTCTGGTTTTATCTTTTATATATGATTGCAATTGCATTGGTAGTCAAATGGTTCAGACACACAAGCATAAACATTGACACAGTCATACATACACACAACAAAATGTTCACAACTATTTTCTTAGGCACCCCTTGGTCTGAGAAGCCCCTCGTCTCGCTGCAGGGATCTGATGGACAGTGTGGGGGTCCCGGTTTCTGCCGGAAGCTCAAGCTCGGGGGGTCCGTCCCCATCACCATACCCTTCGTCCGGACAGGTAGAGGAGGCTACGAAGGACAAGGAGGTCGGGGAGGCAGAATATCTGAGCTCACGATGCATTCTCTTCACCTACTACCAAGGGGACATTAGCAGCGTGGTGGACGAACACTTCTCCAGAGCTCTCAGCACCTACATGGAGGCCGAGGGCAAAAAGAGGCACAGCGATCCCAGCACAGGTGAGAGTGTGGCAAAAGTGTCCATCGGTTTGATCTGAGACAGATGCAAGAAATAGGCACAAGAAAAGGAATTTAAAATCACTGCATATCATTTGCGTGCACAAATTATCTCAGCTAAGCAATCTCAGCTCATCTGCATTCAAATGAACTGCACTGAATCAAATCAATTTGAATTTAATGGAACTGAATGAAGCTGCTTGTTAGAACAAAGTTAGAGAGAATTGAAAGAATGATGGATTCTTAAAGGGATAGTTCACCCATAAGTGTTATTGTTATTTACTCATCCCGTGTCATTCCAAACCTAAGCGACTTTCTTTCTTCTGCACTCTTAAAAATAAAGGTTGTTATTTGCATTGATGGTTCCATTAAGAACTTTTTAAAATCTACAATTACAAAGGTTCTTTATAGGCTAGTGGAAAAAGGTTCTTCAGATTATTAAAATATTACCCACTTTTACTGGTTCGGAGCTGGTGCTTTGGTGGTCGAAAAACAAAGAACCGATTTGAAACTAGGCTCTGGCTCCGAACCAGCACCTGCTCTGCCTTGGTGGAAAAGGGTGAAGGGGCGTGTCTGCTGTGAGACTTCAATGTAAACGCCCACTGCTATGATTGGCTAACATCTTTGCATATGAAATAAGTATTACATGTGGTACTCTTTCAAAAACTTTTACTAGGCTACGTTTTTACTATTCCAGCTGTCGAGATGAACTGATCTTGAAAAGTGTTAATTATTAGATTTAGATCCACTCGTGTCGCATGAAAGGTTGCGGCAATAAGCATTGTAGTCGTCGATGACAGATATGTCTGTAGATTGACAACTTCAGCGATTATAAAGAAAGGGTTCTTTGATTGTTTTCTGTATATAATTTAATCACACTACTAAGAGAAACAAAGTAAAATTGACAATTTGAGACAAATAATGTCTGACTTACGCATGAATCATTACATTTCATAAATCAATGATCACAGATCAGGCATTAGAATTAATACGGTTACTTACGTTGTAGCATTACTGTCAGGTCGGTATCTTTCAGTAAAAGTCTAAAAAAGGTTTTTCAACTTAAACGTAAAACTTTTTATGCGTTTTGACACATGACAAAAGCGTATTGGGGCTCTGAAACGTAAACTTTTGAAAACAGTTTCAAAATGCAAGTTTTTGAAAACAATACCGTTATAGTCTCCGTGTAAAATACAAAAACGTGAATTTGTGAAAACGGTGACATCATGTGGATCCGTATTACGTGTTCAGTCTATGCACGTACGTAGTTTTTATTTACAAAGGGACATCGCCAACTACTGGCCTGGCATGCATAATACAGCGTTTTTAGTCATTTTATGAGATCCATGTGAACGGGGATCGGTTTAACAATGGTGTCTGTACTTGAAAGCTGCAAAGGAAAAACTTTTCAGTTTTTTGTACATTGTTGTCATGTAAACGTACCATAATTTACCAAATAATCCACAGTAAAATGTTCCGAAAAAACAAATAATGCTCTACAGAGACATTCACATAGTTGAAAATAAATAAACACTTTCCTAACATTAGTATCAAGGTAATGTTATTTTCAGTCCGGTGGTCCTGTACTTCTCTTCTCTCCTTCTCATCTCACTAATGCAGTGGACAGGGCCAAAGATGCGATGATGTAGAAGTTGGTGTTGATCTGCAGAGGTGGTCTTTCGTCGCACTATAATGTGACAAAATCCATAACAAGTTGTTTTTGGAGTTTTAATAAAAGTTGTTTTTGGATTAACAAGGAAGTTTTGAGTTTTGAAACTAACAGGACGTTTTAATAGTACAATGACCTCTTACTAGGGGTGTAACAATATATCGTGTCACAATATATTGCAATACAAAAAAGCAACAATATGTATCGTGGTGACAATATTTATTGTGTAGTTCACCAAAAATACAATTACTGTGTGAGAAAAAAATTCTAGTTTTCAGAGTGTTAGTGTCAGTACTACATTACACTACTATATAGCATAATGTTGAATATAATGGAATATTTGTGGGTCCTGATAATGCCAAATGTCTTATGTTACCAGTAAAAAGTGACCTACATTAGTGAGTGACAGAGTGCAAGCATATTCATCTAATACAATTCTGTATTTTCAGCTTCAGAATCATGAATATTTGTATTCTGGTGTCACCATTGTCCTGTTCATTGGGTTATCAGCACCAAGTCCAAGCCTATTCATTTATAGCCACAATGTAAGATCAAATTTAGCATTTTAATCAACAGTAACATTTTTGTTAACCTTTTATCATATGTCTTGGAGTATCGCAATAATATTGTATCGTGAGTTTATCGAATCGTGACATGAGGCTATCGTTATACCTCGTACATGTCAAAAGATCAAATTTAATTTCTCAATTCATGACCTTTTTAAAGTCAATGAGTTTCAATCATATGAGCTCACAATATCATGAGGATGAGTGAATGATGACAGAATTTTAATGTTTTTGGGTGGACAGGAGCGAACTGACAATGTTGCATAGTCACAATTAGTCGCAAATGTCTTTTACTTTCTGCCCCTTTTGTGCCACCAAGTGAGATAGCGTGCGGAGCCTGTTGAATACCAGATCACACTAGTGTCTGCAATGCAAGGTGGTGCTTAATGTGTGTTTACCTTAATGAACCTTTGGTATATTTCCTCCCTCCCTCCCTCCCTGTGACATCTTCATCTAGCCTCTCAGACACTGCCTGCCTCCCAACAGATACTATGTTTATACGTGGCGGTAAGCGCAGTGGCTCGAGCTCGTATCGCGTTCAAACAGCTCACAATACCAAGTGTCAGATTTATGAGGAGCTCGTCCACCCCTCCTCTGATCACGACTACATCACCGGTGTCTTTTTTCAGAAGAATTCTAAATATAAAAGTAACAGCTAAAAACATACTTCACCCCTCCCTCCACATTCTACGAAGGGTTACAGGGGGCGAGAGGGTTAGTAAAAACAACAGGTGAGGGCACGAGCAGAGACAGGGTTCTGCAGGTCTGTGGAGGTGTTGTGGAACTGACATGACAGTAGAAGAAAACCACATGCGGTTCTCCAGGTTTAAACTTTATAGACCTTTAGGACAGGCAGACTGTCTTAGGGGCCATTCACACAGAATGCAGGTCAGTGGAACGGAAAAAAAGCAGGCTCTTGAGCTGCGTTTTTAAAAAGAGTTCACAAGTGGCAGCAATGGGTGCAAAAAATAATCTGTTTGGCACGGTTAGGGATAACAACTGTTGGTTTTCTGTTTCAGAGAACTTCTTTTAACTTTTAACATGTCATGTGCGAAACACTGCAAAAGATGTGAGTCAAACATGTCTGTTTTTCTTCAGTCAAACACATTTTCTTGTCTTGACCTCTATATCTTTAGTGGGTTTCCTTACTCCTTTCTAGCTCTCTCTCTCCCTCTCTCTCTCTTTCCGTCTCTCATCTCTCTCATGTGGCTGTGTGTATTTCTGTGATGTGTGCTAAGCTCTTTAGAAGCAAATGGAACACCATATGATTCAATCAGAAAGACATCTGAGGGCGTGGGGCTGGAAATCATGTGAAATCATGTGACAAGTCTGACCTGAGAGTCTAAGGTGCAACGGCCTTATATGTGGACAAATGAGACTCAGAGAAATGTCATCTCAGCTTAACCTATAATAATATGATAACTAACTGACACCAGCGTGCAAATTATGGGGGGTCTGACCCCTCTTATTAAAGCTTGAACACTCCAAAGGAAGTTTCAATGGTGGTCACACAACATTCAGTAATCACCAACGTGAGATTACAAGTTAGTCAGAGCCCCCTGAAGAGATGCTAGTGAACAGAGGGCATATTTGCATGAGGAGGTCACCATAACAACAGTAGCAATGATAGAAATGAACTTTCCATTGAACTTCATTAAACAGATTCCCAAGGGCATTATTGCAAATTTATAAGAACAATATTTTCTCTAACCTTATTGAATGTCATATCACACTTTTTTGTTATAATGTTTGAAACTCTATTCACATCCTAATAGCAATCAATAATAGAAGTTAGTTAAAACATGTACATATATCGTCCATGAATGTCTAAGGACCCCCCAAAAATTAATCTAATAATTGCATTCGGTCAGAATGTAATGATACAATGTACCTACCTGCCAATATGTATTTCCATACCCTGCTGTTCTGTTTCGGGCTTTTTTGGAACTATTTCCGTTCCAAAATACATCAAAAACAGACATAATTATGCCTTAAATGTAAGTCACTTAATACTAACTTTTTGTTCATTGAACTGTTTATAGTACCGGTATTAAATCTATTTAAAAATATATAAAATTGTATAAAAAACATTTGCAATTGTACTGATATCTGGGAAAAAATTGCTCTCTTGTTCATATGATTTGCTTATGTGTATATATATATATATATATATATATATATATATAAATCTAAATAAACAAAATAAGGCTTGTAAGGTCCATTTTGTGCACCAATTTGCACATTGGTGCATTTTTTAGAGGCATTTTTTAGTAATTTTGGTAGCATTTTTGCCCCAAGCCCCCATTATTGTCCTGAACAGTACTGTGCGGTCATTTTTAATCATAATTTTTTACATTTACATACCACAAAATGTTTTTGTTTATAAGTTGAGTGTTAGGTAACTGAGCAAGGGGCACCAAAAACATTTTGTTGTGTGGGACATACCTCAACAGCTCCCCAAATTTTATGGACAGTAAATCCTTAAGAAGTTGATCCTTCCCTAAAAATGTATGTCTCTGTTTCTCATTTGTCATTCTTTCTTTTCTCTCCCCATCAGAAGCTTCATCCTCAAGCAGTCGACGCAGTTTCCCTCCATCTTTCTGGGACAGTAACTACCCCCCTCCGCCCAGCCGGCCCCATTGTGATCCCACCTACGCTATGGACCCGTACGCCCAGGCCTTGCACCCCGGTCTGTCTCACTCACACGCTCACCCGCACCCATCAGAGTCCTGGAGCTACTCTCAAAGCCAGCCCTATCCCCCCCCACGGCCCCTCCACGAACTGTACTCCAATCCCGGGCTGGATGCCCACTATGGACCTCTGCTGATGCCTGCCGTCCGGCCGCCTCATCTCTCCACGCTGCCTGGGCATTATGAAGTGGGAAAGCTGGAACCCACTGCAACATGGCCAGGGCTGCTTCCGCCTGGGGAAGTGGCACAGAGTCTGGCTCTCAACATGGAATCAGGTAAAGTGTTCCAATGTAGGCAAAACAGCAACAAAATAAAACATAATGTTTTGAATTGATAAGAATTGAATGTGTCCCTGAAGAGTGTACTTCTTGAAATTATGATTATGTTTTTGATTTATGTTGATTCATAAAATAGTTCATCACTTTAAAAAGGAAAATTATGGTAACAAGGTTGATGCCAATCTTGGGAACACAACATCAGAAATGTCAATATTAACAAATAGTATACCCTTATGAAAAGAAAATATATTTCCCTATATATGAATGATCAATATATTCAATGGTTTCACAGTATATTTGATATAAAAATACAGAATAATATATTGTGTTAATATATTACAATATATTGAATAAGGAATTGCCACTTATATGGAAAAATATGTGACAATATATTTACTAATATATATGCAATTTTATATTCACTTCATAATATATTGATGTATGTGATCAGATATTGTACTGCATGTGTAATATATTGCAGATATATTTTCTCATGAAGCATAACACACACATGTATATATTGTTTAATTATTTACATTATAAATGTTTAATATTTTCAAGCTAGTACACTAAAGCACAAGAACACCTGCATGTACTAAAGTATTTATCCAAAGGATGATCACTGTGCTGAGGAGTACACAGTCATTACTATAAAAATATAGTAATTTATAGTCTTCGGCCAATTGTCAACCGAACCACAGGCTCTACTCTTCAGCACAATGGAAACCCCAAAAACTCAAACATACCAGAAAACCTCTTAAATTCCAAAATAATAGAACATTAAACACTAACAGACCCCCCCCCCCCCCCCACACACACACATCAATATTGAATTAAACATTAAATAACACTTAATTTTAACATTTAACCTTTAAGCAAAGCATGCTGTGAACTATAGAAATCTGTTGTAACTCATTCTGTGAATGTGTGTGTGTGTATATATATATATATTTGTACTGTAAGGGTAAGTCAGCATCAGCTATTCATTATCAAATTGATATATTGTACATGTGTAAAAGGGACACATCTGTTTTGTAGAACAATCTTAAAATGCCAAATTTAAGACATAAATATATAATAGGCCTATAAACTTAAAAAAAAAAAAACTTCTACCTTTGTAGCTTTAGCATTTAAACTATTTTGCATACTCTTTTTTTTTTAACAGAACATTGTGAAAACTTGATCAATAATTTGCAGGTAAACTTAAGCTTTCATTTAATTTAATTTAATTTCACAGAGCTTCATTTTCCAAACTAACTGAGAGTTTACCAGCAATTACCCATCAAGTTTTCAGAATGCTCCGTTTAGAAAGGTGCATGAATTATGTTAAAAGCAAACAAGCCACATGCCCTACAGGTTAATGGCAGGAAATGGATTGTTTGGCCTCAGTTGTTGGTGCTTATTATATAGAGAGTTTGCAGCCACCATGGAGATTGTGTGTGTATATGGGTCCTCCTTGTTTTCAGCCTTTGTGTTCGCGTCTGCTTTGCACCGCAGGTCTCCAGCACCACAAGAAAGGGAAGGAGCTCTACTGGTTTTAATGAGAAGCCCTTCATCGACCATCCAATTAAAGCCTGCAGTTTGGCCCATTGTAGCCGAACTGTTGTTTCTTTTGCCCCCACGCACTCCGGCTCTCCACCAGCTCTGCACACGCTCTGAACACGCTCCAGGACTATTTGTGTGCACCATGGAGATATGAACATAGGGTGATGAGAGAACGCCTGGGGGAGGAAGGGGCACTAGACGACATGGTCTTTCTGTTTTTGATCCGTTTTTCCTCTTTTTGATCTTTTTTTAATTAATTTATTGTGGTGAAAAAATCCAGCTTGCCCTCTTCGGTTCTCTGTTTGGACGTTGAGGTGTAAGAAACATCGCATGGTGCAGTATATGGAATGATACATTTCCGAAAAATCTGGCTGTTTATATTGATTGAATAAGGATGGCAGCAATATGTTTGTATTGTATCTTTGCATTATTTTTTTCTTCTCATGTACAGTATTTTTATTTATATATACCATAGTATTTATGTGTTTCAATTAAAATACACTCACGGCCAGTGCTGTTTTTTTCTTTTTTTTTTCTTTACATGGTGTGAAACAGATCTCAAAGAATTAATAAACCATACCAAAAGAGTGAAATAAAATTATTTCCCAAGTTAATGAACCACTGTATAGAACTGAAAAGGTTACATTGATGTTGTTATAAGGGGAAAGTCATTTGTGGTGTATTTTTTATGTTTCGGTATACTTTATTGAATTCAAAATGAAAAGACTAAAAATGCAAGAATGTGTTTGTATTTCCTTATTAAACATGCATTTAAATATGTTGCCTTGTTCTTGTCATGGTATATTACTAATTTCAAAAAGACTTCTACGGTTATATGTTATATATCTCAGATTTGAGTTGAACATTAAAAAGCTGATTTGTCTACATGGCATCCAAATTGTGAACCAAAGAAACCCTTCCAGCTATCATGTAAGTCATAGGAACGGAAAGCCTTTATTCATGTTTTGTATGTTGGGTAACGATGAGCTCCTGAAGCCTAGATTTAATACTGTGTTTATGTTCCTCTGGAAGCAAAGATGTTCCAGGCTTATCACTGATGTTATAGGGCACAAACTCACTCTTGTCCGATGATGAAATTATAAACGGGTGCATGAATAGTTGGTTCCTCTAAGACTCCCCTGCCAAAACTATAAAACAGCCAGCTGGTACAAAATCTCTGTCTGTCAGGGACTATTTATATTCATCTTTTAACCTAAAACAGAATATGTTTTATGTTTTATGGGGACTTTCCATAGACATTATGATTTTTATACTGTACAAACTGTATATTCTATCCCATAATCCAAGTCCTACCCCTAAACCTGCTCATCACAGAAAACTGTCTGTATTTTTACATTTTCCAAAAACATAATTTAGTATAATTTATAAGCTGTGTTTCTCATGGGGACCAAGAAATTAGGAAATACCCACCTGAAACACACACACACACACACACACACACACACACACACACACACACACACACACACACACACACACACACACACACACACACACACACACACACACACACACACACACACACACACACACACACACACACACACACACATACACACACACACACACACACACTAAACAGATAAAACGACCTCTGCTGGTCATGTATTGCAGTTTCTTAAAAGTGGTGTGAATTTAACAAATTCTGAAACTAATAACAAATGTATAATATGCGTCAAGGGTCGAGTGAACAACCACATTTCTTGATTTGCAGGCCAGCTGCAAAGTATTGGCTGAGACAGAAGTTATATTGTTGTTAAATGGAAGTTATATTGTTGTTTATATGACAATCATGTGTTAGATGGTAAAATATTTGTGTCGGCAGATAATGTCTGGTCATCTGTCTCTCCGGGTTTTTAGGACATAGATACAGTCAGTCACTTGACAGAAGTCGTAAAGATCGTATACTTCAAACATGTGCACTTCAAATAATGCAAGCAAGTGATTTTGTGTCATGTTGGGTTTTCTCATGACTGCTAATGTACCTGGTTTGCAGTCATTTGCATTTTGTTTTGCTTCAACCCATATTTTATGTTGAAGATCATGTGGCACTCCGTACAGTACCACAATTGTACAAAAGAATAATAAAAAACTATATTTCAAGATATATATATAATATAGGCTATATTAACTGCATAGACTCAACAATATGCTAAATTATTATGATACAAACTATGTGCAACTATATGGTCAGAAGAATTTAGTCTACTAGTCAGTAGAATTGTATTACCGTAAATAATTTTGATTTTCAATGTTTTTGAAAGTCTCTTATGCTCACCAAGGCTGCATTTATTTATAAAATACAGTAAAACCAATAATATTGTGAAATATTATTAATTTAATATAACTGTTTTCTATGTAAATATATATAAAGATGTAATTTATTCCTGTGATGACTTTTGTGACCCACCAGACCTGTACACTACAACAATATATAATAAAGCATATGGATGTATAATAGACACTAATGAGAAAGAAGATGTGTATGCACAAACAAGAACACACAGATACACTTATACAATGTATACTAAGCAATTACACGTGAGCACACACAAATGCACATATATACATTTCAAACCGCCACAAATCACACGCACAAAACAAGATGATGTCTGTACTTTTGTCCATTCCGTTCATAACAGCTCATTGTCCGTTTAATGGGAACTGCAACACGTTACCCTAAACCACATCTGCCATGTTCTTCAAATGCAGGGAACACTCCTGATCTTTAACCCCTGTCATGACAATGCAAAAAACAGCTGAGAGAGAGACTGATGAATGAAGGTGAATAATCGTTGGCAAGGCCTTGACTCCACAGAATTCATGATCATCTGAGATGGTGCCAAAAATCTTATGGTGCTATATGTGAAAGAGAGAAAAGGTGATAGAGAAGCAGGGAGGATATGTTAATGGGGCAAAACTTTGACTGAGGTAAACAGGATGTCTGATGTGCGGTAAAACCTTTCAAAGAAATGGAGACAAGCTGTGTTTCAAAATAGTTTGCATCTTCCCACTCAAACGACATTTCACATTAACAGGAAATCAAATGCTACATTAATCACAATGTTTACAGGCAGAGAAGAAGGAATTCGTTTTTTAAAAAGTCCCTGAAATCATCACAGTAAAAAATGCACATGTGAATGTGCAGCTGGTGATCTTTGCCTGGAGCTTCTTAAAATTAATTTCTGTTCTTGAATAAACATAATTATTGTATGTATGTACTTTATACATTAAAATTCTCATTGATTCTTACAGTATTGACAACTATTAGACATTAGCCTATTAATGTTTGTTTGATAAGCTCATGCCCTTCCTGACTCGAATATGTAAGTGATAATCCACTGTGCTTTTTTCATAATGTATACATTTTTATCAAAGCAACAAAAAAATGCTAAATGAGCCACACAAACCCAGTTCCAACCCACTCAGATCCACACGCTCACGTTTTCTAAATAAAGCCAGACTATAGACTATAGACTAGCCAGACTGAGCCCATCAATATCTCAAAACAACCTCCATATGGGGATTCAAAATCTCTTCATGACATTATCCTGTTTATAACATGGTTGTCTAGATATTTGTGTAATAACTTTTATAATCACAGATTAACCAAAATCCATTCCCTAACAGTCGGTATTAAATGGAAGATATGATAGTCTTCTTCCCTATTTTGACGTTTATATACTTCTCGAAAAAAATAAGATTTTGTTAATTGGGAATTGATTGGATCATTGTGATTCTCTTCTCTTCTCTTCTCTTCTCTTCTCTTCTCTTCTCTTCTCTTCTCTTCTCTTCTCTTCTCTTCTCTTCTCTTCACATGTTTACTGGCACGAGGACCTGTCACTCACATGAGATCACAGCTACAGCAAACCACAACCATCCAATCAATTCCCGATGTACAAAATCAAGTCCTGCACGTTTTTCTTGTTCGAGAAGCCGTGATGCTCAATACCATTTTTTTCTTATAACTTTATCATTTGCATTAGAATATAAGACATCTCTGTCAGAGGGTAAAAATATGAATGACATGAATGAATTTTTTTATTACAAAAAGCTATGGTATGAGGAAATGATTTGTATTTTCATAAAATTACAGTAACAATTTGTACTTGCATGAGGGTGTGCTGAAATACAAGTCTGAACAGGAAATAAAATCTATTTGTTGTTCGCTTTTGACATCAGCAAGTGGATTGAGACACATAAATGTTTTAAAGTGAAGTATTCAAAACATATTTGATGCACTTTTAATTAGTGCATTTTGTTGAGATGCCTTTTCTTGTGCCTTTTGAAAATAAATGGTTGATTACTCAACAATTATTATTCATGCTGTGGTTCTTTTGTATTATACTCTTTTTCCTGTGTATTACTTGGCCTATTACTAGATTTTTTTCCAAGTTTATGTCTTAAAAGGTATCTATAATATGCAATAAACAATTCTTATTTTGTTTTTGGTTGCAAAGTGAAGAACCCCAAAAGGTTCCTCCAGGATCTTTTCATTTTTACAGTGAGGGAAGAAAAGCATGGCTAAATAATTGATCATAAATACTGCAATATATTCCATAAAAAAATAAGAAATTTTGATTTTGATTTTATGGCGACTTGTTGTTTTTAGCAAATGAGGATGTTTCATGGTGTTTTCAGATTAAGCCTGAATGTTTTCCGTATACCATAGATAAAGCACACACACACACACACACACACACACACACACACACACACACACACACACACACACACACACACACACACACACACACACACACACACACACACACACACACACACACACACACACACACACACACACACACACACACACACACACACACACACACACACACACACACACACACACACACACACACCCGCACTCATACCGCATACAATCTTTCATACGCATACTCTGAAAGAATGTGTCACATGCTGTTTGTTACTGGAAGTATTATAATTTGCAACTTCAACAAAAATATTTATGATTGATCTTATAGGGTGTTGTCACTGTCATGAAAGCTGACAGTTTTTTTATATGCAGGAAACAACTCAACTCATATACCGCTGCACTGAAAAAGAAAAAAAACTAATGTAAAAAAACTAAACAAACAAACAAAATACAAAACCAAACAAACTGTAAAGAATAAAAGAATCACTGATCGTTGATGACAGGAAACTTCCTTCAACGCAGCAGCATTTTCTCCAGCATTACACCAATTGTTGTTACGCAATTTCCCCTCTATTTTTCTCTACACTCAGCATCACTGTGTTTTTATGGGTTCATGAGAGGCACCTGATCAAAGACACTAAAGACTCCTATAAAAACTCCGACATTCATTCTCACAAACACTGAAACGCAAGTGACTGACATCAAGGACATCTATACATTCCATCACAAGTAAGTACTCAGGTTTAACCGCATTTCAGTCCTATGGAACTATACTGAAAAATGTGTGGGAGTGTTATATAGAAGAAAGGAAACAGTGACATACGCCACTCAGTTCTGTTTTAACTTGTGCACCTCAATCCAACCTCACACTTGTTACATCTCGTTTCTTTGTGCAGGATGAGGCTTTTGGTCGTTGCTGCTGCTTTTCTGGCTGTTGCCAGTGCTGCCAGTCTTTCTCTGGAGGACATGGAGTTCTACGCATGGAAAACGAAATTTGGTAAGAGAGTCTCCTTCTTTAGTTTTATTAAATTGGGAAAAAGATTCATTAGGTTCTTCTCGTGGACTGATTGAACAAACTAGACAAAACAGACAAACACTGAAGCCATTCAGACTCAGACAGTGAGCAAAGACAGAAGTGCCCAAAATGCCAACAAAAAATAAATAAGTACATTTTTAAGAGTAACTTTTGTAACTCCAGGGTTATGGTTATATCAGTAGTCAAACAGGTTGCTTATGGGACACTGTGAAGGTGACAAAAGTCAGGAGATGCTTGTAAATGTAACATTGATGTAAAAAAGAAAAAAGAAAATGGTTTGTTACATGATTTTTAAAGATATCCTGTTTTTCCACTTATGAAATTTCATAATAAAAGCTGTATTATATAAATAATATTTTTAAATATAAAAGATGACTACAATCAAACTAAAATTCATTTCAATCAAAACTAAATTGTCTGTCAAAAATCACTTGCCTTTTTGCGAAATGTTTGATTTACTTTATACACATTTAATTTATTTCTATTTTTTTTTTTTTACTAACAAATGTCTATTTAAACATTGAAGCTAGCAAAACCTTTGCAGAAATTACAAGTTAACGCTGTTTAAAACAATGCCTCATCAACTTTTCTCATGTGCCTCAGCCAAGAGCTACCGTTCAACGGAGGAAGAATCTCACCGTAGGATTACCTGGATGTCCAATCGCAAACTGGTTTTGGTCCACAACATGATGGCAGATCAGGGCATCAAATCCTACAGGCTTGGCATGACAACCTTTGCTGACATGGTAAGAAATAAAACATTTAATTAATTAATTAAAAAGTTGTTCTGTTGTACTCAAAAGTTCAGAATTCATCATACATATCTATCCTCTCTCAGACCAATGAGGAATACAGACAGGTGGTGTTTCATGGATGCCTGGGCTCCATGAACAACACTAAGGCCCGTGGTGGTTCTACTTTCTTCCGGCTGAGAGATGGCGCTGTGCTGCCTAATAGCGTTGACTGGAGGGAAAAGGGCTACGTGACCGATGTTAAAGACCAGAAGCAGTGCGGATCATGCTGGGCCTTCAGTACAGTAAGACCCACATCTTTGCCGTTACAAACAGATCTTTAAACAGTCCACGCAGTCCAGTTTAATGGCAAGCCGTTTGTTTTAGCTTAAAATGCTCTCTAATTCAATGATTACTAACAATTACAGAGCTCTCTAATTCAATTATTACTAATAACAATTGCAATTATAGGGCTCTTTAATTAAATTCTTACTAGTAATATTTACAATTAGAGGGCTCTACAATCGAATTTTTAGTAAGAGTTCCAGTTAGAGAGCTTAATTAAATTTTTACTAGTACGAATTTCAATTACAGAGCTCTCTAATTCAATACTTACAAGCAAAATGCAATTACAGAGCTATCGCATTAAAAATGTTCTATTAAAAAAACACATTAAAGATGTTTAATTGCAGAGCTCTGTAATTGAATAAGAGAGCTCTCTATATTGGATTTGTTACTAGTAAGAATTTAACTGTAGAGCTCTCAAACTTAATACTTAAAATGCAATTACGACAAGTAATGCTGGGAACATTTGAAGCTAAAACGGCTTGCCATACCAGTTCAGCATTCTTCCCCCCCCCCCCCCCCCCCTTCTGCTGATATTCATCCCTCTTTTGTCTCTCAGACTGGTTCCCTGGAGGGTCAGACATTCAAGAAGACAGGGAAACTGGTGTCCTTGAGCGAGCAGCAGCTGGTGGACTGTTCTGGTGCTTATGGGAACATGGGCTGTGATGGGGGACTAATGGACCAGGCCTTCCAGTACATCGAAGCCAATAAAGGTCTGGATACAGAGGATTCCTACCCCTATGAGGCTGAGGTGAGTCCTAACAATGTTAGTGAGAAAAAATCTCAACCGTGAAGCTTCAGCTGAGTTTTTTTTTTTAAACATTTTTGCTCATCAATATTCTCTACACAGGATGGCCAGTGCCGTTTTAAGCCGAGCACTGTAGGTGCCACTTGCACAGGATACGTCGATGTCGCCAGTGGGGATGAAAGTGCACTAAAGGAGGCCGTTGCTTCAATCGGCCCTGTATCTGTTGCCATCGATGCTGGGCACAGCAGCTTTCAGCTCTATGAATCTGGTAACTGTCATCGCCTATTTTTTAGGTGTTAGGTTTTAAATGTATTTTTTAACACTATTTATTCATCTTTTAATTCTAAATTTGCTGGGTAATTAATTGACAGGCTAATTCACTAATTATTGTTTCTAGGTGTCTACGACGAGCCCGATTGCAGCAGCTCTGAATTAGATCATGGCGTTCTGGCTGTTGGTTATGGAACTAAGGCTGGAGAGGACTATTGGCTTGTTAAGAACAGGTTAAGAAAAAAAAGCACAAGACAATGAAACAAGAATGAATTAACAAAATTATAGTACGCGACTACTAAACACTGAAATAACTACTAAACACTGAAACTGCTGTGATTTTAGCTGGGGGCTGGGATGGGGTGTCAACGGCTACATCATGATGACCAGGAACAAGAACAACCAATGCGGCATTGCCACTGCAGCCAGTTATCCTCTGGTCTAATGGGTGAGCTTTTATGCTAATATGGCTTTAGTCAGTTTACAGAATTGGGGCAAGTTTTATGTCAAATTTAAGACATAGGTTTACTTTTTTAGATAAATTCCATAGTTTACATGAATAACATTATTTTCTTATGTTCTGCAGGAAAGGGGACCTGGAGCAGATGGGAGAAAATGAAATGTGAATCGATTCTACAATAATACCTCATAATTGTACTTTTATTTGAATGGAAATTATTTTATTAAAAAAATGATTTTAGCTATTGTTTTTATTTTCAAACCCTCTGTCTATAGGGAAACACTATCTTAACACAAAATAGGGAATAAAAAAAATTAACACATCTGTGTGTGGGGTATATTTTATTATCAAGCATAACTACTCTCATCCTTGTGGTTTAGTCTCCTTTATGTCCCCTTCATAATTCACAATAAGCACAATGTACACTCAGCACAGTATCTTTGAAAAAGCACTATATGCCAATGAGTTAACGAAGTGTTTGGCTTGTTTTTAATTAAACAGTTCTTTAAAACAGTTAGGAATCCAAATCATGAGCCTTTTTTCCTCCATAAAAATCATGAAACCATTGTGTTATGGCTCTGAATCTACTGGAAGTTTCTACTTAAAGCTTGAGATAATTGGGTCACATATAGTAAAAGCTACTCTTTTACTTTCAAGAGTGAGAATGTCACATGGACCTCTGTTCTTTCCCATCTGTCAGTGACTGAAAGAATTCAAAGAAAATATGATAACTGAACGTTTAGAAAAGTCCTTAAGGTCCCGAGGGGGTGTTTCAGTAAGGTTTCCTTCACAAGAAGGTCTCTCCAGCCTGGTATGTTTGGAAGGAACAGATGCTGTTTTTTTATTTTATTGAAATAAACAGTTTTAAAATAGACCATGTGACCATTAGTGGCTTTTGTGCAACCTCGAACATTAATTTCATTCATAATCTAATTTTCAAATACACATCAGTGGCTCTTTTCGGTAGGCTACATCAGATGGCGTGTGTTCTATTTATTTTTTTAGATCAGGTTTTGACGCGTTTGTTTCTTGAACATATTAAAATAAAATGCAATGTCCATACCTTTGAAAATAAAGTTCAATCCCTTTATTGTCCATTTCTTTCCAAATTAAACCAAAATAAATAAATAAAGGAAAGGAGGGTCCATTTAATCAAAACAATCCATTCAAATCAATCACGATTCAAGATAAAAAGTTGATTTGACCTTCTTCGCGCACACACTTCAGTGTCGAACTTGACAACATAAATACATGATGTGCCCTCTAGTGGTGTGAAAGAAAATCGCATTAACCCATAATGCTCCTGCACCCCCCATAAAACAATAGGCCTAGATGCTTTTATTTAGATTGCATACCTCAGACTTTATATGAGAGAGTTTTTTTTCATATGTGTGTATCTTTATTTCACACAGTTAAAAACATACTTATATATGGATATTTTTATGACATGATTTGTTTAGCTTGACTTTAATATTTATTTTGACGTCATCAACCACGGCTGTGGTCTGTTAAAAATAATTATATATGCTTTTGAATACGTGATTTCTTTTTTCTTTTTACAGTTTTTTGTTGTGTAATTTCCTGACATTGTCAAAATTTCTTTACAGAAAATGACTCGGCACATTTTCCTGCATTCCAAGCATATTTCCACAACTCTATAGGTGTAGCCTACATCTATCAGCAGTAGGCTATGTGCAACCTGAGTGAAAAAACATCCTACAATTTCCTGGTCACATTTGACCTAAAAAATAGATTCTCATGACATGAACATTGCCGTAAAAGAGTAGGCTAATACAAATATTTATTTGAGAAAGTTTAGGGTTACTACCATGATGTGTAAGTATTTATAATTAAAATAGTAGCCTACATTATTATTTAATTCACATGACAGTAGGCTACAGATAATTATATTTATTTGGTGTGGAGAACTAGTCATATAATGTCACAAAAAAATCCTGATGGTAGGCTATAGCTTCTGAAACAGGCTTAATTATAATTATTGTTTATTCCTCTTGTTCAATTTGAAGTAGGCCATTTTTTTTGTTATTCTGGCTGAAACTCTCTTCACATCCTGATAGCAATCAATAATAGAAGTGGTATAAATAATAATAAATCATTTTTTATTATTTTTACATATATCATTCTGTTGAAGTCATTATGTCATAACCGTAATTATAAGATGGCAACCCGTGTTGTTCTAGAGCTGTTCACGTCATATCGACACCGAAACGAACCTGCAGCAGTCAGGTGATACAAGTAAGAACTCTGCGAGTTGTTTACGATCATTATTATTGTAATTTTATGTGCTTTGAGACATGTCACATGAGGTAATTTAACCCTGTGTCTTATGATGCTTTGGTGAATCTGCTCTGGCTGTGTGTGTTCATGTGTTTTGAAGGAGGCGTTGCTTTGCAGAACGCTGTGAAGGAAGGGTGGGATCTCATGCTTTCAAAGCTAGATTTTGAGAGGTTTCCCATTTTCGCAGTCAGGACTCTGGTTGTTTGTGAATGGAGAATTGCCATTAAAGTCCACTCTGTGTAGGAAAATCCTGGAATGTTTTACTCAAAAACCTACATTTCTTTTCGACTGAAGAAAGAAAGACATGGACATCTTGGATGACATCGGGGTGAGAAAATAATCAGCAAACATTTTTTTTAAGTGAACTAATCCTTTAAGTAAACAATCAGTTCGTGTAAGCAACATGCTGATTGCAGGATAAATGGGCAGGAATAAAGATCTGAGTCACTTTCTGACTATCAATTAGAGTGCCAGTGGTGACCCCTGTCCACCATCGAAAGCACCTGCACGTGAGCAGCGGAACTGGAACTTAGAGCAGTGGAAGAAGGGCGCCTGGTCTGATTCTGTTTTCTTTTGCATTAATTGAACGGCCGTGTACGTGTTTGCCATTTATTTACCTGGGGAAGTGATGGCACCAGGATGAACTGTGAGATGGTGACATGCCGTTGGAGAAAGTGTGATGCTCTGGGAAATGTTCTGCTGGGAATCTCTGGGTCCGGCCATTCATGTGAATATAAATTTGACACGCGCCACCTACCTTAACATTGTTTCAGACGAGGTACACCCTATGACAATGTTGTTCCCTGGTGGAAGTGGCCTCTTTCAGCAGGACAATGCACCCTGCCACACTGCACACATTGTTCAGGAATGGATTAAGGAACATGATGAAGAGTTCAAGGTGTTGCCCTGGCCTCCAAATTGCCCAGATCTAAATCCAACTGTGCCTCTGTGCTGATGTGCTGGAGCAACAAGTTCAATCCACCACAGTTCCTTCTTGCAACCTTTAAGACTTGAAGGATCAGCTGCTATGTGGTGCCAGATACCACAGGACACCTTTAGGGGTCTTGTAGCGTCCATGCCTCTACGGTGCGGTGTTGTTTTGGCATTACGCAGAGTACCAACAGCATATTCGGCAGGTGGTCATAACCTTTTAGCTCATCAGTGTACACTTGACACAAGGCCCAAAACCATAAACAATAAGAAGTGATTGGGTTTCTGTTTTTTTTGCCTTTATATGATATTATATTGTCTTGTTTTGTTTACTTTATGTCACCTGTTATTTATTTTTGAAATTAACTTGATGAAAAGAAAAGTGCTTCAACGAAAAAAAACAAAAAAACAAAACTGAAATGCAGTTCGTGCTTTTAACCACTGGATGGCGAGACAGTCCTAAACTTGCAGTACCTTTGTAATGTGCTGTTGCTAATAGTGTCGCTGCTGTGTGGTGTTACGGTGAGCTTTTGCTTCTGTATAGTCTCATGTTTTCATTTTTAGGATTTGAAAACAAGTGAATTCACATTATTATTGTTGAGGATTATAAGTGGAAGAAATGATGGATTTCTATCCAGGTAAAACATTTGTTTTTGCAGTGACTTTTGCCATAATTATCTAGTCCAACATTTGACAAACAACATTCGAATGCTATAAACAAGCTACTGAGAAGCAGTTACAAGATTGATGATGGCGTTTCGTTAGAGTGTCACATGCAATAATAATGATAATGATCCTCCCTCTCATGTTGATAACCATAGGAGGCGGCGATGGATTGAATCATAGAAGAGAATAAACAACTTTCTGTAATTCAGCTCTCCTTGATTTACTAGTTCAGAGTCATTCAGTCTCATACTGCTGGTCTTAATATTTGTGCGGGAATGAAAAGCTGCTGCATCCTAGCAAAGATTAATGTGGGATTAACACCCACTGACTCACTCTTGAATCAAACACACACACACACACACACACACACACACACACACACACACACACACACACACACACACACACACACACACACACACACACACACACACACACACACACATTTGTTTTTCTGTCATGGTGGGGACTCACCATTGACATCTTTTGTTTTATTGAGCTAATGATAATGATACTGCCAACTTCAAGGATGGCATAAGCAACCAGTTAGCAGAAACAATATTTACTTAGGAGGAGGGTTATTTCATATTTGTATCACATCCTTCATTTGCATCATGTACATTTGGTGTAGCACAGATATTTGCTTTTAAACTACTCATGTTATTCGTTTAAATAAATAAAAAATCACAAAATTATTGGGCCTTTAATAACAAATATATTTAAATTGCGGCATGTTGATTATGAGTGTTGTGAGCCTGCTAAATAAATCTCTGAATGATGAAGAATTTGCATCATGAACACATGCACATAGTTACAATTTACACAGCGTTGATTTACTCTATTCATCCTCCATCATTTTCTCTTTTCTTCCTTCCTCTTTTCCTCTCTGCGAATCTCATCATCACCACACAGCTGTTGGTTAATGAGACTCTCAGCTCTCATTTTCAGTGGTGGTTGTGATGAAAATGATTTTTCTGCTCTTCCAAAAATACAGAGCGATAGTTGTGGCAAGTGAAAGAAGAAAAGATTAATTACCCAAACTAATGTTGGTGGGCAGGAAGGGTTTTCTGTGCTTGTAGCTTGTAGCTTGTAGAGATATGAGTCTAAGAAAGTGCTCTTTTTCGCTTTATGTAGTTTAGGAGTTTTTGATGGCAAAACTTTTTGATGGCAAGGACCCCTAATATGACGATTCCCCTCTCAAAAGACCCTTACATTATAAAGGTAATTATATTATCATGCATATGAAAAAAATTTATTCTGTGTTAGAAAAATAACACGTCATCAGGGGCGCCTACAAGATTTTATCTTGGTACGCATGAACTATCACCCCACCCCTCTAAGAGGTCAATTAAATCAATTATTCCTTTGATACCATATTTGTGTTCTATTGTGCCTTGGTGGGAATGATTTAATAAATAATGTATATTTCCTGTACACACGCTTAGGAAATCAAATGCATGTAGCTGAGCACTCGGATGTGCTTGTATAGATAGATGCTTTGTGAAGTGTTTTTTGTTGCTGTTTTTTTTTTTTTTTTTTTTTTTTACGTTACTCCAGTGTCACTCACCTCATTGTCTATTTTCTATTGTCTGTTTTCAGAGAAACACGTGGTTAGAAACCAAGTTAGTGCATTAGGAGCAAGCGGCAACCTCCCTGTCTCTCTTGAAACCAACAAGGAAGTGAGTTATTATTATTTTACAGTCTATGATTAGGAATAGTGACACACACACACACACACACACACACACACACTCACTGCAAAACCGTGGACACACATTCGGAGTAGTGGACAGCCATTCACTTATACGCCCAGGGAAATTTATAACGTATATAATTTTTTTTTTTATATGTAAGCCTATAATACATTATCATATATTCTGCCATATAAACAGTATGCAAAACATAAAATAATTAGAGCACAGTTGTCTTGCCTCAAACAACTTTATTATTATACAACTACATATATATACATATATATATATATATAATACAATATTTGTTATAACTGTTTCATGAAACAATCAGAGAAAAGCTTCAAAGATTTAAGAGGCTTCATTTCTCCATCCCGATTCCCTACTCAATAGTTTAAGGCCTTTTTGCCAATGCTTCAATCAAGTGTTTACAACGTTTACTCATTTCGAGCCTGGTTTTAAACACTAAATCTCTGTAATGTAATTTTTTCATGTGTGGAAACAGCGCCATTCAAACAAAACTAAACTATTTAATCATATTTTTTTTCACCCGACCTATATGCATTGCACGCACATGCACGTTTGACTCTACAACACACAAACGCATACATTTATTTATTCTTAATTTCTCTTGCTTTCTCAATATGTCGAGTGTACACAGATTAATAATCAATTATCAAAATTCTGTAAACAAATAAAAACGGCATTAATTAGCATACAGCTGTAGGCGCTACCTACATGATTATAAACAGGTGCACATAACTTTTTTGGTCTGGTTCTCAAGGGAGCACCTGGGGATGCTGCTTGTTACTCAGACTTTACACGGCAGACTTATCCTACAAGCTGTCGTCATCACTTTACTCCTGACTGCTCTCCTCACTATCTTCTTTTCTCTCGAACATGGTAGATGATGATGATGATGATGATGTTTTCATTTTATTTTATTAACATTAATGACAACAGCAGGAATATTAGGCTGCTGTCACTTTAAGACCGAATGCACTGACCGAATATACTGACACACATCCGGCTTCTTTCTCAACTGTTCAGTTATGACATAACCGAGAGAATACTTGATGACTTTTATTGACATGAATGTGTAAAATAGCACAATATTGCCAAAGCAATAGACATATACAAATATATATAGATAAATAAAAGTGAACAATAAAAAAAAAAAATCAAATTCTCTCTCTCTCTGTGCGTGCGCTTCGGGTGTGTGAGGCTGTGCACAGAAGAGCACACGAGTCCCGATTTTCGCCTCTTCTTCTGTGTGTAAAATCGTTTATAAATTGAAAAAATGTGCCAAAATGATAAACTCACTCTATGATGGTTAAACTTAGCAGTTATTCTAAATCACATGCATGCCGAATCGTGGGGCATGGTTCGTACGGATAACGGATCAACTGCGATCCATTGCACCCCTAATAATTCATGAACACACTTTTCAACATGATTGCTATCTTACCAGAGTTGGAGAAAAATCCTACTCCAGTAAGTAAACGTGTCCCTGTCTTCAAAAATGCTGGTACTCGAAAGCAATTCCCTCCACGTTTTCTGGTGCGCATCATTTATTTTTACCACGTCAGTTATGTGCACCCCTGATTATAAAGACAACAGTGGCCTTGGGCCTGGAAGTTTTTTTCCCATAGGGATTTCATAACCATTTAAGAGTTATAAGCCATGAACAAAACAAATCAGCTATGAGGTGAATCACAACATTACAATCTTTGTAATATAATGTATATAATCCCATGAAGCTGACTCTACGTCATTTGTAGTATTTCATGGTGGTAATGTAGTTTTTCACCAGGAATTACACTGCTGAACTCATTATTTAAAAAAAAAAAGCTGAAGTAAACAAGAGTAACGGCTTCGACAAAAGCATAAACCATTGATTAACAACCTCGCAGCCCACAGTAGGTCTGTCTTTAAAAGTTTATGCTTAGATGTTTTGAAGGTCTGTCTTAGAAGTTATCATTCAAAATCAATACCCCAATGGAGAGAATGAATAGGATTTTACTTATGGAACCAGAGTTTTCCACTCTACAGCAGTGAATGCAATATTGACCAATCAGAATTGTTGGCTTATGCCCCCACAACAAAGTTGGAGTGAAAAAAAAGAAGTAAATAAATGAAGAAAAGGCAGTGAAGAGAGTAATCTTGGCTGAGACCAAAACCATGAGGCTCTTTCAATCAGTAAGTGAATCAGATAAATAGCAAAAACTAGGGCAGTCAGCACGACTCCTGATTACAGCTTGTAATACAAAAATTATACCTCTTTCCAAACACACACACACACACACACACACACACACACACACACACACACACACACACACACACACACACACACACACACACACACACACACACACACACACACACACACACACACACACACACACACACACACACACACACACACACACACACACACACACAGCTGCCTCCAGCTGTTAGTCAGAAAAGGACCCATCCCTGCTGTGCCCACAGATTGCCCGAGTTGCCTGACGACCCACATGGTTAATTACTGGTCACATGTGTGTGAAGCTCTGCCCACATGTCTTAAAGACTGAGTTATATTTACATTAGCAAAGACTTTGCATTGTACTCGAATAGCGCTGAAGTGAATGAAGATCAATGGAGCATGTGACAATCCGAACAAAAGCATCACAGCAATGTTTCTTGAGTGGAAAAAAAAATAGTCAGTCAGGACGGATGTCATTCTCTGTCAGAACACAAGTTTATACGCAGCATCAGTTCAGATGGAAAAGTGAATCTTAAAGTCACTTGGTTTGACCCATCGGTTGTTGATTGGATGGAGGTTTTAGCCGACTAAATGATTGGAGAAGTCCTGCATAGCATACGTCACCAGAGAGAAGTTTGTAGTTTCAGTGGAAAACCAAGTTATGACATTTTGATTAGAAATTATGAGGTAAAAAATATGTACAAAATGAATCATGCATTGACAAATTGTAACATGCAATTAGAAAATAGATTTAATTTCACTTAATTTATGGTGGGTGACAGGAAGCACTTGAATATCTTCTCCTTTTTCATGCTAATTTGATTTCCAGTTTGTTTTGTTGCATACAAAATTAAAACTTAAAATAATTTCTAAATATTTTGTAAAAAAATTATTTTGGTGAAATAAAGAGTTTATGTTTAGACTTCAATAACACACACAAACCCAGCATTTTGCAGTTTAATTGCTAACCCAACATTTTTGCATCGCATGCAGTTTAATTTAGTTGTTGATGTCAAGCTACAATCTATTTTGAAATATTAAGCAAAAAGGATTCAAACAAGAGGCAAGAAAATACATCCTCTCTACTCTTTTAATTATCCAGGCTAACTGTCATGTAGAATTTTGTCATCAAGCTTATATTTTTCTCTTTTTTTTTACAGTCAGATTAATTTTATTTTTACCCAAACAGCAGATACCCCCATTGTGTGTGTGAAGCAGCAGATATACAGTCTGTAAGTAATTAGCTATAATAATAAAACAAGCTATTAACAATAAGTAGTTAAAACTACTTAAAAAAGCTATTAAAAATAAAACAAAACAACAAAACAAACAACTCATTTATAGAACTACAATAAGAAACAACTACACATTTGCTAAATATTCACTTAATTCTGTCCAGGTCATTGTAGCATTTTAGCACACTAGCTTGTTGTAAAGCTACACTATTTTGAAAACACTACTCATTGTAGCTAAAGGCCAAAGTATACTTCAGTACGCACTTACTGCTGATGATAAATATGCTTAAAAACTGAAGTATACTTTGGAATTCATGCCCAAAGTTAGCGGTTTTGCTAATTTATTTAGCTACTCCTCAATGCTATATAAATGTATCCATGAGAAAGTGCCAAAACCTTAACATGTGATGACACGACACCATAAGATGCTAAATAACATCAAATGGTAAAGCATTCACACACACACACACACACACACACACACACACACACACACACACACACACACACACACACACACACACACACACACACACACACACACACACACACACACACACACACACACACGCCGCACGCACACACACACACACACACACACACACAAAACAATATGAATAAAACAAACAATGTAACTGGTACGTGTGTGTTTTTGGTTGTGTGTGTGCATTCATCTGGCTTTGTCTACTGTAATGGGCCTTCAGAGGAGATCAGGCTGACATATAATCAATGAGTATAACCACCACACTTGGCTGATCCTGCATACTGAATTCACCAGAGTGCTGAAGTTACTGGTCTACACCACAACATTTCTTTAGTTGCTTAATCTAATCACCGAGAAGCACCTGTATTTTTTCTATTAAATTCTGTTAATGGAGTGAGTGAATGAGAGTTGTATGTTGGTATGTCCGACAGCAGAGGGCACTGTTAAAACACTATCAGTCAGGCATTTAAACCAGACAGACATTCTCACACACTTAAATTCACACATATGAACGCACACACATATTCACATCCCTGCTGTCAGGTTGTTGAAATGTCACTCTTCTGTAACTGCCACGTTTCAGAGCACATATGAGACACAGTGCAGATTATCCTAGCAAGCGCGCTTCAGAAAGAAGGTTATAGCGAACAGGGTCAGATACAGCGACCTCTCTTCCCCGTGTCACTGTCAGTGTGTGTAGAGAGCTCTCAAAGACTGGATCGCATTGGTAATCTCAGTTTAAATACACAAATCCCCAGCCTCAATCCAATCAAAACTAATACTCATTTCCACACACACATAGGCTACAGATTCTCAGCCAGTGTTGTTTAATGCTGTCCCTACGGGATTTAATCCAGATTACCCAACGTAAAGTAAGAGTTTTAATCTGAATGCTATCATCTGCCTCTTTCAAATACACACGCAAACACACACACTCCTCTAGGGGGTGCTACAAACCAGATGTTTTGGATGATTTTACATTATGACCAGATTAGAGACATTTTAAGAGGAGGATAAAGCGTGTATGTGTGTGTAGAAATCATAATGCTAAAAGCTGTTAAATACTGTATAGCAATATCAGTTTACAGTTTAAAAATTGTGAAGCACAACTCATGATGTCATTGTTGTCAGATGTTATGATTTAAAATGTTACAAATGTCTTAAATTTTAGAGATTTTGGTAATTCACCATTCAAGTAAGTTGCATGAATAGAAATAGCAAATCAGTATAAAATGACTTGCCTTAAAAGCCTAAATTCAATGGCTGGTCTTGGTCTCTTGGTCTTGAGAATTCTTTTGAGGGCTGTTTTTTTCTTATTCATGAGTTCACATTTTTATTTAATACTTGTGTGTGAGGTGAATGTCTAGGGCTAAATACTCTCACGGACTACAGAATTCATGAAGACTAAAATATTTATTTGTAATAGAAATTAATAGAAAAGGAGATGGCATTTCCTGTAGCTCAAACAGTAGAGCATGGAGCAATGCCAAGATCATGGGTTTGATTTCCAGTAAATGCATGAGCTATATACCCTGAAATCAATGCAAGTCGCTGTAAAGCGTTTGCCAAAATACAAAATGTGCAAATGTAAATGAGATGGAGTTGGGGAGGTGGAGGGATGTTGGATGTATTGTCAGGATCGCTTTATAACACAGAAGTTAATAACAAGTAACTTATGTTTCAAATAAAATCTGGGCTAAGTAAGTGTATCTTCTCCTTTGCCAACAAAAATAGTTCCAAAAGAAGCCAAATAATCAAATGTTGTGTGTTGCCAAGTAATGCAGACTGGAACAAAGTATGTGTGTGGAATGGAGCGACAGCAATTCTATAGGCCTACTGTAAATCTGCTCCAGGTCCACTCCCAAGTTTTTCCATTGGTGAGAGAAACAATCCAGGAGTGAGAGAAGATACAGACACTCAGATTTTCAAAACACCTCCGGGCAAAATCAAATCCAAATTCGCAATGCTTGCATATTTATTAACTTAACAGCATTATGTTATTTCAATTATATTTATTATATGTATTTGAATATATATATATATCATATATATATATATATATATATTATATATATATATATATATATATATATATATATATATATATATATATATATATAAATACACACACACATCTAAATACACACCTAGCAAATTGGAAAAAGAGTTTGGAAAAAGAGTTTGGTATCGTTGGGTCTGTTTTAAAGTGGTTTTCCTCTTACTTGAGTGACAGAACTTTTTCTGTATATGTAAATGGTACTGTCTGAAACCACTCCATTCTTGAATGGTGTTCCCCAGGGCTCTGTCCTAGGTCCACTTTTGTTTTTACTGTACATTACCCCTCTTGGAAAGATTTTGAGCCATTTTAACAATGTGTCATACCATTTTTATGCTGATGACATACAGTTGTATTACTCCTTCAACTCCTCTGAGTTCCACAAACTAACGGATTTATTGGAATGTATTTCTTCTGTTAAATCGTGGCTTGATAGTAACTGTCTCCAATTAATTTTTTTTTCTTTGTAAAGCACTTTGTGATTTTAACTGTGAAAAGCGCTCTATAAATAAACTTTACTTACTTACTAACAAATGTGCACCATTCACGTAGAGCCATGGCCAGACAATGGTCATTTTCCCAAATAGATGGTAAATATAATTTCCTCTGCTACATAAGAGGGAATGAGACATGCCTGGTCCAAGCTCACAGCCGCCGCGTGCTGTCGCCCGGCTTTCCGATGTCTTTTTGATTTGGTGCAAATTAGGCTGAAAATGAAATATTAACCTCCCGAGAAGCGGGGAGATTCCTTAATACGCTTTGATCCGTTTTCGGTGCATGTCTCTCCATGCCAGCCTCGTCAAAACAGCATTTAATTAAAGCACTTAAATGAAATTAACTACTGAGAGCACAAAGAGAAGAGTTTTAGCTAGAGAGGAAGAGGTCTTCAGCACACGGCACGCTCAACTTATTAACAGGGAAGAAATGAAAAGTGTACACAGTCTGGCTGAAGGGAAATTGGTTATTATATGCAAATGATTTGTGCCTCATATGTAATAGTATTTGGACAAGCTATTAACGGTGTGGAAAAAGAAAGATGCAACCCACACATACAAAATTTTCAGGAATGTTTCACGACATGATTTTCAGTTTAAGTGTCCAAGGAGAGCCGTGTGAATGTGATCAGGTCTGTTAGCTGTTGTCATGGGCCATAATTGTTTGTAAGTGTTTTGAAATGATGTTATTGGTATTCTCAGTGTGTCTGACACTGTGAGAGAAGCAGGCAGATATCTACTGTTTCTAATTCACCCAGACAATCAGAGTACACTGTTCTCTCCCTCTTCCGTGAACCCGCTCTGACCCGTCTCTTTTTCTTTCTGTCTTTTCCCTCGGCGCCTGTTCTTATTCAGACCTTTGTGCTTCAAACAGACAGAAAGATTCACCAAATCCTCCCCTCGTTTCTTGAGGCTTGTGTCACAGAACTCCCTCAGGCAGGACTTGACCTTGTGGCCTTTGGCTGCTAATGAAGGGTCTTGGCCCTGCACTGTGTCTGATGTCTCTGTGTCACCTCTGCCTGTCTCATCCTCAGACAAGCCCACCAGGTTTGTTCCAGCAGGTACGGCTATTGACCACTTATTGATCTGACATCGGGACTAATCTATCCGAGTCACATCTTGGATTCAGTGACCTTTGGAAAGCAATAATTTAAAACCTGACCACACTGCCAAGTTCAGGTCCTGGTTTATAGTAACACAGTTGTTATATATATTTTGAATGATGTTAGAGGCGACCCTTTTGGGAGGAAAAACAAAACAGTTTTAGGACCCTTGTGAAAAATAAGTGTGCTTGATTGTATATGCGCACCTGTAATATACTTAAAATCTTAAAAAGTACATTAAAAACACTACTTACAGATAATATAATATAAATTAAATAAAAGGCCAATTAAAGAGAGTACACTTCCATGACTGTTTCTTAACACACTTGAAGGAGAACTCCGGTGCAAAATGAACCTTTGGTCTAATTACACATTGTTACCTAGTCAACCGTTATCTGAGATTTGTTTTCATGATTATCGAATGTAAATAGTTTTATCTCTAAAAACAGTTTAGCCTATAACGCTAGTATAACGCTAGTATATGGGGCATGGAGTAATGACAAATAAAAATCGCTTGTTAATACCACTAACAAGGCTCAAAATAGCCCCACACTAACACGGTAGCATAATGAGGGTCCCAACATGCAAACCGAAGCATTGAGAACTGTGTAAGTGTCCAGACAGTTTAATAAGAAGATATTTTATATCTATTTTATATTTTATATAGACTCTATCAATCGATCTACGAACCGCCGATCCAAATGCGCTGAACTGTGTAGAATCTCATATGGTCCAGCGCATTTGGATCGGTGGTTCGTAGATCGATTGATAGAGTCTGTTTTTCAAAGATGGATTCTGCTTATATACGTGAAGTTGACTGTATGTATAAAATATCTTCTTATTAAACTGTCTGGACACTTACACAGTTCTCAATGCTTCGGTTTGCATGTAGGGACCCTCATTATGCTACCGTGTTAGTGTGGGGCTATTTTGAGCCTTGTTAGTGGTATTAACAAGCGATTTTTATTTGTCATTACTCCATGCCCCATATACTAGCGTTATACTAGCGTTATAGGCTAAACTGTTTTTAGAGATAAAACTATTTAGTTCTCCTTTAAGTAGAGTTTTAAAAAGTGAGCAATGTAATAATATAAAAAGTAAAAAAATTACTTAATGTAGGCTACATTTTAAATGTTTTAGTAATCTTTGGTTGTTCTTCAAAGATGCTTTTTTTGATGTGATATGAACATACTCACATACACTTAGATCTTGATTAGAATTTTAACTGTAGTGTGTACATTTAAAGTTAATATCGACTGTGTTTTGTGTTAAGGACTTTTATTGTGTTTCATGCCTTAGTTTCCTGTGTCTGTAGTGCCTGCCGTTGTAGTTAACTGTTCATTGGTTCCCCTTGATTGTATCTTGTTAGCTCCTCTGTTAAAAATACAATATGTATTTTTTTTTTCACCGCTAGGGGTCACTAACCTCTTACAATAATAAAGGCGTACGTTGATGACGCAAAATTTCCTGCGGAATTATGGAACTTGTCGTCAAGCCGATGGATTGTTGGAATGTTTATGGATGAGAGAATACATTGATGTTTTTATCATGACTGTGGTATGAAGCAGGCCGCGATTGCTAATAAGAGACATATCAGCGCCACACGCGAGTCCCGCGGGTATAAAGGAATAAGGACATTTAATTCTAGCGGACAGTTCAGTTTATTTGACGAATTAAACGTGAGGTAACGCAGCGCTGTTTCACCTGGTCTGAGTCTCTATGGAAGTAAAATAATGCCAAATGTTTTTGAAATAAAAAGCCTGTTGAATTGCACTACTTGAAAAAAACATGCATTGCATTAACCATGCTTGTATTTTAATGCATTGTATTTTTAGGGCTTGCATTTTTATGGGCTGAAATTCAACATGGTTGTATATTTAAGCTGTGAATATTTCAATTCAAAACATTTCAAACACATTTTCATTAACAAAATTTCAATAATCCATATTCACCTTTCATATTTCACTTCCAAAATATTCAAACTGTTTAAAAATACAACCTATAATATTCAACGGGCAATTTTCGGTCCATTTTATTTCACTTTACAAATTCGCTTTCACAAATTCAGTGGTTCAAATTCGACAGTAAATTCAACATTGACATCCAGGAACTGCAGGAAAAGCAGTAGATTACCGAGCATAATCTCCATCTGCTGTTAATCAACCTCACCAGCAGGGGGTGCAAGCGCGTGTTGTTGACGAAGACCAGAGCAACAGTTAGAGCAAGCCATTCATTCATTCATAAAAACTGATTTATAGAAATGTATGTGTATTTTTAAACAGTTTGAATATTTTGGAAGTGAAATATGAAAGGTGAATATGGATTGTTGAATTTTTATTAATGAAAATGTGTTTTGATTTGAAATACTCACAGCTTAAATATACAACCATGTTGAATTTCAGCCCATAAAAATGCAAGCCCTAAAAATACAATGCATTAAAATTAGGGATGTCCCGATCAGGTTTTTTTGCCCTCGAGTCCGAGTCCGAGTCATTTGATTTTGAGTATCTACCGATACCGAGTCCCGATCCGATACTTCTATAATACGTACATAAAAAAAGAATAAAGAAGAGCGAAAAAACAGATCCAGGATGTTCCTTATTTTTTATTTAATTCACCTTATTTTAACATTCAACAACTCTGTTAACAAACAGAGCACTTCTGTGAGGTAGCTTAAACAATCAAGTAATAAATAACAAATTCTTCACTTTAAGTGATGTCATGCCGCACGCGTTGCTGTTTCTGTGTGGAGTCAAAAGGGTCTAACTCTGTGCCATCGCATAACTATAGATGTGTTAAAAAATAATGAGAATATATACATTTTAGGGCTGCACGATATTGGAAAAAAATTACATTGCGATATTTTTTCCCCAACGATATATATTGCGATATTGAGAGCCATAACTCCAGGCTAAAGACAATAATTACCATTCCATGATATTACTAATTTCACTAATAAGCAAGCTTCATTACAAGTGACAAAAAGGTCACTTAATTTTTTTATTCCAAAATTAGAACATTTCTGTAAACACAAAAGCAGAACACATTTTTAAATAAAACAGCAGCTTTACACCAACCCCCTGATTGGTTTACAACAATATAACTTAAAATAAATATATTTTTTATAAAACAACTTAAGCATTTTGGTTCACAATCCTTTAAGTCAACTTTTTTTTGCCAAAGTGCCAAAGTAAAACAGTGTTGGTCATCATAATCATATGAAATAAACAAAATGATATAAAACTTTAATATATTTTGTATTAAATCTTCTAAACAGATTAGAGAACATGTTTCTGTAAACAGAAAAGCCGAACACATTTAAACAGCAGCTTTACCGCCTGTCAGCGTCGCCGCTCCACGCGCATCAAGAGCTGAGGGAGCACCAAAAAAATAGCCTAATGAAAAATCAATAATTCTAATGCCGATATTATTATAAATACAGACATCCCAAGTCTCCCGGAAGTTCCGGGAGTCTCCCGCATATTGATAGCGGCTCACTGATGCCCGCAAATTAGTTAAAATCTCCGGAATCTAGAGCGAGCGCGCCCGCGAGACAGAGACTGTTCTCCAAACCGCGCAGCGCGTGCACGGCAGAGAGGGAGAGAGAGCAAGAGACCGCGCGCGTGCCTCATGAAGCGCGTAATATCTCCCGCTGGTGCTACTGTGCTACTGCGCTCACTCGCACATCGCGATGTCGATGTTAAAATCGAATATCGTTCAGCCCTATACATCCGAGTCCTGATCGGGAGGTAACGTCCGATTCCGATCGAGTCTGAAACCACCTGATCGGGCCCGATTTCCGATCATGTGATCGGATCTGGACATCCCTAATTAAAATGCAAGCATGGTTAATGCAATGCATATTTTTTTCAAGTAGTGCAATTCAACAGTCTTTTTATTTCAAAAACATTTGGCATTATTTTACTTCCATAACTCTCACTATCACACTAAACTGCATTTGAGTGTGTTGAAAGTTATTGGGCCCTATCTTAGGGATGTTAACCGATGACCGTTTGACCGATGGTTGACCGTATCAACGTTAACCGATCAAAGTTGTCGGTAGTCGGTAAAAAAAAAAAAAAGTGATCTCTAAATTAGGCTAATATAGACAGTGGACTATACGCTACTACAGTTAGCCATCTCATTCCAAGATCTTTTTGTGTGAAGTGAACAAATCCCTCACACTCAATTTTTCATAACTCGCCAATAAAAACATGTGGCGCGAGGTCACAGCGTTTGGGTTCGCGCGTTCACAAGGTTTCCGAATAGTAAAGGCTATAGGCTAACACACTCGAGGTGATTTAAAATTAGGGAATGAACTTGCGCTAGCGGGGGCGGTGACTCTGACTCTACACTATCACACTAAACTGCATTTGAGTGTGTTGAAAGTTATAGGGCCCTATCTTGCACCCAGCGCAATTGACTTTGTAGACCGACGCATGTACCATTCCTATTTTGCACCCGCGCACAGCGGACTTTTCCCTCCACAGACGTACGTCGGTAAATTAGGGAATGAACTTGTGCTCGCGGTAGCGGTTCGGTGAAAAGAGGAGGCGTGTTCCAGCGCAAAAGTTCCCTGGTGCTATTTTCCAGTTTTAGAAAGCAATTCCGCCACTGACCAGGAAAAACCCAGTCTAAAGACAGTGGCGCGTTGCACGTTAGTCATATGGTATTTTAAGGGCGCGTGCTTGGCCATAATGTTAACGCGCATACACTTTGATTCTCTAATATAAACAGATGCAGCAGTTTTCATTTTTGCAAATCATACATTATTACAAGGAAAAATATTAACACACGAGGGAAATTATTGTTGTGTCCGTGAAGATGTGAAAAAAATCTATCTAGATAAAAAAAAAAAAAAAAAAAAAAAAAAAAACTAGATTAAGCTACACATTTACCCAAATTATACGCCTGTTTAACCGAAGCTAATTTGGGTGGGTTTCTCCCATCACCCCCAATGTCACTTCTCTGTGTTTTACGGCCCTGACGAGAACGTCGGTCTCCTCGGCTGTGAATCCCTCCTGGCGTGCGCCTAGCAAATCCGCCGTTATAATAGCAATCTGCGTTGGATTGGTTTATTTCACGTTACGCCCAAACCACACCTATGAATAATGAAGCTACTACAGACCAACCCCTTTTAGATTTGCGCCGGGCGCAAGAGTCATTTATCCAGCCGGGAAAATAGCAACAACGCCCAAGACCCGCCCACAAAGTTACTTGCGCTTTGCGCTTTGACACTTGCGTTTCAGATCGTTAAAATAGGGCCCATTATGTTATTCTATGTGTTAGTTTGTTGGCTATATGAGACTAGCAGTAAGCTAGATCAACATTAGAATAACATTCAGATCATATTCTAACATTTCATCATGTCGAACTATATAACATTGATTAGTTGTGTACATTTGCTCACCTGTCTAATAAAGTACATGCAAGAGCTCTTTCAAGTCGAACTTTGTCACGCAACGTTGATATTGATCCTCGTTTTAGTTCTCCCTTTTCCCAAAGTCTGCTTGCCATGGTCCATAATGTTTGAACAAAACAACAACAGCGTGCAGCTAGACGTTACGCACTACGCAGTTGTCCACGTCTGACGCCATGGTTACTAGGGCAGTACTACGAGCTGAAATCTGGGATAACGCGGATATTACGTCATTGACAGGCGACAAGTGAACAGGGATTTCGGGACGGCCAATTATTTAAAATTGGAATTTCTCTGAAATTAAAAATCTTTGGTAAACTTGTGGGATATTGTAAGTTCACAACTGCAGGAAATATTTTTGGATATTTTATTACAAAATTCTTACATATTTTACCTTTATGTTAGTGTTGGTGAGTCATTGTTGTCTTTGCATGATTTGTAAAGTTGTCACATTCGGGTTTGATTTGTTTCTCCCTTGTCACACACATATAAATATGTACTTATTAAGTTAAGTTAAGTGGGTCAAAAAACAATTGCATTTAATATACATTTAAATGATAATACATTATTATTTAACTGCAATTAACATGCAGTTATGTGTCCAAAAATATTACACATTCAGTTTACACTCAAGTATATTAGTTTAAAGTGCCAATGTGGAGCACAGAGGGAGCTGTTTTGTAGAATCATTACACTTGTCTCTTCAATACAATGAAAGTGGATGGGGACCATAGGCTGTCAGGATACAAAAAGAACTGTAAAAGCCTTTCTATATGGTTTTTGCAGTATATATGTCTTCTGAAGTCATACACTGTCTTTGTGTGAGATTGTGTGAAATTTAATTTGTTATTCACTGAAAATCTTGCCTTAAACATGCTTGACAGCCATGGTACCGTTCACTTTCATTGAATAGAAAAAGCAGCTTAGAAATTCTGCTTTAAATATCTCCTTTTGTATTTCACAGAAGAAATAGGGTCCTACAGGTTAAAGACATGAGGGTGAATAAATGACGAGAGCATTTTTATTTTGGGGTCTTTGACGTACATATAATGACAGCCAGCATCCTATATTTGGCTATTGGATCTCCATATTGCGTCTTACTCATGGCCCTCTCACGCTCTATAGTATTATATTTACATTTACAAGTTTATATCGAAAGCGATTCACAGTAAAATAGACCTCGCATTGATAAACATCTAAACTGATACAGCGGCTTTCATTTGTCTGCCCGCCCTGCATTTATCTGTGCTGACACAGCTCTTCCAGTTACAGCAGAACCTGTCAATTAACCGTCATGGTGATGAATGACATGGTAGTTAAATGATAGGCTGTGCTGTACTTCCAGTGTGATTAGGTGGCCTCTTGAGTGCCTGAGCAAAAAGCTGCTCAGCATCCCACAGAGGTACTATAGGGCATGGCACAGGGCCCTCAATATGCATGGCATCAGGCATACGGTTAAATGAAAAGAATGGCACTACGGGTAAAACATGAGCTGAGCAAACATGCCACACTAAAGAGAGGAGGAGAGGACCCATGAGTGTGTGTGGACAGGTGTTCACTGTTGGCTGCTCTCTCTTACTAATTCACTGCTAATTAATGGACTGTGTAATGAGATCATAAACTGATGTGTCAACAGACAGGAGTGTAGAGGGGTGGATGTGTTACAATGCTCTTACAGTATCTCGACAGCAGATGAATGTCAATGAGTTACTGGTAGGCTGATCAAGTCCTCATTTTGTGAAAACAGTAATATTGTGAAATTTTACAATTTAGAGTCACTGTTTTCTATTTTAATATATTTTAAAATGCAACTTTTGGCAAAGCTGAATTTTCAGCATCATTACTTCAGTGTCATGATCCTTCAGAAATCATTCTGATTTGGTGCTCAACAAAAATGTATCATTCTTGAAAAGTGTTTAGCTGCTTAATGTTTTGTTTAAAACATGATAAATATATATATATATATTTCTGGTTTCTTCGATAAATAGAAAGCATTTGTGAAACAGAATTTTACGTCTTTGTTATGTTTTACTGACCCCAAACCCCAAACTTTTAAAATGTTAGATCGGTTATACATTATAGTTTGTGTGTGTGTGTGTGTGTGTGTGTGTGTGTCTGTGTGTGTGTGTGTGTGAGTGAGTGAGTGACAAAGCATCACGTTGTTTCAATTAATGAGTGCTATTTTTCTTACGTTATCCAAACTGTCTTGCATAACTAATAAAGCTCACATGGATAATTAAGTTGGTATTAAATATGGGAAACCGTTTTTATCTATATTTGCATGCCAGCGGCGTGTTCAAACATTTCAGTCCTCTAGAGTGCTGAACATCAGTCTCACGCTCATTTCCCAGCCTTCCCTGCCTTTTACTTCTTCCCTCCACCTGTATCCTCATTATTTCATTATTTCTCTCTTATATCTTCCCATGCACTGTGGTTTTCCACTCAGTAAACAATGCTTTATTCAAATCATTAAAAACACTCACGCTGCACAACCAAAACAGCAAAGCAACTCCACTGTATATGGATTGATTCGTTCAGAATCGGAGTCAGAACTAAAATCGTGAGTTAGATGTTGATTCAGTAACCGATATGCTGGATATATATATATATATATATATATATAGTTTTTATTTTTAGCTAACTGTAATAACTATTCAGTGCTTGCATTGTAATTCTTTTTTTGTTGTTTTTTTGGCATCACATTCACAGACTGCCAATTCAAACTCTATAACCAGAGCGTTTAGTGTGATTGTTCCAGGTTAATGAAAGGGAAAGAGATGTTCCTTCTACCTGGTCATCTGAGTTTGATTAACCTGTCAGCTTGGTTAAATGTTTCAGCTTACTCAGCTGACCAGCCTGCCACTTTATCTCCAACAGGGTCCATAGAGGCTCAAGTGACTCTGTCAGAATGACCCACTCATGCACACTTACAAACACACACACACACACGCACATCCACAGAGGTGTGGAGCTGACAAGTGTCAAAACAGAAGCCTGACAGGGCATCACTCAAGAGTCTAACACATTTGTGACCGCATATTTCTTTTTCTCTCTGTCTCACTGACACACACAACATTTCTATTAATAGTAGTAGTACACCTCTTTCTCTCTTGATAACTGTGTTTTCAAAGCACTGACCATGACTTACATCAGCTACACAAGAAAAAAATAGCTTGAAGCGTACCGTAATCGTTTACATACACACTCACAGATACAAATGGACACACAAAACACATAGAAGGTATTGAACTTTTAGCATATATTTTGTATGAATCAATATATTATTAATTCATTGTCTTTTTATTGTCCTCTGGGGACATTTTCAGAAATTTTGGAGCGCTTTGAAACATTAGTTGGTCAGAGGTGACCTTAATGCTTATGTTTTTTTTTCTTCATAAAAGTACATTTCTGTACAAAACACCAATTCATACGAAATTGGCTTGTGGTTAAAATAGTTTTTTTTTTTTATCAAGCTAAATGAAAGACATAAAACATCTGCACTTAGCATGTTAACTGAGCATAAAACATCATCTGTAGTCAAATTCCGTTTTAAGGAAAGTCTGTTCACTTCGTATTTGCAACAAAAGGCAGATATTTCAGGCATCCAAGACCAAGTTGAACGGAAATCCTGAAACCTCAAAACCTGCTTGACGAACTCACATTTAGTTTTCATCAACATGAATTGTCCCATTAATGTTGTTGCTTATGCTCAAATAGCATTAAAAAGCTTATTCTTCAGACTAGGCCGGCCAATGTACATGTGCAGTCCTACAATCTTTCCCAAAGGAGCAATTAAAAACAGCTTCACATAAAGCTTATACTACAAAAGCCTAAACATCTGACTAGCAAAACAAAGCAAAAACATTCATGCTAATATGTCCCTCAACACACAACACAAGTTGCTTTATTTTTTATTCCATCTGTTTTATTGTGTTAGTATAGCCTATGTGAGTACAGACACACTGCTCATTTCCCCTCTGTTATCTGACGGCTTTGTCTCACTTTCAGCTTGACTTTTCTCTACCCCGCATAGAATCTTATTAATCATCATAACACTCCAATATATATGTCTCCTCTCCTTTCTTCTCCTCCTTTCCATGCCTCTTTATCATATTCGTCCCCTTCCTTCTCTGTCCCAATAAGCCCTTGTGGAATAATGTGTGTTAGGACCTAGACATCACTTCACTTTCATTAGTGAAGAGTGCTTCTCTTCTTTCTTTAATGAGTTTCTGGGGGACAACAGCTGCCTCAATATGATGGCTGCTTTATATGAACCTGATTTATGAGGCATTTACACAGGGAAAAAAAGGGAGAGATGACAATAGAAAAGGTGAAGGAGAAGGAGATAGAGACAAAGTGAGACAGAAACGGAGAGAGAGCAATGTCTAAATCTCAGGGGTGATATAAAGAAGAAAAGCTGTGATTAACTCCCATATCTGATCTGTTATTATTCTCTCCCAAATTAAAATATAGACGTGAGGAGTGAGGACACACACACACGCGCGCGCGCGCGCACACACACACACACACACACACACACACACACACACACACACACACACACACACACACACACACACACACACACACACACACACACACACACACACACACACACACACACACACACACACACACACACACACACACACACACACACACACACACACACACACACACACACGTTCAAATAACTCACCCACATTAGCACTTCAACCCACCAGCAGAGATCCACCTGTGACACTGCAGCTGTGTGCGTAGATAACTGACAGGAAATGAGGATTTTGAGCTGTCTTGTGTCATTTAAATGCACAAGAAGGGAGTGTGAATGCTTGATATGATTGTGTAAGATTGAGGGCATGTTCCTTTAGAAATTAAATTACAACTGAGATGTGTACAGACAGTAAGTCAAATGCTCACAATTTCTTTTTAATATGACGTACAACATGAATCATGAGTTCCTGCAGGAATTTATCTGACGGTATATGCACAAAAGAGAGTACACAAATTGTTTTTAAAAACCTGAGTATGTCTAGGCTAACTATAGGCTTTATGTCGCATGAACAAACAGGAAAACAGGTCTCATCACATCCAGTTGTCCGATTGGAGAAAGTGTTAACGGCAGTATGAACATACGTCGATATCTACAGTATGGATTTTTAAGGTTATCAGCAAACCAAGCTAGTGGTTTTTATTGTTGCTGTTTTATTTGATTTTAAAGGGGTGGTATAATGACCCCTTTTACAAGATGTAAAATAAGTGTCTGATGTCCCCAGAGTGTGTGTGTGAAATTTTAGCTAGAAAATTACTCACAGATCATTTTTAGTAGCATGTTAAAATTGTCCCTTTTTGAGGGTGAGCAAAAACGCATCGTTTTGTGTGTATCCCTTTAAATGCAAATGAGCTTCTGCTCCCGGCTCCATTTCAAGAAGAGGGCGGAGCTACAACACAAATGTCCTTAGCAGCTTGCAGACACGCAGAAACTAAATTAAACCGAAAACTGTCATGATAATCTATAAATCACTCGTGTGGGAACTGTTGTAAGATGCCTACAGAGTGACATGATATTGCATTTGTGTTACTGTATTGTAATAAATGTGAAAAGACGGCTGCAAAAGCTTGAGCAGACTCACAAATGTGCTCTACTAACAACTCTTCCTCTTCTCATGGACTCACTCCCTTTGTTGCATGTTCCCGAGAGCAGGGTTTATGTAAATGTTAGGGTTTGTGATGTCACCAACCCGGGAGGAAGCTTGTGTAGTCCCTATCTGTCACAGTGTCTGGTGGTTCCCTGGGTTTAACACTAGAGGTCTCAGTTTTCACGGTGTCTAGGCATTTTCACTACATTTCCCATAATCCTGTCTGTCACTGATTGTTCATTTCCTTCAGCTGTTTCTCGTCACCTTGTTTGCACTTGTGTATATATACCCTGTCTGTTTCAGTGTTTGTCACGGAGTCCTTGTATATTGTCCCTACACTTCCGTTATGCTTCTGAGCCTGTTGTCCTGTTGTTTGTTTGTTGTTCCTCGGATTGCCTTTGTATGGATTTTGACCTTTGCCTGGACTGATTGTGAGTACGGATTACCCTTATAATAAATACTGCAATTGGATCTTCTCGCCTTGTGTGTGTTCGTGACACTATCAGTCGTTTGTTGTAGTCCTTAAAAAGCGATTTCTGTAAAAGAAAATATCTCCCTTTGCTTTGAACTTTGACCGTTGTAACTTTGCAGATTTTGTTTTATGCTTTAAAGTTAGAAAAGTGAGTTCATAATCAACCACCCCTTTATTATCTGAATGTTAGTGAGTTACTTTTAGATATCAATCTGTATATGCGATGGACGTCAGTTATGCTCATCTTTGGTAGCTCCTATGAAGGTATAGTAAAACAGCCTTATATTTGACAAAGCACATACAAAAGACATGAACCGGGAGCGATACAACCTGTTTTACAGAATACGGAAGCTTGTTGAGCATAACACCCATTATGCACACTTCTATACGACTCTTTTATTTAGACCAAATGATCATGTGAGAGCAACGGTACACCTGAGCAAAACGAAGGTGCACAGGATGCGTTTTAAATCCGAAAACGGCAAAAAGTAAATTGTCAAATACAAGCTCATCTAGGAAAGCACCTGAAAACAGTGCGGGTCAACACTAAAACACTTTGGGTGTGAATGACACAGCAGTAGAGGATTTTTCCTAAAGATAATTCTCAAAAAGTAGCTGTGCTGCAATCAATAATGAGCTTTCAGGCATGTTAGACATTTTCCGTGACTGGGATTCCTGTATATTTGTCGCTTTAATGTGCCATCTATGTGAAGTAAAATTGCTCTAAATAGGCATTTTAACCATATTGTAATTGCCTCATATTTTGAGATGGGTTGAGACTGCTCTATTCCGTGGGGGGCTGTGGGGGTGTCCCATTCACCAGTGCACTAATTCCTACACGCCCATTTGAAAGCTGTTTAGTGCATGAGAATGAGCTGTAAATGATCGCAGAGGTTTGCCAGAGTGTATTTATGCTGCTGTTTTGTGTCCGTAGGGACTATCCTGCACTACCAGTATTGTGATAAACATGGACCTGGAGAGGAGTTAATGGGCCCATAAGCTCAGCTTATAGGTCTGGCTCTGTTTGTTCTATCAGATGGGGTGAAGTCCAATGAATTTATAAGCAGTTCAAACAGTAACCTGGGGGCTACTCCAGTTACATGGCCACTCCTGCTGGTCAGCGCTTCAGTCTATGTCTATCAAAATGCAATATACATACAAATTTAGATCTCAAATGATGTAATTGGCAGGTTCTCATTCAGTTATGTTTGTTCTGTCTTTGACTTCACAAATGCTTGTTTGATTGTTCCCCCTGTCATACAATTCCTCTCCTGTGAATATATACAGTAGTGGCCAAAAGTTATGTCTTGGGGGGATATTTGTGTTTAATGTCCCTGCAAGACTCCAAACTACGCAATATGCTTACAAAATCTTTAACAATTTTTATTAATATTTAAATTAAGATGTCAATTTTCCTTGGCCGGACATCACTTTTGGCCACTACTGTTTGTTAATTATGGAGTGCTTTACTTTTGAGGTGTCACTGGTGTGGCGTGTGTACTGTATGATAGTTCAGTTTGTTACTTACAATGAGTATTGACATACAAACTGTCTGAAACTGCCATCAGTCAACCGGTCTTAAGGAGACAGATCACATTCCTGCACATTAGCCTTTTATATGAGATTTTTTAGGGCGAGATTAAAAAAAAAAAAAAAAAACTCTTTTGGCGTAAAAAAATACTGTCAGGATTTACTAAAGACGCGCAGTGAAAAATTAGCGCTGAACAGGTGTGGGCACAGCTATTTTTGAGGTTATTTATTTCTGATTGCATATGCATTTGTAGGAGTTTCCCTTTCAGATGCCAAATTTATGGGAGGAGGGTATTGAAATGAAATCATTCAAGGTGATTTACTAAGGTTTGCGCTAGTCAATTTACTGGTATTTGTGCCATTATTTATTGCCCCCCAAAAAAGCATGTCTTAAACCAGATGCTAATTTGCACTGCTCTTAGTAGATTGTGTTGGTCATTATGGAAATGATCCGGCTGCTTCTGGGTTCATTAATTAGCTTATCGTCAGGAGATGACGCACAGATTACCACTCCCATCGCTTTCACGCTAATTTGCCCTATTTAGGAAATCTGGCCCAAAATCTCCTCTTCTGTTTGCTGCTGTGAAAGGGGAGGAGTCTGTTTTTCCTCACCTCACAGACCTTTATAGCAAAAACACATAAATATACACTGTAAAAAATTTCTTAATTTTAACTGAAAAAGATTGTAAACATGATACAGCACACACAAAAATGGATTAAGTAGTTACCTTACCATAAGGTGAAACATTAATTATATGTGCACCACCATTTAAAAGTTTGCAGTGAGTAAGAAAAAATAATACCTTTCTTCAGCAAGGATGCATTTAATTGATCAAAATTGACAGTAAAGTCTCCATAATGTCACAGAAGATTTCTATTTCAAAATAATGATGTTGAACCACGGTTTTCACAAACAAAATTAAGCAGCACAGTCATTCTCAACATTGATAATAATAACAAATGTTTCTTGAGCACCAAATGAGCATATTAGAATGATTTCTGGAGGAATTTGTCATTAAAACTTTTGCCTATCATCGGTAAAAAATAAAGCACTATGGCAACAGCTTTCTTACCTGGTTTTGCTTCGGGGGATTGGGCGGAACTGACAGAATTCTTTGTATCAATGTTGGATAGGAGGGGAAAAAACTCAAAGTATGAATTCAGCACATTATAATGATTTCTGAAGGATCATGTGACGCAGAAGACTGGAGTAATGGCTGATGAAAATTCAGCTTTGCATCACAGAAATAAAGTATATTAAACTAGAAAAACATTTATTTAAATTGTAATATGTCACAATATTACTGTTTTTTTCTATATTTTTGATCAAATAAATGCAGCCTTGATGAGCATTGAAAAGACTTCTTTCAAAAACATAAAAAATAGCAATGTTTCCAAACTTTTGACCGGTACTGTACATCTACAGTATTTTTTGTCAAAACTGTTTTTCATAAATAAATAAAAAATGTACGTGGTGAAAACCAGTAAAAGTACTGAATCACCAGATTTGATTATATTTGATAAATGTTATGTGTTTTTTTTTACAGTGAATTTATCATAATATTTTGCCATTGGTCTCTTGCAAATAACAGCTGTTGGGAATTCAGTCATAGTTGTGTAGGATATGAGCAGAAGCCATTCGGTGTTCATACTTTAAAGGATGTCTTGCACTCTGATCTGTATAGAGATTGACAGGTGAATTAGAAAGAACGTTTGTTTTTTTTTTGTTTTTTTTTCTATAAAGAGAGGTATATTTTTAAATATGTAAAATGCTTGTGATACAATACAAAACAATGCAACTTTACTAATACCCACAGGGATTATTGGACAGTAGACTCAGACATTTTTTGTTAAGGGCTTTATTTAAACAGTAAGTAGAACAGGAGGATTGATAAAAGGATGTTAGATATTGTATTCATCCAATAAAAACTGCAATCATTGCAGATATGACCAGATTAGCAAAAGAGAAATAAAATCCCTAAGCCCTTGGTTCTTGTCTCCTGTGCTGCAGCACCATGGACAGCATCACAGTTAAGCAACTTGGCTGGCGGGATGTCAACCAATCCCAGCTGCAGTCTCTTGACGCTCATCAACTACAAGGACAAAAGGAGTGCTGTGCTGACATCTGTGGCTGATGAGTAACAAGCAGAGGAAACGTGACTGTGCCAGATTCTCATTTCGTGACTTCACATCTGCATCACATTTATGAACATATGCATGTTTTCATATTATAAAATAATTGATAGCCTATTAAAATCAAGTCAAAATAGTTTTCGATTGTCAAATGTTAATGAAACATTATGATGTATAGAAGATTGTTTCCGCCACAGAATAATAATAAAAAAAGCTAATTGCGACTTTTTTAAATCTTACATTTACAATTGCGAGTTATAAAGTCAGAATTGTGAGAAATAAAGTATTTTTTCCCCTCAGAATTGGACTTTAGCCTATATAACTCGCTATTCTGAAATTTTTTTTCATAATTGAGAGTTTACATCACGCAATTCTTTCCTCAGAATTGGGATTCCATATTCATATATTACTCGCAATTGCGAGTTTATATCTCACAAAGTCACATCAAAAAGTCAGAATGGTGAGATTAAAAGTCACAACGGCAGAAACAAGCTTCCATAGTGATGAACTACACCTGTGATTATTCTGATATAGAAACTAGCTTTAAACTTGAACCAGCTTAATACACCTTGACAACAGATGGGCAAAAGTCATTGCAAAAATGTTTCAGAAAAGTTATAAAAAAGTTTTAAAAAGGGCACAATTTGTGTGCATATGGCACTTGATTTAATATTTTATAACTAATGCAATTATATTCATTTTAAAGTGCTCAGATGCTGTTTTAGGGGCACTGTATATAAGTCTCAATCTGTCATTCAGAGTTTTAATTAAAGCTGTTATTAGGTATATTTCTGCTTGAATACACCATAGTGTGATCAAACCATATGGAGGACCACTCCCAAGGTACCAATGGCAGTCCGTTAATGTTTATTTTTTCTGATCTCTGTCCTCAGAGATAAAGCATTAGTTCACAGCAATTCTGTGATTCAGTTGCACGCTCACTAACAAACTGATCCATTTAGAAATGTATGACTTTGTGAGGAAAAAGAAAATAATGTAAATATAACTATCAGACACACATGATGTCATTGTGCTGTGTGTCTTTTATTAGTTGATCCATCCACAATTGCTCGCTCACTTTCACTGATTTCAGGGCTCAGCACTTGGTCGAATCTTTGCTCCCTATATGTTGACAGGATGATTTTAATTTTAATGACATTCTTATTTTTAATCAACTGTAATTATCTGTGTAGCAAGTAAATTAGTTTTTTCTTGCTCTACATTTAAAAATGGAATATTTCTTATTTGTTTACCCACTGAGGAATCATTACCCCCATACTGGAAAGGGACCTTACAGCAACAGTACACATGGAAAATTTACTCTCTCTATCTTTCATACTCTCGAAAAGAGGCAAAGAGCCAACTAAATAATAAAAGTACACCATAAAACAAGCTTGTTCAATCTGCCCAGATCCTCTCCAGGGGTTTTGGATAATTTTACAAAAGCACTGAGAGACACACGCACACATATGAATATTGTATAATAAAGTAAGGATGCAGCAAAAATGAGAAGAAGTAAGAGTACAACCTATCAGGCTTTACATCACAGCAGGATCACCTAAAGCTTGCCCTTTCCTTCCTATAACAACCCTCTTAATTAGTGGTATTGTACATATGCTTGTCTACTTTCTGCATTGTAGTTAGAGCACACAGAACTCTTTGCTCTCTTTATCTGGCTATTCACCATTGCGTATAAATTTAATTATTAACAGCTGGCTTGTGGATGCTGCTAAGAGAAAGGGAGATGAGGAGAACAGCAGGTCCGAGACAGACATAGCAAGGCCCGTGAGAGATCAGGAGGGATGCATTAAACAGATGCGTTGAGCTTTACAGCGATAAACATTTTGTTTATTTATACATACATATATATATATATATATATATATATATATACATACATACATAATTACACACACACACGCACGCACACACACGTTCAGTTAGTTTTCTGTCATTGTAGTTAGTTATCTTGGTTACTCATTTAATTAGTCATTCTATTCAGCGCTTTCCTAATTCGTTCTCTTTGTTTGTTCCTTGTATTTAAGTCCCTGTGTTTAATTTGTGATTGGTCCGGTGTTGTCTATGTATTGTGGTTGTGTTATTTTGCCTTCATCTGAGTTTGCTTGTGGATTATATATTAAAGTCTATTTTGATTCTTTATCTTCTTCGTCATGCTCTTGACTATGATGGAAGAACAAAACACTAAACTTGGTATTTTTCAGACAAAATTATTTGGCAAAAAAGGCAGACTACAGGTTTAATTTTATTAATGAAAAAAAAGTGCAGACATTTTTTTTGCAGGAAAAAGTATACACCAACTACAACCAATTATCAATGTTTTGTTGACTCTCTTGTTTTTGCATGTGTTCATTTCTTTATGAAAGCTTGTCCTCACAAGTTGCCGTGTTTCAATGCATTATCATATCACAAATCACACAATTCCCTTCAAGCACAACTACGCAATATGCTTACAATGTCTTTAACACATTTTTTATAAAAGGGTGATGTTGTAAATGTTCCTAGGCCGAACATAATTTTGGCCACTACTGTATATTAAACAATCCATAGATCAAAAAACAATAAATATAGAACATAAAAACACATTATCAATTAAATCTGAATGTTTAATGATTGATGACAGCACTGTAAAACAGATGAAATGAGTGTGATGTATCTGTGACCCAGAGGTATCTTGCTAATGCGCATTGCTCTGTGTTGACAGGTCATGTGACTCTGCAGAGGAGTTTTTCTCTTTCCTTTGAGATAAACAGACACATTCTGACTGTGTCTTTTGCAATGGGGTCACAGAGGGGTGATCTCAGTATTCTATTGGTTTGAGAAGTTCAAAACAATTTTGGGATTCTGTTTGGTATTTGGTGCTAGCTTTATATTCTGACTTGCAGAATGGGCATATATTCAACATTTAAACCAACATCAAGGTTTCTCTTAAACTTTCCCCAGTAGTTTTATCCTGCTGACCAACAGGTGTGCTTGACTCTACTAAACAGGCATTTAGTAGAGTGAGCCGTGTCACTTGTCAATCCATCAGGGTCTGCACAAAAAATGCAGGAGAGGAACAGATACATAAATGAGTTTGTTAAACATCCATTCATTAACCAACGTTCTAGAGAAGCTTCATTTTATGTTATTATATCATTATATCAAATGCTGAGGGTTTGTCGCAGATTTGTCACCAAGACACATCGTTTTGTCAGAATAGTTTCGAAACAGGCGGTCCAAAACGGAAGACACATAAACAGGATGTGTCTGGCTGAGTGAGCAGGCTAATTAACTTGAAAAACTATAAAAATGTAAATTTGCACTTTGGTACCACAGGCAGTTAATTAACTGCAGTGGGACAGTTAGGAGCAAATTTAATTTGCTAAAGGAAAAGTGGAGAGGGGGAAAATATGATTTCCCTGGACCAAACAATTGGACATCATGGAATACTTACCACTAAAATAAATAAATGTAAAAATGAATAACATATTAATAAATAAATAAATAAATACAAATAAAAGATTGAGAAAAGAGGGTGTTATAGGGGTAAAGTGGATAAGTGGATGAGAGAGAGGGCTGTAACATCTTGTTGTCACACTGAATGTGACCTGTGTTGTTCATGTGTGGAGTGGGACCAAACAGACCATTTTACACTCACACACTCGCTTAACCAGTCGCCATGCACTTCCTCAGAGATTTATTACAGTATCTGTCTAAGGGTGCGTTTACACGACAACTATATACTTAAAACGGAGAAGTTTTTCCTTTGAGTTTTCTGCGTACAGACAACACAGACAAAACGATCCAGAAGATCCGAGAAAACGTCTAAAAACGCCATATTCTGCTGCCAGGCCTTTAGATGGCGATGAAACACTATAGACTGAACACGTAATACCGTACGCATGTGCATGCCTTCATCGTCTTCAGAGATTCGCGTTTTTGTTGTTTACACGTAGACCGTTTTCAAAAACTTGCACTTTGAAATCCGATTTCAAAAGTTTGCGTTTTCAGGCACCCAAAACGCTGTTGTCGTGTAATACAACTATAAAGGAACGGCTAAAACACATAAAAAGTTCCACAGTTTTAGTTGAAAACAGTGTCGTATAAACAGCCCCTAAATTATCTAAGGCTGCATTTCTCAAAAGCATCGTGAGCCAAGTTAATTGTAGAGACCATTGGTGCCAATAGCTTGCAATGCTTTCTGCGTTCCTGCAGCCTTTGCTACAGAGGAGGTCAAATGATCACTGATGAGCATTATGACCAGTTACAGGTGAAGCGAATATCATTGATCATCTCCTAACAAGGCCAAATAATAAGGTCTGGGTAGATTAGATGGTATGCAAACAATCAGTTCTCGTAAACAATGTGTTGGATGCAGGAGAAATGGGCAGGGATAAAGATCTGAGCTACTTTAACAAGGGCCAAATTGTTATGGCAAGGTGACTGGGTCAGAGTATCTCTGAAACAGCAAGGCTTGTGGGTCACTCCCAGTCTACAGTGGTGGGAATTTACCAATGATGGCCCAAAGCAGAACAAACCACAAACCGCCGACAGGGTGCTGGGTGCCCAAGGCTCATAGATGCACAAGGGCAATGAAGGCTATCCCATCTGGTACTGCAGTGTTGTAGACCAAGTAGTGGGCCTATGGTGAGCCCCGTTCACCGTCAAAGCGCCTACAATGGGCACGCGAGCGTCGGAATTGGACCTTGGAGCAGTTGAAGAATATATTGCCTTGTCCGACGATGAGTCCCGTTTTCTTTTACATCACGTGGACGGCCATGTATGTGTGCCATTTACCCAGGGAAGTGATGGCACCAGGATGCCCTGTGGGGGAACGGCAAGCCTGTGGAGGGAGTGTGATGCTCTAGAAAATGTTCTGCTGGGAAACCCTGGGGCCGGCCATTCATGTGGACGTAAATTTGATACGTGCCATGCACCTATACAGGTGTTGCTGACCTTCAAGGCCTTCAAGAAAATGGTGTTCCCTGGTGGAAGTGGCCTCTTTCAGCAGAATAATCAATTTTTCAGGAATGGATTGAGGAATTAGATGAAGAGTTTAAGGTGTTGCCCTGGTCTCAGATCCTCAGCCCACAGCCTCTGTGGGATATGTTGGACCAACAAGTTCGATCCACAGCGGCTCCACCTCGCAACCTACATGACTTGAAGGATCAGCTGCTAATGTCTTGGTGCCAGATACCACAGGACACCTTTAGGGGTCTTGTAGAGTCCATGCCTCAGTGGATCGGCACTGTTCTGGCAGCACGTGGAGGACCAACAGCATATTAGGCAGGTGGTCATGATGTTTTGGCACATCAGTCAACATTAATTTCTTTGCATAGTGGCACCAATGAACGATCTAAAAGACAGAAAGTACAAAGAGATTGAGAACAAACTCCCAAAACTCCTTCGAACAAACATCATAAAGGTGCGGTTATGATAATACGTTTTAATTACAACACAAGCTCAGCTGTTGTTTTTGTATTTTGCCTTGTGGGTACACATTTAGTGTGAGTGTCGGGGGGGCAAAACCAGCTTTATGGGTATTTATTGAGCTTTATTTTAGTACAACGCAGTGCTGAAGATTTGAGATGGCATTTTAGCAGATGGAAACAAGCAGCACCGGAATGCAGAAGCTTTTATTGGGCCATGAAAAAAATAATCACCCCCAAATGTCTGATTTTAGAGCAACCCAAACCCACTCATTACTTTGCATATTAATGCACTTTACTGATGTGAGTAATCTCAAAGGGATGAAGTGTGCGTTTTGCTTATTGTGTCTGCACAAAGATAAAGCCTCAAATTTTACATGTTGTAGAGGAATGGCTTAAACATTAAATAATGAGTTCATAAAAATGCAAAGAGGTTTCTGTGAGGTTACATTTAGGTCAGGCGATAGAAAATGGCATTAGTTCAGTTTTTAAAACAAAAGATGTCAATGGAAAGTATGCACCATGATACAGTAGAAAAACAGACATATGTTTATTTTTATTTTTTTATAAAACTATTAAGCCTATGCAGCATTTCATATAACTGAAACATATTCAGCACAGTTAGCTTCAAGCTAGCTGGAACTAAGAAGACAGGCTGCCAGGACAAATTTACAAGCAGCTATTTATCCTTTTCTATCCTTCTCTCCCTCTTTCGCTCGCTCTGTCCTCCCATGGCAGTAGCTGCAGTTTGTTATCTTTGCAGCCCTGTAAAAGTTTTATCTCGTAGAAGGAGAGGGATGACCCTGTCAGGCGGTGGTCTGACTTACGGGCCGCTGTAAACAAAGCAGAGAAAGGAGATTAATCGCTGGGAGTGGCATTGGGTTGGAGGAACCTGGAACAGAAAAAAACAGGAGCAGCAGGTCAGATGCTGTCTTAACAGGCCCGTGGCCCTGAGCCCCGTGAGGTGTAGATCAGAGACCAATCCACAATAGCTACTAACCTAAAGGGTTAGACATAAGGGTAGTTGAAGGACTGAAAAAATAAAAAATGCAAGTTGGACTTCCAGCCATTTGTGTGTTCAATGTAAAAAATGCTTTTGGATTTAACTGGAAAAGACTGTAAAAATGCTAGAGTACGTTTAATTACTAAATGAAATCTGTAATAGATCGAACTATGTGATTTTACAGAAAAACTGTTAAATGTACAATTTAGCAACAAATTATCTATATAATTTATAGTGAAAAGTGGTAAACTGACATTCCCAGAATTCCCTCCTCACACTTTAAACAAAAGCAAATAAATGAAACGAGCATAACAAAAACGGCGGTGATACCCACAACGTTAATCAAAATGCATCCATTAAACCGAACAATTAAAATGTTTGCTGCAGTAAAAGGCTAGCCAACAGCAGAAAGATGTTTTTAATGCATGGTAAGTAAGTAAAGTTTATTTCTATAGCACATTTAAAACAGCTCACGCTGACCAAAGTGCTGTACATAGCGCATTAGCCACAGGGTAATAAAATAAAATAAAATACACTTACAAATCAGTGATTTAGGCTAAAACGACATCAAAAGACAAACACAAACATAGCAGGATAAGACAATTAAGATGCCGGGAAGGCCAATGTAAAAAGGTACGTTTTGAGCCTGGCTTTGAATATCACAACTGAATGGGGCACTTCAATTGTCAGATGTCAGTCGGTTCCACCAAATGAAATCAAAGGAAACCGTGACAATAAAAGGGTATGTGATTGGAATAGCAATCCCATCCAGCAGTTGACAAGTCTCAAATGGGTGTGACCCATTATCATTTACCGACAGAAGTGAATAAGCCTGAGGTCTGCTAATTATTTAACAGATGTTCTGAATAAAACAGGTGTAGTTACGGCCTTTCACCAGGGCTAATGAAATCTCATTGTTCACAAGAGAGGAAAGGACTGCTTTTACGGTTTAAAAAACTAGTTGTTAATATTGAGTAACTTACATTTTATAAACAGTATTTGCATTTCTTGTGTTTTTGCTTTCCCCAGGAAAATATTTCCAAACGATGCCTTGCCGCTGTGCGCCTCCGAGCAACAAGCACAGTTTAGCTCCTGAATGAATTAGTCTTTCAACCAATCAGTTTGAGTGAATGATTCAATGACTCGTTCACAAAGACAGTTCTGCGTCTCTCGTCCTATCCAGTATTTGAGAATAGTTGAACAAGCAATCGTTTGAGTGAATTATTGAAGGACTCGCTCATAGTCAAGACGGTAATCAAATTCGAGGACATGTACAAACTGTTGTTTAATTATAAATATAAAGCCTTATATAACAAACAAATCAAATGCACAAAATGAATGTTACATTTTACTAAAGAAAAAAAGTCAAATGTCCAGTACGGGTTATGTCATATTTCACACAGCATTGTATAACATATTCAAGTTTTTTTAAATGGTCTATTATGATTGTCTTTTCAACAAAACAAACATTTATAATTTTAGTCAATAGAAAGAGTGCTGAACTTTCTAAATTGTATGCGTCTAGACACAAGAGGTTCCATCTCAGCAAATAAGCTATTATAATGGAGTCAGTCCCAGCCTCCCAAAAGTCTTTTGTGGAAATGATAATTAATATTTTAAAGGCTTCATGATGCAGAGAGAAGTAAATAAATAAAGAACAGAGGAAGTGGAGCATTCTGGGATTGGGCAGGAATTGAAAGAGAAAGAGAGAACACAGGAAACGCTGCGTCGAGTTCATGCCAAGTACAGGCAAAAAAAACAAAAACAAAAAAAACAGCTGAATGAAACGTGAGTGTTTATTCATTTGAGCCCTTTTATCTGTGTAATCGCTCGCGAAGGATTTTTACAGAGTGAAGCGATGAAGACGCAAACATGGTTTGTACAAAGCTTCAACAAATGGACAAATTTAACAAATCTCTTTAAGAAGAGAGCTCCAAAGGGAGCAATTAACCTTCCAATTTTAAAGAACGGCTGCAGGGTTTAGCTGTTCAATTTTGAAATACAACCACCTGAGGGGAACTGTTTAAAGTTTTAATAATCATTTTCATTATGAAGTGTGCACACTCTTCATGGCTTTGCTTCAGTGGATAAGTGCCTTGGGTGGCCCAATGCAAACAAACTTTATCAAAAGTGTTTCAAATTAATCTTCCACTTTCAGTCTCTTCACAAACTTCATATTTGTTCATTTTTATCTCCAATTAAATATTGACAATTAGTGACATATATACCTATATGATTGTCACCTATCGGAAGAGGAGAATAAAGGTTGTTGTCAATGCATTGAAAAAGGTGATTGATTGCAGATGCAGGTGATGATTGAGTGTGTGCAGGTGGGAGCCAGGAGGGATGCTGGGAAATGTAGTGCTGTGGTGACTGGAGGAGATTGTGACAATGATATAAGGACAAATGTGACTACAATGCAATATTAAAAATGCATATTAAATTAAATCTGATGTAAACTGCAAAAGTTTCTTACAAACATTGCAAAAATGTTAATGCTTTTTGCTAAAAGCTTTGACAGACAAACTCCCTGGTGAAAAGCCACAGCAAATGCATCGGCAGGAGCTTAAAATATAATATATATATATATATTTTATTTGTTTTGGTCTTTGAGCCTTTTCTGGTGAGTACCCATGGAGAAAAATGTTGATACCAGAAGAAGTTTCTTAAATAGTGTTTTCTCACAAGCATATCTTTTTTTCCTACTTCTTTTTAAGAATTTTTGAGACAGGGAGAAAATGGTGGGTTAAAACCACCGGTCTACCTACATCCATGCTAACTCAAAGGCTGCGTTGACCATGAAATCCACATTTAAATTTCTGTTCAAACTGTGAAAATCATCAGTGCACTTAATAATTAAGATGATTTTAAATGGACTGGTAGATTGTCCTGTCATGAGTGAATCTCAAGCAGGTCTGAGGGTTGAGTAAATGTTGAGAAAACATTGTACCTTATGAATAGAGAGTAGAAATGATCTTTGACAGAGATAATGATTCCACAGGCAATGCAGAAATACTCTCGATATGAGTTCTCCTGCTTGGACTTTGACTGAATAAGAGCTCTGATGCTCTCAGACAATTAATCCCCCTGAGGCAAACCTAGCTGACTCTTCATAACAGCTGATCTCGGCAAGATTTATTAAAATGCTGTTTACTGGGAAATTGCCGAATGAAAATATTAAACTGCTCTGATGTGGGTTCAGTAGAACTTAAATCAAACAGAGTGTACATCACGACGGTCCTGGCAGGTGTATTTTGTGTACACAGCGTAAAGATGAAAGAGAGAATCATTCTCGCTGTCGTTGTGAACAGTGTTGTTACTACTTCAAAAAGTTTCTCAGATTAGTTTTTGCTCCCACGGGTGAAGTTATGGTCAGCAAACCCAGAATTGTTAGACCAGCACTGGAAACTAACAACATCCCCAGATAATCTTAAACTGCCTAAGGAGCCCTAAGACCATATCCATGTCCATAAGAAAGTTAGAAATATCATCAAGGTTTGCTGGAGTGAGTTTTCGCCTAAAACCTTTTTGGCTGCAGTATCTGAGACTATATGGTGAAATTTTGAAACATGACAGAAAAAGAAACAAACCATATTTCTCCATCTAAACACTGAACATGTTTTGTTCAGAGAAGTCATTCTGACCTTGACTAGTGCATGCTGACATTCTCCTTATTTAAAGAGAATAAATATTGTTTAGCTCATTCTGCAGCCTTTAAATCCGGCTGGAGGACAAACATTAAAGCTGTGCATCTCAAGCGAGAACAATAAGAGCCATGTTTTTAAATCCCTGTCAGCACTTTCATTTTATAAGGAAAACACAATAAAAGCACTAGTCCATTGGGCGTCACAAAGGTTTAGTCTTTGGGCTCTATAATAGAGGGTGCAGACTGCAGAGAGGAAAATGTGAAGTTATAAGCACATTGGTTTTTAATATGTAAACACTGGGAGGTTATGAGTCACAGGCAGATGTCTGAGAGTTTGTGCTGGGCTGCTAAAAAGAAAGATGAGCTTAAAAGACTTCATGAACTGGCAAAATTGGATTTGATTGGTCAAAAATATTATACAGGATGAGTCATCAGTATTTTTGGCTTCAAATCTGCTTAACTGATTTTTGTTACTGTTCAAAATAATAAATCTTAAAAATAGACAGGGTAAAAAATTTAATCTGATTCACGATATACTGTATATATGACTTTAAAGAATGTGGGAATATTTATATATTGCTGGATACCTGTATAATTTAGATGCTTAAAAGCTCATTCAAATGATGCCACAGTTGGTGCTCACTAAATTTGACTGCAAATGGATACACAGCTCACAATTATGAGATAAATAGTCATACCATGTGCTTACCTATTATATGTTCAGTCTGCCTGTTGTCATGTTGCAGCCAAGTCTATAATGGCATTGTTGAATGCATCACTTGAGGAGAGCATTGTCTGCTTTCTCCAGCGAAAAGCATTATTTACATTACATTTATGCATTTGGCAGATGCTTTTATCCAAAGCGACTTACATTGCATTTCAAGGTACACATTTACATTCTTATCAGTTCCTACTTTCCCTGGGAGTTGAACCCATGACCTTGGCGTTGCAAGCACCAACGTCCTACTGTTTGAGCTACAGGAAAGCCTGTGTTGTTAGACCGGTACACAACTAAAATCAACATGCCGTCTGAACAATTTGAGACTTTAGTGGACCCCTGCTCAGAGACAGATTGCTGCTGATGGCAAAAAAAACACACACATTATCTGATCATCTTGATAGCAGTTTTGCAGCTATCCTGTCTGATTCTTTCAATTTGTATTTTTCTGGTTGTTTTTCTCTATTTCCCTGACCACTTTACTTCTCTTGTAGCCAGATCTTAGACAAAACATACCGTCTGAGACTCAGGCAGGCACTGAATATGGTTGTGTGTGGGTGTTTTTAGCACAAGTCTAATACAGTCTGTTTATCCTCACTGGTGAGGGTAATGCCAGTTATCATTCAAGTATTCAGTAAGAAGGCAGACAAATCTGCTAGGCGCTCACTCTCTCTATATCTCACTCTCTTCCTCTGTCTTCTTATGCAGTTTGCTGGAGAAAATCCTGTCGGGATCCATTATTTGGTCTTATGCACCCTGATCCAGCCTGTCAGTGAATTCTTGGCATTTGTAGTTTAGTCACTATTACAGATTAATATTCCTACGGGGAAAACAAATGAGCAAGAATTCATTTGTAAAACGAGCACATTTACAGCAAGCAATCACAGCATATTCTTTCAATGTTTTTATTTTCATTTTTTATTAAATGGTAGATTTAATAAAGGTTCATAATTTTATATTAAATAGTAGATTTAATAAAGGTTCATCATTTTTTAATAAATAGTAGATTTAATAAAGGTTCATCATTTTTTATTTAAAGCAGGGTTGTGCATCTCTGAGTGTTTCTTTCTTGAATGAATCACCTTTTAAATGAATCAGCGGAGTGAACGATTCAATGAAGCACTTCAATGAAGTCAAAAGTCACATGTTTTGTTACTGAATGAATCAGCTTTTGAACAACATGATTCAACGAGTTACTCTTTATACATGCTACGCCTCATTTGAAAGGCGGCGCCATCCATTTATTTGGATTGACCCTATACCCCTCGATTTTGACTGAGGGAGCGAGTCTATTCAATAGCTGAGTCCCAATTTAGAGGATGCATCCTTCAAAGTACGCAGACTTTAAAGGCTATATCTTAGATTACAAGGTCACAAAGGCCAGAACGAGCGTTGTTAAATGGGACGATCTAGCCTACAGAGGGTTGTTCTTGTCACTAAACAAGTTTGAGGGATATGAGATGTTGCAGCTATAATTCCTCACCATCAGCATTAACAAGTTTATGTTCATCAACAAACCGATGTGTATATTTCTAATTTATTGCAGTGCACATACTGTATTAACTGTATCAATAACGGTGCATACGTTAGCTGAGCACTAACGTGAATGATTGATTTAACATTAAAGTTTGCAAAACAAATCTTGCTCCGTACTTTATCTTTACTCAAAGTAGTAAGAACGACAGACAATCTGCATTTAGTAGACACAATATTAGGTAATAGTGGTCCACAGCTGATTTGCAGAACTATTTCAGTAAGACAGCAACAACGTGAGTTAGCCAGTTAGCCGGAAACTTACACAACATAAAACACAAAATTACATACTTTGAACACTCGGTAGAAAATATACAACCAATAATTATTTACAGGTAGTGATTTTGAGGAGCAAGCTGGACAAAATAAACTAGGTACTGACTCATCTTTCCAGAGCAAGTGTTTTGCTAATCCAGCGTTGAAATCCAAGATTTGAGAAGCAGTTGTCAGTAAAATTATGTATTTGAAGGCAGGACAAGTTGTTTGGGCAGACAACGTACAACATACTGTTGGTGGGCATTATGTAAATGTCTTATCTTGTGACGTAGAACCGTACCGGCAGTGGGATTCGATTTACAAACGACTAGGCGGTTCTGAGTTGATTCTTTCTTTGGGAGACAATAACTTTATTTAACTTTATTTATCGTGAAAAAAACAACTGTAACAATAAATCAGCTCCATTGCTGATTCCAAGTGATAAAGGGCTTAGGGCTTTCCATTTAAACACATTGCAAGGGTTCTGCCAGTAGTGGGAACTCATACAGCGCAAGTAATGACATACATCTGAGTGAACGAGACTGATGGAAGTTAGACATAAAAATTTTGACTTAAACGCAGCCTTATAGTCACATCTTTTGTTTGAATGAATTTTACTTTTATGCTATTATAGTATTTATTAATATTTTTAATTCGTTTTTTTTTATATACATTTTCAGTTTTCACTTTAATTGTTAATGTTAATCTACCCATACAGTCATACAGTCATGCTGACCTGTTTTCAATATACTTCTTATTACAGGTTGTTTTGCCTCAAAAGGGAGGAAGAAAACACAAATGACAGATTTCTTCTATGTGAGTATAGCAAACTGTCTATCCTGCAAAGAGGGACAGAAAGACACATTCTCCCGGGAGAAAGACTGTGCCAGGGGAGGTATCTCAGAGTGAGCTGGCTGAGAGCTTAGGAACAACAGCTAAAACACTCACAGCAGCCTGACACACACATAAACACCCAGACATGCACAGAGCATTTTGTTCCACACACAAGCTATGAGTATGACTTCCATTATGAACTTGACCCTGTGACCTCTTGGCCAAAGATAAGACAGATCAAGAGTGAGACCTCTATGTCGCTATGGTAAACAACAGTGTGGGGGAAAAGATAAAAAAGAGAACAAATATTTTCTCCTGTGGTTTCCTGGGTAACACCGTTTCCCCTCTAAGCACTTTATACTGGGAAAGCTGATACAGTGCCTGAATCCTGAAACACTCTTCTTTATTTCTCTAGAATTGAAAATCCCAGTCTGATCTGAAGCAGGCTCTTGGCTCTATGAGGTTTTGTCATAAAAACGACTGAAACTTTGTCTTTCAATGGAGATTCTCTTGGGGCTTGTGTGAGGGGCTGCACTATTTTATTTCATGACTCTGTTGTATTCACTGCAAATATTCAGCCTAGTAATGCCCTACTGTATGTGTATATGTATTTGTACCGTGCCAGTCATGCCTTGTTTTTTAATGATCTCATTGTGTTTGCTGAGATATGGAGTTCGAGGAGACACTAGAGGTCATAAATATGTTTTTTTGTCTGGTGCCTTCATGTGGAGAACAAAGTTTAAATGCTTTCTTTATCCAGATGAGATAGGAGAGTGAAGGTCAAAGGTCAGAATAGTGGGAGATTCTGGACAGTCTGGATGTGACCTACAAGAGTATTGCTTTATTCCCTTTATATTAAAGCTTTTTCTCTCTGTCTTCATGTGTATGTGAATGAAGCACAGCCCATTTTTCCCTTTCTCACTCCACCCTCTCTCTTCATATTCATCTGCTGTCTCTCTCCATCTCTCTGGCCGTGAGTCATTCTGCTCCCTAGTTCCCTATGTGAATTAGTAGATTGTGAACATTAATTCAGGCACTAGAAAGGACTTTGATCTCTAAACAGTTTGACTGTGACATGATTATGAGGTTGTGCGTTACAAAGCAGCTGGTATTTATTAACAAAATCACTACAACATTTCATGGCTAGTATTCTTCTTCTGATATATTTTTGTTTATAATGCAGTGCTGTAGCTAACTCCATTTTGAAGTATGTACTCGTCTTGCTTATTAATTAAGCAAAACATTCAATTGAATTCAACTCCTCCTGAAAGAATTCAATAGCTCCTGAAAGAATGACAGTACCAGTGAAATGTCACAGGACATCGGGTCTTCACTCTTAATAGCGCACCAGCTGTAGAGGCACCTTGTGGACGGTGCTCTAGCCTCAGAAATAGTGTTCAGGACAGAGGTCCATTGGCTCCCGTCGTGGGGCCAGGGGTGAAGGGCCCACAGGTTGGGGGTGCCAGATTGTTCCTTTCACTTGGGAAAGGAGGTCCTTTGGCCACATTGGAGTTCCAATTGGCCACAGGGCTACTGAGAGCAGCTTTGTCAACTCCTTTGTGAACCACAGTTGGTTCCGCCAGAGGGGGGCCACCAGAATCAACCAGGGGGGGCCTTCCTGATCCGTCTGATGACCTGAGGGAGCAGCGCGACTGGAGGGAAGGCGTATAGGGGAAGGCTGGGCAATTTCGTTGGCCAGCACGTACCTGTCCCTCGAGAAATATATTGGGGCAGTGAGAGTTGTCTTCTGATGCGAAGAGGTCGACCTCTGCCTTTCCGAAGATACTATCATACGAACTATCTGGGGGTGAAGTGTCCACTCTTCCAAGGACACGTTGCCCCGGGACAGCATGTCTGCCTCTTGGTTCAATCTGCCTGGCACGTGCAGCCGTGATCCACCCTGATGTGCAGGCATCTGTGATGCCAAGTGTGGGCTTAAACTCTGGGTTTCAGCCAATACTGTAGGGGGTCACATGTGAAGCAGAACCAGCTGAAGTACTGGTGACGCAGAGGCCATGAGGCCTAGTATCCTCTGAAACGTTCTAAGGGGGGGCTAAGACCCCGACCCTGAAAGACACCGTGAGCTGTTGAATCGTCAAGGATTGCTCTGGGGACAGACGACATTGGTAAGCCACCCCCTCGAACTCGAATCTCAAGAACGGACTGTGATGGGGGGCTATTTGGAAATGAAAGTAGGCATCTTTCAGATCCACTGAGAAAAAACAATCCCCTGGCACACCTGCGAGAGGATTTGTTTCAATGTTAACATCTTGAACGTCTGTTTCATAAGGGTGCGATTTAGATGCCTCTGTGTGGAGAACGTGAGCCACGCTGCTCCTTACCAAGTTGGAGACCACGGCCCTGAAGCAGGGGACCTGCAAGCGAAATAAAGCGAGTAACCTCATTTGATTGTCCCCAAAATCCAGTGGCAAATGGTTGAAGTATTAAAGGCTGCGTCTCGCGCTTAGGCGGGAGAACAGCACCTGTTGTATCATTGAGATATGCGTTTGGCCGGGCGGACACGTGGCTTGACTTCAGGCTCCACTTTCTCTTTTATTGCATTATTTTATAATCTTCAGCAATCTGAGAAAAAGGAGTTTTCCCATTGCGTCTAGCAACACAGTACGAGTGAACCGTATCGAAAGGGAACTGTTGTTTTAAGTTGTTTTGCTAAAACTGCGCAAATGAAAGCTACTGCTCGAAAGCGCTGCTATGAGCAGCCTCAGCTTGTGTAAGTCTTTGATTTCATTGTTAATCGTTCTCACCTGTGCGCTGGGCAAAGAGAGTCTGCTGCTGTGTGTGATTGCAAGGAGGTGCTAATAATATTTTACTTAAACGCCATCTGCTCAGACTGCTGAGGCAGAGAGAGGGAAGAGAAAAAGACAGCAAGAAGAGAGAGAGAGAGAGAGAGAGAGAGAGAGAGAGAGAGAGAGAGAGAGAGAGAGAGAGAGAGAGAGAGAGACTTTTGACTTTTAGTCTTTCTTTAATTTAACATTTTCTTGCCACTTAGGCTAATTAAAATATATTAATATACAAAACACATGGGTACACATGTAAAATACATTAAAAAGCAACAACAACAAAACAAAAACAAAACAAGCAAACAAAAAAACATTACATACACAGAAAAACCCTCATACATTAATTTGTAAAATACCTTCTTTTGAATTACATAGAACATCATTCAGAGCCCAAGTAAGATTGAAAGCATCAAGATCTTCAACCATTTTATAATATGTAAACTCAACAGTAAGCCGGGCAGATATTAGACCTCTTAAAGTCATATTAACATCAGTGGAAACACCCCCGTTCAACTTCACTTTTCTTGTTAGCCACACAGCTAACTTTGCTTGACCATATAAAAAATTAATTAACACATCTCTTTTTCTATTTTGATACTTATACTTAGGCCCATAAATAAAACCTTTTAACGTAAATTCATGATTCAAATTTTTACTCCATTCTTCCAACAATAAAAACATTGGCTTTAATCTTTCACAATGCAAGAATAAGTGATGCACATCTTCAGACTCAAAACAAAAAGGGCACTCATCCTTTACTGTAGGATCAATATGTGCCCTATGTCTATTGGTAGTTATCACTCCATGTATTATCCGCCATTGGAGGTCCCCAGTTCTCTTATCAATAGGACGTTTGTATAAAGTCCTCCAGCTACCTTTAGGGGATATATCAAATCCCTCTACTTCTTGCCATTTAGAGTCTGAAACAGATTTTAATGATTCAAAATGCATCACTTTTACACAAGTATGATACAGTGCTCGCTTTCCAGTGTCACAGAACAAATTAAGTTCTGGAGTTTTAAAACTTAATAACTTTCCTTCATCCTCCGGCCATGTCTCCACAGCTGCCCTTACTCCTAGATTTGGAAATTCAACCATCTTATTAATACATTGCTGTTGTTTTTCCTCCTCCTTCAACAACTCTGTAAACGTTGATGGAATTACAGATAAAAATTCAGTCTTTATTTTTTCTGCTATACGGAGTGATTTAATGCCAAGCTTTGCTGCAATGTCCCGTGAAGACAACCAATCAGTCTTACTCCAAAGATGAGAGACTTTTATGAACTGGGCTTTAACCATAGCAGCCTGCAGTGAATGAGAATTCAGGATTTTCACAGGTATTGCAGTATTGTAAAGAAGAGGTTCCTCTTTAATCCATGATCCACTTACAATTCCCTGTTCTCGAACAATTCTTAAGACATTCCAGGATTTTAGAACAGTCTTATAAAAAGGAGCTAATTCAACTAGTGCCACATCCTTCAAATTCATTAAAAACAATTGGCGGTCTAGTCCCAGTCGTCCTCCTCTCCTCAAGAGACCACAAGCCACATCAGCCCAACTGACATCTTTCCCATACAAAAGTCTCTGGGCAGCTTGTAGCCTAAAAGCAGCAATCCTACATGCTATGTCAACGAGACCTTGCCCTCCTTCATGAAGAGGCAGGTAAAGTACAGCAGGTTTCAACCAATGCTGACCTGTCCAAAAGAAGTCAACAAGGCATCTCTGAATGTCCTTAATGAGAGCTACAGGGGGGTCCAATACAGCCATTTTATGCCACAACGAGGAAGCAACAAGATTATTGACTATTAAGACCCTTCCCCTATAGGACAGCTGAGGAATTAGCCATTTCCATTTAGATAACCGGAGACATACTTTTTCCAGTAGTCCTTCCCAGTTTTTCCCCTTATACATCTCGGAACCTAAAAACACTCCTAAAAACTTGAATCCATCTCTTTTCCATTTTACATTATTAGGCAGCTGTGGGACATTTGCCCTCTCTGAGCCACACCATAACGCCTCACTTTTCGTCCAATTTACTTTCGCTGATGATGCTCTTCCATAACATTTAAGGTTTTCTAAAACTACTTTAATATCATTATTGTTCCTAATTATTACGGTTACATCATCGGCATAGGCGGATAATTTCACATCATTTGAAAAGCTTGGCCCCTCAACATGCAACCCAGTCAACTGCTCTCTTAATTTGCACAATAGGGGTTCAATTGCAAGGCTATACAGTTGTCCTGAAAGAGGACATCCTTGCCTTATTCCCCTTTGTACTTTAATAGGAACACTTAAACCGCCAGCTATTTTGACCATACATTCAGCTTCATTGTACAATAAATTAACCCATGAAATAAAACCATCACCAAAACCAAAAGCCTTCAGTAGATCAAACAAGTAAGTGTGGTCCACTCTATCGAACGCTTTTTCTTGATCAAGAGATATCAACCCTAAATCATTATCATTATACATTGCATAATCTATTATATCTCTTATTAAAAATAAATTGTCTCTAATACATCGCCCCATTACACAATATGATTGTTCTTTCATGATTAATACACTCATATAATTATTTAGTCTACTGGCAATACATTTTGAAAAAATCTTATAATCCATACACATTAATGCAACAGGTCGCCAATTCTTCAAAGAGTACAAATCACCTTTCTTCGGTAACAATGACAACACTGCTCTATTACAACTCTTAGGTAAAGACCCAGTCTGTATTGAATTTAAAAGCATTTCAAAATAATCCTTTCCAATCACATGCCAGAAACATTTATAAAATTCAGATGGAAGACCATCTAGACCAGGAGCCTTCTCTGATGCAAGATCTTTTACAGCTTTTGTCACTTCTTGAAAAGTAATTGGTAAATCAATAACTTCCTGCTGCTCAGGCATCAACTTCTTGAGACATGAAAATAATTCTTCTTTACATTCAGGATCTGTGACAGTGGCTGTGTATAAGTCAGTGTAAAAATCAACAGCAATTTTTCTCATTTGATAAGAGTTATAGGTAACAACACCTTCATCATTTTTTAAACCCACCATCAAATTTCTTTGATTAGTCTTTCGTTCTAAATTGAAAAAGAATTTTGTGGGTCCATCAATGTCTTTAGTTTGGATAAAACGTGCCCTGACAAGGGCAGATTTCACTCTGTCATTCAATAAGGAATTCAACTGAAGCTTTTTCTCTGAAAGAGCAGTCTCCAAAAGCAGTCCACTCCTTGCCACCATTTTCTCTTCAATATCAGAGATCTCATTTTCCAAGTCTTGTATCCTGGTCTTTAATGTCATTTTTGAATATGAAGAATATTGCTGACAGAAAACTCTAATTTGCACTTTTCCAATGTCCCACCATTGTTTAATATCATCATAATTTCTAGGGGTGGGAATCTTTTACCATCTCACGATTCGATTCGATTCCGATTCTTGAGGCCACGATTCGATTCAAAATCGATTTTCGATTCAAAAAGATTTTCGATTCAAAACGATTCGATTCGATTTTATCCATAATGATTTCTAATCGGGTTTCTGATCATGATCTACTCTCATCTGCTTTGCTATACAGAATGACAAACGGAGACTTTAAAGTGTCTTTTTCACATTTATTAAGTTCAATTCTCAGTGAAGTGCCTTTTATCAAAAACATGTTCTCAATTGCTACTCATTAGTATCTAGCTATAAAATAAGTTGGAACAAAACAAAAGTGCTTCTTCATAATACAAAATGGTTGAAAATAGATGCAGTTTACCACAAATATCATGTAGAACACAACCGGTGAAGACAAAAAAACATCTATATTTCTCAGTCAGACACAGTAACTTAAAGAATAACAAGTTATGAAAATAAAGTGCTTCTTTCAAAATGAATAATAGTCCTACCCCTAAGCTACCTGGCGATGAAGACTCGAGACCGAGTCTTTTTTTTTTTTTTTGCCCTCTCGGAGTTGGCAGGGAGTTTCGTGAAGCACTGCAGTGTGCGTTGGTCTGCAGCTGGCGGCTGACTGTACGTTCACACCGCCGCCGACTTGAGCTGCAAAAAAGCTATGGCCGCCCTGTCAAGGACGCTTGTCAAAAAGTACGGGGAATCTTGTTGACGCTTTGGCCGCTCTGACGTAGCAGCATTCACAATGAAATGTAAACAGAAAAAAACAAGCAATGCATTCGGCAGTTTAGGATATCGCACAAGATTTGTCAACACAGAAACCATTTCATCACTGGAGAGTTTTTTTCCCGACAACATCGTATTAATTGATTTTGATTCATATGCGCGAGGGAGAGAGAGAGAGAGAGAGCAGACAGCGCTCGGGTGAGTGCGCGCGCGCGGCCGGGGCTCTCTCTCTCTGCTCGTTCTTATACCCTGTCAAGCGCGCCCTGTTAAACTGACAGGACTTAAAACACATGCAAATGGTAGGAACGAAAGATCTCCCTCTCATCCATTTGCTTCCTTTTTGTTTTAGTGATTTGCCGCTCACGTCCCGTTACAAAAATGGAGGCGAACAGCCAGCTGATTTTATTTATTTATTAAATCGATTCTTGGACAATTCAGATCGATTCTGAATCGTTGCCAATGAGAATCTAGATTCTTCTGTGAATCGATTTTTTTGGCACACCCCTAATAATTTCCTTTTTGCATTTGCCATGTTTCCCAAAACAACTTAAAATGTGCACAAAAAACATTGTCTTGCAACAGCTTATTATTAAAATACCAATACAGACTTCTTTTACTTTCATTTAAAAGAACAAAATCCATTGTTATCATTTTGTGATCTGAAATGATATTTGGAATTATATTAACATTACCCACTCTGTTTCTTGAATCACTTGTAATATAAAATCTATCCAGTCTGGCAGCATGAACTCTACCATCTGTAACTTTTAGCCAAGTGTATTGTTTAAGCAATGGATTTTTTATCCTCCAAATATCTTCCAGATTTAGACTTTTAACCACATCAGATAAAGCAAGTGCTGATTTATGGTGAGGTTCTTCAGCATTTCTATCTATATTGAAATTCAAAGTGCAATTCCAGTCTCCTGCCATTATAATTATATCTCCTGAATTAAGAGCTTTTAAAACACGACCCAATTTCTCAAATAAAAGAACTCTTTCTGTTCCATCATTAGGGGCATACATATTAACAAAAAGAAAATGGAAATTATTTATTTCAGCTCTAACTAAAAGCAATCTTCCAGGTTCTATGTCATATGAAGACAGGATGTTTGCTTTTAAAATAGGATTAAACATGATCGCAACTCCTGCGCTAACGTTACAGCCATGACTTAAAACATATTCTCCCTTCCACCACAATCCCCATTCAGACTCATTACTTATATTCCTATGGGTTTCTTGAAGAAAACCTACTGCAATATTCTTAATATTAAAATACTCTGAAACTAAAGCCTGCTTTTTCTTATCTCTCAGACCATTCACATTCAGAGAACCTATTTTAAGAGACTCCATCAGATAGAAAGGGCACAGTAAAAAATGGGGAGTTAATATTTCAGAGTAAAATTATTTTAACCCAGATAGAGTATTTTCAACATTTTGGAGAGTAAAGTTGCTCTATCAGTGGAGTTAAAAGTGAGTGTAAAAATCTGCAGAAACGCATGACAATTTCAACTCTACAGCAGTGATGAATACCCGCCAATCTGCTGTGCTGAAATTTGGCACGTTTGTCGGTGGAGGAAGATTGCGGAGTAATAACGTTAGGCTACTGATATTGGTAAGTAACATCCCTGTGTGTTGTTAATACTGTATGTTCACGAATGAAGTTGGTCAGAATGATTTATGCGTAAAATAACGTTAGCTCGGTCTATAACAACAAAAGATGTAACGTACAGTTAATAGCTATTCTTAGCTAACGTATTTTTTAGCTTCCCAGGCAGGCAACGTTAACCTGTTATATATATATATATATATATATATATATGTGTGTGTGTGTGTGTGTGTGTGTGTGTGTGTGTGTGTGTGTGTGTGTGTGTGTTAGGAATAATTGACGACAGGCCGTTGAATTATTCGACAAATAGCCTATGTAATGCACACACGGAGTGGCCGTTACACCTCGATCGGGTGTGTATTATTTTTCCGAATAATTCAATGGGCTGGAGTCAATTATTCCGCTTATACTACAGTTACCACACATTGAAATATTGTTCAGATGATGTATTTCAAGACGTTTGTAAAAAGAATTGTCATTAAAACGCTCTTGTATGTAGGACTAATTCCTTGCGCATCTAAACCCATCCGTTGCTAATTCCAAAACGTCATTTTAGAGTTAGTAACGGAGGTTTGAGCCGCTGATAGCAGAGTAATCCTGGACACACACTTAACGACTAGAAACATCCTCTAACTGTGAATGCAGCAGATTTTAAACACCGCTGTGAACACAGACTGAACGCGCTGAAAACGCGTGCATGATGATAAATATCAAATTATATTCATAACCGGCCTTGCAGTAGCCTAAGTGTGTCCCAGGCTTTATGAAGTTATTAATGCAGTTAGACAGAGAGAAGCATGTGCGTCAATATTATTATTTATTTATTTATTCAATTCAGTTAGGCTATTCTGTTTTAATTAATTCGTTAGTTCTTTTTCTATTAGTGACAGTAGCCTAGACTAGCCTAATACATGAAACACAAAGCCCTTTTAACTAGTCCTATCAATAATTATGTATTTGTTATTATCTTCAATAATTACTAAAACCCGTGCAACAGGACTATCAATTTAAATATTCCGTTTAATTTTCTATTGATTAGCCTATATGACTATATACTTTATTTATTTAAATATATTTATAGGTAATGTTAGCATGCTTCTGTTAATGTTGGTCTTATAAAACGATAACTTAGATCACTGATTGCATGACGTGTTTGTTTAACATACTTAACCATTTTAACCGGTTACTGTTCGAACTAAAATAGCTAATGAGCTAGCTAACTTTGGCACAGTTATTTGGGAACGTTAGCTAATGGGACACCGTGCCTCTAGACTTTAACGAGCCTAACCCATTTTCTGCAGAAAATAGCCTAAGGTTATATTCAACAACTTTGTCTTCTTCAACCGCCCTTTGCAATTGCAGTGTAACATCTAAGTAATGTATAGTGATTGCCACTACTGAGAGTAATGGATAGGTAACTCTTAGTTGAACCAGCCCTAAATGATGATTTTGAATTTATATTTTCTTTATTAACAGGGACAAAATGCTGTTGCGTGTTCAATTCGGGGAAGAGCAGAAATACGTCAAGCTGTCTGAGCTGACATTCGTTGCTTTCTTGAAAGAAGGTGGGTACATTAGGTTAAAGCAATATACATCCATGACAAAATCTCATCCCAAGGCGTCATATACTGACGCTTTTGACAAATCGTCTACATCCAACGCACATGGCACCCTTGAGCGTCAATATGAGACGCAGATAGATATGGGCCAGAAGGCGCCTCCTAGCGGTCTAACCCTAACCCTACCCCAGACCTAAACCCAACCATAACCGAACAAAGCTCTGTGCGTGTCGACGCATGTGCGTTGGATGTAGACGATTTGTCAAAAGCGTCAGTATATGAAGCCCAAGGATGAGAATGCGTTCAGCACAGTATCCTATTATGTTATGATATCTAGTTAGGTAGATAATCATTTCTGTTGTGCTTTATATTGTCAGTACATAAAATCGGGTGCTGATACTTGTCTTTCATCATTTTGTGAATACATGAGGCAAACTTAAATATGACTTTTGATTCTTATGAGAAGGGAATGCATGGTTTTTTTTAATTATTTTTTTTAAACAGTGTGTCTGAAATTCAACATACCAGAAAGCAGGCAACCAGACATTAAGGTGTTTGACCAGTCAGACACAGAAGTTGACACAGAGGTTTTTGAAGAAATAGTGAAGGAGTCACCTGGAACTTTCAGAATCATGCTGGGCAATGGAGGACTTGGTATTTATTCAGACAATTCACAAATTAGTTTGTTTAGTTTAAAGGCCGGAATGAGAACATTTATTGTCTTAAAAATAACTGTTTCTTGTAATATGTTTCTATGTTTTGTACAAATTTCATAATGAACAGGTGCCTCTCAATCATCATCATCATGCTCGGGTACATCTGATGACACGGTCATACTGAATTTCATGATGTGTGACCCTGTTGAAGAAGTAGCCGCTGCTGAAGGAAGCCAGGCTAAAAGGCCATGCCACATAAACTACGAGGCAAAAGCTGTAAGTGGTGAAAATTGCTGTTAAGTCCAATCTGAATGTTGTTTCACCATGGGAAGTGTTCTTTAGTAAACGATTTTTTTCTGGATTACATATGGTTTTACAATAACGGAAAGCACATTTTATTCCACCTATAGTTGATTGAAAAAATCCTAACATCAAAGCCTGGTGGTGAACGCATTATGCAAGAGTATGGAAAAACCAAATCTCTGACTGATGCCACCAGAAGACAGATGATTAACATACTTGCTGCTGAGATGACAGAAACACATGGGTAAGCATTAAGCATATAGATGGGCTGTAAATAAACATTGTTATTATTTTACAGTTATTAATTATGCAAATTGTGTTGTGCAATGTCAATTGAGTTTGATGTTAACTTTGAATTCATATGATAGGACATCCCCCCCCAAAAGTGTCAGAGTGATGTATGCACAGGGGATAGTAGCTTTGTTTCCCTATCTAGAAGATCCATACTCACAACATGGATATGTAAGTAAATGGGTTATTGCAACTTTATGCACATATTTACTCTTTGAAATATTAAATGTTAGTACTCCTTTATCATTTATTTATAATCACATAGGAACATTACTACGATCCGGAGAGTGGTTCGGGATACCTTGCATGGCGATTGAAGACCATACAAAGAAAAACAGCAGAGGAAAGAGGTGCCTCAGTCAGCAAATCTCCTAAAGGTATGTTTACTGATCAGTGACACGTGATTATAATGGTGACCTGTTGATGAGTTCTTAACATTGTATTTTGTCTTAAGTTGGTGGGCCAGGCCGTGGTCGTCAGCCCTTCACCTATGACAGGGAATCATCTGATGAGGATGTGGAAGCAGCTATTGCTGTTTTGAAACACTCTGCTGATGAAAAGACTGTCCGTGAGAAGATGAAAATGACCTTCATATATCGGCAAGCAATGGTCAACGATGAAGCCAAATCATCAGATGTCTTTTTGGTCTTCTCACGATTTCTGGACACACCAGGACTGGTATGACATCTTAATTCACTGCATCACCAAAATATCCAATGTACCATTAGGTATCACTCATCACTTCTGTCTATATGTGTTACATTGCAGATAGAACAAGATTTCAGACTTCTGTTTGGTGAGGCCACGGCCAACAAATTCTTGGAGAAGTGGCCAACCACTTTCAAAGCAAAAGTAATAAAGGAAAGCCATGGACTTGTACCCACCACAGAACTCTTGGAATTCATGCGCAATGCTGAGTCAGCTGCTGAAGTTGAGAATGGTATGAATGGAACTGTTTTACTTTTTATTGTGGGTTATGTAGGTGTGTAGTGTACATTTTCGTAATGGTGCAAGTTGTCAATTTGAATGCTAGGCTATGGCATATTATTAACCAGGTTTTAATTGACCTATTTGTAGGCTGGGACAGTGACATGTCTGCCATCTTGCTGCTGCTACATTTGCTACCACCATCTGCACAAGGTAGAAAGAGGCCGGGAAAGCTGTCAGCATATCAAGCTGTAGATCAGCTCATCCGATTTCAAAAGGTATGCTTAAAGGATTAGTTCACTTATAAAATAGTTTTTGCTGATTATTTACTAACCCCCATATCATCCAAGAGGTCCATGTCTTTCTTTCTTCAATCGAAAAGAAATGAAGGTTTTTGAGGAAAACATTCCAAGATTTTTCTCCATATAATAGACTTAAATGGTGACCAACGGTTTGACGGTTCAAATGAAGGTTCAAAGTCTCGACATGATCCCAGCAGAGAAATAAGGTTCTTATCTAGCGAAACGATCGGTCGTTTTCAAAATAAAAATAATATACTTTTTAACCACAATTGCATGTGTTCTAGAATCTCAAGATGCGCCACGCATTACGTCATGACATCGGAAAGGTCACACGGGACATAGACGTAAGCAGGTTAAAAAATGTAGGGAAGCGCAAAATTTTCTCCTTTACTTTCAAAATCGTCCGACATCACGCAGTTATCAGCAAAAAAAATTCAAAGTGAACTAATCCTTTAATAGTTAAAATATATCTTCCATCACCTTGTGCACAGTTTGAGGTGATCTGATCTATTGTCAGAAGTTAGTCACCAAAACAATTATGTTGAATGTGTTTTGTTTTAGGTTGGAACCAGTGTGCAGCAGCATCTAGACAACATCACCCAAAGCAGTCAGCCCTACCTTCTCGCCCAGGGATCCACACAGAGCACCATTCACTCCTACTTCATTGTGGTTGACAAGCATGCACTTCCATGCAAGGCAAAAGGTTCAGTTGGAGCTTTTGACGAACTCTTTAAAGCCCATTACGTCTTTGGTACGTCATACAGTTCTTCCCTGAGCAGCTTTTTCACTTTTGTGCAAACAACCATCTATAACATCGACATGGGGGAAACAAAGGAGACTCCTAGAGTTGCGGAGTTGCGAGCAAGAATGGTGCGTTAGTTGAGCTAAAACTATGAAGTGTTTTCTTTGCAAAAGTGACCATGGAAGTCCAAACAACCTTGTTAAGCACTTTAAGGTAATTCATGGGCTATGTACAGGCAGGACTCTTTTTCTGAAGTGTGGTCAAGAAGGATGCTCACGTTCTTTTGGTAGTTTTTCTGGGTTAAGAAAGCATCTTAATAAGTGCCATGGAAGCAGTTTAGTTGATTCTGTAGAATATGATCTTTCATATCCTCAAAGTACCGTCAATACAAGTAATGTTTCTCATGTTGAAGAGTCGACTGAATATTTAGAGACTGAGTCACAGTTATCTTCGCCATACATTGTAAATAGTTGTTCAGCTGTAATTTCTGATCTAAAGGCAGCAGGTGTTAGTCAAAGTACAGTGAATTCTGTAGTGATTTCCATGGAAGAGATCGTTCAAGATATCCATCAGCATGCTAAAGAGACAGTGATAAAGCATGTATTTAGTAATGAAAGAGAAACGGAAATGTGCAAGAAAGTTGAGACGTGTTTTGAGGGGTTAGAAAATCCTTTCACAATTCTAAATTCGGAATACAAGCGATCAAAATTTATGACTGACAAGTGGGAAATAGTAGAACCAGTTGAATGTGTGATTGGTTCAAGATTTGACACAAGACGAAATAAAAAGACTGGAACATATGATCAGGTAGTAGTTCAAGATAAATTCATGTATATTCCAATTTTATCTACACTGCAGTCAATATTTAAAAGTCAGTATGTTGCAGAAATGTTGCAAAGCTCAACTACCAGCGACTCTAGACTGAGAGATATTTGTGATGGATCTTTTTTTAAAAGTCATCCCCTGTTTTCAACTGAGAAGCAGACAATACAGATCCAGATGTTCTATGATGACTTTGAGGTCGCCAACCCTCTGGGTCCTAAGCGAGGTATTCATAAATTGGGTGGAGTATATTTTACTTTAAGAAACTTCTCTCCAAAATGGAATTCTTTTTTGGCTAACATACACCTGTGCGCCTTATTTCATACTCAAGATGTTAAACGGTATGGTTTTAGTGAAATTTTTGCTCCCATTGTTCGAGACATTAAAGTGTTAGAGAGTGATGGTATTGAGATTCCATTATACAATGGTTATGTTCGTGGCACTGTAGTACAGGTCACTGGTGATAATTTGGGTTTGCATAGTTTGTTTGGTCTGGTGGAGTCTTTCAGTGCAAGGTACTGTTGCAGGTTCTGTTTAGCGGAAAAGGAGGACTTTCAGACAGAATTCTCTGAAGAATCTTCTAAAATTGTTTTGCGCACCAAAGATATGCATACTGCTCACTGTCAAGAAATGGCCTGTAATCCATCCCTTCCATATGTTTTTGGTGTGAAAAAGTCATGCATATTAAATTCATTGGAGTATTTTCACACAACAGAGAACTTCTCAGTTGATGTGATGCATGATGTGTTAGAAGGGGTGGGCCAGTACGAATTGAAGTTATTATTTCTGTATTTGAAGGAAAAACATGTTACATCAGCAGAAATACATTCAAGAATACAATGTTTTGATTATGGTTTCATGGAGAGAAACAACAGGCCTGTAGCTGTTAATTTAGGTGAAGGATCTAATGATCTGGGACTGAATGCAATTCAGTCCTGGTGCTTACTTAGGAATGTTCCTCTTATCTTTGGAGACTTGGTAACTTCTACTGACCAACACTGGGGCCTGCTTCTTTTACTACTTCAAATAATAAGCATTATTTTCGCGCCCATGTTATCTCAAGGTTTATGTGTATATTTAAAACATTTAATTGTGGATCATCACACACTGTTTAAGAAATTGTATCCTCAGAAAAACCTTTTACCAAAGCACCATTTTCTTATTCACTATCCCCGCTGCATCCAGAAAATTGGACCTGTCCTTCATAGTTGGTGTATGAGGTATGAGGGCAAGCATAATTTTTTCAAAAAACAGCTTAAATCGTTTAAAAATATTACCAAAACGCTGGCAAAAAAGCACCAGAATCATATGGCATATAGTTGGCAAAGTTCAACAACTTTTAGTCGGTTAGACATTGGTCCAGGAAAAATGGTGTCTTTAAATATGGTAAAAGGGGGTTCTGGAATTGCTATGGCAATGCAAGTGCCCAGTAGCACTCAGGTTATGAAGGTTAATTGGGCTAAACATAATGGGTTTGTTTATCGCCCACACTTGGTTATCTGTGGCAAAGTTGAATCTGAAGTGCCCGTGTTTTATCAGATTGAGTCAGTTCTGATAATGTGTGAAAAACTGTTGCTACTCACAGTACCTTTAGTTACAGTAACTTTTCAAGAACATTTCCATGCATATGAGGTGATCAGATCAAAGCAGGATTTTGTTTTTTTTCATGTCGACAACCTGCATTACCCTAGGCCTTTTGACATACAAATGTCATATGGAGGGAATGACACAACTCTCCTTGTCGTGCCTTATTGCTTTCTCTGGTAAACATTTTTTATGATGTTATACATGTTTTTGTCAGAGACAAGGCAATGGGTTTGCAATGTAAATTCACTGACATGAACTGAAATGCTTTTTTATTTTATTTTTTTACAATAAATGGTGAGTGCTGTGATCTAGTGTTATTGTGCTTGTTTTCATTTGATAGTAGTTGATAGTTCTATCATTCAGTAACACTGCATCTTATGATTTATATATTTTTAAAAACACTGTAGAGAAATGAAAAGTGAATATTACACTTAAAGTGTCTTTTTTTTCAAGTAAAATTGTAGTTAAATGAACTATACAGTGTAATCATATTACTCTTAGCAGTGTGATTAGACTACAGTGTTAAATAGTTTTACACATTTCATTGTTATTTTTTACACAATATTGAGTAGAATTAACTCTAAAAACTTGACACTGACCAAAGAGTAAATTTTACACTGATTTCGAGTGGGACCAAATGTTATCTGAAACAGAGTCAAATTCAACTCTATAGGAGTGAAATTAACACTCCTGTTTTTACTGTGAGAGAACAGCAGAGGAAAAGGGAAAAAACACACAGATATATACAAGCCATAGTGTTCATTTAGCTTTTCCTCGAGACCTTCTTTCCTCCTCATTCCTTTTATCCTGTCTTATCATCGTTACATACTTCTTAAGTCTGTACCGTTTCTGTTGTGATAGCACCGTATGGTTGTACGTTTTACGTACCCACACTACAGACGCGACGAACTTTTCCTTATCAGGGAAAAAATCTCCTATATCTACCCTTCTCCCTTTAGTCTCGTCCAAAAAAGAATTTATCTGTTCTACAGAATACAAATCATCTTTAGCTTTATAGAGATCTGACAAATCCGACAAGCTCTCGTCATCCTGACTCTGCGTCATGATATCAGAAGCATCATCATCATCTTCCCCGATGCTTTCACACTGCACACCACTGACATGTAGGCCATGATCATGATCAACTACAAGATGCTCTTCTACAACGGTTGCAGTACCATTTACATTGCTACAACTCGGCTTTTCATTATCAACATGGTTTAAGTTACTCACAACGCTCTCACTCACCTCCATTCCATTGTCCTTACTCGTCTCAGCCACCGGAGCTTCGTCCAAACCTGACGTTTCCCCTCCTGCTTTCTGTTTTAACTCCACATCTTTGCGCACCGTTGATACATCCGTCTCACCACTAATCTTTGCTTCTGCCGAAGTTTTCTTTTGAGGGCACGAGAGTCTCTTATGTCCGAACTCTCCACATTCAAAACATCGCAAACTCTCTGTACTTGCAAATATCAGATACGAACTATCGCCATCTTTCACTCTAAACGATACGTCCAGTAATTTATCCGGAGAATTCAAAAAAACGAACACGTGTCTCCTAAAAGACATGACATGTTTAAGAGCAGGATTTTTGCATCCTAAGGGAACCGTTTTAACCTCGCTCACCACTTTTCCGAATCTTGTGAGTTCTCTGACAATGACCTCATTCTCAATGAACGGAGGGACGTTTGAAATGATCACTTTCGTAGCCGGAGCAAACAGCGGAGTGGTACTAACGAACATTTCTTTCACCCACAAACCGTTCTCAATAACCTTGTTGATCAATGCTTCTGTTTTTAAAAAAACAACTACGGCTTTATTCATTCTCGAAGCCGAGACGATATTTTCATAGCCTAACTGCTCACCAACTGCTATCAAAACATCCTCCACTGTAGCACTCGCTTCTGGCACGCACCTGAAACCATGGCGGAGGGATAATGGCGTCCTTCCACCTGTGGACGCCATACCTAACGCCAGGTGAACCGTGCAAAGCACGGCACACTAGGCCTACTTACTAGAACCCTAAATTAATCTTTACAAACAATAAATTATAAATATCAAGAAATAGAAAAGAAAAAACACACAAAAAATATAAAGAACAGCGTACGATAGAACCACGCTCTCACACACGCACCCTCCTCACTCCCAACACGCACTCAGAGAGAGAGAGAGAGAGGTAGAGAGAGAGAGAATACTACACCCATCTTCAGCCAAATATTATTCTAATGGTAAAACTTACTGTACATGTAAGTGTCTGAAAGATTTGCATCACATTTTTGTCTTAATTTAAAGCTATTGTTTCGAAAATATGTGTTGGTTTTCACAACAGCAATATTCCCACAGTGTTATAGAAGAGTAAACGCAGGTAATACTGAAATGTATAAAATCCAGTCTTTTGCTATTGAACTTTTAGGTGTCACGCAAGGGAACATAATATGTGTGGAGGCCCATTTGATCTCCCGAAGATTAACCTGGAGAACACATGTGCCAGTCACCATGGAGATGAATGAAATAATATAGTGGACCAAGATCTCAAACTGTCAGAGAATTAGATTCACCTGGTGAATAAGAATCAAAATTTTACAATAGCCTAATTACTTTACTATATATATATTTTTTTTTCTCAAATCTTATTGTGAATGATGTATTAGTGAATGTTATTCTTAAAACAACAAATGTTTGTCTTCATAATCTTCATCAAAATGTATCTCACAAAATTTCTTTCTTCATCTGAATCAATTTTTTTTTTTTTTTGCTGAAATCACTTATGCCAGGCATTTGGGTATTGTAAATCATTAGCCAGATAGATAGCTGCTTAGTCATCTGTTTTGGCAAATTCTGATATGTAACACATTTCACCACCTAATTCCAGATGGATAACAAAAAGCGCTAGCCAACTTTATTTTTAATTGAATAACCTGTTTCTTTCATTCATTATGAAAGAAAAAATTGTTTCAAATAGCATTTCATGTTGATTAGATATAGAAAAAGGCAATAAAACAATGAAATTGCATAGACTCAAATTTTTCTGTGGGATTCACTGGTTAAAGAAAGTAGCCCCATCTGATTAAATATCCTGACTAAATTGCTGTTTTATTCTACGACATTTAAATAAAAGGATTAGTTCACTTTTAAAGTGAAAATTCTGTCATCATATACTCACCCTTAAGTTGTTTCAAACCTGTATGAATTTCTTTCCTCTGCTGAACACAAAGGAAGATATTTAGAAGAATGTCAGTAACCAGACAGTTTCTGGTTCCCATTGACTTCCATAGGAAAAAAATATACTATGGAAGTCAATGGGAACCAGCAACTGTCTGGTTACTGACATTCTTCTAAATATCTTCCTTTGTGTTCAGCAGAGGAAAGAAATTCATACAGGTTTGAAACAACTTAAGGGTGAGTATATGATGACAGAATTTTCATTTTAAAAGTGATTTAATCCTTTAAGCTCAGTTAATAATTCTCAGGCATATGAAAAAAAAAGTCAAAAGGGGCAAGTCAGTCGGATAAGAGAATGGATTTGGAAAGAATGAGGAAATAATCACCAGAAAAGATTAAAACAGGCCAACCATGAATGACAACAACAGAAAACAGAACAAATTACAAGGCCTTAATATCTCCCTGCGAGGTATTGATTGCTGTATGGATCTGATCTTTGGAATATTATCTAAGAGTGTGTATTTTTTCACTGCCATTAAGAGAAGACTGACTTAAAACAGCTTTTATAATTCAGAAAGATTCTATGCCAATTTAGGGGCCATTTACACAACACCTTAGTAAATCACCTTGTGTGATTCATTTAAATAATCTCCTCCCTTCAATTTTGCATTTGAAAGGGAAACTCCTATAAATGCATATGCAACAAGGTCAGCAGCAAAAATAATTCCATCCACGCTTTTTCAGGCACAATTTTTTTACTGTTTGTCTTCAGTATATCTTGACAGTAGTAAATGCCAAAAGAGGGTTTGTGCTGGCGCAAACTGTTAGTAATCTTAGTGAGGATAAGAGACTTCTCCAAAACATTAACCCAAACTTTCCAAAGGTGGTGTAATATATTTACACACATATTTACTCTTAACTCTGTGGTATTTGATCTAGTGCAGATATTCTCCAGAATATGATGCGTAAGGTACGGCTGCATCTGCTTTTGAGCTTCTGAATTATTAGCATACGCTCACAAAACAGCAAATGCAAGTGACGGAACGGAAAAGACAAGTAAACAATGAAACCGAACTTGAGAGAATATTGCTACGTGCTCTGTGAATCTGAAGTAAACTCTTGTGCTGATGAATTTTCGTGATGCTGTACAAAAAAGTGCTTTCAGATGCATTGTTTACTATTCAGTTTTCTCTTCATTACAGTCGCACAGTTTCACTTCCTGACAGTCAAGATGCTTATGTGTCGTATCTGCGGCTGTCCTGCAGAGAAACCCGAACCCACAGCCCTAATGGGCCGTTTGGGGATGCTGATTGGCATATCCGACGAGTCCTGTCGGTTGTTTTCTCTGTGTCCAGCCCAGCTCCTGCTTCTGTTAGTCTGAGGCGTGCATTTCCCTCTGTTAATGGTCCTGCAGCACCAAACTTTCTGGTGATCGCTGTCTAATTGCTGCCTGTGTCAGTGGGATGCTGCATCAGCCCCGAGAGAAGCGGCCAAATGAGACACACATCAAACACGAGCGGAGGCCGTGATGATGAAGATGAAGGTCGGCTGTTTACTCATTACATATCATGTGTGTGCGGCGGAAGCAGTGGGACTCAGTCCTTGGCACATCAAAATGGGGCTCACTCACATACACATCATTAGTGCCATGAGAATGGCATAAATGAGGCCCACGCACTCAGCATCTAATGGTTTGTGTCTGGGGGCAATTCTTTTAGCGATGTCATATGGAAAAACAGCATGATAACAGTAAAAATATGTGAAACTGTCCACTATGTGTCGTTTCGATTGGACAGGCAAACCAAGATGGCAGATAATATAAAAACCATGGATAGTTGATTTGGTTACTAGGGACTCTTAACGTTATTGTGTTGTAAAAGATTTTTGATGCATTAAAATTATCACAAATGGCTCTAATAGTAGCATAACATTGCAAAATTGTCCCCTCAAAAACACACACACACACACGCGGCATTTCCTTCCTCGGCGGAGTCATAAAAACCAAATAGGAGTTTTCAGAGAAACTGCTTGCACACCACACTGAAGATTAATTACTGTAGCCTACTGTTGCGAAGAGTCCAGAGGCAAAGACACACCAGAGATTAAAAGTGCCAAACTCTTATAGTGGAATGATTTAGTACAGTGGAATTCTCTCAAGATTCAGCAGACAATGTGCTAGTAAACCTGAGGATACAGCATCAGTGCTTAAGCACATGATGCAGGATGGACACGGTGCCATCATCAAAGCAGGGCAACTGGGAATCTTTCCTTCAGGCACTGTGATGAGGGAGGCGGAGGCCCCAAGGTGAACTACAAAAGTGGGTCTCAACCTCAGGGGGGTGAGATCAATCGATCTAAAATTATTAAAAAAAATATGTATCTGTCAAGTTTGGAGATATTGGTTTTTTTTTTTATGCCGCATTTTTATATATATATATATATATATATATATATATATATATATATATATATATATATATATATATATATATATATATATATATAAAGTTTCCAAACTTTTAAGGCTTTATTAGGCTATATGTAGTGTACAAAATGCGGTTTAATTTTTTTCAATATAATTAAAGAAAGAACATACCATACAATAATCTTTACTGTAGATTATATTTCCTACTTTACGAGCTATAAATTACATTTCAAAGCATATGGGTGACTGCATTTTACATTTAAATTACATGACAAAACTTATTGTCAAAATGGTTGAGAACCACTGCAGAATGTAGCCTACTCATTAGACCTTTAAAAATGGTCCTAAGGATGTGACTTGCTACTGGTCTCACATGTTTACTTTTAATAATACAAGAAAGAGCCAAAACAAAAACCCTAAAATAATTATTGGAAAAACAAAAAATATAATTATACTGAATAAAAGATAGATGTGCTGAGAAAATATATGCCTTATGCACGCACATATATCACTGGAACATAATCACACTTTCCGGTATTGATTATCATTTTGCTACATTTCCCTTTTATTTTTAAATGACGTTTGATAAACGACAACGGAGTGCGTTGTGTTTCCATAGCAAGATGAACATCCGGGTTTTTTTAACCCTCCATAGCAACCGCAGCGCGTCCCTAAGTGAGTCCTTGGCAACCCAAACAGACGAGCACTAATGCGACACCAATGAGATAGCTGGCGTTCTCCGTGCGGTTTTATCCTATGAATCTGTATCGATCTTTTTAAACTGAAACTGCTTAATTAGCGATGTGTACGAAAATGAGAGCATTTGAACCTTTAGGTAAAAAAGAAATGACAACGGAGGGATTTACGGTGAAGTCCACCATGAAGAATTCAGTGGTAAGTTTTTTTGATTGTATTTAAACTAACGTTAACGTTAGACAGACAGGACATTTGTGCCATCTCCTAGAAATTAGTTGTTTTTTTTTCAGGCTGGGATGTTTGCTCATGTAGCTAACGTTAGGCCGCCTAACCATTGTAAACGATTCGTTGTGATAATGGCCTAACTTAGTAACTTACTAGTGTATTCTTCTGCTTCTACTAATGTGACTACAAATCTGTGTTAACGTTAACTTAATTTAGTGCCTGTTTTAATGGGGTTGTGACTGGGTTAATGTCCTATCTGGCTTAAAACCCGCATTCGGATGAGACTTGTTTAGAAAATGAAGCTGCAGTCACAGGTCACCTGTGATTTAATGGAATGATTCAGACGTTTGTGTGATATATAATTTTAGCATCAATCATATTATTAAAGAAAGAATAATACTGTATACTTCATTAATTCTGAGCAGTTTGTGATGTTCCATATTGATTATCTTAGACTTGGAGGGATGCTATGGCCAGCAGTATTTAATTGTTAGACAGAAAATGGGCAATTTTAAAAAAAAATTCATTATAAAAATCCCTCAGACTGGGTATCAACACATTTAGCTTTAAAGGTTAGTTAACCCAAAAATGATAAATAATTACTCACCTCATGTCATTCCAAATCCATAAGACCTTCGTTTATTTTCAGAACACAAAAGAAGATCTTTTTGATGAAATCTGAGAGCTTTCTGTCTCTCCAGAAGGCAACTAAAACTTTTACGCTTCAAAAAGTACTTAAAGAGATCATAAAAGTCATCCATATTAATTGAACAGTTTAGTGCAACATTTCTGAAGAGACTTGATCGCTTTATATGCTGAACAGTTTGAATTTAGACTTTTATTCATGTAATCAACTCACACATCAGTTGCGGTAAACCAACAGAATGTTCGCTTGACGTGCGAGAACCAATGAGGTTAAACCGTGTTACGCAGCGCGTTTGAGCTTCCACAAGAGTTTTGTTATCGGGTTCGGATGAGGGTTTATTTAGGCCTATGTTCTCTGATCAATGTTTATATGTGAATAAAAGCCTATACATTCAATCTGTTCATCATATAAAGCGATCGAGTCTCTTCAGAAATTTTGGACTAAACCGCTCAATTCATGTGGATTAGTTTCAGTTGCGTAGCTTTCATTGGAGGGACAGAAAGCTAGATTTCATTAAAAAAATCGAATCCTTTAATCAGAGTATAGGTGATGACATTCCAATGCAACAATTTTATTTTTGTATTCTATGTATACTCTATCTATACTCTGAGTGGTAAAAACATTTGCTAACTTGACCAGGTTGGTCATGATTTGTAGCATTGTCCTGGGTGTGCTACATTCTTCTGTATTTCTTTCTTTTTTTCTTTCTTTTATTTTCACTCTTATATCCTTCTATCATCCACAAAACAAACAGTCACTTCAAAATGGAGTTTCTGCTTGCTTTACACATATTTCATCACAATGTGGATCCCATTTTTCACTAGACAGCTGAACTGACAGTTACCCATCATTCTCATGCCCCACGACATCACCCCCATCAGTGCAGGCTGGGGTATAATTGCCTAAAATGGGCTCATCTCTTGATAGCGTCTACTTGTTGGCCAGAGATGAAGATGTATTAGATGCCCGTAACAAGTATAAAAGCCCATCAGTTTAAACTGGCAGCTCTTATCGCCCTGTTGAAAGATAGTATTTTCCTATTTCAGGCAGAATCTGTGCAATAGTTGAGAGAAGCGTTTTCAAAAATAAGGACATAAAGATGGATTATAACAGTGGCCCAGTAGTGCACAACACAACGAAATTTAAAAAGCAAACATAAGTTCACAACACAGTGGAAATTGTACAACACAACGGAAATAAGCCACAACACAACAAAATAAATCCACAACACAACGGAAATGAGCCACAACACAACGGAAAATGTACAACACAACGGAAATAAGCCACAACACAACGAAATAAAGCCGCAACACAACGGAAATGCTCCCGACCAACCTCTTGGAGCGTGGTAAAGTTAGTTTTCCATGCCACTGTTCTATAGAGTCAGCAGTCTAAAAAATATATCAACACCACAACTAGTTTTAACAGTATGTAGCTATTAGCTAACCATTGTATATCGACATTTATTATTTCAAAATCACCTACGTGCATTAGCCTATAGCTGCATATTTATACTCTAGAATGCTTTGACACGCTACCACAGATGCCTAAGGGAACGTCTGCCATTAATTCAAATAACTTTTAACATTCAAAAGCAGACATGTTCAAAATCCAAAGCTTGATTGTAAGACAGACTACAGGTGACTTTTTTTCCAATACCTCCCTTCATGTTACAGTAAACAATTATTTTAGGAAACAAAATTTATGTAATATAATAAGTTTTATTTTATTTTATTTTAATCATGTTTTAAAGGTTGTAGTATGTTCCTAGTAACCAGACTGACTACGGGTGAAATTGTACCAATACCTTCTTGTAATTCGTTAATTGACCCTTCGCAGGGAGCTTGATTGACAGGTGATCTGACCAATCATACTTCGCCATCCGCCATTTTGTCCGACAAAGCAGTCAGGAGAGTTTTAGTAGATTAACATGGGATGATTTGAACTTGAGAAACGGAGTGTACTGATGCCTTTCCACGGTGAGACATTGTTTAAAATCAAAAGTAACCTGGTCTGTCCTGTCTGTCAGCGCGTTGTCAGTGTCCTCTCTGCTCCGCAATGTATTTTTCACTGCGTGAGAACATGGTGGGGCGTGAGAGTGGCGTAGCTTGTCGGACATAGCAACAGTAACTAAAGGGGGCGAGTCTTTGCAAACGGTCAATTCACCAAATGGTTTTTATTTTTAATTATTAAATATTATTATAATAAATTATACATTTTAACCACTTGGTGGAAATGCCAGACGTTCCCTAGGGATCATGCGCTGTAGAAGCGGGTCAAAGTAAAATACGTTCTCGAGTAAAATACGCAGCTTTGTAGGTGATTTTGAAGTAATATTTTATGGTTACATACTGTTAAATCTAATCCTGGTATTGATATCTTAAGACTGCCGAACAATGGCATGGAAAACTAACTTTAGTGCGCTCCGAGAGCCCTCTGGTGGTCGGCAGCATTTCCGTTGTGTTACGGAGTTAGCCTATTTCCGTTGTGTTGTGGTTTATATCCATTGTGTTGTGGCTTATATCCGTTGTGTCGTGGCTTTATTTTGTTGTATTGTGGCTTTTTCCTTTGTGTTGTGGCTTATTTACGTTGTGTTGTACATTTTTCTTTGTGTTGTGGCTTAATTTCGTTGTGTTGTGAACTTATGTTTGCTTTTTAAATTTCGCTGTGTTGTGCACTAACTGAGTAGATTATAGAAATATATGAAAGATACATTAATGGAGGCCTCAGTTTTGTGTCCTATACCAGAGTTGCACAGCCACACACCATGAAATGAACTATTTCACAACATGGATTGTGTGTATTTGTTATGTGTATTTATGTTCACAACTATTAACACATGCACAGCCACAGACACACACATGTCATTTAGCCCACAGTCACTTTTCACTAATGAGCCTGTTTAGCATCTGTATGTGACTAATTAATTACCCCCCTTAACTCATGGCTAAACCCTCGCTCCTGTGCTTAAACTGACCTAATTTTCCCCCATGTGCTAATTAAGGTTGTGATCTAAGGTGTGGTCTCTCACAGGAGATGCTGTGTTGTTGAGGGCATGTCTATTAATTTATGATTGTTCTTCATTACAGCCATCAACTCACATCAGTTTGACAACCAACTAACCCTAAATTTAAATCTTTCCTGGAGCCAAACAGCTGTTTTGTTTCCTTATTGTTCTGCTCAGAATATGCGGATACTGTATATTTTGGACCATGCCGTTTTCCTAAAACTTCATCTCAGAGTTAGAGACTGCAACAGACTGCGTCAGGCAACAGACACAGACAGGGGTAACAACATGCTGATCCGGGGAAAAAAAAAACAGACAAGGTGCCTGTTGCTATCTGTCGGTGCAGTGTGAATTGGCCTTTAAATGTTACCAGTATTGGCCTTTAGATAGTGACCAGTGGCTTTTTTAAGAAACTCATCTAAAAAAAACAACTAAAAAAAAAAACAACATAGAAGAATCATAAAAGTAGGTCACATGACTTGTGTTTTCTGTTCTGAGGGAATACACGATGATACCGAGTTCTCGCGAGAGCACAAGTTGAATTTGCTCAGCGAGTTACTCGTGTCGAGTAATGATGCTCATTAAATATGCCCTTGTATCTGAGCTGCACCAATCGCATCGGGTTATCTTATATAGGTGGGCCAGAGGCGAGATGACGACAGCGCTGCGACGTCGAAGTCATTAGTAAACATTGCAAGATGGCTATGGATGAACACCAGTTGTTTGAAACGGCTTTGGCCGTTACAATGAAAGACTTAGACTTGCCTTTTTCTCTAAAAGAGGAACAGAAGACGGTGCTCGATTCGTTCCTGTCCGTCGCTCTGGATACGTCACCCTGTGTATTGTTGTGATTGGTCGTAATGTTATCCAATTGCGTGCAGTGAGATTTTCAAATGCATGCTTGGTGCCGCCCCTCGAGCTGGCCGATTTTCATTAGTCGACGCCAGACCAATAATCTTTCAGATTTAGGTCTGGATTTCCAGGCTTACACGATGATAGAATTTTTATTTTTGGGCAAACTATTCCTTTTCTGATATATTTAAGATATTTTATGGTCCTTTCGCATCTTTTTTTGAAGCATGAAGCAAAATATCATATTGTGTTCCATGGAACAAGATAGTGTGGATTTAGAATGACATGAGGCCGGGTGAATAAGATTGCACAGTTAACACAGACTGCATATTTGTATTCCATTTCCAATGCATATATTTTTTTAATATAGGTTTTCTATGTAAACATGCTAGATTTATGTCTTTGACAATTCTTAATATGTAGCGCTCAAGTTAAAAGTTGTTCACCAACGTGTCTCTAGACCTGTCCTTTTGTTCATTCCACTTCCCTGCGTTACGTGTTTTTTTAAATGCAAAAACACATTTTGTACAAATGGCCCCTAAATGATGACATACATTTTTTTGTGCCAAACTTTTTCTTTGTACTAATAATTATTATATAAAGATTCTTAATTTTAAATCTGTTAAAATTGGATAAATTGTCTGATTGGACCAGCTCTGTTTAACGAATGTGGGACATGGGGTACCATTAGAAGTTCCATTAGTGAAGGAGCATCTTGTACATGACATAGGCCTATATTCTAATGATGCATTATTCAAGGTAAAAGTAGTTCAACTTAAACGTATCACATTTTTAAACACAAAAACACGTTTTGTGTGAATGGCCCCCAAATGATGACACCATGATTCCCTTTATCTCTTGTATAGATTCTAAATTATAAATCTGTTCAAATTGGATGGCTGATTGGACCAACTCTGTCTGTGGAATATGGGACATGGCAGAAATAACTTGCCTTCTGTAAATTGTGTGGAGATTATCGTCATCTGCTGCACATCGACACAGTTCTGCTTTCAAAGCTGCTAATCTACATCATATTGACACAGCAGCCCACATATCCAACTGGCTGCATTAAACATTTAGAGGTGTGTTGCTCATTATGTGTGTAAGAGGTAGAAGAGTCACTGGCTGATTCATCCAACAGTCACATCCTCTCTCTGATGGCAAGCTCATCACCGGGAGACGATTAATATCTCCCATACCGCTCTGTGTGCTTAGAAAGGCAAGGTGGAGAACGCTCTGCTAAGTTCGTTATACAACAAAGTGTGTCACCTAGTCTGTGCCGCGTGCACTTCCATGTGCACACAGATTTAATTTTTTTTTAAGATCTAGGCTACATAGACGTACGTCTCAAACTCACCGGCAGTTAATCTTCAAGTGTTGTCTTTTCGATAACACAATGCATTTCATTACTGTTAGTGATTGCACCAAAAAGAGAAAGAGAAGAAGAGAGGGAGGCAGACTAAAATATTTTTTCCATATTATTCTGTATTCTCCTTCATTTTAATGTTTGTTCGCTGTGTAAATTAAAGGGATAGTTCACCCAAAAATGAAAATTACCCCATGATTTACTTATCCTCAAGCCATTCTAGGCGTATATGACATTCTTCTTTCAGACGAATACAATCTGAGTTATGTTAAAAAATGTCAGACTGGCTCTTCCAAGCTATGGCAGTGAATGGCCGTTTAGCCTATGTTTCGAAGTCCATCAAAGTACATCCATCCATGATAAAAGTGCTCCACACGGCTCCGGGGGGTTAATAAAGGCCTTCTGAAGTAAAGTGATGCATTCTTGTAAGAAAAATATCCATATTTAAAACTTTATCGACTAAAATAAATAGCTTCTGGCAGACGGCCGTTATCCCTTAAATGACTGATACAGCCAGGGAGTGTTTACTTAGAGGATTGTAGTGAATAGAGGAGTGCTTTTTGGTATTTTGCTTGTTGGTAGGCATGAGGTTTACTGTACAGTCAAGATTGCGTTACATTCTGTGGATCTCAAAGAGGAGAGCATAAATTTACAAGCGTAACCTACGTTTATTTCAAGAGCCTGTTTGTTAGATCAAGTGAAGTGGTTCTCAATTGGTGGGTTGTGACTGAAAATTCTGTCACAGATGTGTTCTGATAGGATGAGAGGGACATCCGGGAGCAGCCGGGTGCTCTAAAAGGGGGCTTAACCTATTGTCCTGCCTCCTCTTTGAGTTCCTGCTCTACCCTTGGAGATCTCCGGGCTGAACCTGTATCCACTTGGATAGGGTCGCAGACAGAAGGGAAAAACAGTGCTATGCAAAATGATAAAATGCAGCTAGCCATATAATCACATTATTAGGATGAAAAATGGGCTTATCAACATTTATTTTAAACGGGTAGAGAAAATGTTTCCCATATCTTTGCATGCTGTAATCAGGATAACCAAGTATTATTAAAGTTAATGCTAATAGTTTTTTTGGCCCATTATGTTCCATTTAATATTAATATTGATTCATCAATTAATTAATTACAATAGGCATTAGATCATTAGACATGGAATTCTTGGAATCCTGTCCGAAAATTCATATAAAAATGCTGTCTTTTAGTCATTGACTGACTGGGTAGCAAGGCAGGTGCTTTCGCTCTTGGACACAGCCAGTGACTTCATTACTTTCTGCAGGTCATAAACAAAGCCCATATGAAGGGCTCTCCATAACCCATCTACTTACATTCCTGGACATTTAGCATCGCTTCAACACACCACTGACCTGAGATCTGCCTCTTACACTATTAATATCTACCTCTCTCTCTGGTCTTTTCATGCGGTCGCTGATGTATAGCCAGCCTGTGTGGTGAGCAGCATGATTTGCTGATAACAGCAAGGCCATTTGATGCCTTAAAAGCTGTGAATCTTGAAGCACACAGGCTTATTATGCTGCCAGATTTTTGTGGCCATAGAAACTGAATCAATACAAGGCCTCGCATCACCCTCTTCTCTCCCATTTATCCTGCCACAGACAATGAGTGGAAGAGCATTTTATATTTTCACATGGTCTTCACCTCCCTTTAGAGTGGGAAACGCATCATCCTTTCCATGCCTGGGGGCAGACAGCGTGAAGATGTTTCTGGGGGACGGAAGGGAAAAAAACACACTAAAAATCTCTGGAGAGGAGGAGTAAATGTTCCTACAGGCCCATTCATTGACAAGTTTTTTTTGTTTGCCATTCATTCCAGAACTGGAGAGGCCAGGGGCCGGATTCACAAAAATCTAATTCTAAGAAGTTTGTAATGTTACTAAGTGCAATTCTTGAAAAACTCTTAAGAAGTTCTCAAATATTTTCTTAAGAACATCTAGAAGAAATGCAGACGTTGGTGTTATTTGATTGAAAGGCGGGTATTGCTGAAGACTCGCTGAATGAAAAACACCTCAAAGCCCGTATTTTTGGAGAAGGGCATACTGCATAGCTGCTGCCCGGAGATCTCTAAATGGGGGTGGGAACTCCAAAACTCTGCGTGGCTTTTTCCCATTGACAGACAAACACATGACATGCATGCATGATTTCATGTCAATCACAGTGCTGATTTCCAACACAATACTACTACTAACCCTTAACCCTACCCTACACCCCACTTTTAGCCGTCCGCTGGAGAGCTCATGGGGGGGATTCCCGCTTATATCTCAGTGGTTGGGAGACTGACCCAGAGCTTTAAATTTGGGGGGATTAGAGCTCTCCTCGACTCTGTCAGACTCAGAACGCTACTGGCCAAGAGCTCTGAGGCCCCCTCATACAAAGCTATCGCCCCAAAGATGAAAGTTCGATCTTATTTATTCATATAGCCATATTTTTTTTTATATAGCATGTTTTATAACTAATATTCTAAGGTATTCTAAGCCATTTTCGGGCGCACATTCGCTTCCTGATTGGGTATTCTGGATCATTGCGTCTCATTCTCTGATTCGTCAAGCGAGCCCTTATCATATGACCATTGCGCTACCAGAACACGACAATAACAAACCAGATCCGTCTCTTTCAAAGTCTCTGTAACAGACCAGCCTCAAAAACCATGTAAACAATAACATGGAGACGGAACTGCAAGCTTTTCTGACTTTGTTTGCTGTAGTGTGAAGCAGGTTGGGGCAGAGAGCCATGGAAGTGGAGCAATGCAGGTGGTGCAAATGTTAGTGAGCGCCACCTGCGCCAAAGTGTCTCTCTTCTAGTTTCTTCATCTGTCTGTCTGTCCGTCCATCCATCCGTCTGTCTCTGTCCATCTATACTTCTGTCTGCTTGTCATGCCTGATGGAGAAATGGATATGGGAGACAGAGTGTGAGTGCCAGTTGCAGGGCTGCATTTCAGCACTGGGTCTCTATTGATCAAACAAACTCTCTGCTCTGAAGGTCCTTGACTGAACACATAGCATCTGGAAATGTTATTGCCTGCATAATTTTTCACCTTTCTCCCCTTTCCCTGGGCACTTTTCTTGTGCATTTCACATTTCAAACAGCAACATGAAACTGTGGATTAGGACTTTAGAGGCTGCATATGCACGCTAACTTCTAAATGCTCTCTTTCTTTAAAATTAGATAACTGTGGATTCTTCTGCACTTTATAGTTTATCTCCAAAAGCGCCTTGTTATGAAAAAGCTGCTTTAAAGATGAATGGATAATGGGCAGAACTCAGAAGAATGTTTGCGTGTGTCACTCTCGGGCTCTCTTTGACCTTTTCCATGGTGTTGAGAAAAAGTGGAACTTTGGAAGACTTTGCCCTTTTAAATTAGGTTCTCTGTTAAAATGACGTCTAGGCATATAAATGAGGATTGAAATTCAGGATGTAATGGCTGATATTATAGTCAGCTCTATCACATATTTCATTTTAAATTACTGTAAATCATTCTTCTGTGGAATAGCCTATAAGGAGAAATTTCTATGAATGTACAGGTCACATTTTCCCGTATAGTGGCAGGGGATGGGTATTGTCTTAAAAATGTATCATAAAAGTAGTCGGTGTGACTCATTTTTTTAAGCTATACAATAGGTTTTGGTGAGAAATATAAGAGACATAGCCTAACTTAAGAGACATTCCAAATCCACATGGAATGAAAATGTAGGCTATCCTATCTATTTCCTAAATGCATTTATTGATCTGATTTTTAACAATTCATCCATGCATTTCTAATGTTTTTTTCTTTTTTTTTTAAATAAATAAAAATGTCTCAATCTTCCTATGAAACGACTTCGCTTTGGTGGCGTATGTCGGACTTCTCCAATCATAGTCTGCTTAAATCCTGGCCCTTTCTTGTAATTGACTGCGATCTCACATTTAGATCTGCCTTCATCCAATCAACATCCAATGGATTTAGCTTTTTTTTTCTTTTTCTATAATCCGGATTATCAGGTAAACTCCAGGTATAGCTACATCACAATTACACCACTTCTGTTACATTGCAACTTTAAATTTAAATAATTATTCAGCAAAAACCTTGCTGTTCATTATTGGTTTCATTCTTTTATGATATGATGTTTTTGGCCATTGAAGGACAATACCTATACACTGCCATTGTGTGCGAAAGAGTGACTGGGAGTCTGGGACATCCCTCAACATTTTGGCAGATGAAACAGGTTTTCAACAGGTTCGGTGTCTCAGTGAGTATGATGGTGAAGCCCAAGATGAGGCAGACATGAGTGACAGCAGCATAGAAAGGAAATGGTGACAGTTAGAGCACGACTCAGATAAAGCTGTTAGATAGCATCTGTGACACATGATTGGGGTTCGATTCTGTGTCTTTATGGACAGCAGGCTTAGGAAAGTATGATTGGATGTGTTTGTCAATATCGGTTAGCGCAAGGCAGACAAAAGACAATCAATACGTAACATATGCTAGCCGTTCTGGAGATAAGACAACTTACAACCATTTGGCAGAAAGGGAAAACATCAATATCAGCTTTTCAGAATAAAAATTAGAAAATAAATTATCAGTTGAAAAAATAAAACTAACTAATTTGTTTTAGGTTTGACAGCTAATAGGATCCTGGAGGGGAAAAATTGGATGTTGAACTACGAGTAAAAGGCTAATAAAACAATAATGAGCAAAAGGAAATGCAGAGTTAAAATGAGATGAGCCTGTTGCTGAAGATGGATACGTGAGGATTTAGCAGACGATGGAATCGTTTTGAGATGAAAGAGAGTGTCCTTGGTTCAGGGTCACAGCCAAAGGATGAACCAGGTGTCATGGACTGTTATTTAGCTCAAGGCCTTGTGACCACCCACATGCTGTTAGCACATGAGGAGACACGGTTGGGAGGAAATCAATACACTCTGGAAAAGTCACATCATGCCAATATGCTGTACAATGTCCTTTCTCTGACATTCTTCTTTAATAATCCATAAGAAGTACACTGCCATTATGTTGACCTGACCTTTTTGGAATGGGAGGGGTATTGGAAGTCCTGAATGAATTGGATGCATTGCGATTACTCCAAATAAGCCTGTTTCCCTCCTTTAGCTGCCGCTCGTGACAGACACGTATCCAAATTTATTATGGTACATTTATTACAGGGACAGTCATTGTGGAGCAACCTGAGGTTAAGTGTTTTTGCTCAAGGGTGCACTGGCTCATGGATCACCTTTTGTGGGTTCAGACTCTTTGCTTTCCAGCCAACTGTAGGTAGTTGAGTACCGATATAAGTTTTCGTATCAGTATTTTGGACAGAACATTTCTTCTTATCAATGTTGAAAGCGTTTTGCTGCTTAATATTTTTGTGGAAACAATCCATGATACATTTTTTTTCAGGATTCTTTGATGACATAAGTTAAAACAAACAACATACAGTAGTCAATATTTGAAGTGGATCAAAAAATTAATCAAAGTTGTTCTAAGACAAGAACGGGTATTGTTCAAAATTCATGTAGGCCTATAACTTTGATGAAAGGTTTTGATCCACTTACTGTAAAATGTTGATTAGGCCTACTTTATTTGAAATAGAAATCTGTTGTCATTCTAAAATGTTTTACTGTCAATTTTTATTAAATTAATGCTTCGTTGCTGAATATATTAAGCAAAGTATTAATGTCTTTAAAAAAATCTTACTGACCCCAAACTTGTATTTGGCTTCTCTATTGCAGCATTTTGAAACTTCACATTTGGAAGTCACTTCAGTTATCGTAGTATTCCAAATCAGTAGAAACTTAAAGACAGCCAAAACTTCTATTGCTTAATCTCTTCTTTGAATAATGTTTTTACTTCTAACCTCTTACTTAATATTTTTGTTTCTTTGAATCTTTTTTACATGTGTATTCAGACTTTGAACACAACTGCAGTGCAGGGTTTCTCCTCTGAAGAGCAGTCTTTGTGTGCATTTCTTAGGAAATGTCCCACTCCTTTCTTGTAATATTTGTCTCTCTACTTTGATTAGGAATTGTGATTTTTTTTCTTATTCTTTTGCAAACTCAAAGGCAGTAGTTAGTCCTCAGTTTGAGAAGAGTGAGATCAGTTTAGTTTAGTCACATCCTTTTTAATGGTTTTCTTTTATCTCCCTGCATTTATCTGGGCTGCGTTTCCCAAAAGTATTGCCTAAATAGATCGTAGAACCATTGCCATCAATGGTCCCTACGATCAACTTAGCTCACGATTTTCATGGTCATATTCTGTTTTGTTTAGTTCCTGTCGTTTCTGCATGAGTTCTTGTTAGTTCCCATAGCTTTACATTACATTTAGGCCTACATTTATTCATTTAGCAGACTCTTTTATTCAAAACGACTTACAAATGAGAACAATAGAAGCAGTTAAACTAACAACAGGACAACAATATGCAAGACCCTTCCCATTTTAATCTAACGCAGTACGTGTACTTTAATTTTTTTTTTTTTTTTTATAAAGATAATAGATATAGAATAGAAGATCAAGTGTTGCCGAAAAAGATGCGTCTTCAGCAGTTTCTTGAAAATGGCCACGGACTACTTGCTTAATACTCACCTGAAATGTGTTATTGAATACAGGACACACCTCACTAGCGAAACTGTTTATCCCGAGAAATTACTATCACCTCCTGTTGCTTGACTGTTTCTTTCTAATAAGTGCTACAAATAACACACTGTAAATAGCGCGAACTGGCTTAGGCCACGCCTCACTAGCGAACTGTTTCCTCGTGACTAAACACGAACAAACGAGACTTCACCAACGAGATTTCAGCTTGTGAGCACAGTAAACAAACACTGTTTCCTAGTAACTACAACTGCACTTTAAATCAAATGAGAAAAAATAGCTACACATTACTTATACTGTAATTCGGTTCAGCTGTTCCTGTTTAGTTCCCTCTGTTAACCTGTGTAGCCTATATACTTACTGTTTTGTCTGCTCATTGTTCCGTGCCGTCAATGTTTAATAGTAGGAAAATCTGTTTCCCTGAGTTTTCCCTTGAATTAGCCTAAAGTCTGTTTTTACCGTATTCCTGCGTCGTGTGGTCATATACTGCTACGCCTGACAACGGTTCTTTTGAGAAACGCAGCCCTGGTGATGTCACTGTTGCTTTAGTGAAATATGATGCATGAAGATATATTTTATATCATATTATATATAGCCTATAAATTATTTAGCTTTTCTTTTTGTGAAGAGGCACTGCTTCAATTCTCTCCTGTGAAAAACACCCATGATGTGTTAATCACAAAGGCTGGCAGCTCTAAAACAATTGCAGATACAGTGGATTTGATGATTAGGCTTTTTCAGATGTTGGTCCTCGGCAATTAATTGTTCTGATTACTCAAGCAAAAACCACAGATCAGCGATTCAATGGAATTAGCAATAAATAGCTTAATGAAATAATGAACAGACTTGTTAGCTTTTTTTTATGATGTGAAACAATTGTCTAAAGAATATTATCAAATTTTCTTGTAGATGACCAGATTGTGGTGACAAATTTATATTCAAGCCTGACTAAAGGACTACCGGTACTGTAATTATTTCAATTTCTGATTTTCTACACCTAAATTTCAAAAAGTAGGTTCTCAGCAAGAGGTTCCAGGTGTGTGTGCGTGATAAATGTTCCAGATGTTTAATCACATGTGCGCTGTATGACAAGGCAGTGGTTTTCTATATGTCACACTTAGGGGCCGTTTACACAAAACCGTTTTCAACTAAAAACGGAACATTTTTTATGTGTTTTGGCCGTTCATTTGTACCACGACAACTGCGTTTTGGTGGCTTGAAAACGCAAACTTTTGCAAAAATTAAGGAGGAAAACGGTGACGTCATGCACACGCGTAGGCTATTACGTGTTTAGTCCTTCTTTTGTAAGTGAAAAGATACAGATATTAACAGTAAGAAATATGGTGGAGGGGGGAGGGCAATCATAGGGCATAGGGAGGGACATCATCACAGTGGTTATTAGGCTTACACAAATCAACACAACACAATAGGCTATAACATTTTGTAATCATGAAAATAGGTTCCTTACAACAGACTCAAGGATGACACATGTTTTCGAAGCCTTTGGGTATCCTTCCTATTTTGCACCCGACGCACAGCAGACTTTTCCCTTCATAGACGCATGTCGATAAATTAGGGAACTTGGGCTCCCAGGGGCGGTTCAGCGAAAAGAGGAGGCTTGTTCTGGCGCAAACGTTCCCTGGTGATTTTAGGTCAATCAGAGGCAGAGCTTATAATTCACAGCCGGAATATTAAATAACCTGAAGTAACATTGACACTCTTCGCGCCACTGTGTGTGACGAATTGCTGTTTGTTTTGCTGATGGCCAGTCACTGGCCCGCACGGGCCAGTGACTGGCCAATCAGCTAGCCCGACATACTCTTTTACTGGCCCCGGGCCATCGGGCCATTGCTTATGTCGAGCCCTGCCGTTAATTAATGGCCAAAACGCATAAAAAGTTTTAGTTGAAACCGGTGTCGTGTAAACAGCCCCTCTAACAGACTCTCTAACCATGATACCTGTTAGATGTTTATGTTATACCTTACAAGCATTAGATCGCTCAATTTGTCATCCAGTTGTCCATCGTCTCTTCGTCTGATCCCTTGTGTGTGTATATGCTCTGGAAATCTGTTAGACAAGCCCATTGTTACTATCATCAAGCCATACTGCAATTCATGTATCTCTCTATTGAAATTATTGCCAGTTGAAAGACTTGAGTTTCCTGCTGATTAACTAATAATAAACCTTTCTGTTTTATCTTATCTATCTCTCTGCCATTTTGTGTAAGCCTGTGCTGACGAAACTTGTGTATGCTTATAGACAATATTGTGGTGGCTGTCAAGCTTGAAAGCAATGGGATGTTGTCTAAGTGTTTGTCATGCAAAAGTCATCTCTGCTGAATATGACTAATGTTATGAGCTTATTGTGATTATGAATGCAGCTGTAGCTTAATAATCTCATTGGGCCCTATCTTGCACCCAGCGCAATTGACTTTGTACACCGACGCGTATCATTCGTATTTTGCACCTGGTAACAGCGGACTTTTCCATCCACAGACGCACGTCGGTAAATTATGGAATGAACTTGCGCTCCCGGGGGCAGTTCAGCGAAAAGAGGAGGCGTGTTCTGGCGCAAATGTTCCCTGGTGCTATTTTGCAGTTTCAGAAAACAATTCCGCCACAGACCAGGAAAAACCTAGTCTAAAGTCAGTGGCGTGTTGTATGTTAGTCATATGCTATTTTAAGGGCGCATGCTTAGCCATTATGTAGCATGTGAACAACGTAGCAGTTTTCATTTTTGCAAATCATACATTATTAAGGGAACATTAACATACGAGGGAAATCATTGTTGTGTCCTATGAAGATGTGAAAAAAATAGGCATAAATATAGCTAACATTTACCCAACTTATTATACGCCTGTTTAACCGAAGCTAATTTAGGTGGGTTTCTCCCATCCCCATACAATGTCACTTCTCTGTCTTTTACAGCCCTGACGAGAACGTCGGTCTCCTTGGCTGTGAACCACTCCTGGCGTGTGCCTGGCAAATCCGCCGTTATAATAGCAATCCGCCATGGAACAAGCGCGCCGGCTCTTAAAGGGAATGTGAGAAGACGCTCTGATTGGTTTATTTCACGTTACGCCCCAAACCACTATGAATAATGAAGCTACTTCAGACCAACCCATTTTAGATTTGCGTCGGGTGCAAGAGTCATAGTGTGCCTCTTGACAGCATATAATGCAGCAACAATCCTAACAGCTGCTAACCAAGAGTCAAAATCTCTCAGCTTTCACACATCTGGATGGATACACACTCTTAAATGTGTCCAGATGCCTTTGTAGATTGCAGAGAGTGTGCTGATGGAACATGTCCGATGTTCATGGCCATGGGTGTTATTCTTTGGAGTGCTGTTAAATTGGTTTGCACGGGGCTGAATAGATGCAGGCTGATTACTGGTCATGGCAGTAAATGCAAAGCCTGGCAAGACTGATCAATGTGCTTGATTCATTGAGCTGGCTGGCTCAGCAAAAATCAGCACTGGTGACCAGATGCGTGTGTGTGATGCAAAGAGCTACAAGACGTTCTTTATCCACATACCAGCACTGCTTTTGGAGTGTGAAACACTATGTCCTCTAATTCATTTACCCCTGGTTTCTCAGACAAGGCTTAAGGGATGGTTCACCCAAAAATGCGTAACCGTCTTTTCATATTCGTGATTCAGTGGCTCTGAATTGTCAAAACACCATTCAAAATGCGTGCTACGGATGCGGAAAACGCAGAAAATCCGATCCGTTTTTTTGTTATGACGGACGAAAGTTTCGGAGGCAGTGTGTAAGCGTGATTGACATAACATGAGGTCGTATTTATTTTTTAACGTGCGAAAATGTCGGACGCAAATATCGGACTTAGTGTGCAAGGGCCTTAACACTTGACGATGTATGACATAGGATATAGGAGTAGCGTAAGCTGACGCCTCTCACGGTTCAACCAAACAGGGCTGGGCAACAAACTCAAGCTCCTCCGACATTTCTCTTTAAAAATTCTCTTAGGGTTGGGCTGATAGACGATGCCATCGTCCATCGCGATGGCTGACAGACATCACGATGTTGAGCCGGCATCGCGATCCCCCCCCCCATGTTTCCATGGTGACACGTCATGCTTGGCACGTGATTCACCACAACCAAAATAGCGCCGTATGACAGATGCAGCGCTTTTTTTTGCTTCCATAGACATCATTGTGTATTTTACAAACTATAAATGTATTGTTTTGCTTTAAATTATATGCATTTAAATGTCTGAAACCTAAAATAAACATTATGTGGTTAAAAACACTGAATAGTTGTGATATGACAAGCGCTGAGCACATCCGACTTTGGCTCAGCGCCAGCCATAGCACGAAAGCACAGTTTGAATATGTCATGTCACGTCACTGTACATTTGCTCCTTAGTGGTCAGCTGCTGCAGAGCATGCCAAAATCTAAATTGCTGAGATATAGAGGAAAATATCTAGTGGAAAATGAGAATGTTACGTTACCGGACATTATTAATGTTAATTTCCTACCTGACTTGAGGGTGAGTAGGCCTAAATCATGGGCTAATTTTCATTTTTGGGTGAACTAGCCTATCCCTTTAAGCATTAAAACATAGTCCCATACTTAAAATATGTCAGTGCCGTTGTTTTGTCTCAAGTTAGTAAAGGGTTTTTTCTTTCGTTTATAAACACTACTTAAATGTCCTGATTGAACTAAAGCCTAATCCTGGCTTAATCTAAGCCCTGTCTGTGAAAAGGCTAGAATATTATCAAATATATAAATGATCAGATAATAGATAAATATTTCGCAATTTTTACTCCCTGATTTGAAATGTCTGCGGCAATATTATCACTTAACATTTTTGCCTTGAACACTTATAAATTTCTCATGCCGGTGGTAATTGATAGAAAATACTCTCTCTGATACAAATTGGAATGACTGACAGATTTTTAAAATGCGAATTTGATCTCTTTTCCAACAGCACATTGCTCATCCAGGTTTAGATTAAAACTATTAAACTCTAAACAACAACATAATTCTCAGCAAACTTTTGTGCCGTAACTGAGTGAATGTGATGCTCATAGGATTATAAGATTATGGAGGAGAGTTTTACTGGGAAAGCTGAAAAATGCAGATGAGGGTTGTCAAAGGAGGATTTTTTCTTTTATTTTTATATATTTCTTTTGCTATGACTCGGCTTTGTTGTGTTTGTGTTTTTGTAGAGCTGTGGAAATGTTTGTGATCTTTATGCACTTTATGATCAGGCTGATATATTAAGGCTGAAAGCTGGTTGCCTTCTTGTACAGTATGTTGCCCTACTGAACCGTTTCGAAGTCCAAATGCATTTATTTAGGTTTTGTGCAAGAGTAGAGCTACAGTCTAAAGAAAATCAGCATTAAGTAACCATTTTCAACCTTTTAACTCTGACTCTTTTTCATAATTGAAATCATGATGTTTGTTTCATCCCTTGTTGTCTTTTGTTCTCCGCAGTGAGCGTTGGCGTTATTGCCTGCATGTTGTCATTTTTCCTCAGAATCAGGAGTGACTCAGTTGAGCTCTGTCTCCTCACAGGGGCAACACACTGACTAGAATTCAGCAGGCTACAGTACCAGCGGGGAGGAATGTTAAATCAAGCTCTAAACACGACTTTAGGCTCCAGTTCCCCTGATGGCAAAGAATTCCATTTCTCTTATTTGCATATTTCCTATTCTACCCAGAGAAGGAAATCTCAAATGTCAGATTTTGCTTACACAAACTTGAAAATAGATAGGCTAAAAGTGATTAGAACCTATTTCTGTATTAATTGCAACAAATAGGTAACAAACAACAAATGTAAATGTATTTGATTTTTATATACACTATACCTATTCAAAAGTTCGGGGTGGGTATGAGATATCTCTTAAGCTCACATTGACTACATTTATTTGATCAAAAAAAAAAAAAAACAGTAATAACAATTAGGCCTATATTGTGGAATATTAATACAATGTAAAATGTAATTAATTCCTCAAAGTTGTATTTCCAGCATCATGCACCAGTCTTTAATGTCACATGATCCTTCAGGAATCGTTCTAATATGCTGATTTGGTGCTCAAGAACCATTTCTTATTATCAATATTGAAAACAGTTGTGCTGCTTAATATTTTTGTGGAAACCATATTTTTGTTTAAAATCCTTAAACCGTTTTTAAGGATTCTTTGATAAATAGAAAGTTCAAATGAACTGCACTTATTTGAAATCAAAATCTTTTGTAACATTATAGGCCTAAATGTCTTTACTGTTTTTTTTAAAATCATACTGACCCCAAACTTTTGAGTTTTATCACCATCACAGAAGGCTGTTATACACTTGCAGTGTAAATGTTAGGCTATATAATGTCTGCCTGTCTTGTATAAATTGGATCATTATTTAGGAAAGTTGTAAAATAAGATTAAAGCCTCTGGTTTTATGGACATTAACACCATATCAAACAGCTGACATTCATATTTCCCCATTTGCTTCTACAATAAATTGTACTACTCATTGCAGATTAGACATAGCCTACAAGTTTGGTGCTGGGTGACTTTTCTGGGGACCTTCCGTTTAGATTGTGTGTGTGTGTGTATGACTGCATGTGCATTAGTGGGTGGATCGGTGAGTATGTGTGTGTGAAGTGTGGAGGTGAATGCTCCATGAATAAAGGGAGGTAATTTAGTTGCCTGCAGCAGTTGTGTGCAGTCTGACCTTATCAGAGCAGCCTCTGTTTTTTCTGCTAAACCTGGTGAGTCACCAGCCACACACACACACACATTATCAGAAATTGAATGATATTGTCAGGGGAATGTGTCCTATGAGAGAAGGAGGCGAGAGAGAGCAGTGGAAATGTTAATGCGGGTTTCACCTGCCCAAGCGGAGAGCTGCAGCCACTCACCAAGCATCCATCAGATGCTCTCAGAAGCAGTTTAGGATCCCAGAGAGAGCTAGAGAGATGTGGCCTCAGCTTGGGCAGGTGATTGATCACCTTCGCGGAATTACACCTTCTCCAATGCGAAGTCAGCCCGAGGATTAATGAGCTGCTCTCTCTCCCTGAGGTAGAGCGGTTTTCAGTGATTGAAACACAGCTTTCATAGAAAGAGATGGCTGAGGACTCACAACTCACTTCCCAGATGAGTGTGTGTGTGTGTGTTCTCAGGTCAACAGCAGATAGAATGGACTGTGCTGTCATCATCTTCTTTTACTTACAGGAAGTGCTCACTTGACCCTTACTGTAGCTACGTTTACATGGACACATTTTGGTTCAATCGGAATGAAATCAATCCGTTTGATGAATCCGAACACGGTGTTTACATGAACGATAAATAAAGTAATCGGGTGCGCGTTTATATGTCACATATTTTTTTACAGTCTATGGTCACAAGCTTCAAATCAGAATTGATTTTTAGACATGCTCACACTGCACGAATATACTGCCGCTCTTCGCTCATAACTATTCTCCTCTATTGGTTCTTTATTTGTTTTAAACAGCAGACTTAATATTTATCCGTCTCTGGTCATGGTTTGAAGATGAGCATATGCATATGAAATATAAGTTTGGCTTATATTTATCACGCAGTAAAACCAGTATCGGTGGATGAGAGTCTGAAACAAGCACTGGTGGGACGCTGTCCTCCTCCACTTCACAGACGCTGAGTAAAATGAGAATTTTAGAACAACGGGACACTCATTTAGATGACACTTTATTCAACAGGAAAAACAGCTCGTTCCATGCGTCATTGCACATGCGCAGTCCTCTCAGTTTCGGTTTTCGATCCGATCAAGTGTTTACATGTTCTCTCGATCGGATTACAAAGGAATAAACCACCCCTTTCAATCCGATCGAAATTCCAATCGGACCGAGCTCAATCAGATCGATTAAGGTGTTTACATGAAGTTTTTTTTTTATCCGATTGAGCCGTCAATCCGATTATAAGGGTCCTTGTAAACGCAGCTACAAGCTGTGTGTGAGAACATTTACTTCCTGCCTTTCTCCCTTAATGCCATCTGTTAAAATTCTGCTGTCATCTAAATTATTTTAATTGTGTACTAGTAAGTCTCATGTATTAACCTAGATTTAATCTTCTCACTGCATTGGTGCAGCAATTCATTTTGTGACTTTTTCTGTAATTAAATAGTTTGCCCAAGAATGAATATTCTGTTATTATTAGTTATTATCAGTTAGCCTAGTCTTCTGAAAATTTGCTGAAAATGTTGACATCTGCCCTTATTGTTTTTGGAGCGTTCATTAAAGTTCCTGCATGGTAGGGGAATGAAAAAAGAGACATTCTTTAGAAAATCATGTGTGAGATGCTGCAAAAGAAGCGAGATGTGAGACACAAGCGCAATGGCCAAACATACCTAGTCATATTTACTGGTGATCACTGAATTTTCACAGCTGAAATCCAGTCATTTCAATAGAAATCCATGCAATCTTGAAGCGTTCATGAAAGTTCCCAAGAGAAGAACAGTAAATTAATCGTTATCTGATCTCCTCAATGAATCACTTGATCCAATTAGCAAAGAATAGTCTAAAGGGCCATTCACACAGAATATGTTTTTGCTTTTATGCAAGATGTTTACATAGAAAAAAATATGGAAAATCAGCGCAGTGGAAATGGAAAAATCTGTCCTGTGTGAATGCCCCCTAAAAGTGCGGTCAGTTACTGTAGTTTGCTAAATTTTTGCAGGAGAAATCCAGTCATTTAAATTAGAGGTCCTTTAATCTGGGATTTTGCATTTAGCAATGTTTGGTTCGTTTCCAAGTTCAACTCACTGATTCAATGAGCTCAACCAGCTAATGGTTAAATAGCTGGCGTTTGTAATTCATGTTTACAGCAGGAATCAATCACAAATTCAGGATAGTCCAACTCCTATATTTCATTCAGACAACTCGAATCCCTCCAGCAAAAGTTTGTTTGTGGCCACAGAGATATGCATGAATGTGACAAGAGCAGGATTCTCATCATACTGTATAAACACATTAGCATAGTTGCATTGTTAACCATTAGCTTTATGCATTGATTTAAATTTGAACAACCATTGCAATTAAGCAAAACAGCACCAGTGTGTGACTCGCTGTATGATTTTATTCAGATGAAGTCAGAGTTTAACGCCAAGGCCTGGAGCAAAGCCCCGGGCTGCCACATTCTCACTGCAGGGGCCTTCATGAGTTCAACTGTGTTCCTGAATAAACATCTCTTATTTCATTTTCTTTAGCTTGTCACGTACTCAGTTTCCCGTATGTTGTGGCGAATGCATCAGTTTATTTATGCTGCTAATACATACTTTGTGTGATCTGGTAGATTGTATTTTATGAGGCAGGCATCGTGAATAATTTATGGTTTGTTGTGTGTCGCTATAAAACAGATAAATGCTTCCTCCAACATCAGAAAGAAAGCAGATTTACATTGGGATGAAAGAGGATCAAACACATTTCATTTTCTGTGATGGTTTTAGGGCTGCCATTCCCTCTGATGACACAGTATCTGACAGGCTTTCTCTCTCTGTGTGTTCTATAGGTGGTGGGCCCTCCGGCTGCAGGGGCTTTCAGAGAGAGGCCAGCTAAACCCACGGCCTTCCGTAAGTTCTACGAGCGTGGAGACTTTCCCATTGCCCTGGAACATGATTCTAAAGGCAACCGCATTGCATGGAAGGTAGATAAAACATGACTTGTGCTTCTGTTGTCTTTCTAGTATGTTTATGTATCTCTATTCAGATTTCAGACACACTTTTTAAAATTCACACATTAAACAACCTGTAGCTGATTTCTTCTTTTAGATGCCACTTTCTTGAACAATTCAATGACATTTTACTTGAATATCACTTTTCTCAATACATATTGTACTAAAGCAACACACTGTCATATGACTAGTGCTCTTTTTACTACATGAACTGAACTTGTCTTGACTCATTTACCTTGAGACACAGTCATGAGAAGGTTGAGAGAACATTTCCATTTTTGTTTCTGCTTTTTTGTTGGACCACATATGTGCCCTTGAATTTTTTTAAGTAAAATATGAATAAGCAGTTTTGTGAAAATATTTTTTAACAAATGACAATGAAAAATTCATTTATTTTCGACTGTGTTGCCGCTATATCCTGAAATCACATATGACTGAAGCTGAAATACAATGCATTCTTTCCTCTGTTAACTTCTGAACTGGAGTCATTTCACAATCACGTACTTATGTATGCAAGCAAGCGCTTCTGTTTCTCCCCTCACTGTACTGTAAAGTTTTCTCAATGGTGAATGACACCTGATGTAGTCCACTAACGTTGTCTCTGGTCGTTTCACTTCTGTCTGTGCGCGTTCATGTGTTTTGGAGAAGGCGTGGCTTTGGACAGCGATTTGAAGGGAGGGTGAGATCATGTGTTTTCAATGCTAGCAGGCTAAAGTTAGCATTTCCCAAATCACCTATCTCACCTTTGGTCTAGGGTCAGTACGATTTGTAAAAATTCTTTCATTCAGCAAGGATGCATTCAAAAGTGATAGTAAATGTTAGCCTGGGTTTCCCCATGCTGCCTTGCGCGAAGCACAATTTTATTCACGCTGCTAGGCAGCCTGGATACCATGGATCAGATTTTCGCCTCAGCGAGGGGACCAATCATAGAACGGGGAGGGAGCAGCAAGACGATGACGACGTCTATGCGACACACCGAAGCAGTTTGTTTATATCAACATGTGCACTGCAGATTTACCTTCTACCCTCATGTTTGTCTTGCACAAACGGCAATAGTCGCTGAACGCCATCGTGTACACATAAATCTATGACCCATCGTCTTCTTCCTCGTAGAATTTCTGTCGCTCTACATACGTCATCTGGTATAATTGAAACGATTGGCTATGAGCTACGTACAGGTGCATTTGATAGACATTCGCAGCGCCCAATAAACGGCATTCGTAAACCATGCCTCAAATACGAGAAAATGAACATGTGGTTCCCAGACCCAAGTCTCAATGAGACGAGGTCTGACATTAGCCAGGCTAAGTTAATGCATTGTAATTTTGCAAAAGATCGCTGTTTCAAATAAATGCTGTACTTTTGAACTTTCTATTATTCAAAGAATCCAGTTTTTTTTTATCATGGTTTCCACAAAAATGGTAAGCAGCACAACTGTTTATAATAACATTTATAATTATAAGAAATGTTATTTGAGCACTAATCAGCGTAATTAGAATGATTTCTGAAGGATCATGTGTCACTGAAGACTGGATTAACGATGCTGGAAATACAGCTTTGTCATCACAGGAAGACATTACTTTTTAATATATGCAAAAATAGAACATTTTGAATTGTAGTAATTAGTGCTGTCAAATCGATTAATCACATCTAACATAAATGTATTTGTTTACATATATGTGTGTGTATATATTAGTGTGTGTGTGTGTGTGCATGGCTGTGTATATATAGACAAACACATACAAACACATACCCACAAATAACAAAAACGTTCATGTTAGATGCGATTAATCGCGATTAATCAATTGTAGCACTATAATAATATTTCACAGGTTTATTTTTTACTTTTTTTTCCATCCATTAAATGCATGACAAGAATTAGAGACTTTTTCAAAAGCATAAAAAACTGTCTCCAAACTTTTGAACAATCTCCATCTTGATAGAAAAATAAATGTGAAAGCGCTCTGATCAATCAGAGGGATGTTCATTGTCCCCACTGTACTGCAGTCTTACAGCTTGTGGCTGGTTGACCTAATAGTGGACTGTTACTAGTCTGTGTGTGCCTGCAGGTTAGACATTGTGTTTATTTCATGAAGGTCGGCAGTAGTGTTATCGGTGTTAACCTGCTGTGTTCGCTCTAATTCAGAGGGATCAGAACAGCTCCTGACAAGCACAACTTACAAAAAACAGACGTTCACCTCTCTCTCCTTCATGAGTATTTCTCTCTTTCCAGGTTGAAAAACTCAAAGCCTCGGCATGAATTATTAAAAGCAAATTTCAAAATGAATTTTCCTGCGTTTTGAAAAAATAATGTCTCTTTTTCTTTGTGTTGTTATGAAATTGCTGGGAGGCGACAGGAAGTGGTGTATGAAATTGTAGCTGTCACATCTAATGCATCTGTAATGCTTATTGATTTTCCTTCTCATGCTGCCGTTGATTTGATTTTCACACGCAGTATTTACACGCCTTCGCTCCATAAATATAAAACACGTATCCATGAGTAAAATCATGCCCCCATCGACCCCTGTGATATAAGGGGTAACAGGTCACCTAGAGGTCATGCTGAGGCTGAGAGCATTTGTAAGTGTTTCATTAGGTTTATGTTAGTGTAAGTGGTAGCAGCACATGTGCGTATGAAAGGCTGGTTTATTACGTGAAGTGTTAGCACAGAGGAACCCTTGGGGCAATAGTTCAAGATGAGGTGACCAGATCAATCTGTCTAAAATAGAGGGAGAGAAAGCAGTAATAGAGTCTTGTTTTCGTCTAGCTGGTTTAATCATGTGATGTCAGACCAACACGCTGCATATCTGTCATTGGGTCAATGATACGACACTTATTTAAAAAATACACAGAAAAATGCAATTTGCAGGGCTCGGCATTAGCCTTTTCATGTGCTTGTCCTTTGGACAAGTAAATCTGTCATTCACTTGTCCGAGTAAAAAAGTTTTTTTTTTTTGTGTGTTAAATATTATTTATTCTAAAGCAATATTCTCATCAGTGTTCAATCAGCTTTGATATATTTAAATCTGCATTGTAATATCTGCACCTTTAAAGGGCATCCCCTCCCCCAATCTTATTAAGGTAAATGTATGCTTCATCTTTCATTTTAAATTCCTAAATTTGATCAATAAATTAAATTATTTAGAATAATAATCTAAATCAATAAAAATCTGATCAAATTAAATCATTTACACTGAAAAATTACAATTGCATTAAATAATGTTATGAAATTGTTTTAAACGTTGGAAAGAATGATACTACTAAACCGCCAGTAGGTGACGGCAGGCGACCATCATAATGAGTGAGTTATTGATTCATTCATTCAAACGATTCGCTCAAACGGCCGATTCATTCATGAATGAGACAGATGTTTATGATTGGGTCATTGAATCTTTGACTCAACCGATTCGTTCAAAATGCTGAATCATTCAGTAATGAAAACATGATTGAGTGTTCCTGTGAGACCCGCAATGGTTCTGTAGTGATTTTGGTTTGGAACAATTTTCGCTGCTGAAACAGAACAAAAACAGCCAACATTGCATCTAAAATGTAAGTGACTTAATTTTAACTGTTTATTGAACTGTTGTAGGAAACCAATGTCCCATTTTCAATCGTGATGGTATTCAGGAAAACGTATTGAGGTTGCTTAATATGTTAAAAATACAAAAACTCCTCATTTCGATTTTTTATAGGCAGTATGTTGTTACCGGTAGGCCTACCGTTAACTGAGTTTGTGTGTGCTGCTCTCATTTGTGTGCTCAATAAACGTAATAAAATCAGAATCATTATCTTGTTTTAGTGATTCGCTAGTTATTGATAATCAGGCTAAGTTACTTGTCCGGTCGGGCAAGTAAAATTCCCTTTTACCCGTCCCTTCAAAAAATCCACTTGTCCTGGACAAGCGTTTTGCTTGAACCTGATTCTCAGTATATGAGCATGTGTTTAATTTCTGAATTAAAATTAAGTTTGATATTTTCAGTCCCGATTATACAATTGGCCTGATATCATAAGAAAAAAAAGCATAAAAACTAAATAAAAAATATATCAGATAATTGGATTTTTGACATTGCAAGGTATGTTTAAAGGAGAACTCCGGTGCAAAATGAACCTTTGGTCTAATTACACATTGTTACCTAGTCAACCGTTATCTGAGATTTGTTTTCATGATTATCGAATGTAAATAGTTTTATCTCTAAAAACAGTTTAGCCTATAACGCTAGTATAACGCTAGTATATGGGGCATGGAGTAATGACAAATAAAAATCGCTTGTTAATACCACTAACAAGGCTCAAAATAGCCCCACACTAACACGGTAGCATAATGAGGGTCCCTACATGCAAACCGAAGCATTGAGAACTTTGACAGTGTCCAGACAGTTTAATAAGAAGATATTTTATACATACAGTCAACTTCACGTATACAAGCAGAATCCATCTTGGAAAAACAGACTCTATCAATCGATCTACGAACCACCGATCCAAATGCGCTGGACCATATGAGATTCTACACAGTTCAGCGCATTTGGATCGGTGGTTCGTAGATCGATTGATAGAGTCTGTTTTTCCAAGATGGATTCTACTTATATACGTGAAGTTGACTGTATGTATAAAATATCTTCTTATTAAACTGTCTGGACACTGTCAAAGTTCTCAATGCTTCGGTTTGCATGTAGGGACCCTCATTATGCTACCGTGTTAGTGTGGGGCTATTTTGAGCCTTGTTAGTGGTATTAACAAGCGATTTTTATTTGTCATTACTCTACGCCCCATATACTAGCGTTATACTAGCGTTATAGGCTAAACTGTTTTTAGAGATAAAACTATTTACATTCGATAATCATGAAAACAAATCTCAGATAACGGTTGACTAGGTAACAATGTGTAATTAGACCAAAGGTTCATTTTGCACCGGAGTTCTCCTTTAAGATGTAAAATGTCATGTGGTGTGACTTCAAAATCTTGATATTTAAATAGTGATGTTTATGAATTAATAATTCATGATATGTGAAAAACAAAAACATTTAACCTTGGAAAATATATTTTTAAAAATTGTTAAGCTATGTGCTCTCAAATGTTTTCAGAGTTTGAAAATTTTACATTTCTTTATGGTTACACCAAATGACATTTAGAGTTAATATAACTTTAAACTTTTCTTTAAAATTGTATAAAAGTTTTTCAAAATCAACAAGTGAAAAAGAGTGAATGAATTTGTAAGAATTGACCTTTGTGATGGCCAAAGATGATATGTCCAATGCCTTTTAACATCTGTATCTCATCTCGTCTCATGTCCTCTGTTGAGTGTGTATCCCCCTCTTTGTGCAGCAGGGAGCAGCAGTGCATTCCTGCAGGCGTTTCAAAGTGTTTCCCATTCTACTCTCCTATGTACCTCCCTGTCTTTCTGCTTCATGGTAAACATGGTCCTTTAGAAGGCCCCTTCAAGTTGGTTATTACTGTGTGCGTTTGCATCTTTAAACATTGAGTTTGAAACTTTTGCTCATGTGTGAGCCTTCAGATGTGTATTCAGGCAGATGTATGTGTGTGTTGATGTATGAGGACAGACGCTGCTGTTTAAATGTCAAGGGCAGCGTTTGAATGCACAGGGATGTGAAGTAGAGAACTGATATTTTTAGAGTCCTCACAATTCTCTTGTGCTGTCTCCGCAGTTAAAGCTTTGACATGTGGTGTGTTAAGAACATGTGCGGTAGACTGATAACAGTAAGCAGGATGTCTCTCTTTCTTTCTCTCTCACTCTTTTTCTCTCGCTGTGTGTTTGTGCATCTCTCATATTTGGCCCTGTTGCTATCAGAACAGTCCATCAATTTTAGAGAGAGAGAGAGAGAGAGAGAGAGAGAGAGAGAGAGAGAGATGGGAAATATCTGATGACCTGGTCACTGATAGGGATGAGAATCTGGCCAGTCCTCCCCCAAAAAAGTGTTTCTACATGCTGTTCACATCTAAATGCCAACTGCAAAGAAAGAGATTGTAGATTAAGCGCTTTAGTGATTAAATATATTTAATGCTAAAATACATTCATTAGCCCATTTTTTGTTCTCTGTACTTATGGTAAATGGTAAATGGACTGCATTTATATAGCGCTTTCACGGACCCAATGGCCACCAAAGCGCTTTACAATATTGCCTCACATTCACCCATACTTAGCCTAATAAAACTAAATGCTTGAATCCATTCCCCAAAACATAGCTGAGTATGAACTTCTATTCATCGGAGTCAATGACGCTTACCTCATTGCCATGGCAATGATTAGCAATGAAGTCTGATTACCTCAGCATTTTTGGAAAATTACACTAGTCTTCTCAAGCTTCCCAAAAATCAACAAACAACAGATGAACATGTTATAACAGACTGCAACAAAAGGCAAGACAATTAACATACTGATTTAAACAGCTAGCAATCACTGGATTTTGGTGTTGGTTGGGGCATTGTGAACTAGCTTTAAGCTAATGCCTGTTTCACACTAAGACGAATATTCAGTGTAAAAAACTGGTGCAATACATTTTAATTTGAATGAATGTTAATGCCGTTAATGCATCTGTTCAGACAGACATGAAAATTTGCATTCTGTGAATGTGACAATTCTTTTACAAAGAGGTGTTCTAATCTCTTTGCCATTGAACTTGTGATAAATACTGGCCAACCAATAGGATTTGTGACTGAATTGACAGATCTTTTTGTGCCAAACGTCTGTTGTTCTATACAGGTTTTGAGGAATTCAATGATTCTGTTTCTGTTTCCACTTAACAAGTATGGTTCCCTATGGTTCGTTTTGTGAATGACTTGCGGCTCAGTGTACAAGTCAAGAACTGATTCAGTCAGTGATTGAGTCATTATACTGAAGCAAATCCTTAAAGTCCCTGTAAAGTCAAAATTAAGTATGTGTTCTGAGTTTGTCATATCACAGAAAAATATGTTATTAGCCACCCAGCCAAATTTGAATGATAAAAAAAGCCGGCAAGTACATAAAATAAGCTATCAAAATCTTGAAAAAATGAGCAGTGGTCTCTGCTCTCAAACGCTGGGGGCGTGTCCGCTGGCTGCGCTGAAACCACGCCCACTCGCGGGGAAGCTGCCGTCGCCACACTCAACTGTCACTGCTACAGCCGGAATGGATGCTCCTAGCAGCTTATTAGGTTTATAATTATAACATAAGCACACAAGGCAGCTTACCCTCATTGGTGGGCACGCACTGCCGATGATGGCACAGTTGTCGGCGCGACGGGAGGATGAAGGCAGAGGCGGGAGATAGTCGGTTCGGCCCCATTCACCAGTAACAGCGGATTATCAGAGCATGCAGTTGTCTCCGACGAAAGTTTATAAAACTATCCCGTGTAAAATGATCACTACAGAGGCGGGTTTTGGTGGTGATCCTCAGCTCTCCATCAAGGTGGCTCTTCACAAAATTAATCCACCTCTTCTTGATGTGATCGTTTTTAGGAAATTTAAATAAGGACACCGATCTGTTTCGTACATGATCGCATCCAGGTAGTAGTGACGAAGGCATAGCTAACTAGCAAACTGTCAGCTGTAGTAACTAATAATAGTACTGACTGACAGTGACTCGCGATTGAGCGGCAAACCGATGCGAATGTGCTATATTTATATTGTTAGGGAACGCCGCGGCCAGCATCAGGGGCTCCAGTGCGTCATCAAGTAGGGGCGTGTCCAGCAGCTCAGGGGCTCCAGTGCGTCATCGAGCCCCCGTTTTAGCCCCGCCCAAAAAATCCGGAAAATAGCAATGGTGAAAAACTGTTTAACGGTCTAACTCCACAATTCAGTACTTTGCAGTTCACAGTCTTTGTAATATGTTTTAGCAATACATTTCTAACATGTATAATGTGTTTAGAATTTTTTTTTAGAATTACCTTTACAGGGACTTTAAATCATAAATTTGAGTTTTTGAACCTTTATAAAAGGTTAATTAAAATAAACTAGCTCAGAAGAGTCTTTTGATTCATGATTAAAACCACAGACTCTTCTACTAAGAACAGGTTCTCCATCCATCCATCCATCCATCCATCCATCCATCCATCCATCCATCCATCCATCCATCCATCCGTTCTATTTTTATTCCTTCCAATGTTGTCAATTTTTTGCCAAGAGTTGTGGCATTTCATAGCAAACATCAATATAAACTTGCTATCATGCTACTGACTGGGGAGGGGGAGTGGAGTGGAGTGAAGGGGGGGGGGGGGGGGGCTGGGAATCAATTAATCTGATCAAGAGCTTTAGGAAATGGAGAGGGTAAGCGATCTCATTCATTCAATCCCCTGATTGAATTATGCCATGAGGACGGGGGAGGAGAAGACCTGTATGCGTAAGTGTATTAGTGTGTGTAACACTGCAGACACAGCGCTGAGGTGGGGTGTTTTTATTTCCCTTCTATTTTATCTCCATCTGCACATTAGCATTTTAATGGGCGGTACCTTATGTGAGCACAGACCCTCTCCTGACAGCTATATGACCCGTCCAAGGAGAAGCATTACTCTCAGGAGTTAATCCCACGGTCCACTTTGGAATCCGAGAGCAGCCTCATTATAGACCTGGCAGGGTGTACACCTTTTTAAATACAGAGAGAAAAGAAGACCTGCTCCTCACGGATGCCTTCAATCTTTTTGCAAAAACACCCTGTCACTGGCAGTTGCCCGCATAGATTTTTGTACAGATCAGGCAGTCCAATAACAACCTCTTGCCCTTCAAAGGGAGATATTGAGTTAATATGGAAAAAGGTGAAAGCATATTTCCAGTGTCGTTTTCAAAATGCTAATGCCATCTTTGGCATGGGCACTAAGTTTTGGACACTGTTTTGAGTCAATCAACTGAGCCATAAATGCCATGCCATTAATCACTCTGCATGAAAATGACATTTTGATTAGTTGATGGCAGCACTATGTCCTGGGCTGTCAAAGGAAGCAGAGAGGGAATATAGTCCTCATTTACTCACCCTTATGTTATTCCAAACCTGCAAGACTTTCTTCTTTCTTCTGCAGAACACAAAAGAATAATTTTTCCTTTTGTTTGTAAAACATGAATTTTTTTTTTATTACAAATTATACAGTAAAAACCTAAATGTATGGTGAAAACTAGGCTACATATGGTTTACATTGCATTTTATGTAATTTTACTGTAAAATACAAATTTACCGGTAATGTTACAACTTCCTTTTTAAAAGGTCATGTTCACACATAATCTCTTACCGGTAATTCACCGGTAATATGTGAAAGGGGCACCACTGCCACTTTTTTTTATGACAGTGAAAACATTTTTATTTGATTTTTTTTTCATGTTTTATGTTGGTGCTGTATATTTTATAATTAATATTATAATATTTTAAGTACTTTTGAATGGCCGTCAGAGGAGAAAGATGATTTTTGCCCATGCACATAATGATGTAGTTAAGGCATCTGCCTGCAGGGGCTAACTACCCATGCTAACCAGCCAAACCTTGACCTGCCTTGCTGAAGACCATAGCCTGTAACTAATCACATAACCCAACCGCAATCAGCAGAGAGGGCAAAAAATAAAAAGAGAGGAATGAAAATGAAAGACCACTCTCCTGAGAATGGAGAGTAAGTGCTTAATTAATTTTACTTATGGGCTGCTACTAGAAATGTGTTTTATCGATCAACTACTGTACATTTGCTCGTAGCCCTACCTAATGTAATGGCCTGGAATAACTCCAGAAAGGCATTGTGGCAATTTATAGAAGGACATTTGAAGATCTGGATGTCAGAAACTTCAAACTGATACAATGTTTGTATGGCAACAGAGTCCAGATCTACTGGGGTTTAAAGCAAAGGCAAAAGAATGTGAAATGCTGGGAAGTTTAAAATTGGATTTTCTGAATCACTAATGATGCTCTTTCCAGCACTCTCTGTCTTCCAACCCTGAATAAAGAGAGTCTGTCCATGCCATTGACTATAAGGAGACATTTTAGAAGTTGCAGTGAGTTGCAGTCTTTGATGTATCTGAACTTAAATATGGGTGCCTTTGAGAGCCCAGACTTTGGCCGAAGGAGCGAGACACACCGGGGGTGGGTGAATGTCGGATCAGTCGTTCTGCCCCACATTGAGCCACAGAGCTGCAATTGATTGACATGCTCATAGCCAGCAGGCTGCAGATCTAAATGGAGCCTTTAATTAACTAAATGGAGCCAAAGCAGCTGGATGCCAAACACTCCTCAGCATAGAGAATGAGCAGGGCACACACTAATGTCAAATACTAATGCTAGCAGCACACCGGGGCTGGCGGAGGGGAAACGGACTGGGGGGAGTCCGCCATTTGATGCTCTACCTCCGTCTGTCTCACTCCGCAGTCTAACTGTCGCTGTCATGCTGGTCTCGTCACTCACTATCTTAGACCCCTGTCATTCACTCCGTCCCCTTGCGCAGAGCTTTTCCCCTTTTTCTTCTTTTTTTTCTAAAAGATATCAGCCTTTTTCTCCACCGCACTCTCTCTCTCCCCACTTGCTCTCATTCCTGTCCACTCATCCGTTCTGTCAGAGGTTAATTGGTTTGGAAATGATTCTATTCATTCTGGACCGTAATGCTGTTATCCTGAGAAAGAAGAAATACGCCACACACGCACTTAAGCCTAATTTAAAAGAAAGGATGGGTGGGGGGTGGAGGAGAGAAAGAAATCCAATTTAATCAAATTTTTTTTCATATATTTTCGCCCTGGCCTGTGCCCACAAGTGTTTTATTTAACTTATGGCAGAATTTCATTACCTTGAAAGCTTTTTCTCCCCCTCTTTTGAGAGGATAGACGGTCCTAATGTCTTTCTTGTAACCTCAAGGTCGGCGTGTTTGGATTGGCGTCCCTGTGATTAATGCACTGTAGATGCGCAGGCACATATGCGCTTGCCGCAGATGAAAGTGCCCCTGTCACTGCCCTTGTTGTGAATCAGGAAAGACATTCATATTCAAATTCAGACACCCACAGGGCTGTTCATGTCTCCCAGGTGTAGCGACACCTCTTCCCTGGGCGCATCTCTATCTGGCTTCTTTCCCTCTCGGTCTCCCAAATGGCTGCTCTGTAACTTCCTGCGACTGATCTGACCTTCTCTCTCCCTGCAGCTGCTCAGATGATGACTGCCTGTCTCACTGACTGTCTCTCCGGCGGTTCCTGTCTTCCTACTGCTCTGCAGTCACCTTACAGCTGTTTTCTCTGTCTACAGTCTCTCTGATTGTCTTTCTCTCCCTGTAGCTGCCTTGCCGGTCTCTGTCCTCACATGCACCCCCTACTCGCTGTTCCATCTCAAACTGAACTAAAAATACTGAACTTGCAGGTCTGACGGTTTCTATCTATTTCCATCCATCCATCCGTCCGTCGATCCACCTTTTTGTTTGTCGACCTATCTACCTGCCGGTCTGCGTTCATTCAGCCATCCATTTCTTCTCTGTCTTCATCCATCCATCTGTCTATCTGCCTGCCTGTATATCTGTCTCTCCATGTCTCCATCCATCCATCCATCCACCCATTCACCCATCTGTCGTTCTGTCCATCCATCGGTCTATCATCAATTTGTGATTATAGATACATTTTTGTTTATACTGTGAATTTACTTATGAAGATAAGCTACGGCAACACCAAATGCTGAATGAAAAGGTGAAATATAATTTTATCTCTCCAGGCTCAGTAGGTCCCTCTCCCACATGACACTAATTTCTGATGGCAGTGTGAGGAGGTAAGTTGTAGCCTCACCACGTTCTTTCTTTCTTTCTTTCTTTCTTTCTTTCTTTCTTTCTTTCTTTCTTTCTTTCTTTCTTTCTTTCTTTCTTTCTTTCTTTCTTTCTTTCTTTCTTTCTTTCTTTCTTTCTTTCTTTCTGTGACTCAAAGAACATTTTAAGGTAGATGAGATCAGGCACAATCACCTATTTCTGGTGCTCTGTGGTGTTCTGAGAACCTCCAGACATTTGCAGAACAGTGACTGATCTTCAGTCAGTTTAGCTATTGTGTGTGGGATGTGATCGTATGGTTGGTTCAGACTGAAAAATGGCATACGGAATAGCCTACACAGAGGTGGAAGGCATTGAGGCATGCCCGATCCTGATGTTTTGACAAGATGCCTTTATTGTGTGTGTTGAAACATTCGTCAAAATATCTTCTTTTGTGTTTTGCAGAAGACAGAAATCCACGCAGGTGTGGCTAAGTAAATGATTACAGAATTGTAATTTTTGGGTTAACAATCCTGTGTGTGTGTGTGTGTGTGTGTGTGTGTGTGTGTGTGTGTGTGTGTGTGTGTGTGTGACTTATAACCTATTTCAAATTAGAAATAAGCATGGCAGTCAATTATGTGCTTGATCATGATTACAGCTCATTTAAATTTGTTCTAGTTCATTAGAAGCACAGGGATCACCATGAACCTTCAACCTTTTGCTTTCCAGCCCAGATCTGTCCACTGCACCACCCTACCCATGATTACCTACATTAGCAGCTGTATAGATCTGTCTCATCCTGAGTGGATGCCACTGAATTTCTGTCTAGGTCACATTGTAAAGCTCATTAGCGAATTTGTCACACTTTCTTCCATTATGGGGTCTGACGGCCTTTGTGTCCTGATGGATGTGGCTTTGAGTCACTACATCAGAACTGATGATCCTGCCCCTGAGTCCTTATCTCCCCACCTAACACACACAAACATGCAGGATAGAGGAGAAATAGAGATGAATATAGAGAGGGGATGGAGGAGAGAGAGGGGAGGAGTTGCTGCTGACTGCGTTCGTCTTTCTTTTCCTTTCTTTTGTGATAATGCGAGAGTGATGGAGGAGACAGCGAGCGATGTTGTCAAAGTGTCACCTTGCTTTGTTCTCGCCGTGCATAAAAGGCAGAACGACTGGGTAGGCCAGAGAATGACGTGACGTCCTGCCGGCTGTATCAAACACCTCTTTTCACACCAACTGCTCTCAACAAACGGACAGCTACTGTCAGTCTGTGTCACAGAAAAAAGGGCAAAACAAAAGGAAAGCGAGGTTGAGGGAGAGACGCGAATGGTGGCTTGTAAGCCCGCAAGAGTGGGGCAGAGGAGGTGGCGCTTTATTAAAACGCTGAATTATTTATGAGGGGCCAAGGTGACAACCACATCTCTGACCCCAATATGGCTGAGAACTGACCCAGCACTGTGACTAAATCTTATTACAGCCCCAGAGCACCTCTGACTACGGCCAGCGTATGTGAGTTTGTATTGCGACGTGTGGCTGTACAGTAAGTGTTTGTTTTGTGTCTCATAATGTAGGGGTGTGTGTGCTTTGTTGTCACTAGCATGAGGCAGAGAAGTAGGCAGGTTCCTAAAAGTGCTGAGCTGTTGTATTTGTCTCCTCCCTTAAATTCCACATATCAGCATATTTTTCTCTTTGTCACAGAGGTCCTCTGAGACACAGACCCCCCTCACTGTTTACTTTTGCGTGTGTGTGTGTAAGACCCCCTCAAACTGCTTACAGCATGTGTGAGAGACACGGACCCCCCACAGACCTGTTCACAGGAGGTTTGAACAGGCTCTGTGTGGGTTTCCATTATCTCTGCACCAAGTACCAAGCTCTGTTCCAAAGCCTAGTGAAATGCCTTGTTGGCTACCTACAGTAGGCAGCATCATAACTGATATGGAAACTCATTAGTGACTGGTTTGAAATCCTCTACATAGGCAGGAACTCTGAAAACTGACTCGCGGTTGATTTAATAGTTTTTGCCGTAATTTAGCATGTTCCTTTTAAATTCATACATTTTTCATTACATTGAAATTTTGTATTGGCATTTCTCTATCTTGGATTTCTTTCATTAGCTATTCTTCCATCCAAAGTTGAGAATTTAACTTTTGCGCAAAATCAGAAAATCGCAATTAAAACATTTGCGAATAAAGCAGCGTTTCCATCCCATGTGTTCAAATTGGCCCAAAATATCTGTAATAAAAACGGAAGTCGCTGCAATCGGGGAAAAAACTGTGGCTTTTTTTCCCCTATATCATAAATGACATCTCAGAGCGCACTGGCGGAACACAATAAACGCTATCATGTTATCTTACATTCGGATGCCTGGTGTTAAGGAATGCAATCATGCGAGACACTTCTGGGAGGTTATCATACCAAGTCATTCTAATGATAGACTTTGGCTCAGGCATTTCAGAATGACCAAAACAGCAGTTGAGAAAATGGTCTGCTGGTTAGTCCAGTTATCCAATCACAACCTCTGTTGAGGCAAAATCACGTGTGTTCTTTTTTGTGCATCGAGGGATTTATTCAGTAAACGTGTTTCCATTGTAGTTTATGCGCATGTCTTCTTATCGGATAAAAAATGTATCCACCTCAATTCAGTGCATTTTTAGAACTTATGCACGTCTTCATAAAAATAGTTGGATGAAAACACTGAGCATGTTATGTTATGCTACCTTAGAAAATGCTCAAAACAAGGTATCTTTGCATGATTGTTTTGGAACAGACTTTGATGCCTTAAAATACGTAGCCTTACTAGGTTTTGGAACAGAGCATAAAGTTTAAAGTTGAAAAAAGGACCATATATATTAGAAAAATTGGGAATAAAGCACAAATGCACGTTCACAAACATAAACACTTAGAAACAGATGGTTTCTGAGCTTGTCATTATTTGGCTGACCAGCTACCAACTCAACCACGTTAAAATTCAATGTTTTTTTTGTTTTTGTTTTTTTGTCGGTCTTAGATGGTCTACCAGCTTGTACCTACTAATGATAGCTTGGGCCAGCTAAAAAACAGTTTAGACAAGCAAAATCATTTCTAAAACACAGCTATCCGCTTAAGATTGATTTTTCATATAAGGAGAATATTAAAGGGGCAGTCATAGATGTGAATAGATACAAGGGATGAGATAAATTCAACATAAATTTAACAAATGTAAAAATATACACTTACTCCCCTTTCCTGCAATGCTGCAAACCCGAAGCTTTAAATTTTGTGCTCTTTAATTCATCTAAGAGGTCATATTTTTCTTCTATTGGGCTCGCATCTTCACATGATCCAAATGAGCTTGCGTTTCTGGTCTCCCGAATTTGCATGTATATGAATAGAAAAGTCTAGTACAATCACGTCTTTAATCTCCTGGATGTGTTCACAAGTATCAAATCTTAATTTTGGGGATGGTATGTTTCAACAACCATTAAAACGGCCAAATGATAGGGAGAAGAGAAAAGGCAATGTAAAGGAGAAAATGAGAGAGAAAGGGATGGAAACAGGAAGAGAGAGAGCAGATGAAACATAATTATTTTGGCATGGTGTTAAACAAAGAGTGGTTCAGCCCTATTATGGGACGGTTAGGATGTGCAGGCAGTCTCTGTGCAGTCTCACACGTTATTGTGCTGGGCAGCTCTGAAAACTGTCCACACAACAATCTGTCAGTCCATATCCGCAGTGAACACCAGTACCTTCCATTCATGTTCCTTTTTAGGCAAATTACTTATTTCAGATATCTGATGTCTCTCTGCAAAGACACCGGGCTTTAGATTTAGTTGAAATATCACTTTTTGTGATTTTGTAAACGTACAGCTATTGTGCACCATCTGTGAAGCGAAATGCTAGATTGATCCATAAGAAATGACCTTTTTTTGATGACTGCACATCCTTGATGCCTTTTCTGATGACTTCAATTCATCAGCACTACAAATGTTTTCCACCGGCTCGCTGTCACGGTCGCGTTCAAGGGGGCCTCGCGGCATCCGACAACCCGCTAGGCTTTACACACCGCACAGTTAAGCTTCATTATTAACCATTTTGCACCCCACGTTTTCCCTTCGTTTTTCAACTATTTATTTGAATCTACAAGCCCCTGCTGTGAACTCTCAGCATTTTTTAGTTAGACTCTCCGTGTATTTATGTAAAATTGTGTATCTTTGTGAAGCAAGCACTTTGATGTTGCATCCGAGACTTTGAAGTGCTCGAACACATCCGCTGGTCATCCTCGATTTCTTCATCTTTGATCAGGTCCTTTAGAGCAGGGGTGACTAGTTAAAGAGCAGTTACTTAATGTCACACCTGATACGGTTTACTTTTCAGATGCGCAAGGGCTTCAGAGCCTAGACAAAATCATTTTTCACTCTCTCTGGTCTCTGATGGGATGACAGGAAACCCTGGAGCTCGAATTTGTTGGAGGAAAATTAGAAGCAAAGTGTTCATTCAGTCCTCAGAGCCGGCCCGCCCTCTCCCCCGCTTGGAGAAATGGCCTCCATTTTCCACAGTCTTAATGACCTTTCATAATGGCTCTTTGTCAGGGCTTTTATTTATGACAAAATTCAATGCAATCTGTCAGTCTGGGAGGTGATGGCGTTTATAAGAAATGGGCGCACTAAGGGAGACTCCATTATGAGAAACATTGTAGTATTGCTTTCCGTCTCGAAATAATAACAATAAAACAACCTATGAGTAAATTTGAGCTTTAATGAAATTAAGCTGGAGCCAAATGGTGCATTTTAGAGAGAATCAAAGTAGGATGGAATTGAGTAGGGCTGTATAAAGATGTTTATTGGAAGTGGTGGGCAATCAGAGCTGCATTTGATTGGTCGGTAGAGGATTGAGTGTGTTTACCATCTTATAGTCTACCCCTCTGTCTCAATGAACGTCAGTGCCGTAGTCCAGCATCTCCTGTGCCACCTCTGAGTCACAAGCAGTCCTTTCATCTTTCTCTCTGAGCACTTTAATAACCGTAATGGCTTTCACAATAAATGACCCTTGGCCCAGACAAGAGTACGCATTGCAGGGTTTAAGTCTCACGTGAGGACGCTTGTTGTTACCCATCCTCCCCCTAAGGCTGGGGTCTGCGGCAGCTCCAGTGCTCAAGCAACGCTAAATCACTTCCTAAGTGGACAGAAATGTTCTGGTCCCGAGCCATGGTGGTTCCGCCATACTGCTTAGCATCTTTTTCCCATTCCCTCCCCTGACAGTTAGAGGTGAGATGAAGTGCTGTATTATTTTGAGTCTAAATGAAGATAGGTTGACCCTTCTCTCGCCCGACTCTGACAGCCCGTCCACCTGACGGTCGTGTCTTTCGTCCCCTCTTTATGTTTCCATGCAGATGTGATTTTATTAAAGGCACTGGGGCTGAGGACATGGCTCAGCTCATTTACCATCAGAGGGCATGACGAGGACAAATGCAAATTGAAGTAATAAAGAAAAGGTGGAAATCCAGAGAGGAAATCCAGAGAGAAAAGTTAAGACCAGCGTCCCACAAATAGACTGAACATCAGCTTCAGTCAAATCAATTACAGCTCCTGATAAATTTGGTACTGATTTCTGACGGTAAATAGTGTGCGCTGCTAAACGTTGAGATGGTTTTATTTGTTGCTTGCAGTTAGGGCTTATGCACTTGAACACAAGGCTGTTTTTCTTAACAGTACCTTGAAATTATAAGGACAATTACAACAAGGACATGTTTGATTAATGTGAGAGCTGGCACATCCATGAAATTCTGTCATTATTTACTCACCTTTGTGTGTTTTCATTTTTATTTTATTTTCTTGGGGGGAACACAAAAGGTGATTTTTTTTTTTTTTTGCAGAATATTTATGTAGCCTATATTTTTATTTCAGCACCATGTCAGTTATTGGCCGATTTTTCATATTTTTAGATGTTTTAATTTAAGCATGTTGTAGTATGGAAAAGAACTGCATAAATATTCTTCCTGTGTGTTCCATTAATATCTCCATACGTATTTGGAACAACAACAGTTTTACATTTTGAATGAGCTTTCCATTTTCAAAGTCAAAATGATTTTGTTTTTCTCCTGTATTTAATTGTGTAATGTGATAAAATAAGTCATCTGAGAAGATCAGTGATTTGTGATTTTTTTTCTCTCTCTTTCTTCTTCTTCTGGATCGCAAGGACATGTACATTATTATGTACAAGGATGTGTGTGTGTGCATGCTCCATGATTGCTGTTCATTCTCCTAATACAAGAAAGGTTAAAATAAACCAAATGCTATGCTGGGTACTGCCAGATATGCATGAGGTCAAATTTTAGAGCTTTGTAAATGAATTCCTGCATTAGTTCTATGATATTGCAGTTCTTTTATAAGAGGTGAGAGAGATGTTGAATGAGTGAACGAGAGAGAGAGGAAAAGAGCACAAGTGAGCTTTTTAGTCCATTCAGGGAGGGAAAGTGCTCCATTCACAGCATTTAATGTGCTCACATTCCTTTAAACTTCCTCCACAATCCCTTTCTCCTTAAGAGCCGAGCAGGTGTCTGGAGCAGACACACACAGGAGCCTTTTCTTCCTCCTCCTCATTTATATTCTGATTAAGAGCAAAATGACACATCAGTGGAGTTTTTTTCTTCAGCACATGGTTCCTCTTCACTGCATTGCCCCTCTAGTCCGGGTCTGGCTGCGTAAAGAGCTCAGCTGCAGTTAGATGTTGTCTAGAGGAAATGCATTTGTTCAATGATCTGAGCTTTGTGTGTGTTATTGCCCCTAAAATTGATTGATTCTGGCACATTTTTGTACATGCATACACATTAAATAAAAAATATATATAGTTCACTGCTGTTCAAAATATTTTTTATGTTTTTTAAAGAAGTCTCTTATGCGCACCAAGGCTGCATATATTTAATCGAAATGCGTGAAGGGACCATTCTAGATACAGTGCCTGTCAAAAGTTTGGAAACATTCAAATGTTTTAATGTTTTTGAAAGAAGTACTCACAAAGGCTGCAGTAAATACAGTAATATTATGAAATATTATTACAAATGAAAATAACTGTTTTCGTTTATAATGTTTTTTTTAAATGTAATTTCTTCCTGTGATGTCAAAGCTTTATTTTCAGCACATTACTCCTGTCTTCAGTGTCACATGATCCTTCAGAAATCATTCTAATTTGCTGCTCAAGAAACATTTATTATTATTATTAGGAAAGAAAATTTGAGTGGAAACTTTGATAAATCGAAAGTTCAATGAACATCATTTATTTGCATTTATTACATTTATTTATTACATTGATTAAATCATTTATTAACTTGACATCTTTTTGTTCCAATATAAATGTCTTACTGTCACGTTTGACCAATTTAATGCATCCTCGAAGACTACAAGTAAAAACATTTTTTTCATCTTTCCACAAATGTTTGAATAGTATCATTGTTTCCACAAAATGTTAAGCAGCAAAATCTGTTTTCAGCATTGAAAATCATATTAATAAATGTTTCTTGAGAACCAAATCAGCACATTAGAATGATTTCTGAAGGATCATGTGACACTGAAGACTGGAGTAATGATGCTGAATATTCAGCTTTGTCATCACAGGAATAAATAAAAAAATTATATTTATTAAAATAGAAAACAATTATTTTAAATTGTAATAATATTTTACAATATTACTGTTTTTACTGTATTTTTGATTAAATAAATGAAAAACTTTAATTTCCAAATGTTTTATAGGTACTGGATGGAGGATGCAATAGGTAACTAGTTAAGTGAATAGTTAAGTTAAGTGACAGTGAATAAGAATCGAGAATGCTTTTCAGACTCTTGCAGCAGAGAGAAAAGTGCCCACACTGAGATGCTGATATGTTTGACATTTGTTGTTTTAGATTACACACTGTATTATTGAAATTTTCTTGTGTTTAAAAACATATCGTCTGAATCCGCATCTACAGTACTGTCTGCTTTAAGGTAGTTCGTTTCCGTGCTTTATCAGCTTTGCTGGCAGAGATTTCAGCATCCAACATTCTGGCCAAAGGTGAGAGGTTTCTGCTGAGTTTGGTTTTCTCTTCTCTCTCACTCAGTCTCTTTACATTCTCGGCCTCTCCCCCTTGGCTGGAGAGCTCAGACAGATCCTGCGTCCCGTGTAGATGTGTGGGTGTTTGGTCTCCAGAGGGGCCTGACAGCATCCCGGCCTGCTGTGTTATAACCCCGCGCTGAGGCCGACCCCCTGACGACATGGATCGATACAGCACAGCAATGAAGTGGCCCATCGATTAAGCCCATGACAGGGCATTTAAAGGTTTAATCTGGCTAACGAGGATAACCTTTCCCTCAGAGGCAGCAGCCTGCATGAGAGGAATGTACTTAAGGAAATCAGGAAGCCCAGAGCTGGATTAAACCTTTAGTGCTTTCAGACATATTTCTGGATGAATACATTCAGGCAAAGTCAAAAATGAACTTTTTGCCAAACCTCCCAATTTTGGACCCTGTATCCAGGTGGTTTATTAACGCAGCTAGTCCCCCGCAATGCAGACTGTTACCATCATTGGTGTCTTTATTGCTGTTCTTATTGCTATTGTTTGTCTGTATGCTTTTGACAGGCACAATATGTACGATTTTTGTATTCAAATATCCAAAAACCACTAGAACAATGTTATATATTTTGTTGACTTGTGTACTTACATTATCCCAAATGTTTCCAAAAAATTTTAAATCCAGAGAAGCAAGCAATTTTAACCAGGACACGGATCGGGTCCGTGCGTCGCCTGTCAATGACATCATACCTGCGTTACCCTCGATTTACGGTTTTATTCTGTAGAAACCATGGAAACACCAAAGATGCTTTAATATATTACGTGTTTTATTAAGCCCGTGACACACCAAGCCGACGGTCGGCTGCCAGGCAGTTTTTGTGCGTCGGTCGACTAAGTTTTCTCAGTGTGTTCCCCACTGCTGGCTAAAAATGTGTCCTCGTCGGGTTTTTTGGCCGTTTCGACATGTTGAATCGGCGTCGGTGAAAGAGGGAACTCTGATTGGCTGTTCAGCTTGAGTCAGTGCACGAGAATAATAGCAAAGAAGTCAAACGGTACAGAGAGAAGGCTGTTCTAATGTTAGGCCTAAGTCATCTTACCTGAGTGTTCCTTGGCGAATATTTCAATATGAACACGAGCGGAGTGGAATAAAGAAAGTGTTTAGCAGGATTGATATTCAAAACGTTAAGCGCGCACTGCTTTGTTTATGGTTTGTGTATCTGCAGTCTGCAGCGTCGGTTTCCCTTTTTGAATGACGAATATAGATGAATATATCTGCAGAAATAGACAGTTGTCTCATTTACACGCAGGTGCAGAACGCGCATTCTAGCTGACGTGCAGCTTTTTCCCTCGACGCAGGCCACGCGAGGCGACAACACAGTCGGCTTTCATCAGCGCTAGTTCTTTGGTGTCGGTTTGGTGTGTCCCGGGCTTTAGACAGGCAAGCAACTGTTTGGATACCTTTATTGACAGAAAAATTATAATTGTTAAATAGCTCCAAACAGTTAGTCTTATTGTTTAAATCTTGTTTTCTTGATTTACCACGAGTACCATGTTTTACCATACCTAATATCAATCTAGCTCACTGCAGTGTAACAAGTGTCTAGTAGCCACATAGTAGTGAACGCACAGAGTAGCATTATAATATAACTTTCAACACACGCAAATGTATCTAAACTGTTACGCCATATAGGCCTATGACCGGAAGAAACTGAAAATGTCGTCTGCGGTATAATAAAAGCTCGCCCGAAATCACGGAGTCATCAAGCTGCGCCTTTGTTTTGAATAAGCGACCTCTAGCGGTGAAAAATTACATAGTGTGCCTTTAACACAGATAATCATTTCTGTATGTGTCATGCACACGCCTGAGGGTAAAGAGTCATGACTTCGTCTTCAACAATGCTTTATAAATATTCATGTGTGCAGCTCTTTTAGATGTGAGTGTACTGTAAACGGCAAGCTGTGAGTCTGCTCATAAGCTGCGTTTGTTTATTGCTGAGGACGTTTTTAATTTCATGCTTTTTGGGCTGTCAGCCCTGTTTCATACTGAAAAGCTCTGTAAACTAAACTTCACCCCTCTACACACAGCGTCAGGGCTCCACAAATGGCTGTAATCTTTTCTGCCACTTTTAAGTCCTCAAACGACAGTTAGTGCTAATGCAAACGTGCAAACTACTGTCGCTGGATCTCTGAATGCAGTTAGATGCATCACAAATGCACATGCATCACATTGACCGCTGAACATGGATGGCTCTTTGGCTATGTCACTGGACGTTGTGAGATTGAGATAGAAAGGCAGAGATGAGAGGAAATTATGCAATGATTATGCAAAGCTGTCATTATAGCAAGATTTACAAGCCAAATTAGAGTTTTTGTTGCATTTGACTGTACAAAGCTCACTGCCACAATATTGTATATGGTTTTCAAGGTGTTACGATGCAGTTGCTAAGGTGTTTTGTGTGGTTTTTAACTTTTGCTAAGCAGTTGCTAGGGTGTTTTAGGTAGTTTCGTATTGGCTTAAATCCCATATGCCTTGATATATGCATTGGGTTCTTCTTTCAATGGTCTTCACATGTTTTCTGAAATGTTACAAAATATTTCTATTTCAAATAAATGCTGTTCTTTTGAACTTTCTATTCATTCACCAAACCTGGAAAAATGTATCACAGTTTCCACAAAAATACTAAGAACTGATAATGACAAGAAATGTTCCAAATCGAATCGTCCTGTTAGAATGATTTCTGAAGGATCGTGTGACAAGACTGGAGCAATGGCTGTTGAAAATTCAGCCTTTCCATCAATTATATTTTTAAAATATATTAAAATAGAAAACCGTTATTTTAAATTGTAATAATAATACAAAAAAAAAAAACAAAGTATTTTACTGTTTTACTGCATTTTTTTATCAAATAAATACAGCCTTGTGAGAATAACAGGCTTCCTTCAAAAACATTTAAAAAATCATACCGACCTCAAACTTTTGAAGTTTGAACTTTGTAGTGTACATGTACAATGTACGTTCTCACTGTGAAACAAAACAGAACCGATTACATGTGAAAGATCAGTTTAACAAGTATGTGTGTGAGACAGAAAGTAATATAATGAAAACACAGGGTTTGAATCTCAAGGGGACAAACCACTCTCTGTCCTCAAACAGCCTCTTAGAACATGAAACGCCTCATATCTGCTGGAGGGGTGAAAGAGTCAAACTCTCCTGTGAAATGAGGTGTGGGCATTTACACACACGCGCACACACAAACACGCGCACACACAAACACACACACACACACACACACACACACACACACACACACACACACACACACACACACACACACACACACACACACACACACACACACACCCACACACACCATCATCATCATCAGCAGCCGTAATAATTTTAAATGTGTATGACTCCCTGAGAGCAATATAGCAGTACCATTACAAATCAGTACAAAGAGAGCTCTCTGTATGTCAGAGAGAGAGAGAGAGAGAGAGAGAGAGAGAGAGAGAGAGAGAGAGAGAGAGAGAGAGAGAGAGAGAGAGAGAGAGAGAGAGAGAGAGAGAGAGAGAGAGAGAGAGAGAGAGAGAGAGAGAGAGAGAGAGAGAGAGAGAGAGAGAGAGAAAATGAAGATAAGGACGCTGCAGGAGAGGAGTTTGTGGGTACATTAAGGTTTCAGAGCCGGCCCAGCATGTATGGCCTCAGGCTACCTGCTAATACTTTCATGTGAGAGCTGTACATGAGAGAAGATGAGCTTCACCTGGAGTGAGATGCAAACTTAGGAGTCCTTCCTCTTACTTCCTAGAAATACAGACTTTTGACTGCAGGGTCTTCCCTTCAAACAAAGCTTTTTTTCTTCTTTTTTGTTTCCATCTGTCCATGTGCTAAAGTGCTATCTGCATTGTCTTTCCAACCACTGGACTGCAGAACTGCCTGCCACAGCATACCTCCTAGCCAAGGCCCTGAGGAGTGTGTCACTGCAAAAAGACTACAAACTCCCAAGCCACAATAGTTGCCCTGTTCCAAAATGTGGTGAGTTGACATAGTCAGCATTTTAAGATTAATGCTGTATTATGGCCCTTTGTATACTTTGTGGAAAAGACAATCCCATAACAAGCTCAGTAAAAAAGATGGACAATGTGGGAGAAATGCTTGATTTGTATTTGACAAATGTTGATTATAAATTTGCTCATAATTCATTTAATACCAGAAAGTGTCTATAAAAGTAGTAAAATCTCAGTGTAATCGGACAGTTTTACCAAATGTATGTGTGCTGTGTGTTGTTCTAGAGTACTGTGTTTTTAACTTAGCAACATGCTAGCAGCAAACTCTGGATTTGATTGTGATCTGAGGCGGTATGATACACAAGTTACTGCCCATGTAGTCCGCCCCAAATCCGCCCCATTTTAGTTGGATGCCGTCTTTGTAGTCAGTATACTGTAGATAGCAAGGTGTCATGCAAAAATGACATTTATGTGATCATTTACTCCAAGCCCTAGGCTATGACTTGAGTTCTTATGTGGAACACAAAAGAAACAATTTGAAATAATTTTAGGTCTCTGCATCAGAAATCACACACTGTTGTGAAGGTACAAGGTAGGCCTATACAGTTTGTTTGAAACTTATTTTGCAACCGTTAAAACATGTTTTACATAGTATGAAAGAAATTTGGACATCCGCCATATTGTCACTGTCATGTGACCTACAACAGCGTCAGTTGTCTCGCTTCACTGCCATTCACAATTCCATCGAATGCACACTTCATAATTTCAACAAAAGTAATAGGTCATCATCCAGGTATACTTTTCGCCTACTCTTTTTTTGAATACTACATATTCGGACATAGCCTACTACTTTGTTGCCATACTGTTTTTAGCATATAAATATATATGCAAAGTATTCTGTTCCACAGAAGAAAAAAGCCATAGCCTACATGTTTAGGATTGCATGAGGGTGAGTAAATGATGATACCATTTTTGTTTTTGGGTGAACTATCCCTTTAAGGTTACTGTACTTAAAGGGATATTTAAAACAATAGAAGTCTGCAGTATGTGTGTGCAGTGTGCAGGTGCATGTTTTTATGCGCGTCCTATGCTCTGGATTGAACAGGCGCAGATTTACGAGGATACAAAAGCATTTAGATCGTAAAGTCTTCCCGTCAAGTTGTTTTTACGGCTCTGCTGCCATCAGCTGTGTGGTTTTAGCTTGTTTATTGCTGATAGTGGACTAATCATATCCAAATGACCAAATCATCAAAGCTTGCCTGACCATGCAGCTTATCAAAGCCACCATTTTATGGTTGAAGACGCAGGAATTGCTCCCTGTTGGGTGTTTTTGCGCACCGGCATTTTAGCACGCGTGTGATGTAGGCAATGTTGCTTAGTTATTGCTCCTTTCTTGGCAGTACTGCATGTGGCATCTCAAACTGTGCGTTTATCCTTCACATTCTCTCTATTTGCATAAACGTACTAATCATTTCACACAGTTTTTTTTTCGTGTCTCCCAGATGTCTCTGACATTCTCTCAGCGTTTGGATTTTTTTGCACTTTTAAGTCATAATTTTTTCCTACCAGCACTCTGGAAACAGATCTTTGATAATAATGAATCAAGGTTGTGGCAGCCATTAGTAAACTGGCAGTGTGGAATGGTAGTCTTTTACAATCAAAGCTATCTGTGGATCACTGCAGCATACACACACTTATGAGGAATGATCTTCACGTCGTGTGCTGTAGAGCTATTTGGATCCATCACGGCTCGTTCATGTGTGTTCAGTGTTCCCTGTCCCCCTGTCAGAGAATAAACTAACAATAAACCAGAGGTAATAAATGAATGTATGCATGGCATGTGTGACTTGTAATATAGTTCTCTTTGTATGTGCCACAGCCTTCATTTGTCAAACTGAGCTGCTGATACATTCGAAATGTAAATGCTTGCTCCTAAGAATGATAAGGTAAGTATAACAATAAAGTTTTAACAATCGTTCTAATTGTGTGAGAATAGGGAGATCCACATCACAACTATAACGACACAGAGGAACAATATCATTGGAATCACTTTCAGAGCATTTTCTTCCAACTGATAATAACAATAAAAATCAATAAGAATCGCCTTGAACATTTAAAGTGGCAGATGACAACTGCAATGCACGCTTAGAATAACTTAAACTGCTAATATAATTATCATTTTAGTTGTCGTTCTTGGTGTGACCCAGGCTTGTTCAAAATTCAGAATTTCAGAATAGGTTGGTTTCACGTGACGTCACATTACTGCTTGGCGAGAGCGCGGAATTCAGATGGAGGGCAGGAAGTGAAATAGAAGTGTAAAAATGCCCATGTTTTGTATAGTTTACGGCTGCTCCAATCGATCTAACCGAGAAAAGGGAAATGGGTTTTATAGAGTACCACAGATTGTCGTTCATAAAGGTGAGAAATGTAAAAAGCTCACAGAACAACGCCGTAAAAAGTGGATTTTAAACATAAGTTACGTCTGTGGTCGGGAGGAGCAGAGTCTATGCCTGTGTCTGACCACTTCATCGGAGGTATATTAGCTTGCTAAATTGTTTTTTTTTGTGGCTGTGTTATAGCATTAGGTTGTCGTTAAATGCTAATTTACTTGGTAATGATTATTAATTTACCGGTAGTCTAATATGGACTTCATTGGGACTTTTCAGGCATCAATTGGAATGGGAAATTATGTAAAAAACTTAATATTTGTATTAACTAGTCCAATTGTACTGGCGTTATGTATTGTATATGTAATTAAATTGATTCCAATTTATTATTGCACACCATGTTCTTGTAGTTATTATAACAATTGTTGAAAAATCTAATCTTGTAAATAAACCACCATGTATTATTCTGTCTTCTCAATGGCATTTAATCTTTTCAGCAAACATCTTCCAAATTGTGTAGTGCTACTCAATATACAACTTGATGACAATTGGTGCTCTCACAAGATATGAAGCTAATGTATTCAAACTGGATCTAAATACGGACTCTCCATAGACGTATTCGCCATGTTTACTTCCTGCCCTCCATCTGAAATCGCCCCGCCTTCGCACGTCGTCATAATCACGTGACTGAAACCTAGCTATTGGCCTCCATTCAATTCATGAATTGGAATTTTAATTGAATTGACTCCACCCCACAGGAAGTTGAATTTGAATGACAGGAAGTGGAATTAAATTCATGGCAATTCAAAGAAATGCCACACAGTCACACAACAGAAAGAATCTGTTGAATGTCACATACATTCAGTGTTAGGAAGGTTACTTTGGAAATGTAATTGCTTACTGTTATAAGTTACACATTATAAATGTGGTTTGGATTACTTTATTTAGATTACTTTATCAATGCAAAGCAATTTCCTTTTAATTATATTAGTAACTAATTGAATTACACATTTTACCTCAGTAATACAACTAAATACAATTACATTAATTTTGTAATTTAATAACATCATTTCATTACACATAACTAGTCACTCCTCAACCCTGCATACATTTTGTTCTAAAATATAGATGATCAAATTCTTGAAATAAATGACCCCCTCAATGTTGTTTAATTAGTGTTATTTGATTACTTTGAAATGAAAATAACATTGGAACACAACTAAGTGCATAATGCAATCATATCTGACATATACTGTAAAGCTTCATTGTTAAACACTTCACTAAAAATGTGTATATGAATTTCTTAGAATTTTTATTGAATTGCAATTCTGCTTCCTTTAATTCAAATTTGAATTGTAATTCTAGATCCTGTTTTTGACATCAATTCAAGAATTGAATTGGAATTCAGGAGTCTGAATTGTGCACAAGCCTGGTGTGAACAGGCCTTACGAGTCCTTGTTAATCTCCATTCTAATTAATCAGATCTGCATTGTGTTTTTGCTTTTGAAACGGGGTGTGTCTTAAAATCTGAAAGTCAAAAATGTATTGGTTGTTCCCAATTAGTGAAAACATTAAGAAAAAAAGTAAAGATTGAGAAAAGTAATTGTCAAATTCTTTTTTTTAATGATTGAAAAATTATGTATTCATTTATTGTAGATGTATATGCCAATTTAAAAAGAATATTATTATTATTTTGAAATATTGTAGTATTTATCAATAATGATTTATATCCGTGCACACATTTTTTTAATTCATGTGCCCTCCTCGTAATCTTCAATCAGATATATAGTGCAATATAGAATGGTGTAATATGGGTCAGTGCAATATTAGGTCAGTCAGGGCATGTGCAAAATTGTGGTTTGTGCAATACAGTCGATGATTTTCTTTTTTCTATATGTCTTTTGTTGTCCACTCTTGTTGTTATTGTTTGTTTTAACATGATGTGATCACTGTTCTTGTCGTTGTCTCTCTGTACATAGTTTGTATATAGTGTATTTGTATGTATGTATTCATTTGTGTGTAACACCAACCTGCCAGGGGGTCTGCAGATGGAAATTAGCCTAAGGCTATAATCTGACATATTTACATTTGTGAAAATGTTCATTAATATGTATTGTCCCTTTTTGTTTTGTTTTTCAAAATAAAAAAAATTATAAAAAAAAAAAAAAAAAAAAAGATAAAATCATAATCATTGAAATATCTGAATTTTCAGCTCAGCTGATTAATATAAGTTAGTCAAACGGATTGCTTTTGCTTTTAATGCATAAATATTCCTGACAGCCAAAGCAACCATACTGTATCCAACTTGAATTTTAATCAGTATTAAAACAATGATATAGGCCTAATAATTTTGTAAGTGGGTGATATTGTATTATAATTCATTATTATCTTCTAGTCTTTCCCAATGTAAATACTGACTGGTGACATAGCCTACGTTTCTTATACCAAATGATGATGAGTAGATGTGTAAGTAGCCTGTGAGTTATGAAGCAAAATGTAAAAAAAAAAAAAAAGTCCTCGGGTCTCTTTTACACATCTGATATATGACAGTATAGTATATAGACCTGATTCACATCCTATCACCTTGATTCTTTTTGTTGTTTTACGTGTGCCATAAAATGCAATAAATAACTGAGACAAAGATCGAGAGAGGGGAAATTATGGAGTAATGACATCATGCATGTGCCGCCGGGTGCCTGTAGGAACAATGAGGGCTTTATGTGGCATGGAAGAAGAGCGCACAGATCTCTAACGGATTCACAGACTGTGAAAAGATGCACAATGTTGCTCTCCATGCTGTCATTTCAGTTTTTATATAGCATTATAAAAATGATACAGTAGCTTTCATAATACAATGTGTGCTATAAATTTCTGCAGAATTAGATATTCTTTGAATCAGTCATGTCGAAAACCGTTGTGCTTATAGGTTGTATGTGAGCAGCTGAGGTGTGACCTCAGTGCAATACCTCAGCGAGCTGTTCTTACACATTAGCACAAACATCTGTCAGAAAACATCTCCTCTGATTATGATTTAATTAAAACATTGCAAAAGAGCCTGGAGAGATTAGGAGGAGGGATAGAGACAGACAGACATGCAGACAGACAGAAAGGGAGAGTCTAATAAAGGGGTATTAAGAGCAGCTGAGTGTGCAGATTGAGCCCCGGGCACAGCAGTGGTCACCGTCTGGCCAATCTGGAGTGGTGGAGAGCAGGTCTCTCTGAGGCTCTGCCTGCAGCTGCACTCTCACTCATCTGCTCATTAAAACTGTACACATAATTGAGGCCTATTTAAAGTGGTCAGACTTAAAGGGTGGTCACACTGATTTGCAGCTGGGAAGCAATAGGAAGTCGTTCATTTACAGTGACATCCATCCATCCATCCATCCATCCATCCATCCATCCATCCATCCATCCATCCATCCATCCATCCATCCATCCATCCATCCATCCATCCATCCATCCATCCATCCATCCATCCATCCATCCATCCATCCATCCATCCATCCATCCATCCATCCATCCATCCATCCATCCATCCATCCATCCATCCATCCATCCATCCATCCATCCATCCATCCATCCATCCATCCATCCATCCATCCATCCATCCATCCATCCATCCATCCATCCATCCATCCATCCATCCATCCATCCATCCGATTTTAAATAAACAGTGTAACAAATAAGAACATGTGTACACACACACACACACACACACACACACACACACACACACACACACACGGTCAGACAAAATACACACATTACACACACATTCACCTATCTATCTGTCTATCTCTATGATAGATAGATAGATAGATAGATAGATAGATAGATAGATATTCTTTTAGAGATGTCACAGTTTATCTCTTTGATGTTTACAGATAAAAGTGAACTAATTATGGAAATAAATGGGGTTATTAATAAAACAGGCTTACAGTGCTCTAATGAGCTTGTTTTGTGTATAATTGGTCAGCATCATGCTCAGTTTAATTAGTCTCTGAGCTATTGTTGACGGGAGCACGTTGTGTTTGAAGTGTTAGCATCACCAATAGCATCTGGGAGTGGAATGGGCGTAGCACTTCCTGCTCCTTTTACTGGATGGTTTAGTCAAAATTACCAGTCAGTTTCCAAGTGTTTAAATTTTAAAGTCTCATAAAGTGGCCGACATGAAGGCCACACAGCATTTTGATTTAATAATAAATGAAGGCAATCAGATCAGCATGTGTAATGGGTTTGGCTAGAGTCTCCGGGCGTTCCTGGTCCGGTACTTATTATAAACATCCTCACAGGGAGAGAACAAAACTGATAACTCAGTATACCTATTTGCCTCTAAGCATTAAACCAGCCACTGAGGGAATCAAGTCTAGACTTCTTAACGCCCCTCATTGCTAATGCTCAGGGAAAAGCTATTTTTTGTTAAAGAGAGTGTTGCTAATGAACTCAGACCTAATCAGGAATGAAGTGATAATTGCATTTACATTTTATACATGGGGCAGTTGCTTGCTTTAGCAACCATTATGGCAACTAAAACAGCATATATTTGTTTCAAATCCTAGATGGCAGATGAGGAGAGAAAAAAATTGATTATTAATATTAATATTTAACTCCATATTGAAGAGCATTCAAATAGTTTGGCATGGTTATTTACTGGTACTCACTTTTAGCTTAGCATCATGCTAACAACAAACTATTGAAATTTAATTATGGGTCAAGTCTCCCATGCTGAACACGATTTGTATTGCGTTTGATTATGTAAAGTGTTTCAAATCGATCACATCTTACTTAGTTATAATGGTTATAATGCTGCATATGTAGGCAGCAAGCTTACTAGGATTTGAAATTGTTATTTTGTTTGTATGATTTAGCAAGTTAGCTCACTATTCAAGTCACGTTAAAAGGAGATATAGCTTCTGTGCTGGTGAAATCTCAGTTCTTTAAATCTTGTGGTAACCAGGTTTATGTCTCTTTGGTCTCCCTGTCTGTCTCTCTCATATCAAGACTCCTTAGATGTGATCAGAGTGCTGTCAGTTGTACGGATGTGCGTGTCAGCCGACTGACAACTGTGATTACATCTGATTATAATGATGACAGATGGATGTGATGATAACTTTTAGTCAGCACTTAATATTTTATACTCTTTCATGTCTTTCCATCTTTCTTTTTATTTCTTCTGTTTTATGACTATGCCACCTCACTGAGGGATCAGTCTCCCCCGTCTGAACTGGACACTGATTTAGAGCCCTTAAACCGAGGGATGTACCGCGTTCAGCACAGAGCAGCTGAGCGTTAAACTTAGAAGTATACAGAAAGGTCTAGTTGCTTGTCTTAATGTGCGGTCACATTTACCCTTGGTCAGCGGATTTTGGCGGGTCATTTTTATAGGTATTCACGTGATAGGGGATTTCGCAATAAGGACAAAAGATTTCCTCAGATATCACTATGTTGGCCTACAGAAAGCTACTTGGTTTTGAAGTGAATTCTGTATGAGTTATGCTTCATACATCATACACTAATGACAATAGACCCTTTTTTCCTGCAAAATTTCGCTAATGTTACTGCACTTTTATGCCAGCTATTACAAGCATAATCTTAATTGATTTCAGAGAAAGGTAGGTGCTGTTATTGAATATCCCTACGTGCCGGGAATTACTATAAACCGTGTAAACAAAACATTAATCATTTAAATAGCCTTCTCTATTATGCTGTTTTTTTTATTATTATTTATCATTTGACAGAGTGGCAAGCGCATTTATAGAAACAAATATTTGGATACGTGACTGGATCCATCATATAGCATGCTCTGTCACATGCTTCCAGAAAAGGCTTTACGGTGAATACTGTAAACATTTATGCATACAAAGAAGAAGAGAAAATTGCCTCCAATTCAATATGTTCTCCAATTATCATGTGTAATAGGCTGTGAAATCCTCATATCTACGCAGTCGGTTGGAAAGGCAACAGAAATGGCCTGAACACTTAGCCTAGATTCTCTGCCCTCAGTGTGCTAATGACAGACAGTCCTGTCTCCACCGCACACAGAGAGAATATCAGCCATATTTCATTCAAAGGCCTCACAAGAATCCTCATATTTTCTCATTAACTCACTCCTTTTCCATTTCTGCCAATCTTTCCCTAAGCCCAAAAGTGATTAGCAAAGCCCAAAAGTGAATTCCACTTCCACCTCTCTCCGCACCCTCCTCATTCTCTTTATCTTCCTCCTGACTATAGACAGGAGTGGCACTGTTCTAAGTTACTAGAAGAGAAAAAGTTTTGGTTTTGGTTTTACCAATCATTTCTAACCATGTTTCAGTGAACAATTCAGCTAGAGAAACTCCACTTATGAAGACAGACAAAAAAAAGTGACAGGAAATGATGGAGAAAGAGGAGCAACGGGGCTGAGAAATGTTAAGCCATATTTAAACTCCCATGGCCCGTATTAGTACTAGTTCAAGAGCTGGATCCTGGCATAGGTAATATTGGCAGTTGCCTAGGGCAGCGGTGTTCCACACACAGCTCTCAAACATGCACTTCACTTCTCTATCACTCATCCACAGCAGTTTCACGCTCTCCGTTCTGCCTGCCCCTCTCGTTGAAAATTTTGAATTTATTTGCTTTATTAAAAAGTATATTCCTCTGAGATCTGAACTCAAGACTGTTATTACTGACACTTTTTATATAACAATTAATGTAACTGTATTAAATTTTATTACTGCATGTTTGAAACTTGAATTCTTATTTTTTGCTCATATTTTATTTTCAAAGTTCATTTAATTATTTCGTATTTTTGTTTTGTTTTAGGTGTACAGTAGTAGTACATAGGTAATTGTTTCTTCAAGGTGGGGGATACACATTAAACAAATATTTTTTGAATTGGTAAATAATACAAAGATTACTGGAGTACGTTTCTACAAAAAAAAAAACATTTCAGTATTTCTACGTAATATTTTCCCGTTTAATTCAGTGTTATTCTTCAATTCTTCAATATCATTGATTCTTTTGAGTTATTTGTAAAATTTACCAGCAATTTCTTAGTGAATTTTCTTTTTTTTATGGCAATTTTTATCAGCGTACCCAATATATGATGTAGGACACTATATCAGGAGTCAGGACCTTTACTGACCAGTTCAATAGGTTGGAGCACATGTACTACTAACCAATAGACCATAGCTTAGTCAATATTTACGTGTTTTTTAATATATTTCTCTCTTTCTTTCTCTCTGTGTGCATGCTCTTCCCTCTTCTTAATGTATTTAGTGCCTAAAGACATGAGAGAGTGTGTGTGTGTGTGTTGTAGAGCCGTGTTGGCTCAAGCTGTTTGCGCCTGCAGCTTTTTCAATAAACCCGTCAGAGACAAACTCGTCTCCGTCTGCAGGCCGCTCACTGAGTTTCCTGACAATACCTGTCAGCTCTCTCCTACCTCTCACAGCCTCATGGCCTGTCTGCTCTGGAGCGCTGCCGTTACAAGCCATCACCATCCTAGAGCTCTTCAGAGCTGATGTGTGCCGGTGGTCTCTCTTGACATTAGCTTAAGTACATGAAGAAGTGTTTTTGTTTGGTGATGGAAAGCTGAGGGTGAGTCACACAGAATTACAGTTATCCAGGCCAACTGTACGATATGCACATTATCACAGGCTTTGGATTTCTTTGTGACCGGAGAAGCAGAAAAGCTTGCCTCCTCTATGTAATACGATTTTCTTGTTCCTATATGTCCTAATGGTTTATTGTTCTGCTCATGTTTGCTCAGAGAATATAACTTTAGTAGTAAGGTAGAGAAACTTTTGATATATTATTACATTACATCATACAGAATGTATGTGTGTATACATATTATTTTATTATAAAGCAATTTGAATGAAAATAATTTCTCTAGGTATTAATTAACCATTATTATTATTATTACGAGGAGGCAATCGGTGTGCATTAAAATAATTTAATGCACAGCTAGCCCTGGAATATCCATTATATATAGCATATGTAAACAGTACTGACAACTTGACTGACACAGCCCTTCCATTGTCCTTCCATATGCCCCTGCGTTTCAGCTGGTGATTTCATCACAACCATCTCAGAAAAACAGGAAGAAAAAAAACATTCTGATTTCCTTTCAGAATGAGCCTCTAAATGTATACACCCCCTCCTCTCATGCTTGAAAAAACACTCCTCTATCTTACAGCCACAGTCTGGGAAAGAGAGAATGTCAAGTTATTTTCCTCCCTCTGAAATGCAATGACATATTTCAATTGCACAGGTCACACTCTCATAGCCAGGACATTGCTTTAAGCATTTACCTCCTCTCACGTGGAGGGCAAATTTCAAACTGTCATAATGTGTGTCAGGCTGACTGTCCAACTTGAAATTTGTGTAGTATAGTTCATGTCTATATTGCGTTCACTACAATCTCACGCGTCCTCAGGTACTCAGAAAGTGTCCTTGAGTTCCTCCTGTCTACAGCGAGTGCCTGTGATGGTATAAACTCAAGTGGCCAGTTTGGCCATTCATCTTCATGGTAGACACCACGGGTTGGCCATTCCCCCCTACAAGTGTCTTTGTGCTCGGCACGCTGGGAGAAATGTGCTGCTGGCGCTCACATCAAGCCTTATGTCTCACCTCAATGCCAGAGCGTGTCTGGACTGCCGACTGTTAGTTTCAGCTCTGCCTCATCCTTTCCACTGCAGCCATACAAGCTCAAACCACACCTGCCTGTCTTTCTGCCCAATCTGTCAGGCATTAAGAGCTTTCAACAGCCCTGCTCATGGGCAGATACAGTTTTAATGGCTTCCAAAAGGATCATAATTGCAACCATTCGACAGAAACTCTTTCAGCGAGACCAGCACTTTACACGTTTCACTGACTCCCATATTTGACTATTTCCCTGCACCTGTAGTTTCAGTGCTCACTTATTTGCCACTGAAATCTTTACTGTCGTCATAGTGACTGCTATATGACTCTGGTCTCTGTCTGACTGACCCATTATGATCAGACTCGCTCTCTTCAAATCCCACTTGACATTTCACTCATGTCTTTTGAACAGACAGCAAATGGAATAATGTGTAAATAGTAAAGGATGGGTTAGAAATAAATCTTACAGATTGCATTAGAAACGCGTCTCTTTTGAGCCATTCTGCCGTTCGGTATCATTCTGTGGTTTATGACGCGGCGTGTGTGACACTTCTCATATTTCTTTGTTTTTGCACTGGTGACAAATCATTTGTCTTCCCTTTAACATCTCCGGCAGCCCTTAATCAATATGCTGCACAAATAGTTTGACAGACGTAAGCTATCAAAATCTTTCTAAAGGACAAGCGCTCACACACCAGGAACGAGCACAGTTCAACATTTTCAGTTCAATTTGAATTCAATCCGCCACAACCCACAGGATATTAAAAAGCAAAATGAATAACAGCAAGGGGAATTAGTGAACACAATGTTTGAATTCTGTAATGTTTTAGTATGTGCGGTAAAATGGAAACACTCTGCTATTGTGTGTGTTGTAATTCGTGAAACAGGCCTGAAGGTTATAGGCATAACGCAGACATTGTGTAGGATAGCCTTCAGAGCATTATTGCTTTTTATAAGATGGTTAGACATGCTACAGTTCATAATAAGAAAACGTTCAATACTTGATTAAGATGTGATTTTATTAGGCAAGTATTTATCAAGTATGCTCTGCTGGAAGATATGATGATGACACATCGAGGCTGTGTGTGAGGGAGATTGAGTGACAGGAAGTGTATTCTATTTTATAACTTTATGTATTAATTTTCCAAAAAATAAAATAATATACATACATATTTTAATTAAATGATGATAAAATAAAATAATTAGGTACAACTTTTGTCATTTGGCTTGGTAATCTACACTACCATTCGATGTTTTTAAAGAAATGTATATTTCTTTAAAAAATATACATAGCCCTCGGAATAGCCCTCAGAATGGGATGGGGCTAGAAAGTAATATTCAGTTGGTAGTCATATACAATTTTACCGCTAGATGGGAGTAATTCCTACACAGTGTAGCTTTAAATTGTAATAATATTTCACAACAATACTGTTTTTTTTTTTTTTTTGTATAATAAATGCAGCCCTGGTGAGCATTAGAGACCAACCCCACATTTTTAAACGCCAGTGTACAATACACAAATATTTAATTCAATCATGAACAAATATAAAATGGTGATACAATAAGGTACACTTTGCAATTATGGCTAATATTTTATACATAATAAAATAATTCTAAGTTTCCAAGTGATGCTGGACACACATAAAATGTATTTTAGCAGGTGCGTTTTGTCTTTCTCTGCAGGGGTGTGAGTTTTGTAAAGATGACTCAGCACACTGTGCTATAATGATTATATGTGTTGGCACTGAATTCACAAATAACTAATAATAATATCCCTTAAGGACCCACATCAGGTGTATGTGCATTTATGTTCAACATAGCCTTATAAAATTCCTTGAAGATCTGCGCAAACATACATTTCTTTTTTCTATATTGTCAGAGACTTTTTATTGGCTGCTATTGTCTTCATACTGAGTTATATGCCCTAATCTTAAACCTACTAACCCTCACAGTAACTCTTCTGCATGTTCAGATTTTCATTACACAATTTAGTAAAGCCATTGTTGTTGCCTGGTTTCCACAATGTTGGTGTTTAATATCCATGTTGGGGCATTTATTCCTCAAATGTAGACAAAAGCTGATCCACCCACACATACACTCGCAGTGTTCCAGTGATTAATGCTACAGGCAGAGATTGTGTCCCACAGACATCACCCCAGTGATGCGAGACATCTGTCTGTGGTTAGCTCATGAGTCTCCTCTTGCTTTTCATGTTTTGAATCACTATGGCTGTGTGTGTGTGTGTGAGTGTGTGTGTGTGTGTGTGTGTGTGTGTGTGAGAGAGAGTATCATCTCTCTACCAGCGCACTGCACATGATTTGCTTTTGGACTGAGTTTTGCTGTGTGACTCACCAAGATGAATCTTGACCAAGTCAGAATAGGTCAAGGTTAGCCAGTAAATTGTCTCTAAGCAATCTCTCTCTCTCTCTCTCTCTCTCTCTCTCTCTCTCTCTCTCTCTCTCTCTCTCTCTCTCTCTCTCTCCCTCTCTCTCTCTCTCTCTCTCTCTCTCTCTCGGTCTCTCTCCTCTCTCTCTCTCTCTCTCTCTCTCTCTCTCTCTCACTCACTCACTCACTCACTCACTCACTCACTCACTCACTCCACTCACTCACTCACTCACTCACTCACTCACTCACTCACTCACTCACTCACTCACTCTCTCTCTCTCTCTCTCTCTCTCTCTCTCTCTCTCTCTCTCTCTCTCTCTCTCTCTCTCTCTCTCTCTCTCTCTCTCTCTCTCTCTCTCTCTCTCTCTCTCTCTCTCTCTCTCTCTCTCTCTCTCACTCTCTTCTCACTCTCTCCTCACTCTCTCCCCTCTCTCTCTCTCTCTCTCTCTCTCTCTCTCTCTCTCTCTCTCTCTCTCTCTCTCTCTCTCTCTGTGCTTTGATGTCTGAGGATGGGTTTGATGAGGTCTGGCCACTTTCAACCTTACTGCTCCTGGTATCAGTGACACTAAGACTAAAGAACAGTTGTAAAGGAGTCATGTGACACACACACACACACACACACTGCTGCGCGCACATATTTCCCCCCAATAAAATATTTAAACAATTAAATTTTTTTTATTTTTAAGTCTTTTTACCCTGATGTACTTTTTTTTGCATGTTTAAAACCGATATCTAATATATTTAGTGAAGTTATGCTAAAAGGGAAGATAAATATGGCAATAGAATATGGAAAATAAATTAAGTCAAGATATATTCTCTGAAAACATTCTCAATACCGGTATATGTTTTTTCCCGTTGAAAAAATGGGGGGACAAAATACTGATTTCTATTTTTGTTTCAGTGTGAACACAACATCATGAAACCTATTTGACAGATTCTTGAGACAGAAAGAAGAAAATAAAGTAAAAGACTTTAAAGTGTGACTTTATGTCCAATACTCAAGGACAGGAAACAGTCCTGGTCTATTCACGTCTGTTTCCATGCTCACAACCCAAGGAGAACAGGTGCGAACGTGTGATCCAACAGGAAGTCACATGTTTGAGTGTTCTAAGCCCCTGAACAGCTGTCCCCCCAGTCTTCCCTCCAGAATGTGTGTCGGCATGCTTGGGGGCACTAAAACGGGGGCTGGTCTTTATGTGGCTTGAAGCCTGTGAGTATTTGTTGAGGCTAATATAAGGACAGACGCAAAGAGGGGTTATTTAAAAACACACAAACCCTTTGGCCTTCCATAGCTTAGAATAACACTGACCCTGCATGTGTGTTTGTGTGTTTTTAAACAGGTGGAGATTGAAAAACTGGACTACCATCACTACCTCCCCCTGTTCTTTGATGGTCTGTGCGAGACGGTTCACCCCTATGAGTTCTTCGCTCGACAGGGCATCCATGACATGCTGGAGCACGGTGGCAGTAAGGTCCTGCCTGTTATTCCACAGCTCATCATACCCATCAAGAGTGGAGTGCATTAAGATGACACCTACTCCCTGTTTAGTACTAATTCCTGTCCAAAGTAACTCATTCTTTTTTTTTTCTTTTTTTGGCTAGTCAAAATCATTCAGTGGTGGTCAATATGTCCCTGGTACAAAGTATGCACTTCATCTGCATAAGAAACCGCTGCAATAAGAATATAAGAAGCGTTCTGAATCGAGAAAAAATAAAATAATTCATATATATATATACACTAAATAAATCTGGTTATGGGATGGTGGTAAGAAGCAAAGCTTGAAAATGCTGAAAAAGTCATGTGAAGGCAACGTCAATTTAAAGGAGAAAACAGTATGATGAGAGCTATATTGGCCATTAATGCTTTATTGTTAGCCAAGGGTTTTTGTGAAGCTGTTACAATTATGGAATAAAACTTAGCCTACTGTTATTTTTTGCATTTACTGTACTTGCAACAAAGCAAAAAGACCCATTTTAAGATAATGTAATACCAAATTTTAAAACATTTCGTCTGGTTAATTTTTGCTTGTCTTTCTGTTCATAAAAATGGTATTACTTAATAAATTGTATTATATAATGCATTTTAAGAGCACTACTGGCCCTTTTGTCAGCACAACAAAATAAGACAACATAATACAGTACACTAACAAAATGTGCTTTTTTTTGTAATAGACTGTGAACACTTTGGACACACTAGAAGGTCATGGATAGAAAAAAAAGAATGAATTAAGCTAATTTTCCACAAAAAAAAAAGAACTGACCGTACACATACAGCAAATGTCACACTGAAGAGAGTAAAAACCAGAAGGTCGATGTTCTGCACTGGCCCGATCAAAGCCCAGAATCAACAAATAAATGAGCTCTTGTGGGATGATTACATAAAACAATCCTTCTGCTTGATTGAAGTTTGAACTAGATAGATGGATAGATAGATAAATGAGAACAGTTTCCCCCCTCTCTCACAGGAATGACTGCAGATATGTTTGTATCAGGAGTTAAACTAACGCAATTACTGAAGTGTCTAAATGTCATGCTCCTGTGGTATTTAGAGAAGGAAAAGGTATATGAGGTCATTCATTTTTAGAGCCTAATATGAAGAAGGAATTAATGGTTCCTTTATTTAGAGAGATTTAGAAACAGATCTTCACTCCTCCAGACGCGTCACACATCATGAATTATTGAACACTCCTTCGGTGCAAATGTCACACCGCTGGAAAACAGTTTGCCGTGTTTGTTTGGTAATTAGAATTTCATAGTGTGCTGTTCAGATATAGGAGAGCAGGAAGTAAATGGAAATGATTGTTAAAGTACAGCACACAGCTGCCACTCAAAATAAATGTCTTTATTCTGCGAAACACAAAAGTCGTTTTTGTTTTTTTTATGTTCCACAGAAGGAAGAAAGTCATACAGGCTTGGCTTGAAATGATGTGAAAGTGTGTAAATAAATTTATTTTTGGGTGAAGTGTCCCCTTTAACAGCTTTAACAACTTTTTTATATTAGGATACCTCATGAAAACCTTGAGACGGGCTTGAGATACATCATAACATCATGTCTAATAATGTATTATTTTATAATGTTCTCTGAGGCCCACTTATAATGTTATCAAGACATCCTAATTTAGATGTAGTAGGCTATTTTCATATCCTATTTTTGACCTGCTCTTTAAAACTCACTGTTTTGATGGGAGTGCGGCATTCAAGACTTGGAAGTAAATGCCTACTGCTATGATTGGGTAACAGTTTCACATATAAAAATAATTTTCAACTGCCCCTCTATTACATTTTATAAACTTCCGTTGTTGAAAAATATCTTATTACTTAGTTGAAACATTTGCCAACAATATGAAACATTTATTACATAAACTTTATAAGTCTTGGTTGTGGCAAATGAAGTTAAAGTTCTTGGAGTTACCACAGTTATTATTGACAAAGGGTGACTTACAATGTTTTGTGTAAACGGAATTATGAATGAATGTACCATCGTTGGTCGCACTGTCGTTCTTATAGGCTATTCATCGTTCATCCTTTTCGATAAAGTGAAAAACATTTACATTGTCATGTCCAGTGTTGTGTTTTAAATAAAATGAAACGTGATGTAATGGTTTGTCTTACTGATGACAAAAAAAAAAGAAGCTGCCTTCTCTACGTGCTTTCTTCCATATTTAATAATCCAATGCATAGCTTACCCGATAAATGCCAAAGCAAAGGAAAGAACAGCAAATCACAACTATTAAGTTTGACTGCAGCACTATAGTATAACTACTCAAATGATCTGTAACAGACAAAGCAATAGTGAGACATGGTAAACACATTGTTACTCACACTAGTGTGTTGTGACATTTTTGTCAGATCCAATATAGTCAAAACTGCATCAACTTTTATTTTCATTCCCTCTAAAAGGCCTGCGTAAAATGTGTCTTGTTAAAAAAAAACGAATCCTCAGCAAAATGAGGCGAACAAACTAACAGTGTCTTACTGACACAATCTGACTGTAACTTCATCCACACTTTCTTAATGTTAGGAATATTAATGAGAATAACATTCTCTTGTATGTCAAAAGTTTTGATTTCTCAATTCATGACGCCTTAAAATTCAATACTCTGTCATTATTTTCACTTACCACTGAACCACAGGATTGTGGATATCATGCAAGATGCAAATGAAGGCTTTTTTGAAGAATTGAATGGATACCTTCCAATTAGAGCCCGTGAAGAAAGTATTTTTCAGGGTTTGGGCATAGTTTGAGGACAAAAAAAGTGCAAATATAACACCCCAGTAAGGGTTGTAACAAATGGCAAAAATACTCATGACCTCAGTGTTTTTGGACTTCTCTCTTTCGGTCTCTACATGTGTCTGTGTTTGTCTACAGATGCCCTCAACACGAGGTGCAGGCAGGTCATCTGCACCACGCTGAAGGTTCTGCAACACCTGGTAGTGTCAGCAGAGATGGTGGGTGAGGCGCTGGTCCCGTACTACAGACAGATCCTCCCCATCCTGAACATCTTCAAGAACATGAACAGTAAGCAACTCATACACATCTACAACAACTTTGGGTTGTTATAAAACATATATACACCATTCTAAAGTTTGGGGTCTGTAAGATTTGTATTTTTTTTTTTAAAGAAATTAATACTTTTATTCTGCAAGAATACATTGATTTTGATCAAAAGTGACAGTAGAGACATACATAACGTTCCAAAAGATTTTTCTATTTTAAATAAATGCTGTTTCGAAATTTCTATTAATTAGATAACCCTGAAAAAAAGGGTCAAATATCACAAATATTCCATAAAAATATTACGCAGTTGTGCCATTATGTGACACTGAAGACTGGAGTAATGACTACAGAAAATGTAGCTTTGCCATCACATGAATTAATGACATTTGAAAATATATTAAAATAGAAAACAGTTATTTTAAATAGTAATAATATTTCCAATTAGTACTGTATTTTTTATCAAATAAACGCAGCCTTGGTGAATTATCAGAAATACATACATTAAAAAAAAAACTTACAGACCCCGATCTTTTGGACGAAAATAATTTATTTTCACATGATGTCACAACAGAGCTTTCTGATGTACAGTAAATGTTTCTGAAATACATAACTAAGATAATTCCAACACTACATGAATGCACCAGGAGTGTGCTATAGATTTCAGCTGTGCGGTTACAGTTATGTGTATTGCCAGTTTTGAATATGGCTCATTCAATCTGATGTCGAAACTGTCGAAACTTTTTGTATGTTTTTTAATGACTACAATCTTTACTTTTTCTGCTGCTTTGGGTTTTACGTGTTTAACCATTTTTTTGGTATCTCTGAACTGGCCACATAGAAAAACACTGGCAATTAACATTGATTTTACATTGATCCCTGCGGCCCTTGTCTTGCTAGAGATCAGTGCTTGTCTTTTAGGATCCAAGCCTTCAGCTCTGATCTTTAAAGCTGTTCTCAGATCAGCAGGCATCGGCACTGCTCTGAGTCACTCTTATTGAACATTCTACATCATTACTGAATGCTTATGCCGACTTTTTACATGCCAATGCCAATACAAGTCTACTGGTGCCTGTATTTCCATTGATTGTGTCGTTTTATTTGTCTCTCTTTGTCATCTGATGTCTGCCATCCTTTCAAATATGGTTCTGTGGACTGACATGACCGTTCTGTATTCATTGTGTCCTGGTGTCAGACAAACTCACGGTTCTTTTCACGGCCTTTGTCAGGCAGACTATAGGCCTGCCAGACATCTTCAGACGTGAGGACAAGCATTGTGGATCAATCACCTCATCACAGGCTTAACCAGCCGAAATGCTGCCACCTCACTCCTCTGATCAATATCCAATTTGAATCTTTTGTCTTCTTAATTCCGTTACATTATCTGCTAATGTTTTGTTTGAGCAAGAGAAGGAGCACTGGAGGAACACAGAAAGCTCCTCTCATTAGCTCCAGGCTCCATGCTAATCTCCTCTGTGAATTACCAGTAGGTAAAGACTATTAAGTGTTTAATGCCTGGTTTACAGGCCCAGGCCAGGACTGGTTAGATTTAAATATCAGTTTCAGAAATCATTGTGCATCTTATCAACTTGAGAAATGAGCAGCTGCTATTTTAGTCGCCCTCAAGTTGTTTGTATTTCTTTCTTCTGCTGAACACAAAATAAGATATTTTGAAGAACATGGGTAACCAAACAGTTCATGGACCCCATTGCCTTCCATAGAATGGAAACAAATACTATGGAAGTCAATGGGGTCCATCAACTGTTTGGTTTCCGACATTCTTCAAAATAACTTATTTTGTGTGCAGCCGAAGAGATAAATTCATACATGTTTGGAACAACTTGAGGATGAGTAAATGATGACTGAATTTTCATTTTGGGGTGAACTATCCATTTAAATAGTCTGATTGTATGAGAGAGAGAGAGATATTTGGAGAGTTGTAGTTAACTGACGTTGGGCTAAAAAGGATCTGACTTTTTCTTTTGGATTCCTTTGGGTGTAGATGCTGGTAGTGAATATCCTGAACCAGATCACTCTTAAAGTATGTCATGGGCCACTATTTGTACAATGAGAGAGAGTGTGTGTGTATATATGTGTTTTTAATTTTTATGCCTTGTGGCAGTGTGGCCAGAGGGAATTTGTGTCTACATAGTGGTCTTTTGTTCCCCAGGATGCAGCTGTTGGCGCTTGTGGTGTTGTGTGTCCGTGTGATTCGTCCTGCTTTTTTTCTCTCACAAGGTCACATTTGTCCACATTTGTTGCTGTTAAATAGCCTAATATTCTGTTTAAAAGTTTGGGGGCAGTAAGTTTTCTTCCTTTTTTAAATGCATTAATATTTTTATTCAGCAAGGATGCATTAAATTGATCAAAACATTTGGGAAAATAACAACAGTTTTTAATGATCTCATCTGTTGACATGATTGACCGTTCGCAAAGACCCGCCTCCTTTAGTTACTGTTGCTATGTCCGACAAGCTACGCTGCTCTCACGCCCCACCATGGTCTCACGCAGTGAAAAATACATGTGGAGAAGAGAGCACACTGACAACGCGCTGACAGACAGGACAGAGCAGGTTACTTTTGATATGAAAAAAAGTCTCAACTTTCAAATTTGGTATTTTTTTTAAAGCAATCTAAATACCGTTTTGTGGCTCTTTAATGTGTCTGACAGATCGCTGTAGAGCCTCAGTTAAAGCTGCTCGTGAACCGATCATCTCTTCCTTATAGTTAATTTATAGCATCAAATAAACATGATTAAACACACATCAAGGTGTGTTGTTTTAACCACGGAAAGACGTCAGTACACTCCATTTTTCAAGTTCTAATCCACCGACATTAATCTACTAACTCTCCTGACTGCTTTGTCTGACAAAAATGGCGGTAATGGCAGATTATTATTGGTCAGATCGCCTGTCAATCAAACTCCATGCGAAGGGTCAAATGCAGAGCTGGTGCAAACATATCCACATCCCTGTGATCAGATGCTTTCTTAACTACTGTCTTCTCACTTTTCTCATTCATAGATGCTTTTTTCCAAAGTATCTTACAGTAAATTTAAAGTATACATTTTATCAATTTGTGTTCCCTGGGAATCAAACCAAATGATCTTGGCATTCTGAGCTAGGCTATATAAACTTCCAATTCTTAACATTTTTGAGTAGACTATTCCTTTAAATATAAAATTAGTGGTAAATGTGTTCTAGACAGAACTCTTTAGCCCTGGAGTAGTCATAAATGAACTGCTTCAGTGTGCAGTTTCCCCAATGTTATTTCAGTCTGTTTAAATCATTAGGAGTAAGGAGGTTTAACCTCTCATAATTCAATCAATATGTAGCACTGCTTTTTCCCACTTTCTATGGCTTTTGTGGTCTCTTGAGCTTCAGATAAACTTTTTCCTGATTGTAGCCGTGCTGCATTTTCGCTTGTGTGAGTGTTTGTGTGCTCCTGTACTTGAAACTACTGAATATGCTGGAACTGTAAATGCATGCGAATCACAGATGCAGTTTACACGCTTCTCTTGTTTTCCGGCTGGGATGAGTCCTGTTGTTAATCAAATACGGTGACGTCTCATACGAGGGACAGATCTGCTCCATCATGCAGTAGATTACACACACACGCGGCAGTAACTTCATTTCCTGCCTGCTTGCCTCTGTCCAGTACACACTCCTTGAGGAGAACACACTCCCTGCTTAGCAGGACGCTTCCTGACAAATGTGTGTGAACAAATGTCCCGCTAATGATGCTTAACGACCCCGAGCTGTTCTGCCGTTAGCCCCTGCTTCACTCCTGTGCTCCGCGTGCGTGTGCGAGTCTTTTTATTGGCCTGCATTATCTTTGTGCTGTTAGTCTGCTTTCCGCATTAATCTGCACCCGACCTGCTGTGATACACTCCTTTTGGTCCTATGAATCTTCCTGATGGGAATGCCGACAACTCTAAGCGCTGACACACCCACACAGAAACGTATTTACCCGAGGCAGATGGAGGAATTTTTTAAGCATTTTATTTGAAACCAAAAAAAGGATTTGTGTCCGTGGAGTGCTAGATCTGCGGGGTCAGGTGGTTTTTGTCATGATTCTGCCCTCGTGTCCTTGATTTTCTCTAATGTCCCTAATGTCTTTCTTGAGGCAGGATCATGACAGACCCATAGTTCGTGTGCAAGTACATGGCCTTTTGTTTGGGCTGTGTGCTTGTGTTGTCTCGTCACTTTACCCCGTCCCCTTGTTCTCCTCGTTAGTCTTCATTGTTTCATTAGTATCACCTGTTGTCCCTCCCCTATTTAATCCCCTTGTGTTTGCTGTCTTGTGCTATCATATATATTATATAATATTTAATATTTTGTCAAAGAGCTGTTTAATCTTGTATTTGCTGTGAGTTTATAGTCTAGTTAATTGTCCAGTCTTAGTCTAGTGTTGTTAGTCTTTATTTTTCCCTACCTGTGTTTGCCCCATCGTGGGTTTTGTTTTCCTGTCATTAATAAACCTTGTTAATTGCATACTGTCTGCGTTTGGGTTCATCACCGAGAGCCGTGACAGTATTGTCGTGGCGATCTGGTTATGTTTTTTCTGTCCATGGCAGAGGTGCTTTGTACCTCCACTTAGCGACCACCTCCTATTGTGCGATTGGCTCTGGAGGGCAACAATGAATGACACACAGCAACGTGGACTTTATAAGTCGAAATGTCCCATTAACATAGCAACTTACAGTAGCGTCTTGAATACTGTCTGTATTAATGTGCAATGGGGCCATATTCTAACCATAGCAACAATAACTAAAGTAATATCAAAGATGGCAACAACGCCCATAAAACTGAAAAGCGTTTATATATGATGGAGGGAGCATTTGAGTCATGCCGCTCGCATGTAAAACACAAAACTGATGGGAGCACCTCTGGTGGAGAACAGTGACTGTATCTAAAATCCTTAGATGACACACCGCTCATATATCCGTAAGTTATCAAAACCATACATTGAAACCCCTCAGAATGCGGTTGTAAATTTCTGGGTGTGACTTCGGTTATAGAATGTGTTATCCTTCTTGTAAATATCCGTACTGTGTGTGAACGTATAACCATATTAAAGACTCAAATAGAGGACTGACATATTCTGCTGCTGTGTGGATGTGGCCATATACTCACATATTCATAAGTGATAAGCAGGTCTGGACAGAATTTTCTTGCAAGCTATAATAGTGTATTCAAGTTAGCCAACATATTTAATAAACAAACACAAAATAAACAAGGGAATTGTAGAATGGGATGTGTCGCTGGAACTGCCATGGAGATGCACCGATTACAATTTTCTAGGCCGATTAAGATTTTTTTTATTTAAAAATTAATAAATTTTTTGGTTAAATTAATCTCACAATTTCTGACCAGTCTTAAGAATCTTAAGAACATGTATTGAATAAAAAAATAGTTAAATTAGTGAAGGAATTGTTTTAATTTATTTACTTACTGTGGATATTTAAGAGGGCCTTAGTTTTTCCTGCGGTAGTTTCCCCCCTAACCACTCGCTTGTGTACAGTATGCATAAACTTGTACACTAGAAAACATATGCTCATATTGCTACAGTATCTTTGTGCTTGTCCATGTTTTTGAGAGATTTCTTAATAAATTCTGGTTTACCACTACTGATACGAGACCCTCTTCTCCTGTAAAGTATATTCATAAGAACATGCTTGCACAAACACAATGCAACGCAATATAAGTTTCATACCCTGCTCCCTATGGGCTCGTCATTTTCCTGCCGATGTCACACACCCTCCTCTCATAGGGGATTTGAGCCAATCTGGCCTCCTGGAGGACTCTTAAAGCAGTGATGAATTCATCACCTCAGCCACTGCTGCCCCCAGAGAGAAGAGAACAGCTCTGCGAAGCCCAACATTGTACAAACGACTCTTTCTGTGCCCCCCTGTCCTGCCTCAACATGCTTAATATGCCCTTAATGACGCTGCTTTCACACAGACAGACCACTTGTATATTGTATTGTGTGTGTGTGTGTATATATACTGTATACACTCCCTGCATGGCCAAAAAAAGTTGCTCTGGATTTAAATAGGCACATGCCTCTATTGCCATTATTGCAGTGATTGTTATTTTTCTTGCATGTTATATGTTTGGCAACAGTTCTTCTAAGCCTAATTGACCCTTCACTAAGCCCCGCCCTCCTTAGTTACTGTTGCTACGCCTGGCAAGCTTTCGCACCTGGCACGTCTATTACAGTATGAATGCACTGGTGTCAGACATTCCCAAGGAGATAATTAGTCATTTTTGGCAAACAGGTGAAATATCTGAGAGAGCAAGACAAGAGGGACTGCAGTATGCATTCCATTGATATATCCACGACATAATATGCAACCGATTAGAGAATAATTTCATCAAAATCAAAGCTAAAGCCTATAGGTCTCAGCGCAAGCAGCAGCCGCCTCATACGCTGACCATTCAAATGGGAAACACACCAATTGAGGAACAGCTATGTTCGTGCACAGCAGGGTAAGTGAAATGGGAAAAGAATCTAATAATTATAAATCAAACTGCTTATCCATAAATCTGGTGGAATAACACTTACACCGGGAGAGCCGCGATCGGATTGAGGTAAAGTTACTGAGGGGTTGTAGGCCGTCGTTTAACAAAATGCTGAAATATATTTTAAAGTATGTCAGTGAGCCTCCGTCTTGTCTTTAATCGTCTTATTTTACGTTAAAATATTATTTTCACCGTCATTATTTCCAAGCAATAGGTGTTTTTGTTAATCCTGTCGACATTTAGTTGTGAATGGGGTCTCCCACACTGCTTGATCCACGCCCAGCATTTCTCCCCTTGGCTTTTAGGTTTCGGGGAGGGAAAAAATTACACCCCACCGTCCAAACTTTTAGGATACCGGGTATCAGATTGCACAATCCATACGCACAACGCTTCGGCATGTTTCCCTCGCTCGAAAGCTTGCCAGACCTTCCGCGCCTAGTTACGGTTGCTAAGCCATGATTGGCCAGTGGCGGTTTTCGGGCGTGGCTTAGCGAAGGGTCAATTAAGGGAGTGTGTAGCTTTTTATTTCTTAAAGGACAAGTTCGGTATTTTACACTTAAAACCCTATTTACAGATCGTATCTGAAATAGAACGGTTAAGATTAAAATTTGGACACATGCTCATGTCCCGAGAATTTTAGGTTTATTTATTTTAGGCAAAGGTGCATTATCGCCACCAACTGGACTGGAGTGTCTATTATTCAAGCTCTCAACGGAAGAATCACGGGTGTGACGCGTTTGGAAAAATAGGTCCACAGTCCAACTAATGGTAAAACACCTGTTGGAATGCATCTTTTTCAGCGATTTTTGAGTGAGCATACCAGTGAACACCCCTGACCACTCGGTGAGTTTCACGTCTTTGTAAACTAAAGTTTAATGTGTTTTAGGAAGGAATGTTCCAGTGCACATAGACAACCATTGTGGAAGTGGGGGGAAAGCGAAATAAACCTAAAATTCTCGGGACAGGGGCATGTGTCCAAATTTTAATCTTAACCGTTCTATTTCATCAGATACGATCTGTAAACAGGGCTTTAAGTGTAAAATACAGAACTTTTCCTTTAAGCAACTTTTAAGAAAATAGACCATTTGCCTATTTATTGAATTGAATGCCTTTATTGTCATTGTCCTTTAAAATACAACGAAATTAGGATCGCTCTCCAAATTTAATTTAAATCCAAACAGCAAGTTTTTTGGCTGGACAGTATATATATATATATATATATATATATATACAGTATGCATAGAAGCATGCAGTGTGGATTTGTCCGCCAGCTTCCGCAATGTTTATCATCAGCAGGTTGGGGGCTCCGAATCAGTCAAATTTGAGACGGGCCCCTCGGGTTTCCTGCCGAGCAGCGGCTCCAATTTAAAGGTCAACTGATAACGGCCCAGGCTCATGAATACCCTAAGACATTCTCCCACCTGCCTCTCTCTCCATACATCTGGCTATCACTCACATACACACGGATAACCTCATGCTCCTGTATTTCTATTCTCTCTCTCCTCCAGACTATCCTTTTAGTGTCTGCATGGCATCTCTGAATTTAATTATTTTATTTTGTATTATTTCTCTCTCTTTTGTAAGACATTGTCAATGAAAGTCTTTGCAAAGAGGTGTTTTTCAAAGGACAGCAAAGGCACAGTGGAGGTCATGCAGTGGTCATAGTTTTTGGCATGTAACTAATAGGCTAAATGTTTTTCAGTTAGGGATATACATGTTATATATAAATGTATCGTATCAAATCGGATATATATATGGAATGGGATTGTATATTTCATTGTTCATGCATATTTTCTCTCTTTTTACAAAAGTTCACTTCCAGTTATAACACTAATGATTTAATAAAACTGTTAAATGTGATCTTTACCATTTTTCACACTTTACAATTTAATGTTGTGATGCTTAAATTCACTTGTAGCATGTGAAGTGACTAATTTAGTTTTTAGAGATAATATCGGCACGTCATTAATTGTGTTAATACCTAGTGCTAACTGCTCTCTCTAAGTTAGCTGTGCTATCATACAGATTAAATCCATTCCAGTTGATATTATTCTACAATTATTCTTGAGTGCGACTTCAGGGCTCTCAGTTGTCCAATATTCTGACAGGCATTATGTCTGGATCTGGATGATTAGTTACAGGACTGAGTGTGTGCATTAAACATTCTCTGTAATAGACTTTCAAACACAGACTTAAATTCTGCGATGTTTGAAATGACAGATGACCTAATTCACTTTCTCTCGCTCTCTCTATTGATCGCTCCAGTCTTTATGACTTGTGATCTGTCTGTGTATTAATCAGTAGAAACAGTGATCTGCCATCAACTGTTGTGCTTTAACCCTAATGTTTGTAGCAGCTCTTTTTTGAGGCTCCTCTTGAGCTGAACTTCCTTATTCAGTAGACCAACACTGCTCCTTATGCCTTTATCTGATCTTCTCACAGATAAATCAAAAAGCTTCTCTTTTTTTTCATTTTACTCACACCTCTTCTTTAGTGCTCCATCTAAGCTGTGCCTATGCATGACCACGTACTTCTGATGTAGCTCCCATTTAGACTCAAATATATGTGTGGAAATGGCTAGTGCTTTCATGAATTAGAGTGAAATAAATGGGCAGTATTTTAACTGGAGTCTATTTGCATGTCCATTGATTTTTAGTAAGGAACTAAGGCTGTGAGAAATGTTGTGTGGAAACAGGGCTGATGCATTTGCAAGATAAAGACCACATACTAAAAGTACAAAGACTTAATGTTCATAATGGCACATATGGAGGCCATGCACTACTATTATTTAAAGTATTGTCTATCTCTATAATTGGGATTTTCATCTCTTTTTTTTTGAGAGAGAGAAAGAGATAGGGAGAGAGAACCTTAGGAAAATAACAATTTATAGCCTCTGGATAACATTATTTCTTAAAAACTATTTTTTATTGTGATGTAATTTAATCATATGTATTTTATAAATGTATAATCATTAGTGTGAAACGGTACATGTATTCGTCCCGAACCATATGGTACGGACGTCACGGATTGGTGCATGCAGTCGCACAACGAATACAGTCAGTCACAGGCGATCCACACTCCAATCCAGAAGGGGGCACACACAGTAATGCAACAATGTTTGCTACCAGTAAAAAGCACAGAAGAAGAAGAGACGATGATCAATATGTTTACATGTAATCTCTCAACCAGTGATTCAAATGCGGAAAGATATCAATAAAACAGCTTGAGAAAAATATCACGTTACCTCAGGCATTTAGTGTCGACAGCAGGTTAGTTTGCGTGTATGTGTGTGAAAAATATTTCCATGAGTGAGGGAGTGGTGGGATGGCTGCAGACACAGTAAAACTTGAGTTCTTCTGTGACTCAATAACAGCTAATCACAGCATCACAGAGAGAGAGAAAGAGAGAGAGAGAAAGAGAAAGAGAGGTGCACATAGTACACAACTTCCTTACTTGAGTCAAAGTACAGATACTACTGGTCAAATATTACTCCGTTACAAGTACAAGTTGTAAAGACAGATTTGTACTTAAGTAAAAGTACAGAAGTACTCGTTTTTAAAAGTATAAATTATCGAAAGTAAATGTCAATGCATTGTTTTATTATTGTTGCATTGTTGTATGTAATACTTACAGTACCTTATGCCTCTGAAGCAACCTAGTAAATACACCTACCAGGTAGTAGTATCTGTGGAATTAAGAGCTTTTAATGTTTAAAATAGGGCCGGGACTCCATTAAAAAAATTAATCTAATTAATTAGAGGCTTTGTAATTAATTAATCGCATTTTAATCGCATATAAATATTTGACCTGAGAACAGTGAGAAGTAATTTTTTTCACATGGATTTTTAGTATACCATTGAATAATGACTGAATACATAAGCTTAAGCAACAAAATATTGTTTATTTTTGTTCAACCAAGTCCAGCAGACCAGTGCTATTTTTGCCATTAAGTGTAGCAATAGCCGTTCCGAATTCCTTGTTGCATAGCTTGCACACAACCATGCTCTTATCGACGCTTCCATCCGTTCGTTTTTTATAACAAAATGTCCCATCCACGGGGCCAACCAAAGCGGTCTTGTCAGCTTCTTTGTTCATGTTCACTGTGTTTTGTTGTTGTCTGAAGTTATCGTTTAGTTAGAACTGTCTATGGAAGTTATGAGCGCTAGTTGGTGCTCCAGTATAATCGGTCCGCCTAAACTCATCCAGTGAGAAACGTTCCGCGGTGCAAAAATAAGTGCGATTTAAAATGCGTTAAAAAAATTGAACGCGTTATTTTTTGTGTAATTAATTAATCTTAATTAACGCGTTAAATTCACGGCCCTAGTTTAAAACCTATAGAAATTAACTGAATTGACAAAAAAGTTTTTTTTATTTAACACTCCTACCACCAAACTGTTGAGTTTTACCATTTTCGAATCCATTCAGCCGATCTCCGGGTCTGGCGGTAGCACTTTTAGCATAGCTTAGCATAGATCATTGAATCTGATTAGACCGTTAGCATCTCTCTCAAAAAAAATTACCAAAGAGTTTCAATATTTTTCCTATTTAAAACTTTTCTGTAGTTACATCGTGTACTAAGACCGACAGAAAATGAAAAGTTGCGATTTTCTAGGCCAATATGACTAGGAACTACACTCTCATTCCTAGGGCCCTATTTTAACGATCTGAAACGCAAGTGTCAAAGTGCAAAGCGCAAGTAACTTTGTGGGCGGATCCCGGCGCTGTTGCTATTTTCCCGGCGGATAAATGACTCTTGCGCCCGACGCAAATCTAAAAGGGGTTGGTCTGAAGTAGCTTCATTATTCATAGGTGTGGTTTGGGCGTAACGTGAAATAAACCAATCAGAGCGTCCTCTCACATTCCCTTTAAGAGCAGGCGCGCTTGTTCCATGGCGGATTGCTATTATAACGGCGGATTTGCCTGCGCACGCAGGAGCGGTTCACAGCCGAGGAAACCGACGTTCTCGTCAGGGCCGTAAAACACAGAGAAGTGACATTGGGGATGATGGGAGAAACCCACCCAAATTAGCTTCGGTTAAACAGGCGTATAATTTGGGTAAATGTGTAGCCTAATCTAGATTTTTTTATTATTTTTTATCTAGATAGATCTTTTTCACATCTTCACGGACATACCAATGATTTCCCTCGTGTGTTAATATTTTTCCTTGTAATAATGTATGATTTGCAAAAATGAAAACTGCTGTGTCTGTTTATATTAGAGAATCAAAGTGGATGCGGGTTAACATTATGGCCAAGCACGCGCCCTTAAAATACCACATCACTAACGCGCAACGCGCCACTGTCTTTAGACTGTTTTTTTCTTGGTCAATGGCGCAATTGCTTTCTTAAACTGGAAAATAGCACCATTGAAGTTTTGCGCCGGAACACGCCTTCTCTTTGCGCTGAACCGCCCCCGCGAGCGCAAGTTCATTTCCTAATTTACCGACGTGCGTCTGTGGAGGGAAAAGTCCGCTGTGCGCGGGTGCAAAATAGGAATGATACATGCGTCGGTGTTCAAAGTCAATTGCGCTGGGTGCAAGATAGGGCCCCTAGTCATATTGGCCTAGAAAATCGCAACTTTTCATTTTCTAATATAGGATTCTAATATGCTGATTTGGTAGTACTCAAGAAACATAACCCCATATGAAGCATCAAATGTCATTGTCACATGGTTTACTTACATGAGTATTTCCTTCCTTTCTGGTGCAGTAGTTAATGTGTAGTGTTTAGGAGTGTAGGGCAAATCCCTCTAGATAGTGTCTTTACTAAAGACTTATGTTAAATCTCATGATGCAGCATATGCATGAGCACACTAGAGAATTACACACACAAACACACACAACCAGACAGAAACACATGTACTTCATGATAGACGACTGCTGTTCTTGTGCTAAACTAGTGAACTCATCGGTCACCACTGACAACTCCATCTGTGGCTATGCTATCATATGTACATAATCACATAACACACACACACGCGCGCTGTGTCTCGGTGACAAAGCTCTTAAATCTGTGCGGCTACTATCCAGACTTCATTTCCACTCTACAGCACCTGTGTGTATCCTTAATTCAGTGTTAGCCCTCCAGTCGAATGCTTCCTCGTTCACTACCACCTGAGACCCAGACACACACACCCCTGACACCAGGCAGCTGAAGATGGTTCTATTTCAATGCAAATAGCATCTCATCCACAGGGTTGAGGTCTGTAGATTAGATTTGTGGGTTTTCCGTCTAGCTGTACTCTGCAGCAGGGACTCTTTTAATCGGCTGGATTGACTTCTTCATGCCGTGGTTTCTGTTTCTGAGTCGAGCAGAGTTTGGTTTAATAGACTACCGATCTCTCGGCAGCCCTGCTGAATGCAAGACCCTCGCTGAGAGCTGAGCTTGACTCTGTAATAGTGACTGGAGAAGATAGGCCCTGTTCACACCTCCTATTAAAATCCCATAGCAAATGGACAGCCGAGACAGATCACTGTTTAAACCTGGTGTATTTAGTACTGTGCAAAAGTCTTAGGCATATTTGATGCTTCAAAAAAGCATTTGCTATAAGATGCTTATGCATATCTTTTGCATTAATGTGCCAGTAGGAACTGTACGTTTCAAAATATTCCTAGCAAAAATTTTAATAATACACTGAGACTACGTACAGTACATCTCTTACAACATCACTGTTACAGTATATTGATGATCTGTATATCACTTTTCACAATACAAATCTCTATTTTTTTTATCTTTTTTTTTTTTAGCTATATTGCCTGACATATCAGGTTTTTTTTTTTTCAGTGAGCTCATCACGGTGCATTCTAGGATTCCCCCCATGAAGGATTTCCCCCCAGTTTATTTATTTACTTGTCAATACTGAATACATAGTTGATATTTCTCTCACTTGGTCTAGAATAAACCTTTTTTTTAGTGTGCTTGTTGCAGTGCATGCAGGGCATTCCCTACCTGAAGGATACTTGCAACGCTGCTATAGAATTTGGTCAAAATGAGGTATCTGAGGCTGCAAAATTAAGCGGTCTCTGATTTAGAACAGCCTTGATGTCAGGAATGCCTCAAAATGCTGCCTTTGTAGGCAGTACAGGTTTTGGAACAGGAGATTATACCAGAGCAGTTTAATGTTATAAAGCACTGCTTCACTCCAGTGTTCTTGTTCTCATCTTGTATCCTCAATCACACAGATTACAGCCAATTAATCTCTCACCTTTGTGCCACTCCCACAGGAATCTGACCTAAATACATCAAAATGAGTTTTTAATCTGAGTGTAAGTTTGGTAGTGTTCAGAAGAGTCTCAGAGTGTGCTTTGATGACCAGGCCTCTGGCGGAGCCGGGAAATATCTCATTTAAAATCATGGTTCCTTCATCTGTCACACAGCAGTGTGGTTTGAATCAAGAGTTCTGACTCACGTGGGATAAAAGCAGAAAAAATAGGCAAATTTGGCTTGTGGTTGAGTATTAATCTTCCTTCATACAGTCTGCCATGTCTATATCTCTGGTACTAAACTTAAAGGGATGGTTCACCCAAAAATGAAAATTAGCCCATGATTTACTAACCCTCAAGTCATCCTAGGTGTATATGACATTCTTCTTTCAGACGAATCGGAAAGACAATCGGAGTTATATTATATAGACCTTTATAATGGCAGTGGATTGCAACCATCAGTTTGAAGCTCAAAAATGTGCATCCATCCATCATAAAAAAACTCCACATGGCTTCAGGGGATTAATAAAGGCGTTCTGAAGCGAAGCGACGAGTTTGTGTATGAAAATTATTAATATTTAACACGTTACAAAGTAAAATTCTAGCTTTCGGCCAAACGGGCCGCAGTCTTCTTACGCAACGTATGACGTCGGAAGTAGCGTAGCGTATAAATATAAATATAAGTTCACATTTACATTTACGCATTTGGCAGACGCTTTTATCCAAAGCGACTTACATTGCATTCAAGGTACACATTTTACATTTTGTCAGTTCTTGCTTTCCCTGGTAATCAAACCCATGACCTTGGCGTTGCTAGCGCCAACGCTCTACTGTTTGAGCTACAGGGTTAGGGTTAGGGTTAGGGTTAGGGTAAGGGTTAGCCAAGTTGCCTAACTTTTATGTACTTTAAATGTTTTAATATAACTCTGATGTATTCGTCTGAAAGAAGAATGTCATATACACCTAGGATGATTTGAGGGTGAGTAAATGGGCTAATTTTCATTTTTGGGTAAACTATCCCTTTAAGCCTTGTTTACACATTGCAGTTTTTTGTTTCGTCTTTTGTGAGGAGTTTTTATTTAGCTTTTATTTTGTTTCATTTTCTTTTGTTTGTTTTTTGTTTGTACTCTTGTTTGTGCTTTGGCAATAGAAATGCACTAATTTTGTCACAAAACACACTACATTGAAACTGAATAGAGAAAAGAGAAAGAACGAATTAAGGATTTTAAGGGGAAATGTTCTTTTTAAGACTGGAGCCATATTTGAACAAAAACAGTACAAACATGGCTCAAACGAGTACCATTGCCCACCCATCCTGTGTTTCACTTTCATTTCCTGTTTTCTCTGTGTGTGTGTGTGTGTGTGTGTGTGTGTGTGTGTGTGTGTGTGTGTGTGTGTGTGTGTGTGTGTGTGTGTGTGTGTGTGTGTGTGTGTGTGTGTGTGTGTGTGTGTGTGTGTGTGTGTGTGTGTGTGTGTGTGTGTGTGTGTGAAAGAGAGACTGGGCAATGAATAATAACATAATAAAAACAAGAATTTCCTCGGAATGTGCATCTGGCCTGGTGAGAGCTGACCGGAGCTCAATGCCCCGAGGCCCACAGCTGGCCCCTGACCCACAAATGAAGAATTAGCAGAACGGTCTGGCAATTACAAACCAAAATCCATGGGCTGAGCGTGAATGCCAGAGAACATTCATGCACTGGGAACGCCTCCCCAAAGCTCTTCAATTTGATCCAGACATAAAACCCCTGAGAGTAAAGAAAAAAAGAGAAAGCAGGTTGAAGGGCAAATAAAATACTCTCGCCCCCTTTCCTCACTCTAAAGCAGCCAGTTTGGATGGAGAACCTCAAGATGGAGGACTTCCCTGCTGAAAAGACCAATATGGAAAGGTCATGGCTGGTTTGTTCATGATCACATAAAGAAACTGGAGATGAGGACAGTATAGTTGAGGTTTCTCTTTGAGAAGCAATCTGGCTTGCATTTTTCTGCTTTAACCCTCTGGAGTCTAAGGTGTTTTTGGGGTCCTTGAGATGTTTTGAAATGCCCTGATATTTGTATTTTTTTCAGTTGCTTATAAACATATTAATGGCAAAGGTGTAATTACACTCTATTTAGCACGAACATGGCTATCATAATATGTGAGCAACATATATGTACATGTTTGCATTTTTGAGAGAATATTATTTATGCGTGGTTATTCAAAAAACTCAAACTTAAATTTTCTGATATAAGACCACAAACGACCAACTTCACATATTCCCACAATACTGTTGACTAATGGATCTTGTCGGCTAGAGTATTTACTTCAAAATTATCTGAAAATCATCCGGGCTAATCGTTCACATTAAACAATAGATTGATTTAAATTTTGTAAGACACTTTTTGTTTGGAAAGGCAATATGCAGGTGGGCGTGAATGATCCAAGAAGGTCATGAATAATGTCCTCATTCACACCTGGAGACAAAGACTTGCTAATGCTGCAGTGCATACTAATGAGCCTTAGGTGTCACTGTGGCTACAAGAAAAAATGCAAAGACAACACACACACATATATACATACATATATACATACATACATATATATACCGGTATATATATACATATATATATATATATATATATATATATATTACTACAGAATTGGTTCAGAGTTGGAAACATCTTGAAAAAAGTGTATTTTTCCACAAACTGTATGCTTGCAAATTGTATAATATCCAAGGTAAACATTTCTAGTAATTGTGCAGTTAATTCTCATTCGTATTTTCAGAAAGTTTTGGATTATGTAGGCTATCCTCTCCCCAAATTTGTCACTAATAAAACACAAAAATAATTTATAGAGAAGGCTTATATTGACCTTTTAAGATTTTGTTTGCACCTTGTAAATTAGGTTTTGATGTGGCAGTAAAAGCTTTATAAATAATCTATCCAAAACGAAATTTTGTCTTTCATATTTCGTCTGTAACATATGGTCTTTTATAATATATATTAGGGAATAAATGTTAATTTGCAGTTTAATATGTTGCTTATACAAATACATTTTATTTCAACGTATTCAGTCGATTTTTACTCATCTCAGTAGGCAATATAGATAGTTTGCTAAAAGCGAAACTCCGCGAGCTGTAGTAAACAACAGCATGCGCCGCGCCGTTCATTCATTCAAACACAGAAACGCGATTCAAATTTAAACAGTCTTTTGCGGTTTACAGACACCATTTCATATCGCGATTAGAACAAAGCACTTACTGATGATCTGCAGCTGGATCCGTTGTTCGGCTACTCCAGCACGTTTGAGGTAAAATGTCCAGGATTATCACGATATTATTATTCCTCACAGCGAGTGTGTTGTCCAGCTGTTGTGGGCGTTGACTGGTTTGTAGTGATGTGACATTTGAACCGAGGCTTCGGAGCTTGTGTCGAGAAAAAAGGGGCGTGCCAGATGAAGCCGCGATTCGAGGCTTGTGTTGTTAACGTGAAAATCACGTGACTCATGACAAACGAGGCCTCGGTTTGTGTGGATACGTCACCGGTTCGTTCTGAGTGTCGTTTCCGGATAAAGGGGGTTCGAAACTCGCGCCACCTTGTGGGTGTTGTCAGGAGTAGTTGAATCAGTTGTAGTAGAGTCAGAGAGTTAGAGTTACAGTTAGATAGTTGTGTCGTCATCATTATTGTGTCATATATGTGTTAGGGCTGTATATTATTAGATTATATCAGGTTAGATTAGTTATAGTAGCCTATATTGCTATTATTAATTATAGTAGTTATATTATTGTTAAATTAATTAGATAAGATTATTTGGATTGCTTTGGTTTTTGGATTTGGACTGGACTGCTTTTTGATTTGGATTGCCCTTTTTGATTTGTTTGCTTTTTGTGACCTCTTCCTTTTTCCTTGTAATGGAGCCAGCAAGAAAGAGGAAATCCTCCCCTGTCTGGGAGTTTTTTTCTTTGTACCTCCATTATTAGGTGACCTTTGGCATCTGCTGGATAGCACGGTGGATCACTGTAGAATGAGCTCAAGTGCAACAGCAAAAGCTACTGTAGAAGTGGATCGGTATTTATCCGAAGTGAATCTCACAAGATCTGAGGATCCACTAGTATATTGGGCTCAACATAAACATCTGTATCCTCATTTATACCAGCTGGCACTGACATTTTTATGTTCCCCCGCATCCTCTGTTCCATGCGAAAGGATCTTTTCCAAGGCTGGAGAGGTTCTGTCCAAGAAGAGGAATCGTCTAAGCCCCAACACACTTGAAAAAATTCTGTTCCTCAATAAAAATAATGTGTGATCCTTCCTTCACCCACCCCAAACTGCAGTTTGTTCCTCTAAATCCATAGTCCCATAAGCACAACACTGCACTAAAACTAGTAACACGTCAATGCACAAAACACACCAGAAACAATTCTTAACATTTCCCACCCCACACTTTTCTGTTGCAATTTGCATTATTACACTCCCTCCACCATAAGCACTGCACTCAACACAGTCTCACTTTTGTTGTTCCTACTGTCACTATCCAAACAATTTATGAATAATTAATGAACTGTGTGTGACAGTTGTCTCTGCACAAGTAAATTCAGACAGAGAGAGAAACATATTTTATTTGATACACAGGCAATGGAAAAATGTCTGCTCAGGTCATTGATTCAGTATTCATTTATTGGTCTGCTATTTCTTTGCACAGTAGCTAGGTGTCACTAGTGAGCAATAATGAATGAAGCTTCGAGTAATGAACCTTTTGGTGAAGCAATGGGCTGCGAGGTCTCAGTGGTTCAGGAAGCCTCATTTTGCCATCACTACTGGTTTGCATGTGTTGTTGCTTCAGATCTGCGTTTGAATAGCGCGCGCGCTCTCGATGGGCGTGTCACATTAGCGGAGTAATGAGGTGCCAGAAAGATAATGAGCACAGCTGATCTCTCGCTCTTTTTATATAGATTACATAAACAGAGAATATTTGTTTTAGTTTTGAATTAGATAATTTAAAACTACACACTTAAATGATTATAGAGATATATAGCTCATGTCTGAGTGAATAGTATTCGCTGAGATTTGTTTAAATTTAGAAACGTGCTTCAGAAAAAAAGTTCATGGAGACGGAGAGGCATAAAGCACTCCCTGTTTACTTTCTTTATTTTACAAAAGCACAATGTTTTATTTCGATTGTAAGTGGACACATAAAAAAGTAGACATTTAACAGCTTATTTTCTCATATTTCTTAAGGCTGTATGACCAAAACTGACTGAGTATTTTAGGTCTATTTTGCTGCTATGTAAAAAAAAACGAGCAAAACGCGCCCGCGCGTTTGCCGACCCCAGGGGGTTAACACCATAGAGAAAGAGAAAAGGAGAGAAAGAGAAAAGGAGAGAGAGAGAGAGAGATCAGTCGCTGTGATAATTGCATGGTTGAGGTGGACGGAGGTTAATGAATCTCTCCTTCATCGCTCTGACCTTTCCAGTATCAACCCTCTGTTCTTTCTGGACATATTTTAATGACAACCTTTAAATAATTTATCTAACTTATTTCCCTTCATTAGCTGTCGCCTGTGACATTTTCCCACTCCGCCTCACATCTTTCAAGGAATATCGCCATTGATTTTTTTTTTCCACTTGATATTTCTTCAATCATGATTCTATTAAAAATTAAGTTATCACACACACTATTTCTCTCTCTCTCTCTCTCTCTACAGTGCATGGTTGAGGTTTGAACATGTGGGAGACGTTTGTAATCAGAAACTAATGTGAGCTCATTAAATGTACCTCGATTATGAAAGAGAGAGGGAGAGCGTTTATCGTTAATGTACAGGCTCTTGTGCTGAAATAAGGTGTATCGAACCATCTGGTGTGTAGTTATGAAGCACTGTGAGATATTTATGACTTTACTGTAAATATTATCAGCAGGGAACTGATAATAATGCTGTTTACTGTAACGGTACCTTGACAGAACTAATTATGTGATAACTGGCTAAACACGTAACTTTAAAAAAAAAAATAGCAATGACTTGTGATAGGATGACTTGGTAGCATCATTAAGAATAGGTTGAACATTATACATGTGTTTTATAGTGCAAGTGCAAACTCTTGGAGTTTCCTGTATAATTATAATTGCATATTTTTTAGCAACATTTGATTTTGAAAATCTAGCTATATATTTTAAATCATTTAAAAATGTACTGTTCAAAAGATCCAAACCAGGTGATTTCAGAAGGATTATGTGACAGTGAAAACAGAGTAATGGATGCTTTGAAAATTCAGCTTCGCCATCACAGGAATACAATTTATTTTTTCTATATATTATATAGAAAAATTGTTATTTGAAATTGTAATAATATTTCACAATATTACAGTTTTTACTGATCAAATAAATGCAGCCTTGGTAAGCATAAGATACTTTTATAAACATTAAAAGTTTTTAACAGTAGTTTAAATTAGGTCTAAATTATGAATATTACAAATATAAATGTAATATTATGGATTTCAATTCATTAAAAATTAACTTTTTGTGTGTTGGGACCATTGAAACCATTGGCAGGGCAAGTAGAAATCTAAACTATCGGCCTGACCAGAAATCCTTACTGTTGAGCCCTGTTGGTAAAGTAAGATTTGTTGTGCAAAACTAAAATGCTGTCTTGGCTTATTGCCCGAGTGTTCATATGTGGTTTGCTAATGTGTTCGAAGTGTTGAGTTTGCTATGAGGTTGCTAGGTGGTTGCTTGCTGTTCCAATTGGAAAGTTCCCACCTCCTAGTCACTCAGCTATTCTAATCTCAAGATGTGACCTATGCCTCATTTTTAAAGCAAGTCCATGGGACTTTTATTGCCAAACGAAAATCAGACATAACATCCAATGAATGTTTAAAAGTTACCAAAAATGGAGAAAATAGAGCGCTTTGTGTCTGGTAATACAAGAGAGAACAAGATTAGACTTTTTTTTAGGGGTGATATTGAGAAAATGAAATGCAGAACTACTCCGGATTCCAGATGTGGACATGAATGGAGATTTGGTTAAACTCCTCTGGCTCACAATCTCAGTTTGACGGGAAACCCTCGTGGGGAGAGGAACAAAGGAGGGAGGGGGGAGAGGAATGAAGGAGGGAGGGAGGGAGGGAGGGAGGGAGGGGAACTCCTGCTGTCTCAGACACTCTAATGTCTCTTAGTAACCAGCCAAACTGCCGCTCCCCCTCAGGCTCTCTGGTGCGTGTGCTTCACCGACAACTTCCATCTGAGCTTTCCACTATTTTTATGATAAATGAATCGATTAGAAAGACGGTCCGTTCTGGCCGTCTTTCCTTGCGCTGGACATCTGTTGTAGTTTTGTTTTTTCTGCACTTTCTGCACTTAAACTTCGAAGGGGTACTCCAGAAAATCTGCTTCTGGCAGGGAACGCAAGCACATGGTATGTTTGTTTGTGTGCATGCCCAACTTTGCCCGCGCTCGCTGAGGGTGCCATCCGTGTCCGCGTGCCATCTTGTATTGAGGTTGTCAGATGAGGGTTCAGATTCTTTTGACAGGTGTTAAGCACAGGAAGAACGAGGAAATTACAGAGAACGGGAGAGGGAGAGATGAATTAATCAACGCCATATGTGGCTGCTTGAAAGTTGAGACGGCATCTGTACGTTCACAAACAAAGTAACGTAATTAAACACACTGCCATTTATGAGGTACTGTACTGCTGTGTTTACAGGCTGATTTGATTTCGGTGAGTAATAGGGCTGAACCTCAGCTCTGATTAGAGTAAACAGATCTCATCTGATACGACACCAGCAGTTAATGGAGCTGAAATGAGAAAATGCAATTCGATCAGTATAGTCAAAGGAATCCAAGTCCCACAATTCCATGCCAAGATGGTCATGGCTAACTTCCTGTTTTGCAAACCGTATTTTGTGAAAGGTGCCCTGTATGTGTTTGCCTTGAGGAATGCCTCTCTCACACACTCTCTCTCTCTCTCTCTCTCTCTCTGTGTGTGTGTGTGTGTGTGTGTGTGTGCCTTTTATGTAGGCTATATTTTGGGGACAAATTTGTACCCAGAACTGACTAAAATTTGACAAAATCTCCAAAAACCTTCCTTTAAGGACATCCTCATTTGTAAATCTGGTATAAAAATAAAGTAATTAAAGATTTTTTTTCATGTAAACATGCAAAAAGTATTCTGTGATTGGGGGTTAGTGTAAACTGTAAAGGGATAGAATATACCGTTTTGTACAGTATAAAACCCATTACATCTATGGAGAGTCCCCATAAAGATAGCAAACCGCGTGTGTGTGTTTTCTGACTAAAATGAATATTGGCTTACAGTTTTTCTTTGGGATTTGTGGATGACAGTAAATGATGTGTCTGAAATGCATTTTGTTTTCCTGGGAAGGCACAGCACACACACACACACAGACGCGCACACACCGAGGCCACTCTAACCGATTGGATTTAAATCAAGTTGTATGACGGCTTTTCAAATGAAGCAGTGAAACAGATGGAAAGCTTCAATGAAACATGAAATGCATGCAGCAGAGGGTATGAGGGGTCTATCTCCCACCCTCTCCGTCATTCTCTCATTTTCTGCATCCCTCACAACTCCCATTTTCCTCTCTCATCCCATCGCCGGTTTTCACTATTACACACATTCTCATGCTGTAATGAAATATCCTATTTCTGCAGCTGTTGCATTTTCTGGACAGCTTGAGCTTCCCCAGAATGGACGAACCAATAGTTTTGTCAAGAGTTAGTGTGATAAACAGTTAGTACCTTGTCTTTACCATCTCTACTACCATCTCCTTCACTGGCTTAGAGTTGTGTACCATGCAGAATTAAATTTAGAATGCCTTTTAAATTCAGATTAAATTTGTCATTTGAATTGAGGTAACAAATAGGATGCAGATTACAGTATGTAGTTTGTAATGATAATATTTCAGTATGATTTACCCATAGACATGTTTTCATACGTAAATCTCTGCTGGCAAAACATTCCATAATCATTTGATAATATTACAAATGTGTGTATCTATACACAAATATATAAATGCACTTAAATTCATAGTTAAATAATGGATTATTTTAAATCAGCATATTAAAATGATTTCTGAAGGTAATGATGGAGTAATGAGGCTGAAAATTCCGCTTTGGCATCACAGGAATGAGTTACATTTGAAAATATATTTAATCAGAAACGAGTTCTTTTAAATTGTAATGATATTTTACAAACTTAACATTTTGCTCTTTTATTTTGACTGTTTTGCCTTTGTGAGCATAAAAGTATTCATTAAAAACATGAAAAAATCTTTCTGACCCCAAACGTTTGAATGTAAGTGTAAATATCCGCAGTAACAGGCAAAAAATGTTCAGTGAATCAATAGGCTAATCAGTCAAAATATGCATCCATGAGTGGTTTGTTGCAGCTTGCATTGCACTAATAAAATTGATTTTATTACTGTTAATTTTAAATCATCTGATTTGTTACTGTTGAATGTCTGTAAGTCTGGCAATTCTGTCAATTATTTTATTCATTCCAATTCAGCATACTGTTTATGTAGTCAATTCAAATTCCAGCTCATGAATCGAAAGAGAATTTTGCCCATCCCTGCTGTCATACCATAAATCTTTCAAAGGAACAAACCCGATAAAATGATAAACCTGAAGTTGTCCCAGAGGCTTGTGCGAGAGTTGTCGGGTGTTATTTTCAGCTGTTGTTCTGCTTGTGTCAGTTAATAATGCATTTTTGTTACACTATAAAGTTAAGCTGGTTAATCCCCTTTTCCCTGAGAAGAAGAAAGAATGTGTGGAAGTTTTGTTTTGTAATGAATCTGGGGCTGTCATCAGTATTCACAATGTGGTATTGTACTGTAAGCTTGTCAGAGCTGTTTTTCATGAGTGGAGAGTATCCTAAAGGAGCAAAGCTGCTTTTGACCTGATAAGCTCATTTGAATTCCACATTAATTACTCAAGTACCCTCTAACTCTGTAACGAGACCTCACAGCAAGAGCGAGGAAGAGAGAACGAAACGGGAAAGGTGGGGGGGAAACAGAGACGGAGAAAAAAGGGAGAGAGGGATGGTAAATTAGCCTACCCGGCTTTTTCTCTGCCTTGTCAAGGCTAAACTGAGGGCAGCAGGGAGTGGGGTCCAATGTGTCAGAATCTCCGTGGCAACCAATCCCTCAGCCTCCCGTCTACACACACACACACACACACACACACACACACACACACACACACACACACGTGTGAAGCTGCACGCTACTGTGAACAGGCTGGCTAGATTGGACCTGTTACAGCCTCAAACTATTTGACACATTTCTCCTCTTTTTTTTTTGCTCTGCAGACACTGCTGTTCTTTTCTCTTCCTTCCTATTTCAGCTCACCACTCGCGACACTTGAGCCCAAAAACTACATCTTCCACAATCCTCTTATGGGTTCTCTGTGGTTTCCTCTGTGCTTGTTCAGTTTGCTTATTTGAAATGAGCTAAAACTACATTATATTATAACTTAATGCAATCACTTTCAATACACTTACATTTGTAATTGTAAGTTGTAAATTGTAAGTTTACTTTAAGGACCCCAACCCTGCTTTTTCGGACATTACCTTTCATGTAGTGTTATGTAGCTGTTTGTTAATGTAAAAGGTCTGCAAAGTTTCTAAGATCAAAGTGCATTTTATTGTTTTTGTGCAGTTATTGTCGTCGTCGCCAACGTCAACGAGTTGTCAGTAATTCCAGTCTTACTTCTTGGACAAACCCACATAGGTTTGTAACAAATCTGCATAATGCCAGCCTTTGGTCTTCATTGGCTGCCTGCGAAAAAACACTGCTTTGACCCGGCCTTGAACACTGTAGTTGTAGCTGAGGCCTGGAAGAGTTTGGTTCGTGTTGTTGACATGTTGAGAAGAAGTTTACTGTGCTGCGAAAGCTAATCCACTTCACTTGCTCTTCTAAAGATGAGGACTCGGGCTTGATTTGATACGGTAAACACAATTACAGTAACACAATTTTTACATGTTTTACATGTTTATACATGTTCTGATTTAGCCAGAGGCCGAAATTCAAGGAAATGGCTGTTTCATTTCCGACATGCGCTTTAAGTGGAAGACCAATCACAACAGACTGGGCCAAGTGTTTTTTTTTTACATTGAATGCATGTACATCTATTATAGGAGACTTCAGCAACACAATTAGGGACTTTTAAAATAGCGTAATTGGGTCACTTTAATAAAGTCTGTTTTTGGAGAGTTAATGTTAGTCAGACCATGTCAGTCCAGTCTTTTCTGGCTTTATATATGTAACAGAAAGTTATATTTAGCATGCTGACGTGCTGTTACTAGTATAGGGTATGCATTGATGTCACTTTCCCGCCAGAACATGCCGAGTGCCAAAACATCCTGCAATGTGACTGGATTTAATTGGGAAACCGTGAAAACTAGAGTAAAACAAACGATTATCTTCTTAAATTAAAGGCAGTTGGAATCGACAGTGTTCCTTAAAACTTACCAAAGAACCAGTGGTCCGTGGACATTGGCATGAGGCCAGGAATCGGGTTTCCTGACATTTACACCTGATTTTGATGGCTGGGAAATACATCAAGCAAAGCCTGTGAACGCTTTATCTACTACAACATTATAAAACCAAATCAACATATTAGAATGATTTCTAAAGGATAGTGATTCTGAAGATTGGAATAATGGCTGCTGAAAATTCAGCTTTCAGATGTAACATCATATTTTACAATATTACTGTTTTTACTGTAGTTTTGACCAAATAAATGCAGTCTTGGTGCAAGAGCCTCCTTTCAAAAACATTTAAAAACCTTATCTAATCTTTTGAACTGGGTTGTATATTCAGTAGGCTATGTGGTAAAAAACCACACACACACACACATAGGTTTTGGTGGTATGGCACACTCAGACCCCCAAGCTCTGTACAGACAGCTCAAACCATGACCCCTGCACTCAGACCTACACACACACACACATTTACAAAGGTGCACTTCCTCTCTTGAGTCCCTGAGCTGTCTGTGTACAGCTTTGGTTGGTTTTCAGCTCTTTCCTTGGAATTTCTGTACAGTGTGTATATGTGATGTGTGCTTTTTGTGTATGTTGAGTCTTTCGCTTAACTAGAACTAATCATTTTGACATCCACACGGTCTTGAAAGCACAAAAACATGCCTTTCGAAAATTCTCCCAGCATGCATCTCTCCCATTCCGCTAAACATTACTCATTAAATCTGGCATACGGATGATGTGCAAGCTATCCACATTCTCTTTCTCTTTTTTCAATCTCTCAAAGGCGAATCCAAAAGTGATGAATCGTCTCCATTTCGCCGAACTTTGTTTGGAACGAACAGGCAAGCCGAGCAGGAAGTGATCCGTTAAACAGCCATGGGCCGCTACACACAGAAATCATTAAAACGCAGGGAAAGGAGCAGAAAGATCTAAACAGACAGTTATGGAGGGCCCGATTATAGAGCAGGAGGGCCCTGGCCTCAATTAGAGCCTGAATATATATGTAGTCTGGACTCTAATGAAAATGGAGCCTTGTGCCAGCCGTAATTTCCCCTATTGAGCAGATACAGGCAGCTGAAATCACAGGATTAATCTGTTCTCTCTCTCTTGAAGAAAAAAAGGCAAGCATTTCCCTCTCTACCTCCTTCCCTCCCTCCACCTCTCTCTTTCTCTCTCTCTAGTCCTTCGCTTTCATAAAACTGTTACCTGCAGCCATTGCTGAGACATACACTAGGGAGTAGATGGTTAGAGCTGAATACTAATGACTCTGAAGCGTGAGTCGCGAGTGTGTGTTTATTTTTGCTCTTTAATCAACATTCCCCATCAATTGTGTGTGTGTGAACATGTAGATTGGCACAGATTTTAAAAGCTTCTCAAACCGGTTTCACGGGTGATGAAACTGGATTTCAGTTGGGTTCAATAATTCAAATGGTGACTCACTGATGGTGGCAAAAAAAAAAAGTCTTGATTTACACCCAGTGAGCCGGACTCAAAAAAAGTATAGGTTTAAAGGGTCAGTTCACCCAAAAATGAAAATTCTGTCAGCAATTACTCACCCTCGTGTTGTTCCAACCCCACAAGACTTTCATTCATCTTCGGAACACAAATTAAGATATTTTTGACGAAATCTGAGAGCTGTCTCACTCCTTTAGGCTTCTAGGCAACAGCTCTCAGATTTCATCAAAAATATCTTAATTTGTGTTCCGAAGATGAACGAAAGTCTTATGGGGTTGGAACAACATGAGGGTGAGTAATTACTGACAGAATTTTAGTTTTTGGGTGAACTAACCCTTTAAACCTGTTTATGTCAGTTAAGATTGTTTTACATGATAGCTTGACATGCTCACATGTACAAACATGTGACCTGCTGTCATCTTGCTTGAAGGTGCTTTTAGTGATGTTAGCCATTTCGCTAACTTCCTCTCTCAAAACCAAACGCAAACATGGGATGCTGGTACAAATTCCGTGAAGTCCCGTGAAACATGGGTCACGATAAAACAGCTCGAAGACTTGTATAAGCAAGCTGAAATGGAATGGCTGTTTCAACAATGTGTTTTTAACTCATGTTTGTTTTTGTTAACACTATCGGTTGGGTTCAAACACAATAGAGCATTAACTTTTTAGCGATACTTACAAGGCATTTCATTTCTGAATAGCCGCGTTGCATACAACAACCAACGTTTATTTGTTTCCGATAAAACTCGACATGCTTTTAGATCCACTCATTGGACATTTGCAAGAAGCAACGTAATATAATTTTGCAGAAAAATGGCTAAAGCCTGGGTTGTAGATCTGTGAGATAGAAATGGATATTTTTTTTGTGTTCTGTTGCTTAAAAACATTGCTTTTAAGTGTGTTCGGTAGAGCATGTTGTGTCATTGTGTTTGATTGTGTGTTGTTTACTCACAAGAACATTGCTTTTCTTCTGCCCTCTTTCTGATCCTCTCGTTTCTGTCAATACATTTCTTACATTCTCTGCTATTTTTTTCACTTCACTGTCTGGTGGTGTTGATGGACAGGATCAGTTTATGAACAGCGGTGAGGTTTCATCTTTTTATTATCTTTATTTACTTTATTCGTTTTTCGTTTCCAAAGAGATCAGTGCTTCCATTCTCTATTACATTCACTAACAATTACATTCAAACATTTTCGTAATAAAATGTCACATTCCTTTTTCTTGCTAAGGCTAATTCGCTAACACTTAATGTATCTTAAGTACACATTTCAATAACATTTTCACAGTTTTGCATAATGCTAGACTTTTAGCTTGAGGTCAGTTGACAGGTGCTATTTTCTGTGATTTTTCGATTTCTTCACAATCCTGCTGAAAAATTCCGCATTGCTGGTCATCAGCATAATGTTTTGCATGCTGGGACCAGCATTGGAAGCGGGAGAGCTGTTGGACCAGTTTTGCTTGAGAACAGAATGACTATGCTGGAATGCAACATGGAATTCTGGTTTGTGCTCGGGATTTTTCAGCAGGGATATCACATTTAACACACTTACTTGTCACTTGTGGAGATGAAGATGATGACACAATTGTGGTGCAGTTGTAATTTGTTTCATGCTAAAAAGTTTCCAGGACCATTTCAATGTAAATTTCATATAAAAAAATAATAAATGGGCTAAATCTGTTAGTTTTCTTAAAAACCAACCCCCTGTGACATAAATGTGCCCATAGTTAAAGAAACACCCAGATGCTTTCCACCCACACATTAACCTGCACACACACCTACTTGCTCTCACACACTTACATGACAAAGGAGGAATGTGATGTAAGAGAAAAAGCATAAACGGAGTGGATAAGAGAGGTGAGTAAGTGTAGAGAGAGATAGAGAGGAAGTGTGTGGTAGCCTCTGGTGGCCCATCTGTCTCTCTCACTCTCATTCTGACTGATGTAATAAACTTGACTGCTCCTTATTCAGGCTTCTGTTTAATGTTGCAGCTCTGATTACACTCATAAGGCACATACAGGAAGAAAAAAAAAACATTAGAGTTTAGAAAGCATGAAATGACAGGTAACATTAGTCATGTGACCCCTGAGAGAGTTACAGAGGTCAGGCGTTCACTCAGGGAAGCTCTGCAGTTCACGGCATGCTTGATCATTTTACTGAAGCTGTTTATAAACGGATGCATTCATGTTTAAATGTGTGTGTGTTTTGTCCCTGTGTGAAGTGTGAATGCCGTGCCTCAATTACAGGGGCCAAAATGAACACTTGCCAAGTGCTGTTTGTGATTAAACCTGGGATTTGGTGAGGAAATAAAACCAGTGGCCAGTAACTTTGATGTTATTTCCTTGCTTAAAGACATTTAAATTAAGCTAATAATAACAAAATAAGGTTGACAAGATGCATTTTCCGTCATTTGTGAGAAAACACCGCCATTGACGGAATTTTCCGTCTTTCTGTGTTTTCACTATTATATGGTAGGGGGCGTTGCATGTTCTGAAAGAGTATTGCATCTCCTGATCAAAACACACGCGAAGAAGATGCAGAAACAAGCTATTATATCATATGTAATCATATGCATATATAAAATAACGCGATCATCAATATTAAACAGCATATAAATCAAAACTGCCTAATGTTACTGAATATACTGAACTGTCGACCCAGGACGAGATATAGGACTGTGCAAGCTTAGGGGGGTGTTGATGGACTCGATCTACTCCATTTGAGTTTTGATCATCGTTCTGAATCCGATCTGGATGTAGACTGACAAAAATGTGATTTTTCTCAACTTTTTTTATTAAAATTACCCACATTCAAGTGTTGATAGAAAAAAAGGGTTCTTTGTTTAAAAGTTGTGGAAACCATAATACACTTTTTTCAGGATTCTTTGATGAATAGAAAGTTCAAAAGAACCATATTTATTTAAAATATAATTTTGACTGTCACCATTGATCAATTGAATGACCTTTGCTGAATAAAAGTATAAAAAAAACATACTTTTAGGCTACCCCAAACTTTTTAATTGTAGTATACATATTTAACGATATTTTAATGTTCAATATCGTTAGACCACTTATCTGAATATTTGGAATGATGTCGATGTTTACCATGTTATGGCTCTCTTTTTTGGTGCTATATGATGCATCTCTTTCTGTCTTATAGTCAAAATCAAATTGTATTAGTTTGTCTATACAAATCACAATATTTCCTAAAAATGGAATGTACAAATTGTCTTTCTCGCCATCTTTCCATATGATGTATGAGGTATATCAGTGTCTTGTGCCCTCCCACCTCCGCGAATGCCCCAGTTTAGCAGCCAAGCAAAACCAGCTCTGCCTGGCGCCCCATCAGTCATCACACATGCAGTGTAACACTGCAGGCACAAATAGAATCATGTCAGATAGCACGGGCCCAGGAAATATGAAAACAAATAGCCCTGTGTTTGGCTAATAGCTGTCATTTAAGCATCCACCCTGAGGGAGAAGAGAGAGGAAGAAGTGAGTCTGTGTCATGTATACAGACGGTAATGAGGTGAGCAGCGAGAGGCTATTCCTTTACCACTACACCACTGATGAGGAGGGTAGTCATGTGGGACGAAGTGAAAAAGCACATCCCGGTACAGGTCTTTCTCTCCCTTCCTGTCTTTCTAGCTCTCTTTGTCTTACCGTACTCCCGTTGTCTTGCTAGTGGTCTCTCTCTGTCTCTATATTCGTTTTTAACACTCGGTTTGCAATATTTCAGCAAATTAACTCATTTAATGTGCATGTATTTGTTTTGTAATGATGTTCAGCTGAGTTTTAGAAGTGAAAAGTATTGGTTCACCACAATGTCCTTTCTGGGCTCAAGAGAACAGATATTTTTGTCACACTGTCAAATTAGCACTAAAAGTCCGTATTTTAGTTAAAAAATAATTGCCAGCGATGTCAAACTTTGCATCGAACAGCATTGCTTTTGTGTCTTGTAACTGTTCATGTTGTGCCAAGTGTTAATATATGGCCGCACAAATAAGATTGGAAAAAATGGAATAGAATACAATATAATATAATATATATATATGAGAACATATTTTTTTAAATATGTGTGAACATTCTTCTAAACGCCTACTTTCGTGTTCCCCAGAAGAATGTCATATGGATTTGCAAAGACATGATGACATTAATTTCCTTAAACTAAACTTATGATTACTGTACAGACTTAGTACTACCTAAGCTTATAGAAAACCACATTGTGAGTAACCTCAATTTCCTCTTCCTTTTAAATAAAGGGCATCTGCTAGCAATAAACCAACATATGCGCTTAACACCCTGACATGGTTCACTAACTCTCCAATATGCTCGCACAGAATGAAAGATATTTGTTTTAGCAGTTTTTGCTTTGGGAATTTAGCCTGATGGTTTCCTGAATCTGGTCCGCATGAATGAGAACGAAAAACATCTTATCTCTGATCTATCAAGTGATGTGGCAGCTGTCAGTGTAACCGGTTTGTTTTGACTGCGAGTCATACAGCATGTTGTTTTGCTCTCAGAAGCTACCTCATTCCCATGATTTCCTATGTGGTCCTTGAAAGCTGCTGCTCCCCAAGCCTCTTTTTTTACAGAACACTAATTATCATTTATACATGAACCACACACACACTGGGCTTTATGTAAATAGCGTTCTTAAACTCGGTTAAGGAGGTGTATTGTCCATAAACACACCGAGCTCCTGCCTGAAGACTCATAAAACGCTCATTTACTGGAGAGCTGCACCTCTTCTCGTAATAGTGAGAGAGAGAACACGAACCCTCTGAATTTTTTGTGTCACATAGCTTTGGATTTTAGTAAGAGGGAGTGAAAGAAAGACAAAGAAAGTGAGAGCTTATCAGAGTGCTTGTGTCATGGTTGGGTTATGCATTTAATCACTCTGACAGGCCATGGTTTCCTTTCCCGCCCTCCCTTTTCCCCCACAGCCAATCATATTTAAGAAATGAATAACCTCCACCAATGAAAACCCCTGGAGTGGAATGGATTGGAATGCTAATAGGCCCTATGGGGAAGGTAAAGCAGTGGAGAGACGGATCAGACGCTCCGTCTAAAGGCTCTTCATCCCACTAATGGAGGGAGCAGAGAGCATTTTAACTCTTGGACATACAAGGAGAGGTTCATAAGTACTACAGACCATTAATTCATTAGCGTGACATGCAGCTAACTGATCACTGTAAGGAAATACCAATCACAGCAAACAGGGAGAATAAAAGATGGGCATTTTAGTGTTTATTACATCTCAGCAAAAGGACAATTTAATAGGAAAGTGCTTAATGGGCTTAAAGAGCCCTTAAGCTCACTTGTAATGTTATTCTTAATGTTGTAGTCTCTTTTTATATTACCTTTTCTCAGGCTTGTTTTGCTGCTCTATACTTTAAAAGTTGTATATGTGACTACCTTATTTTATGATTGGGTAACCACTCTGAATGTGGCATTCTGGCATAGGTGATGCCGCAATTATTAGGATAGACCAAGGTGCTAAACTGAACAAATGCTAATATATGAATGTCTGCAGCAGTGTTTAATTTTAGAAGGTAAATGTTTGATTTTAGATATTAGAATAGAAATGTTATATAACATTTAAAAACAGAAACACTACGAGGGCAGGGTGCTGCATGTGTGCTCAGGCTCTGCCGTTCTCTCAGTGCCTTCAAAATAGAAGTCACGACAATAAGCACGTCCCTTCAGAGTTCCTACTGGTGGTGCGAATGCAACCAGGAAAATGGCCCTTGGGGAACCCTGGTGGCTAGTTCCTAGAAATAAGTTCCTAGAAATAACTACCCAGTGCAAAAGGGGCTATATAGTACACTTTATAGCATCCTTTTTGGGTGGTCTGATATTCCTTTTCCACCAACACGGTTCTGGTGCGGGTTTCTGGCCCTTGTCTGTTTCTAAAACCTGTTTGCGCATTTCCACTGCCGGAAAGGGGGTTCCGGACTTGAAAAATCTGATCAACTCTGGCCCAAAAAATGTGTAAACTAATAAGATTGCTCTACATTGTTCTTTTATATCTAAATATGTATCTATAACTATGCACTAGACCCAGCTTGCGAGAGTGTGAATCAACGGTTTCAATGTCAATTTATCTCCGAAAAAGACAGCTGAGAATAGCCGGTTTGCTAGAATCACTCACGGTAATGTGAACAACAAAACAGAAGTGCTGCACTGCCTGCATAAACACATGGGATGCGCAATGGGGTTTTTTTTCTGTCTGGTTATAGTCGCATAAACAACACATAACAGCGTTACGTCACCATTAGCTCCTCAAGTCTGTGGAAACACGTGGCCGGTTCGTGACGGTCTCCAATTCGCCTGGCCAAAGACAGGCTCTGGCTCCAGAATGCAAACCATTCTGCTGGAAAAGGGGTGTGAGATCATTTGGGTTGTTCACATATGCATGTTTTATCAGCCCGAGACCGCCTGGAGTGCTTAAACAAACTAGGTGTGAAAAATGCCTTAAGATCTTTTCTGTAGTTGAAGTATCATCAGCTAAAGCTGTTGCCAGGGCAAATGACTAAATAACACTGAAATAACCTTCCTTCTTCCCCAACACTTCAGTACGATGGGTCAAGTCTGGGTGTAAAAAACTCTTCATCTCATTCCCAGCTGTCTTGGGCCCCCAGCTCATCTTTCACAAACAGCAACTCATGAGAATCTCTCAGCCCTCATGTTACATGTGGAGCATTTCCCCATTTCTGTCTGTATGTGCCTGTGTGTATTTCAGCTTAACGCCGCTTTTCAGGGAGCTTAACTACACTGATTACTCAGACACCATCTTTATACATCCACTATTTCTTTGCTGTGTCAGGCCATTGCTTCATTCTTTCTTTTGCCCACATGTTTGCTATACATTTCATAGCTCAATATCAACATTTTCATTCTTTCTGTAAATTCAACACCTCAAAGTAATCTCCTTTTTTCTCATCAGGGCTTTCCAAAAATTCTTGGTAACTCTTTATATAAGGTCTCATTCGTTAACATTAGTTAATGCAATACCATGAATTTTAAGCAATATCATTTTAGTTAAAGTTTACAGTTTACCTCATGTTAGTTTACAGTGCATGGTCATGTTAGCATATACAACTTTTAATTTAAAAAATGTATTTGTGCATGTAGAAATTTATACTAACTAAGATTAACAGATGCTGTAGACTAGAGTTATTGTTCTTTGTTAGTTCATCTTAGCTAATGTTGGTAACTAATGTTAACAAATGAAACCGTATTGTATAGTGTTACTAAATTCTTCACACAAAGAATTCTAAACTATGAACCAAATCAACTAGTGGATGAAACCTGAGATGAATCACAACTTTTGTTTTGCATGAACAATTGCACACACCATTATGAGGTGTAAATGAGCTATTCACACATGCACACCTGTTCACGGTGCAAAGGTACATTTCATCAAGCTGTTGGACATGAATATTAATGCTACCACCATTAGCAGAGCTCACGCAAGGTCAGGACCTGTGAGAGGAACCGCTGAGAATGTTTAAAGAAAAAAAATAAGGACATTTTTATGTATTATTTAGAGTAACTGCTAATTTGACATCTTTGTTCTCACCTGGTGTGTGTGAGTACAGGATGATATAGTGGTTTGTGATGTGTACGTCAGAGCTAGCTATAGTGTATATATGTATGTAAAGCACAAGTGTTTATTAGAATGAATGTGTGAGCTACATAATCTGTTAATAAGGTGCTAATGATAGAGATGGCAGAGACAGAGATGATGCAGTGCTGAGTTAGTGATGATGATGTGTGCTTGAGTGTGTACGAGTCTCACACACACATAACATGGTAGCTCATTTAATGTAATGCTTCAGTCCTTTGGTTTGTACTGAAGAAGAAAAAAACTAGCTTGTTTTCTTGCTACGTAACAAGCCATTTCAGACTAGGTTTTCTGCAAATATCATCGTCTAAATTAGTATTTTTTTCCTTGTTTTCTAGTTTAAATAAAACTAAACACCATTCAAACAATATATTTTTTTCCTGAGAAGCCAGTGTTTTCAAGATAATATGATCTTGAATTAAATGTATTAAAATTAATTTAATGTCTTTTTTTAACTCACTGGCAATTTGTTGTTGTTGTTGTTGCTTTTGTTTTAAGCTTAAACCTAACTCAATTGTATGGGGTTAAATTACTTAAAATATAAACATTCTGAAATTAACTCTTAGGTTTAGATTTTTAACTGGAAAACATGATAATACCGGTTTTTTTTTTTTTACTGGAATTTAAAAAATTAGTTTAGAAGTACAGTTTGTTCTTTTCTCTTATGTTTATGTGGTGAGCAGTCATCTGAGTTGTGTTTATTTTGACAGATTTACTTGGTAATTTGGCAAATGTCTTGCCTCACAGTGCTGCACTGTTTGTACTCTCTTTACACCCTGTCGGCCGATAGCGGGAGTGTAATCCAATATCAACATTCTGTGCGTGGATCAGTCCAGTTAAACCCAAACACAAGAACCATCAGTTCTCCAGCTGCTGCCCTAGAGCATAGCTCCAGCCCTGGACATGTCCAGAGAGAGACTGAGAAAGAGAGAAGGATTAGTTGCTCTGGCATGACAACCCTCTTGACGCCAACCTGGCTGCCTACATGCGAAGAGGGAAGAGTAAAAGAGAAAGAATGGAGCGAGGGATGAGAATAGAGTGTGGATAAAGAGTCAAAGAGGGGGGATGAAAAAGACAGCTGTTGAAACCCACCTTACATTTACAATGAACAGATGAGAGAGAAAAAAAAGAGAGAGAGAGAGAGAACAGATATACTCACACAGATGGAAGTGGGTTTCCTTATGATTTACATTTTACAGAGAAATCAAAGAGAAACATTTGTTCAAGACAAAGTAACATCCCTCCGTTTATACACAGATTAAAAATGTGGATGTAGTTGCTCTGCCGGATTGTGACTAACATATTGCAACTTAATCTGGCCAAGAGCTGCCCACTTACACAGGAAGCGACTGTCTGACCATTTAATGTGATCAAGCCAAGACAAAAAGCCAACGATTTTTTTTATGAGAATGTATAAAAGCTTGTTTCCACCTCAGAGGGTAAAATTCTTTCTCACACCTTATTGTTGGCTTTATTTCTCATTATTGCGATTCTATATCACACAGTGTGACTTCAGTTGTTATTTCAATCTTTATCTCTCAATTTTCGTTTTAAAAACCTTTCAAAAAATTTGGAGTCAGTAATAAATTAAGAAAGGACTAATTACATTGTTCAAAAGTGACAGTAAAGACATTTATAATGTTACAAATCGGTACCAGCCTTGGTAACCATAAGAGACTTCAAAAACGAGACCTTACTGACCCCAAACTTTTGAATTGGATATTTTTAATCTTTAAACAGGAAAAAGCTTCCAGGAAAAGTTGATATAACACAGAGAACAAAATGGAATATGGAGAAGATAAATCGTGGATATCTTGTGGAGGAATTACAAACTACATTTTTTGGATGCCATGAACCTTGTAAAATTCAAAAAGCAGCAACTAATTATTGCTCAGAGATGCTCACTGTATGGAAACTTGTAAACACAGCTTTGGTTCCTGGCAGACTGATACAAATCTGTGCACTCTGATTCCCAGAAATAGGATGAATCAGATTGTAATTATTTTCAGAAAGCTTTTGCCATTTTGTGTTCAATCTATATCAGATGTGTATTGAGCAATCCATGTCTGTGGATGTGCCATCTGAGGCTGAGAATAATCGTAATAACTGATACAGAAATAGGTGTATTTATTTAAGTCTGCGTTGTTGTTTGTTTTTCTTCTATCCGGGGGTTATTGGTATGATTTCGGTTTCTGAAAGATGCAGAATCCTCCTTCCTGAACTTCACACCACCCCTGAACCCTATAGATCAGAGCCTGGACTCCACATGATTCCAAACAGAAGCATATCTCTGTGGTTTATGTGCAGATGGCGAATGAAGCTCTACCTCTTCAAAGCATTCTCCATATAACTCTTTGCTTTAAAAACCTCTGCTCGTTCTAACCCCCTACTTTCTCACTCTCTCTCCTCCTGCTCTGGTGAAAAGATGCTGAATGAGGAAGAGAAAGCGAAGAAAGCCTGAAGGAAGGATTACCGGAGAGAGCTGATTTTATTTTCCTGTGTTTCTGATGTGCGGATGATGCAGAGCCTGCAGTGTGATTGACAGGTTTCTCTGGTGTGGCCCATGAGCATGATAGTACAGGATACTTGCAGCCTGTTGGTTACAACTGTACAAATCCACAGCAGACGGTCGGTCACACCATCGAAATGAGTGTCTGGGGTCCAGACAGCATAGGGTGGTCTGTTGCATCTATTTTTGGATCCAATACAGATTGACTATATAGAGAATCTAGTCAACAGGAGGACCACATGTAGCCTTACAGCCTTTATTTTGTGACTCCCAACATGCCTAATTATGAATATACCTCCATTCAATGGTTACTAAATATGTCTATTTTAAATAAATGCTATTCTTTTGAACTTTCTATTCATCACAAAACCTGTCACAGGGATGGTATTCTTTAAAAGAGTTCTAATATGTACCATTTACTAGGTACCATTACCATTTACTCAATATCCACTCTTTCTTCATTCAATATCCACTCTTTCTTCATTCAATATCCACTCTTTCTTCATTCAATATCCACTCTTTCTTCATTCAATTTTTTTCAATCTACTCTTTAGGTACAAAGGTGTACCTTTGGAAAGGGTACCGCCCCAGTGACAGCTTTTGTACCTGAGAGTGTAATAATAAATATTTCTTAAGCACCTAATCAACATTTTTAGTTGTAATATTTTGCATTATTATTGTTTTAAAGTGTTGCTGTGTTTTTATCAGATTTTAGCTGAGAAGTTAATTATATATAAAAAATAAAAAATACGATTTTACAGCTTTCACGTATGTGATTTCCATCTTTTCCCATTCAAGTCGACAGAAGCTGTGATAACCTAAACAGATTTAATGTTTTAAAATGTTTTTTTTTTCTTATGCGAATGTTAAGGGAACATTCCATTTAATAATTTTGCAAACATTATGGGTTACTTTTAAATGTTCTCTGAACATTCTAAAACAAGTAGTAACATTTAAAACACGTCCAACTTAAACGTAAAAAAAAAAAAAAAACATTCCATGAACGATCTATAAATAAAGTTTTTGTTTAACATTAAAGACCAGATAACTTTGAACAAAACATTTTTTTTTAAATTATTGGAAGAATATTTGTTCATAACTTTGAGAGAACCTTGGCTGTTAGCTGGGCAACTGCCCGCGGGCATAACTATGGCCACCGAGCTGCTTAAACAGGTCTGTGTACATGCTCATCTGTACACAGACCTGTTTAAGCAGCTCGGTGGTCATATTTACACAGCACAAGACTTCTTTTGTACTAATATTTTATTGACGGCTGTGTGTTTTGAGACCTGTGTGAGAGGAGTTGGTGTACGGAGTAGATGGAAATGATCCATAAGTCAGTAAATAAGAAAAGCAGATGTAGACATACAGTTACACAGACGCTAGACAGACAACAATCACTCACACACGCTAGAAGAGAGAAGCTCCCTACTTAACTGCTCTCTTTTCATGTGCCTGTCATCCTTTCCTTTAATGAGCAGGCAGGAGAGACGGAAAGGTGTGTGTGTGTGTGTGTGTGTGTTCAGGCTTCTTGTGCAGGTGTAATTGGGCCTGTGACCTCAGAAGAAAGTTTGTTTGGTAGGTAGCGGGAGGGCTTGTGTGTTTATGAGGAGTCTGTGTATGTGTGATGGTGGAGGACTCGGAGTGTGAATGTATTGATTTGTGTGTGTGAGAGTGCTGTAGGTTACCCAGTGATTGATGGGTTTCTCTAATGTGACATCAGAGAGCGGCAGAGATATGCACAAGAACATCCGCCAAACACACATATTCCTCCTGATAAATCATTACAGATTTGTTCAGTGTATCTGAGGTACACACACTCCTGCTGAACAGTCATCGGAGCTGCTTCATTCAGTGTGTGTGTGTGTGTGTGTGTGTGTGTGTGTGTCTTATACACCTTATTAGGGCTTCTAGACCTTTAAACATGACGAATGCTAATTTAATGTTAATATGTGTGTGTTGTGTGCAGGAAACTCAGGTGACGGAATTGACTACAGCCAGCAGAAAAGAGAGAACATTGGAGACCTGATCCAGGAGACGCTTGAGGTGTTTGAACGCTACGGGGGCGAGGATGCCTTCATCAACATCAAATACATGGTGCCCACCTACGAGTCCTGCCTCCTCAACTAAAAAGAGCGGAGAACACACACACACACACACACACACACACACACACACACACACACACACACACACACACACACACACACACATACACACACCTTATGTTACATTCCTAATTTCTGACTTTATTAAAGTCATAATGCAGATGTTATGAGTATATGCACCACAGCTGTCTGTATCGGAGAAGACACCCACACACACAGCTTCCTAAATGGACACAAGGAGCACAGGGGTCAATAAATCTCTTGGTGGCAACTAACCTGCATTTAATTTTCATTCTGTAAAGAATTATCCAAAGAGAAATGTAGAAAATGGACGCATATCAAATACAAGCTGTTATCTAGATCAGTCTATATTGTCTGCCTAAAATTGACATAATTACAAAATGTACAAAAATAACGTTACATTATATATAAGTATTATAAGTGTTATAATATATATATACTATAACTATAATAAATAATAAAATCAAAAATTAAATTACGTTTTATATTATTTTATTAAAACTGTAATATTGATATGATCATATAATTTTCATCATATATGAATATTTTAATTGTGTTCAAAAGCTTCATCTTGCCACAGAATCTCTTCTAATCATACTGTTAGTTTTCACAGAAAGTCACTGATCTAATGTAGCTCTGTTTCCTGATATAATGAACATTTCCTTGTTTTTTCTTCCAATTTTCTCAGCGGTTCCTCTAGGGAAAAAAAAAAAACATAGTGAGACTCCCCCTCTGGCTGTTCACTCACCTTCCAACACTCACCACCTGAAATCTCTCTTCTTCTTACTTGTTTTTGTTGTTTTCTTATTATCTCTTCTACCAATTTATTCCCACCTATTGTAATTGGGAATACATTTGCCCCATAATAACTGCATATTTCCTCTTTGGCTAAAGTTAACTTTCATCTTTTAGCGAATCAGGTGATCATCACTTAATTAATATTCATAAACCTTTGTTAATGCATTGAGGCGCTGACAGAAAGTAAACATAGTAGGAGAAAAGTCATATTGGCTTAAAATGTGCATTTTTATATTCATAGCCAACAATTAATCTAAACCAAGTCTAATTAAAAAGTCTGACATTACTGGGTTAATAAGACTGACATTACTGGGAAGTTTAGTTATCACGCTTTCAAATGGTATCTCATATGAGTGTATCCGTGGCAACTGGAATTTTAAAGACTTTGAGCTTTTAATACGCCTTCCCACTTATGACTTCCACTAACAGATCATTTCAACACCCCAGCTTCCGGCTTTCTTTATTTCGTTTTTCCTTTTTTTTATTTATGTCTCTTCAGGTCAGCTCTTTGTTGGGTATTTATATTTTATATTTGAATGTTTTTAAATGTCTGTTCCCATCATTTTATTTTGACTGTATCTTCTTTAAGTGCGTGTGCGGAGATATTAAAGCGATTTTAGACTATGCCAAAATGATCCAAAAATCCACTCTCACATCGTAACATAGCCTTGAAGCAAGGATACTGGATCTAGGTGCAGATAAAATATGTTTAATGGCTCCTAACATGAAACATAATCCATGACTTAACCATGAAACACATGAAATTACATATAGAATTCGATTGCCACAGTTGTGTCCAATGAAACAATAATCCACAAAAGACAAGATAATCATAACAAAAGAACTACAAAGACCAAAAACAAAACTTAAAAAGAACATGAAATCATGAATACCAAATTTCAAAATAAAAAAAACAAAGCACAGAAACCTGACACACATACACACATATATCTACATTCAGACGAAGAGCACACCTGAACCTGAAGGGACATAGTGAGTGCACATAATAACACATGACAGATAGCAAGTATTCAGATAGCAACATTATGTGCTTTTGAAAGCCACGAACCGGAGCTCAATGAAACGCTCATTTCACAGAGTATATGCGCGCGCGCACACACACACACACGCACACTTTTTTACCTTCTTTACTACAGCTCTGAGGCCAAATCAATAACATTTTTAAGTGAAATTTGGGAATAAACATCAGAGCTCCTGTCCGTTCTGTGGAGTTGTGGTCTGGGGTTGAGAGGTGCGGGTGACACCTGAAGCATGAAGTCACTCTGAAATAAATCTCCATTGAGCTCAGGGCTTTGCACATGCTCACTGGCTGGCGTTGGGTTTCGTGCTGCCCCTGGCAGATGCGCTGAACAAGAAGAATAGGTCCCAGAGGGCTATTTATTCCTGCTGCTCCCTTCGTTTCCCTCCCTCCCCTCTGCACTGTTGCTCCTCACAATCTGGCATTCTTACAGTCTAATGTTTTTCCTTTACCTCTGCACTCACACCAACGTCTTCGTCCCTGTTTTATACCGTATATGCCTGGATTTTTATACAATCGACTGAATTAGAATATAATTAGAAAGGAGCCAAATCAGGCAAATGAGAACAGACATAAAGGAATAGTTCACCCAAAAAATCTGTCAACATTTATTCACCCTCATGCCATTCCAAACCCTGTATGACTTACTTTTTTCTGTGAAACTACATTTATGCATTTTACTTCAGCTCACTTCCAAAGCGACTTACATTGCATTCATTTTTACATTCTTATCAGATCTTGCTTTCCCTGGGAATCGAAGCCCAGACCTTGGCGTTGCAAGCGCAAACGCTCTACAGTTTGAGCTACAGGAAAACCTGTCGCAAAGTACACTAAGCGCCTCAGTGTAATTTGTCCATTAAATGAAAGTTGTTTTGGACCCTAATGGCTTTCACTGTATTGGCAAAAACAGTTGAAACACTTCAAGATATCTTCTTTTGTGTTCCGCAGAAGAAAGTAAGTCATACAAGTTTGGGGGAATAGAAGTGAGTAAATGATTACTGAAGCTATTCCTCTCACAATCACAGTTTCTATGACTCAAACTGGGACTCCAGGTCTCTTTATTGACCCCGATTGTTGCAGTAAAACTAATTTGAGGGCAAATCCCACCTCAATTCCCCCTTGTGTCTGTTCAGAGCTGTAATTTACAGGCGGTATGATCAAATCTAGATTGAACTGAAAAATTGAAATGTTCCAGAAATCTCAGCTCACTGTAAAAAATCAGCTCATGGGACTCGCATTTAAAAAATACAAACCACCACAGTTTTTGTCCTTGTAGCTGCTAAAGGAAATACTTTGGCAAAACAATGCACATCCTTCCGTTATGTATATGTTTACTGTATATGGTGGCATGAGCCAGAAAGTAATATACTGTAATGTAGTGATTATGGGGGCCTGTTGTCCATAATTCCACAGATAGTTGCTTAATCTTTTTGCAAAAGCATAAAGTGAGAAGAAGAAAAAAAACATACACACTTGAAGCGTCTGATTTCACAGGTAAGATAGAGGTTGTTAAGCGCGCGCGCGAGTGTGTGTGTGTGTGTGTGTATTTACAATAATTTTCCATCTTCCGTTTCATGCTGGCTAATAAGGGTATAAAAATGTACATAGCATTCCTGGTCTTATTTTGCTCGTTGTTCCAAATAAAAAGTTGTATTTTATTCAAATGTAATAACTTGAAACCTTGAAACAAAAACCACCACCTGGATCCATTCTGGTACGTACAGCCCACTTTTCACAATCCAATCAATTAGCAGTGGACTAAATCAAGTCCTGCTTTATTTTTTCTCTCAGTTGAAATCCTGTTTCACTCACATACATACATGCATCAGATTATTGCAGTAAAATGGCTTGCGTATGCCGTTTTAACTTGACGTCAGTGCATTTTAGCAATTCTAAAATTCTGTAACATCTTGCCTTTCTCCAAGCAGCAGAATTTAGCTGTTTCGTTGAGCAGTCTTTTCTAATATCGGATTCTTTGAAAACGGTGTCTCTTTAAAGTAGTGCTGGTGTGTAGCGTGGTGTGTTTTAAAGAAGGCTCACAGGAGGCCGATGGTTTTTCGGCAGGAGTCTGGAGAGATCTTCTTCTCTCTCATGCTGCAGATCGGTGGGGTTCTGCTGTCTGATCCTCGCTCCTCCTCTTCCTCAGCCAGACGCTCTTATCAGACTCAAACACATCTGCTGTTACTCTGCACACACACAAATGCCTGTACAACCACTGTCCTTATCCTTTGGACCACCGTGAGAACCAATCACACACACATAAACACACATTCACCTGGAAATTTTTTTAAACTTCCTGTACAGCAGTTCTACGAAGTCCTTTGAATTTAATTCCATTTTATTACCGCACTTAAATTAATCACTACCTCGAACTCAAAATACAATTCTGCATCAAAGAATCAAAACGTAAATGGATTCCCTTAAGGGTGTGTTGAGTATTCAAAAAATTTTTTATTATTGATGAATTATTTATATATGACATTTGTAGGACAAAAAATGTACATTGAAAAATATAGTTTGCAAAAAAAAATTTAAATAATGATTTACTTTTACTTGATGGTTACCCCACATGACATTTTTATTACTTAGTTTTCTTGAAAATGGTACAATTCTTTTCAAAACTTAATAAAACCAACACGAATACAAAGAGTACATTTCTAAGAATTTGTGTTTACATGTGTTTTATACATTCTTATATGTCATTGACTCAAGTATGTCTTGGAGAAACTGTGTGGTGCAAAGACCGTGGTCCCTGACTCCCTGTGTGAGTGATGAAGGACGGTGTGTTTGCCGTAATCTTCACTGCAGACCCCTGGGGAGCCATGAATGACGTGGCGGTCCACGGTGAGATTATACCGGACTGGGTGGAGAGAACAGGATCTATCAGTGCTGTCACTGCCCAACATCTGCACGTACTAAGCAAGAGAAAGCCATTTCTTGTTTTCTTTTAGTTTACCGTAGGTTTATACGTGCTTTTATTCTCACTCCCATAAATACTCAATGACACTCACGCACACGCTCCCTTGCCACTCTTCACTTCACCTCAACAGTGTGTGATTTCTCTCTCTTTAGATATCACAATTGACCCAGATTTCACTCTCTGGTGTGTTCCTGCACCTACACATAATCTCTCTTGTTTTATGGTTTTGTATTGTTTATTTTAATAGCTTTCTTCAAACAAAATAACACAAGAGAGTGTGTGCTTTAAGGGAGCTCACGTTATATTCCAGACACAGTCATGCCACCTACTGCTTTTCTAATCATCTGCCGGTCGGAGCTGACCACGGGATCATGACTGATGCCCCCTCTGAAGCTCACGTCTCTCTGCTCCCCGCTGCTTCACAACCATCTGATTTCATATTCCGTTTATCTGGAATGTCATTAATTGGATTAATTGTAGAATGAAACCCGTGTTATTAACAGAAGAGGAAAATGCAGGGTTTAGGTGGGGATTAATATCTTGCACTACAAAACACACACACACACACACACACACACACACAGCACATGTGGCTTGTCTTGTGCCTAGTAAAATGAAAATGTATGTGCCAGTGTTGATAAGGAGGATTCTTATCTGAGATAAATGCTAAATCTTTTGTGCTGCCTTGAGAAATTGGTGATTTTTTTCAGTCTGTTACATAGGTGACTGAGCTGAAAAATTAGATTAAATGAAGAAAGGATGATGAGTCAAGTGAATAGGAGGATGCATAGTGATTCATATGGATATATTTGTTTGCGGAAACAAATGAGGAGGTCTATAATAAGTGGATCGTTCCCATTCATCTCAAAATGCAACCCTCATTCAGCTATTTTTGGCTCATGTGCATCCAGTTCTGGACAGTATTTGGAGCCAATCTCTTTTGAACCACAGGGAAACGTCGTGATAATGTCCTTTTCTGGTAGTAGGCCTAGAAATCTGATATCATTAGCTGCTGTGTTGTCAATAGTTAAAGGAATGTGACCTGTTATCTTCCATTTGGATAACGGAGGAGCTGGAGAAGGTCAGCTAAGCATGAATTCACAACCTGATAGCGCCTGTTCACATGTGTCTCACTTACTGTTGAATGTGAAACTGATCTGATATCCATTTTTTTTTTTCAATAATGAAATGCTTTATAAATGGTCAAGATTGGTCAAAATAACCATACTGCTGTCTAAAAATAACTGCTGAAGGTGAATGTCCATACCACATGACCTTTCTGGATTGATCTACCGAAGAACGGATAAGAATGTAAAATGTGTTGAAATGCAATAAGTTGCTTTGGATAAAAGCGTCTGCCAAATGCATAAATGTAAATGCAAATGTAATCTACTTAGTGAACAAAAAATAGGCTAGGCTACTATAAAACTAATAAAAATTAATCAGGAAACCGTGAAAATTTGTTCCATTATTCACTGGTTGTATTCCCTTGTGTGTGGTTGGAATAACATTAGGGTGAGTAAACAATGACACTTTTTCATTTTTGGAAGAACCATTGGTCTAGAGTGATAATAGTCTTTTTTCATATAACTTAACATGTTTATGTGTTCCTAAGTGTATTTCATCGTGTTTTCATAAGGACTATGTATATTGAATAACACCAAAAAGACTGATATTTAAAAAAAGTAACCATTTTAAGGCCAGAAACATTGCGCTCCGAAACATTTTAGAAAGCAACATACGTTCGAGTTCTTGCGTGAAGTGCCTTCCTGGCTTAAACACAGAGAATCATAGCCTATTACATGGCACAAAACTGCTGCAAATCCAAAACACAAATAACGTTATAAAAGCAAAACATCACCTAATAATACGAAACCCAAGTAAGACACAAAAGCCAAAAACTTGTTGTTTCACAGACATGTTGTCACAACGTTTCACAATATCTCATCCCCGCTGGCGGTAACTTCTGACTATTGGCTCTTATCTCTGTCCATCATCCCAGGCACTGATTCATGTGGTTAAGGCACTAGTCCCGCCTCTTCAAAACTATGCGCTGATTGGCCACCCCGCGCGTTCGCGTCGTGCACGCAGCCAATGGGCGCGAGGCGGGTCGGGCGCTCTCGGAGGTTCCTCAGCGAACGCGCACTGGTGGCAGTCCGGAGCAGTAGCGCTTGCTCAGTTCAACGAAGAGAACCCGACGAGTCCACATCGCGCGACTCTATCGAAGGGAGAGAAAGAAAGAAAGCGAGAGAGAGAGACTGCACCTTAAAATCAGACATTATATTTGGAGAGGGTTGCCGCAGCCTGGAGGGGGAACGAGGGATTTGATAAGCACCGTTATTTTTTTCTTTTGTGTTTTCTTTTTTTTCTTTTCTGGGGGAAGGATTGTGAGCGTTTGTGTGCAAAGATGATGGTCGGGGAGATGGAGGTGAAGGAGAGACCGAGGCCGAGTCCCGACTATCTCATGCAGTTATTAAACGAGAAGAAGCTCATGACGAGTTTACCGAACCTGTGCGGCATCTTCACACATTTGGAGAGACTCTTGGACGAAGGTACGTGTGTGTAAACTTGAACCACGAGTGTGTATGTGGTGTTTCACAACTTAACAAACTATTTGTCTTCAGCGAAGGAGACTCAAACCGACGGTTGATGTTTCTGTTTTTTAATATACTTACTTTTCATGTCTAATTTTAAATGTCTAAACAGCTTTGGACAGTTTTTAACAGTTAGAATTTTAAAAGTAACTTAGTCCCCCCCCCCCCCCCCCCCACCCCCTTCATTTCGTGTGTGGGTCGCTAGCGCTGTTAGCAGTCTGCTAAGTTAAATCAACAACTTTTACATGTCGTCATATTCGCTAACTTTCACTTCTTAATAACTTCTAAGATCTTTTAAGAGTTTATTCTTCTTTAAGTTTGTGTCTCGTGTTGCAAATGACACATCGCCAGGCGTTTGAACGGTTCATAACTTATTTTAGGGTGTGAGTGAGGTTAGCCTAAGTTGGTAGCTGCACACAAGAAACTTCACGTTTATTCTTTCGAATGAATGTATATGTGATTATTTATCCAGGCATACTCAAATATTCGTATCTGTACGGAACACAAAGGATTTAATCAGAACAATTAGCTGTTTGTTTGCAGATTAAGATTTTCCCCTCGAGGCATGCAGATGAGTTTTGCATGAATGCGCCCGATGGAGAGAGTGAGAGAGAGGGACTGTGCAGCATGTCTAAATGCCTAGACACATCTGTGTCAATAGCACAACACAAACTACTGTTTATTCTAGACATTGACATAGCTTGTAAAGCTTTTTTATTTTTACCATGCAATCTGAGAGGGGGAAATACTTTTCGTGGCAGTGATATGCAGCAGGTTTCTCTCATTGCAGCTTGTGTATCTGCATCGTCACTCATTCACTTCACACGTTTATTTACACGCGCTGTTTGTGTCTGAATAGCATGTAGTTTATAGTCAGGCTTTAGTCTCCTTCTGTTCAGATGCGGAGAGGTTTGAATTCCAACACACACACACACGTTATCCGTCTGCATTAGTTTCATGAAGTGCACAAATGCTTGCTCTATTGACGTGCAAACACGCGGCTCTGTTTGTCTTGTAACAAAGAGGAACGAGCAGCCGCAAAATCTGCCGCAATATCAGCTTTGTTTGCGCTAGTATTCTCTCTCGACGTGTTGCAAAATCACCCTGTGCCTCACTGGATAAACTAGTTTGGTGTTTGACTGATCACAACTCCACATACCGACACAACCCAAGAAACCACACTTCAGATTGGTTGTTTGATTTTGACTTTGTTCAGTCGCACCGCTAAAACTTTCTGCTTGAGCTAATGCCAATTTCATGACGGGACATGTCCTCAGAGATTACATGTTTTAAATGTTCAATACGAATACATTTTTTTATTTTATTTTTTACTGAACGCGTAAACGTGGTTTAAAGGAATAATTGTACAACAATCTAATCTGTCGTAATTTACTCATCAATAATATATTTGGAAGAACTTTGGAGACCAAACTGTTTTGGAGCCCATTGACTTCCAGTAAAACGTACATTTTTCAAAATATCTTTATGGTTCAAAGAAGAAAATCTACAATAGGTTTGGGATGACACGAGTGAGAAAAAGACATTTTTTGTTTTGGGGTGAACTGTTCATTTAACATCTTAATGTTTTAGTATGTGGACAGTGGTGAGCTATCAAACTACAAAAGTTTTTACATCTAGGACGTTTTCTTTTCTCTCTGTCTCTATACGTAAATGGCACAGATGTGTTTTCTTAAGAAGTCTTCTACTTTGTCCCTTAGTGTCTCCTTGAGAGATTTCTCATGAAGCTGTGTGCTCTGACACCAAACAGCGAGGTGTTAGTTTCTCCTGCAGTGATTCAGCCTCATGTTTGTGTATCTGCTCTCATTCTGCTCTGTTTACCTGAACTTTGCTCCTCTCTTGCTGTAATCTGTTCTCCTCAATCCACTCAAAAATGCTGAAACCGCAGAGGACAACTTTATTCTTCGGGTTTTTTTTTTCCCCCTGTGACACATTTCTTTGAACACACACATGGATTGGACTAGGTGTCAAATCTCTGCTGCATTTGTATACTAATTTGGCTATGCAAATGAGCAGCTCAGGGTGACGTGGGCCAGTCATGTATTTGTAACGGTAAATACGCAGACTTAATGCGTGGGGAGGAAAATTTGTACTGCTACACCCAGCGTCTGCTATCTCTCCTGACCTCTGCTTTACATCAGACTCATATGGGGTTTTAAGTGGCTGATACTGGTGATATAATGCCATTTTAAACATATTTATTAAATAAACATTTATTAAAATCGGGAAAAATAATATTTGATGAAATTGAATGTGCAATATTGATTGGCAAAGCTGGCGGTAGAGTGGAGCTGACACTAGACGGAATGATTTCTTCTGTTTACTGGACACAGTTATTGATGTGAATAATCGCAAAATGGAAAAATTGGCTGATGTGTTGGTCTGTCACGAGTTTTAGGGGAGCCGTGTGCTTGCATCTTGACTGATGCAAGATCAGATTTCACTCCAGATCTGTGCTATATCACAGTATGAGGTACTTTGCAGATCAGTTGAAAAAGGCAGGTTGTTGTTCTTCAGCAAAAAACTGATCTGAGAAGGTTAGACAGACAGATGATAATCTCTCAGGTATTTCATTAAGCACTGCTATTGTTATTGTGGAGTGTTTAATGTGTAAATAAAGCACAGACTTTAAACATTTTCATTGCAGCTTCAACACTTTTCTGCTGGATGAAAGAGACGGCGTGTGGGGGTTTGGAGGTGAAATGTGGGAACGCTCTCGGAGTTGTCTCCTTGTAAGAGTTCTCGTGACAGCTGCGCACAAATGCTCATAACTCAAATGGATTGTGTGTGTTTGCAGCTGTTGTCATGGCAAAGGAAAACCAACACCCTTACATCTCCCTCGTCACCCTCTCTGTTCCCCGCACAAGACAACTGCTCTCCCTCCCTCTCCCTGCACTGCGCAAGTGTGTGTCAGGCTGACGAGAGAAAGACAGGTTTGCAGCATGCTTGTGATCTTCAGAGGTGACCCTGCGGGTGTTTTTAGAGCTGTGTCTTTGATAAGTCGGTGGCAGCTGAGTCCAGTGCCAGAGCTCAATGCATGGGTGTTCAGAAATGGACACAGACGTGGAAGGAACGAGTCAAGGTTAAATAGCTTGATTTCTCAAGCTCACACAGGTTGTTAGGAAATTATTCGATCTGGAAGTTGTTTGCGTTTTCTGTGGCTCTTAGAAATGCGTACACCACCGTTCAAAAGTTTGGGGTCATCGGAATGTTTTTGAAAAGTATCTTATGCTCACCAAGCCTGTATTCATCTGATTAAAAATAACTGTTCTATTTGAATATATTTTAAAATATATTTTGTTCCAAATGAAGGCAAAACTGTATTTTCAGCATCATTACTCCAGTTTTCAGTCTCATGGTCCTTTAGAAATCAATCTAATAGGTTTGTTTGGTGCTTTTATTATTATCAATGTTGAAAAGGGTTGTGCTAGGGTAGGTTTTTTGATGAATACGAAGCTCAAAAGAACAGCATTTAAAATAGAAATCTTACTGTCACTTTTTACTAATTTAATGCATCCTTCCTCAAATGTTAATGACCCCAAACTTTTCAGTGGTAGTGTAGCTATATTAATTAGTTCTCTGGAATAAATATAATCCTATAAGAGACTTGATTCTGATTGGTCAGTGCATAAGCTGTATACTGTAATTAAGTAAAATTCCTTCATCAGTGATCAGGAATTAATTTCTTCTTTAGACTCAGTATTCTGAAAGTACAATAATATAGATGCAGCGTGTTTGAGGTCATTCCAGGTGCTAACAGGAAGTGATTCTTATAGGTTTGGACCCGCGGGACCCCTTTACAGCATCTAGTTTAATTAGCTAGCTGGGTCCATTAGCTCAGGTGCTCGGCTCGAGCCAGGGTTCAGAAGAGTGAGTGTGCAGATAATTTTATTCTCTCTATCTTTGTTTCTCTCTATTTTTCTGTGTCCTGCTGGGCGGTGATAAATTGGATAGCAGGAAGAGGTTGACAGGGTTAGCGTTGGGAACAGGAGTCTCGCTCATTTTCTCTCTCCCTTCCCCCCCAGTGGCGGTGTGTGTGTGTGTGTGTGGACTGGCCCCTGACTCGGCCCTTGTGTGGCCCCTGATAAAGTCATGTCTGTGTGCGTCAGGCTGTGCCCTGTTATCAGGGGGTCTCTCTTACGAGTGCAGGGGTTTCTTATCAGACTCGGCCCTGCCAGTACCGCTGTCTGCCTAACGCCGCATAGACACCCTTCAACACACCCTTAGGCACACACTCTTCAACAACTTTTCCATACAGTGAAGAATTTATTTAGATGGTACAGCAGCAACATTTTTGCTCTCGTTAAGCCAGATTAAAACTTATCATCTTGCCACTGTAGCTGGGATCCTTATAGGCTAACACTGATGCAATGTTTCAGACACGGTCACTAAATTCCTAACTACACTCATGCTCATGTGCTCAGTGTAGGAGAACAGCAGGGCTTTCATGGGCCATCTTGCACAGGAAGAGGCTGATTCAGTGTTTTGGGAAGGGGAGGAGTCGTTTTCATAAGAACCAAAAAACAGTCTCTCAACAAAGTCATGATTTTATAGGACGAGGCAATGTGTGTGTGTCTGTAGTTTTTCTGTGAGTAGTTCTAATGTGGTCTGGAGAAACGATCCAGGAGCGGTTGGTGTTTATCCTCTCACTCCGGAATGGGGGAAGGGCCCCACCCTTTTACATTCCACAACTGCCTGAAATATCTCCACACCCCTTCACACTCCTCTTTCATGCCATTTCTCTGCTGTTTTTCTGTTTTAAACCAGCAGCTTGGAGACACCGTTTAGCGTTTTCCTTGAGTTCTCACTCTCCCTAATTGAGCAACAGAGGAATTGTTTGGTTAAAGCAGACAGCAGTATTCCTTTGTGCTCATCTAAACATTTATTAAGCAATTGAATCCATCTAATGTTTGTTCTGTTTCCTTAAATGCTATAATTAGGCATAATTATGATCACTCTTATTTTGTTTGGGCTGGAAAATGGTCCTTGAATTGATCCACGTGGACCGTGGCCTCGGCCGGAGGTGGTTCTGTTTGACTGTCTCACCCTGCGATTTCAACTCTTCACCTCCGATTCGCTCTCAGCAGCAGATAGGCAACACTGCAGGTTTTATTTCACTGCAGAAATAGGTGTTTTCAAACCTATGTGTTTCTGTCTGTTTTCAGTGTTGCCTAATAGATGGCCAATCAGAGCGTACCATGCACCAGGCCTCGTGGGAGAGCACAGATGTCATTGTGATATAAGTGGGTTATTTGTCGGTGTCTTTTCTACAGTAAATGATGTCAGACTGATTCTGTTCAGAACATCATCTGTAGTTGTGTTTTTGACACAACACTCTCACAAGAAGGGTTATTGCACCTTTGAACAATTTAGTATTCATTTATTTCAACAACAAAAAAATAAATACTATATAAAAATAAATACCCCAAACTTTTTAAACAAGTGTGTATACATCTCTGCAGTCATAAAAAGTGAATGTTTTACACAGTACATTGCAAGTGTGATTGTGTCTCGTCACACTGCATTTTCGGGTTCATTGTGGACAGACACACTGCATGCCGTTGGAATCTTGTTGTGCAAGGTTAGGACCGCATAATTCCTCTGAACACGCAGTACCATTCCAGAACATGTGATACTGACAAGCCAACCGCCAATGTTTTTCTTTTTTCATAAGGCTAAACCCTTATTGTTTTACACTTCGTGCATGTGTTTGAATGTTAAATAAGTTAATAATGATAACAAGAGTGAAGAATGAAATTGTTTCCACTAGCTGGCTCTTTTTTTTACTCAAGATTCTGTGTACCATTGTGATTTTGTACAGAGGCTCTGTAGATTTGTACTAAACAAGCCTAATAAACAGAGAGAGATCAACTGAGTGTGTGCGATTACCTGCGCCTGTCCTTCAGTTCAAGAATGTGTTCGTTGATAAAAATAAGTTTGCCAATTTCCATGTCCAATAGGGCTGGACACTTTTTATTCGATATTCGAATATGCATTCGAACATTACGTTAAATATCCATAAATAAACTGTCCGGTTTTTAAAGTGTCATGTGTAGCGCATTTTTTACAGTCTATGATTAGACCGTTTGTTTTTTATTTTATTGTTTGCCATCTCATCCAGTAGTGGTCACTCTGAATATATTTGAATATCTACATAGACGCTACAATGTTTAAATACATTGCTTTATATTTGATATCCGTTCGAATTTAGATTTTTCTCAAAAGTGACAGGCCTAATGTCCAAAGAGGGTAGTGATCTTTGTCGTAGCATCCTTTCAACGTGTCCTATGAATAGCGCCATCGCTGGTCAATGCATTGAATCAATGGAATGGTCTCAATGTAGGGAAACATGGCCTTCAGCGTTACCCCGGCAATGCTCAAAGTTAGAATAATTTAACTCCTTGTTTTTATTAAAGAATGAATCAGCGTTTTTGAACATATTAGTTGAATGAACGGTTTAATGACTCACTCAAAGACAGTCCTTTGCCGTCACCTAGTGGCGTAACAATGTAACCTGCACTGACTGAGAGCCTGTCTAGAACACACAGGGACAAGCAGTGCTGATGCTGGATACTATTGGCCTTTACTATTACTATTAGCCTTTCATCCAGTCTGATTCGAGGATCGGAACAAACTGTTATACATATAACAATAGCCCAACAAGCTTATTTTTCTGTTATGTGGACCCTTATTTTGACATTTTGTTCTGTTTCCTTTAGTCCCTGTTGCTCGGTTCTGTTTAGCTTCAGTTTCATTGGTTACTGATTATGTCCTCGTTTGTTGCAATAGTTGTGTTAGTATCCTGTCTACTTTCCTTTCCTTTTTCCTAGCCCTGTTTATTTAGCTTTTTGTTTAAAGAATTAGTTCACCCACATTCTTTTTAATTTACTCACCCTTGTGGTGTTCCAAACCCGCAAAACTTTCGTTCATTGTCAGAACACAAATGAAGATATTTTTAATGAAATATGAGCCAGCTCTGTACTCTCCATTGACAGCTACGCAACTACCACTTTGATGCTTCAAAAAGTTTATAAAGACATCGTAAAACTAATCCATATAAATTAAGGGGTTTAGTCCAAAATTCCTGAAGAGACACGATCGCTTTATATGATGAAAAGATTAAATTTAATATTTTATTGACATATAATCTTTGATCTGCAAACATACAGAAGCTCAACCGAACCTGCTTGACGAGCGAGAACAAACCTCATTGGTTCTTGCGGAAGCTCAAACGTGCTGCGTAACACCAGAATTAACCCATTTGGTTGTCGCACATCAAACAAACATGAATGTTTATGTGAATAAAAGCCTAAAGTAAAAGAATAAAAAAAAAGGCAATAGTATCGCGATGTTGAGACACTTAAAATCACTGCAAGGGAAATTCCTTATTATTCACCTTTTGTATGTTCAGAAAATCCGGTTGACATTGTGAAACCAAGACCAACATTCTAGAACAAACCATTGACTATTTATAGAGCACTTAACAACAAACACAAAGAGCTGTTTTACTCTGGGCAGATGACTCTACGTGTGTTTGTGTAAGCTTTTGTACTTTTGTCTGTGTGTGTGTGTTCTAAAGGCTAAACTGAAACAGAGTATTCACTGAAGCTTAGTCACCTGTTGTATTTTTAACATTCCACTACAGCCAACTGTGTGTGAGGGAGATTTCTGCTTCACTGTGGATGTTATATCAGCCTCCATCAATCCCGCTGTCAAACGCAACAGAGAAGCCACTGCCGTCCCCTCGTGCTGCACAAAGCTTTGTCTTTTTCTGCTAGCTCCTCGTTACATTGCTGCATTTGTGCTCAATTAGCTCTTAAATGTGTAAAAAAAAAGAGCATCATGGGAGAGAAAGACCATGTCATGACTGCACTTTGTGAGAAGGTTTAGCACGCTAGTGGGGTCAACAGATTGATTGTGTGCACAGAGAGAGCGATGGCAGGGTCGAACAGAACCGGGTGGCAGAAAATAGCGAGAAAGAGACATGGAAAGACAAATAGTATGTTGTGAATGAGGTCAGCCTGCATGGAGGGGGGTGGGCTCACAGACATCTCTGCACTCGAACAATGAAGCATTATGCGTTCAACATAACCCTCTCATACACACATGATGACATCACTGCTTTGGCATACGGGATGTGACCTTGGTTACAGTTTCCTGTTTGGGCCTTTTTTGCACCCGGTTTGTCCAGCACAATGCGGTTTGTGTGAGGCATTGCATTCTTTCACTCTTTAAACGTTCAGAAAGCCTCACAACAGTAGCCACACAAAGCATTGATCGAGACCATAAATGAATTTGGCTTTATGATTGAAGTGGTTTAGATAAGCCTGTTGCAGTAAAAGGAAGCCATAAACACATTCTACACGTGTATACAGACACAAATGCATTCTTGGCCATCCTGATATAGTTAACAGACCACAGACCTTCAGCTGACTGAACAAATAAATTGATTTTGTTCTGTTCAGGTAGCTAACAATAAACACTGCTACAGTTTAGCCAACTAACTGTGCAAGATTCTCTTTAAACTGTTGTTTTTGGGGTTTTCAGACTTGGGCCTGGGGGTAGTGAAAAATTTGACACACAAATAATGTTTTTTTTCTCTCTAAGGCTTTTAAAAGTTCATTGTAAAAAAAGTTCCAGAATTATATTAATAGCTACTTCTATAAAATAGGTTTGATTTGAGAATTTAAATTAACATTCGCTCTTTTTATACAATGTAAATTGTAATTGGTTCTGTCTACGTATCAAAAAATGTGGCACCCTTGATATTTAGGAAGGAATTCCCTTCAAGATCAAAACTGACAGTAATGTAAAGAAAGTGACATTTATAATGTAAAGAAAGATTCATGCTTCAAATAAATGATGTTCTTTTGAACTTTCTATCCATTAGAAATGTGTATTGTAAAAATATTAATAAAATTAATGAAAAGAAAATATTAAGCAGAGAAACTGTTTTCAACATTTATATTGAAATAAATGTTTCATAAGCACCATTTTCAGAATATTAGAATATCTCTGAAGGATCATGTGGCACTGAAGTAATGGCTGCTCAAATTTCATCTTTTTTTTCTTCTGTATTTTTGATCAAATAAATGTAGCCTTTTTGAGCATAAGAAGCTTTCAAAATTCAAATACAAAAAAAGTAACAACCCCAAACGTTTGAACAGTAGTTTACATGGCGTCATTGAGCCAACACTATGAAAAACATACAATTTTATAAATTGATGCAAAACAGCAGAAGTGTGATATGTGTTAATGTCTATCTGCTTTGTTTTTTTTTTTACCTTAATGTGTAATTTTGTTTATGGTTTGAGGATGATGGACATGTCCATTTTGGCATCCACATAATTTGCCTAGCTTCTACAAAGAATGAGATGAAATTGCAGTCTGGTTAGATGCATGATCATTTTTAATTAACCTGGTATACAAGTTAACTCAAATTTAAAAGTTAGCTGCGTGTATTTTACTTTAACATCATATGGTTAGTTGCATTTTATTATTTTCATTTAGCAATGTTTTCACTTCTGTCCAAAACTCTATCAAACCATGCAACCCATTTTTGGGTCTAGAGTTGCGTAGAATATTTTGAGACTTAGTCGCAGTTCCTATGCGTCACAGACAGATCTCTACCAGGTGTCTTTTCTGTCTCTCCCTCCTTTTCTCTTTCTTTGCCAGAGGCCTGCATCTCCTCTCTTTAACTAAAGACTGTTGCTCACATTTAAAGTCTATAAGAGTCTGTCTGTTTGCATTAGTCAAGAGTCCTATGCGGACGCTGCTTTACTATGTTAAACTTTCTTTCCATTCTCTCTGCGTCTTTCAGTTCCTGTCCTTAAGACCATCAGCTGAAAGCTTGTGGTGGACAAAACTCATTGTGACAGCTGTTGGGTCACGACATTGTGAATCTATTTTAATAATTTTTCTTGTGCGCTTAATTTTTCTTCATATGAATGTGTGTGAAGAGCAGAATCACATCTTACTGTTGTCCATTTAACGCTGGAGTTTAAATCAGTTCACATTTCCCCTCACTCCCTCTCCCACACATGCACCGGATTTCTGTAAATATTTGTTTTACCCTAGTTGCCGTAGGCAACCTAAATTTAATGACTGAACCTCCAGGTAGCTCTGCTTTCTGATTGGTCCTTGGATTTTGAAGCAGCGTTTCACTTCAGAATGCCAATGAACTGGTTTTATACCTCTGCTGATCTGCACTGCATGACTGGAAAGTTTCTTGATAAATACACCGTATCGCTCTTATTACAGGTTTCGTCTTGTGACATTGGTGGCCCAGGATACTTAAACATTAAAATAAACCACCGGAGTGAGAAATAAGTTCTATAATGTAGTCCTCTATCACGCTTTAATTTAATAAAATTGGTGTCATGTCTTCAAGACTGGCAGACCGTCTCCTTCCTGTTGTACACGGTTGTGCTCAGGCTTGTCTGGAAGCTTCTGTTGTTGTGGTGCTGTTAACCAGAGTGCTTTGCTGTCATTACTACTCCCGTGAAGGATGGCGCTTCGTGTTGTCTGCCATCCTGTGTCCCCAGGCATCTCTTATGAGATCGGTTACATAGTAAAACTAGCACCTTGAGATCTCTCACTCTCTCTTCTCCCTCGTTCACTGGTGTAAATGGTCCTTGTCATTGGCTGCCCTCATTTCCTGCTAATTAAAAGCAGAGGAATGCAGCTCTGCCATTCCATCTCGTGCTAATAGAGGACAGGAAAAAAGAAGAGATGATGAAAAGGAAGAGTAGTTAAATGCAGACGCACAAGCCGGTGGTTTTCACCAGTGCTAGCTTTTGTCCACTCGCGTCAGAGACGAAACCACAGAATCAGATCAGTTCTGCCCTCCTTCACACCACTAGTGATTAGTGCAAATATTGGTGTTTTTGACACCACAGCAAGTTATTTTAAAGAGAGGCTTTGAAGTTTGGTTTTAAATGAAGTGAACAAAGATGTTCAGATTGTTCTTGTTTGTTTTTGGTTTGCTAAGCAAGTTTGTTACCATGTTTCAGGAGGATAAGGGCGGGTGTCCTGTCCAGGAGGAAGGAGGTGTTTAGTTATCTGCTCTTAGCACATTTACTGACTGGTTCCTTCCTTCCTGCTTGAGCATTCAGTTCTTCCTGTCATTGTTCAGCAAGTTTACTGCACTTTCTGTGTGAAAACATACACTGTGTGTGTGTGTGTGTGTGGCCAGTGAAAAATAATTAATGCCCAACTTGATCATCTGCAAAAAACAAAACGTGCATGTAACCTGTGGCTGATCTGAGACTATGTATCTCATACAGATGTCACAGGATCCTCTTTTCTGAGCAGTCACAGGAAGCTCTCAGGAAGTCGTGTGCACTGTTGATGGTCTGTTAAAACATCGATGGCTTTTCCTTTCTGCACAAGTTCAGAGTCCTCCGTTTACTTCCTGTTATTCCTCCCATCCACATCCTGTTGGTGTGTGTGCGTGCACAGATGGAGTACAGTCAACAAGTCATATGGCAAATGGAGTGAATTATCTGTAAATAGTATAATCAGTTTTTCTTATCTCACTACTACAACCTGTTTAATTCCAGAAACATCTGCTGTGTGTGAGAGAGAGAGGGAGAGAGAGAGTGAGAGAGAGAGATACTTGCCTTATATATTTGACATTTATTTGAGTTATTTTGACTAGAGGTCGACCGATTCATCGGTTTTGCCGATTAATCGGCACCGATAGTTGACTGGTGGAACTATCGTTATCGGCAAAAATATATACCGATAGTTTTTCCTGGTTGCGGCCATTGCTGGAGCAGCTGAGAAGCGCGCGCTGTCATTCATTACACAGTGTAAGAGCTGAGAAGGGTCTGCTGGCATGATGCAGTACAAGAGCGGCCTCTAGAGGTGTAATAAAAACTATCGCCTCGTGTTGTTTATTTCGACACGTGATGCTGCGTGCTGCACTGAGAGCACATGCTGCGTGGAGAGCGCTGACATCAGATGCGCGTTTTAAAGCACCGACAGCTCAAATGTATGTATACAGTACATTTTGTCATATCATTATAAAGTGATTAATTTGTGGACTAAATGCTGCATTAGTAGAGAAAGAACAGCACAACAGTATGTTTGTTTGCCTTCGAGGCTGAGAGGACGCTAGTAACATTAGTAGTACCTCAAGCGGTTAAAACACTGACAAACATAAACGTAAGTCCGACCCGAATCGTTTCATGTCACAATTGTTACCCTCTATTTGCATTAGTTAATATCCAGCTGGTCACTTTTATGCATTAAATATGCAGAGAAGTTGCATATTTAAAGCTAGAGACGTAAGCAAACTGATATGTTTATACAGCCGACAGAAACATAAACGAATCAGAAAAGCATTCGATTTCGGTTATTTATTTTCATCTTGACTTTAATACATATTTTGTTATTTTGATTAGATAATCATCAAGTGTTTATAAAATAGAAGCAAAAGTGTGAGACTGACTATACATGTAATATTTATGTCATTTCAATGCTCTGGCATTGTAGATATTTAAATTTGGCCATCTTTAAGTATGACTGTTTGGCTTGAAAAGAACAGTTAAATAGTTACATTTTGAATGTAACTGGTTTTATTTGTTATTTAGAGTATTACTTTTTGTTTCAGTTTGAATGAATGTCTTTTATTGACTTAAATATTTATTCACATTTATATATTTATTTCATTTAGCATGTTTTCATGGTTCAATACAGTTTTTTTTATTTTTATAATAAAGTTCAGCACTGTTTTACTTGAAGTGTTATGTTTGTTTTTATCCAGTATCAATTTTAAAAACTATCGGTTCATTAATCGGTTATCGGCAAGTATGGCCCAACCTAGCTATCGTTATCGGTAAAATCCACTATCGGTCGACCTCTAATTTTGACACTGCTGAAAAGTCCTGGAGAGCACAGATTTATTTAAGTTATTATTATTATTATTATTATTTTTTACAGATTCAAACAAACCTATGAGTTAACTTATTAGTTTATAAATCAGACTACAGTGTTCACATTCACAGTGAATATCTGTCTGTTGGTCATGCATCCACTAAACATAATGCAATAGATAGGCGTGTTGTTTATTTATATTTTTGATGTTATTTCATGATATTCATTGTCTATTTAATCGCATTCAGTTTAGACTAGAAACTCAATTCTCAAAATAATTTGTTTGCTGTGGTGATTTAATAGCAGCACCGTGGCGGAGTAGCGATACAGGAAACACTTGTGCATTCATGTGTTATTTGGCTGGATCGGCTGGGCTGTGTCAGTTCTTCTGTTCCCCAGTGTCCCAAACTCTGCCTCTGAACAGACCAGCTGTAACCAGCCGCCTCTTGTGACCAGAGGCTTCTTGACGCTGTTGGATCCCCTGTATAGCATGTGGCTTGGGTGTAAGAGTAATCTACAGGCTGTGGTTAGACCCTGCGCCCTGCTGGGCAGCCATTAAACCACCGCAGTAACTGTTGTGCTCTCGTCCTGAATGATAACCCAAACCCACCCCCTCCCTAACAGCTCTACTCTATAACCCTGCACCATATCATCAAGTGTGACAAGCCTCCCTGCTAAATTTAGCTCCTCATAATGGCTCTGCGGAAACCCGGACTGCAGCAGGACAATCTGGGAATGCGCAGGGAGAAGATAGAGAGATCGGAGTGCGTGTTGGTCAGGGATCAGGTTCATTCTAGTACAAATGTCCAGCATTCTAATCTTCTAATCCTCAGCCTTTCTGATATCATATAACTGAGAAACACCTGTTTTTGCTGGCAGGGATCTTTACACTTTGTGACCTGTTGTTTGTTGGACATGTAGGTGCTCTCTGAAATTATCTTCTGCCTATGGAATTACTTTTTCCCCCCCTTCCTCTCCATCTGATGACGTGTTGCAGACAGTTTCTAATACAGTTAATGTGTTTCCTCATGGCTGTTGAGGACTGCAGACACACTTGGATCCATCTCTTTTTCCATGCAATATCTGGCCTAAACTGAAGGGCTCAATTTCCACATCAAATTGCAACTGTGGGACTTGAGTTTTGTAGTGTGTCTGCTTTTGAATCTTAGTGTTTAAGGGTCTTTTACTTAGTGAATTGTGTGTGTGTTTAAACGTTGCTAACCAGCCTCTTATGTATAGTGTTCAGTAAATGTGTCCTTATTTGAGAGCCCCCACCACTGCCTTCACTTACCCTCTTAAACTGAACTGATGCTGGTGCTCATCCAGGGGATCTCTCAGAATCAGCCTGCATTTCCACTGAATTGAGCTGAACAATTACAATGTGACTCGTTGCTGACATTACCCCGCACAGTTCCAGGTCGGGCACTGGCTGCAAGGGTCACGTTAGGGTTGTGAATTTAGAACTGGATATTATTCAGTTTTTAAAACAACAACTCTGCACCGAACTAATTAATGTTCGGTTTACTTAAACATTGATTCTAATATAAATGCTTAAAGGGACAGTTCACCCAAAAATGAAAATACTGTTTTTACTCAACCTCATGGCATTCAAAATATGTATTACTATCTTTCTTCTGGTTAATATAAAACAATATTTTTTAGAAATCTCTGGGGGTTTTTTGTTCGTACAATTGAAGTCAAAGGCAACCAAAACTTTACCATCATTTTTCAAAATATCTACGTTTGTCTTCCACAGAAGCTAAAAAGTCATGCAGGTTTGGTACGACATGAGGGCAGAATGACAATTTCCATTTTTTGCTGAATTGTCTCTAAGATTTATTGCAATCATTGTCAAACTCATGAGTTATTGATTTGAATCAGTGAAAAATATAAAAATAAATTTTAGTGGAACTGGAACCAGAATTGTTAAATTAATTTCAATAAATTTTGTAGGATTCAGTGGGAGTGTTGTAGTATGGTCACTGCTAACTGATTACATTTGACTTGGTGCTTGGCGGCACCAACCATTTAAGCTCTGAATGAGAGTGTTTTTATTCTCTGTTTGACTTTTTCACCTCACCCTCCTTCTTTCTCAGAAGCTAAATTCCTTTTTCCTTTTTTTTTTGTCTCCTGACAGAGAACTGAGGCACTGCCCAAAATAATGAATGTTTATTTATGAAAAACAGCTCTAATTTATGAGGACAGTCTTTGCGAAAATGTCGTTTTTACTTTAGGCCTCTAGTCATTTAAAAGCAAGAAGCTGCAATAAAACAACCCCCCCCCCTGAGATTGACTGGTAATATTTGATTAGTAGTCTACCTTTACTACTACTCTTGCCCCTGCTAAGATTAGAATGGATATTACTAGTCCATTCTATCTTTTTTTTTCTTTCTTGTTGGAATGAACACGCATACATTGTATAACCTTGTTGTTTATATACTATATTCTTATTATATAATTATTCTTTATATAGCATATTTCCTTAATGATGTTTTTGCCCTATCAAGTGTTTAATTCTTTATTTATGACATGGGAAACTTGGACTGCTTCAAGGAAATTCAGAATCTCTTGCATGTTGTACGTGCGCAAACAAGCTCCCATCACCTGTTTTTGACAGGCTGTTGCATCTCGTTTAAACTCCGCAGCATATTTCTCTGGAAGAGCCATATTAATGCTGTGGGAAAATATTCTCCTCTCCAAAACATGAAATGCAGTGCTGAGTTCACAGAATTCATGCATGAAGCAAACATTTCTCAAAGAAGTTTTAGTTGCTGGCCGTCAGCAGTGAAATATACTGAATTGCAAAGGATTTTACACTTAGAAAAAAGGTGTGTGGACATTTGATAAGACTGAAGGCCCTATCTCGAGCATACTGTTTTCTTTTCCCCCCAAAAGAATCCTCTTGTTTCACTGTCTGAAAGTTTGAAGTGCAGAATTATATTGTCTGTTGAGATAGTCGTTTGCAGATTGAATAAAGCTGCAAATGCATTAAGCAGGAATCTTGTGGATGCAGAGGCTAGCTGTGCTTTATGATAGCTAAAGTGCATTGCTTCAAAGTGGAAAAACTTGTACATCAGCAGACTTTCATCTCAAGCACCTCTCTCTTTTATTTTAATCTTAAAGAGCTTTGAGCGCTCGCCATCCTTTTTGTATAGCATCTACTAAAGTTCCAGTGAAATCACCGTTTCTTTAAACTCTTGCTGTTCGCTCTGCTTCATTCTCCCTTTCTTTATAATGCAGGGAATATGATGGAATATTAGAGCCTGTCTCTTCTCCTTGCTTTCCAATATTGTGCAGTGTTAGATCAGCAAATGTTCTCTTTTGTTCTTGCCACATACAGTTCTCCTTCACGTTTCTGATCACTTTCACCCTGTTTCCCTTCATACACTAGGCCTACTGTTCAAAAGTTTTTTTTTAAATTTGTTCAATAAGGATGCGTTCAATTTATCAATAATGACAGTAAAGACATTTTTTTTGTACATTATTTACATAATGTTTTGTAACAATTTATGAACTTTCTATTCAATTAATTCTGAAAAAGTATCGTGGCTTCCACAGAAATATTACTGTTTAACACTAACGATTAGAAATTATTTGAATCCTGTGCACCAAATCGGCATAAGATTTCAGAAGGATCATGTGACACTAAAGACTAGTTGTAAAAGTGAATTGGAAGATCTATTCACAAATTGTCACCATTCTTAGTCTTTGTTTGAGCCAAGGCAAAAACTGCATTGTTGGTTATCAGCGTTTTGTGTCCATAGCACATTTACAAAATACAATTACAAATTATTCTTAATAATATTACTAAAATTATATAGGCCTCATATAACAAAGCATAAAAATCAAGTCATCGATGAAAATCAAAAGCAGAAAACACAGTTAGTTTAACAAGAAATATGGAGTCTTATTTTTTCATGATCATTTAATCACCATCATTCTCACAAGATAAATATTAAGCCAATAAATTAAGATAATTGATGTAGCCTACCGTTATCAGCATTGATGTAGATTCAGCTCTTGTCTCCTGAGAGAATTAATAGTTAGATGCCAAAAGCTCAGTCAGTTTTTGCTTTCACTTTCGGGGAATAATTGACTGGTTTGAGACTCCTTCAACGGCATAGGCTTTAACAGATTCACTTAAAGGGTTAAGTAGCCTAATAAATGGAAAGCAAAGTTTCCTCGGAAAAAATATTTTCTTGCCAATCTGGTCTGTGACTCAAAAACTATAATGTGATCAGAACCGTGAATCTGTTGGACCACTAAAACAAACAAATAAATGAGTAAAGTAATAATCAAATAAGTAAACTATTGTACCCCCAGACCAGCAGCCTGAACACGGAGCGATTTGTGGGGCTCAGTGTCCTGCTTAATAGACCCGGATCTGATCTCACCTCTTCTCCACATTCCTGCATCACTCCTTAGTTGAGTTTAAACTGTGACCTTTGTGTTGGCAAACAAGGTACTTGACCATTAGGCTACCAACGTCCTGGACATTGAAATTAGGACTCACCTCAGAGTTTGTGCCTGTTAATGGCATGTGCTCTATCGCTCGCTTGCTCTCTTGCTGCTACTTTATGGTAATGTGGCATTTCACTGTGCCTCTCTCGTTCAGCCAAAGGACAGAAACACTTTAGTTTCTATTTTTCATTGGCTTTTTTTAAGTGCACACTAAAAGAGTGCTTTTAGAAGAGGTTTGTGTGTGTGTGTGTGTGTGTGTGTGTGTGTGTGTGTGTGTGTGTGTGTGTGTGTGTGTGTGTGTGTGTGTGTGTGTGTGTGTGTGTGTGTGTGTGTGTGTGTGTGTGTGTGTGTGTGTGTGTGTGTGTGTGTGTGTGTGTGTGTGTGTGTGTGTGTGTGTGTGTGTGTGTGTGTGTGTGTGTGTGTGTGTGTGTGTGTGTGTGTGTGTGTGTGTGTGTGTGTGTGTGTGTGTGTGTGTGTGTGTGTGTGTGTGTGTGTGTCTGCGAGACAAAGACAGGCAAAAATAAAATGTTACAAATGAAGTAATGTGCACTGTAGATTATCATTTACACTGTTTATTTCTGATGTATATATTGAAAGGTCCCATGGTCAGGGATATATACTTTATGAGCCTGGGAGAAGATTTAAATGAACACGTTCTTGTTCATGACACATTTCTAGTTCAGTCGAGGATATTTAAATTTTTTAATTCCTGCTTTTACTCTAACCTACTCTCTTGCAGTCCAAGAATATTAAACATGCAGAAGACATGCAGCACTTTTACTCCAGAGAACCAGAGATAAATCCTTCCTTCTCTAGTGTGAGAAAGGTGGAGGGAGAGACACAGGGTGAGACCGAGGGATGGAAAAAGAGAAGGGTGGAGGAATATGAGGTTGCTCTCGGGTCGAGAGAGAAAGATGGATTGAATTCTGTAAATGTGACTAATATACTTGCAGCGGTTGTGTCACCTCCACTGGGACTCATTGCATGTGTGAGACCAGATACGTTGTGTTAAAGGTTTCACCCTTACATGGCCCATGAGCTGCTGTTGTTCTGATCTGGGTGTTGCGTCACCCTTCAACCCCCTTCCAGGATTCTGGGGCCCCATGAAACACGCACAGTTTCAGTGTTATAGGCCTCAAGTCAGTTCTCCACAGTCACCCTCAAGGCACCCACACACACTCGTTTGCACTTTATCAGAGAATGCTGCAAATCCATTGAATTCAATAAGGACTGCCACAGAGGTAGAAATGCAAGGGTTTGTACAAGTAGACATGTGACCAAAACCTTTAACACACTCTTAGGTAGACCATCAACCAATGAGTTTCCAGTTGTTTTTATTAAATCCAATATGCTGGATTTTTGCTGGATTTTATGGATCTTACACTTTCCTAGCTGTTGAACAATCTTGTCAGTGTGTGTAAGCACTATTGATGCTGTGATCCCACTTTTTTTCATTGCTTTGAGACTGCTGACAACATGTCAGTGCTGAAGTATGTGTAGTAAAACAAACATTAATGATTGCAACACATGCAGACTATATATTTGAGGCTTTTGCCGTTTTAATCATTTAAATTGTAATGCAATTTTAATTGTATACTGTAGTTGTGACCAAATGCTTATTTTCTTTTCTTTTGAGAGAAATTGACTTATTCAGCAAGGATGCATTACATTGATCAAAAGTGGCAGAGACTTTGACATTTTTACAAAATTTTATTTCAAATAAATGCTGATCTTTCAAACCTGTCCTGAATTCTAAAAATGTATCACTGTTTCCACAAACAAACATTCAGCAGCACAGCTGTTTTCAGCGTTATTGTTAATATGAAATGTTCTTGAGCACCAAATCAACATATTATAATCATCTTTGAAGGATCATGTCACGCTGATGACTGAATGATTAAATTAAAAATAGAAAATGGTTATTTTGAATTATGTTTTACAATATCACTAGCCTATTAGATTTTTAAAAATGCAGCCTCATTGAGCATATTCAAAAGACTTAGCCTAAATCTCAATGACCCCAAACTTTTGAACTGTAGTTTGCAGAGTGGTGAATGACATCTGAGAGCAGCAGACTTGAATTCCTGCATGCTCATCAATCAAGGCTATCATATAACTTCAAAATGCTAGAAATATAGCACACAGTTCATTTTATGTTTTTGAACAACCATGACTAAACCTGGTATTGTATTAACATGCCTGATACTCAATCCATTCCAAAAGGTCACAATCATTCCATCACTTTTCCAGGTATCAGATTTTTTTTAGCTTTTTAATTCTCTATCCGGCAGGTGTGTTTGCTTCACCATCTGGAATTCAAACCTTAAATATCAGCTCATTTAGCGCTCTAGTTTTTAAAATACAGCCTCTGTGTGTGATGAAGGGATTGATCATGAGGGGAGGTCGTGTGTGTGTATATGCGTGACAGGAATGGACATCCTGAGCTTAATCATGTTTTGGCAGCAGCAGTTTAACCTCATCTGGGGCTGGCAGCTTTGAAAGAGTCTCTGTTTAAAAGATCTCAATGTGTGCATGCAAATTCCTGTTACTGTGAAATTTAAAATTTGTAAATTTTTCCATGAAATTTGGCAACTGAATTTAGGGGGATATGCGCTGGAATCTCATGTTAATGAAGGGAGTTTTGCATTTCATGCCGCCTTGTCTTTTTTTCCTCTCTCTCATTCAGCCGTTTCTAATCTGTTTGTCTTTTTTTTTGTCTACCTGCAGAGATAACCAGAGTGAGGAAAGACATGTATAACGACACAGTGAACGGTCTGGTGGACAAGCACCCACTGGAGTTACCCGAGCCAGTGGGACCCATCGTACATCTGCAGGAGAAACTCTTTGTACCGGTCAAAGAGTACCCGGATGTGAGTCTCACTTACTTTGTCAATTTTTCTGTCAAATTATGTTACTAGAGTTGTCAAAAGTACCGATTTCGGTACTGAAATAAAAAATAAATAAAAAATGAGATGATACCAGCATTTCCCTCTGGCATTTTGAGCGCTGTTCAACAGATTCTTAAACGCCTCTGGCCAGTGTGTTGTCACGCTCAACATGTATGTCTCTGTTTGGCCGTTGTGTTGACGCGCTCTGATCAACTCTTCAAAAACATGTTGTCTTTGACGCTTTTCATTGTGCGCTTACACAAGATGTACACAGGAGTGTTTGCAAATAACGTCTATCATCGGATCCGTTTATCAGCGATTTATCTATTAGGGATCCGCTGATAGACGCCTCCTTTTAAACGCTCTCGTGTGTACCTATGCAAGCGCTCGATGAAAGGCAACATGTTTTTGAAGAGTTGATCATTGTTGCCAATCACAGACATATATGTAGACTGCATGAACACAATGGCCAATCAGAGGTGTTAAAGAATCTGTTCAATAGCACTCAAAATGCTAGAGGGAAATCCTGGTATCACATTTTTAAATTTCAGTACCGAAGTCGGTACTTTTTGGACAACTAGATGTTACCCATCCTTTCAGAATCAAGCACAGTGATTGACTGTTGCTATAGTGATGGGTGATTGACGGTTACAGTGACTGATGAAATCTATAAGTGAGAAAGTTTACTCCTGGTGAAAACATGACGTTTGGGAGTAAATACGGACTCCCTGTCATAAGCTAGTTCAGCAATAGTAGTTTTTCAAGTATCAGTCCCCTGTAGGGAGCTGGGAATGGTGCCGGAATGCCACAGGCCATGCTCTAGTAGTAGTGTAGGATCTTTTTAGCTTGTGTTGTGCGTTTGAGAAGTTTAAGAGAAGTGTTTCCACCAGCGCACATAATGTAGCTTGACGTTTAGATGGTCTTGTTTGACATTTCTCTCATATTCTCAGACACAAACACACACATCGGTGGCCATGTCACACAGGGAGCAATTTTGCTGCCTAATTCTTCTGCTAGGTGGACAAGGGAGAGGGGAAGAGAGAGAAAAGGGGGGTCAGCAGAGCATGAAATGCGTTTTCCCTCTGACGGCCCGATAAAGGCCACCCCGTCCGTCCCAGCGGACCCCCCCCCCATTACACACACACACACACACACACACACACACACACACACACACACACACACACACACACACACACACACACACACACACACACACACAACCCCAGGTTTCTCAGAGTTTGAAGCAGAGTTAATTATGATGGAAACTACTGCTCTGCTTATCTTTTGTGCAGAATGTTACTTTTTTTAAATTAGCTTTTACTTTTAAGCACTTTGTGTAATGATTGCTGCTTTACTTGAGAAATATATTCACCTCTGTATGACCCGGAAAGCTCTGTGTATAAAGGATTATTGTTAGTGGTCGATATATATATATATATATATTTTTGCTGGCCGATGTCAATGTCTTAGAGAGCAGGGTGGTTGGCATAAAACCGATATATAAAATATATAGACTTAATACATTCTCAGCGCCGTAAAAATAAAAATCCTGCATCCAACACATCGGCCAAACAGAAAAACGTATCAACCGATGTTTAAAAAAAAAGCCAAATATCGGCCGGTATTGGTCGCTAGTTATTGTTAGGAATGAGACAAATTTGAGTGGGGGGCTGCTTTTGATGATTGAAAGAAGTGTCTTGCCACTCACCAAGGCTGCATTTATTTGATTAAAAATACAGTAAAATGGTAATATTGTGAAATATTTTTACAATTTAAAATATTTTTTTTCTGTTTATCCCTATATCATGTAAAATGTGAATTCTCAACCGCAATTACTCCCGTCTTCAGTGTCACACGATACTTCAGAAATCATTCTAATATCAATGTTGAAAACATAACAGCTTAATTTTATGAAAATCTTTTATAAAAATTTAAAAGTTCAAAATAACAGCATTTATTTGAAATAGAAATCTTTTGTAACATTATAAATGTCTTTACTGTCGCAGTCGCTATTAATCAATTTAATGCATCCTTTTTTAATATATATTACTGACCCCAAACGTTTGAATGATAGTGTATTTGGTCTGTTTATATCAGATGTTTTTTATGACTTTGTCATTGTCATCCAATCAGATTTTAGAGTCCGAATATGTTGTATAGAACTCTAAAACACTACAGTAGTTTCAGTTCAACATGCTCAGCTATTGTTTTCTATAGATTAGTTAAGTTATTCTGCAGGGAAAATACTCTAGAGGGGCAAATTCTCCCACATTGGTTTTGAGCATATATATTTATGCGTGAGTTTTTTTTATTTTTTATTTTTTGGCCGAATCAACATGTAGAATCGGCACTGGGCCATCCATGAGAGAGAGAACTCTGATTGGCTGTTCAGTTTAGCAAACGAGTCAGTGCACGAGAATACGAGCAAAGTGATGAAAGCAAGCAAAAAAGTCATGATGGCACAGACAGAAGGCTGTTCTAATTTTACACCTTACCTGAGCTTTCCACTGCACAAATATTTTCATAATAACATGAGGATAAAGAACGGGATCAGCATGATTGATATTCAAAACGGTAAGCAATTGCTGCTTTGTTTATCGTTTGTATACCAGCAGTCTTCGTTTCGCTTTCCCTTTTTGAATGGCGAAAATAGACAAATATATCTGCTTAAATGGACCGTTATCTCCTTTACATGCAGGCGCAAGAATGCGCGTGCTAGCTGACAGTTCATGGCTGTAGTCCTGTCGGTGTGTTCAAGCAGATTTTTCTTCCCCGACGCAGGTGACAAGGCGACAACACAGTTGGCTTTCATCAGCACTAAGTCTTTGGCGTCGGTTTGGTGTGTCCCTACCTTAGGAGTGTGTTCTGATGACCTTCCGTCTCAGAATAGCAGGAACAGCTACTGGGAAACACGGCTGACCACCAGTATAGAATGAACTGCACAGCTCCAGCTCCATCATGCCATGGAAAATATAGAGTAACTGTTTGTGTGTTTCGAGCAACGCAAGTGGGAGGACACACACACACACACACACACCAGTGTACATTAGAATCCCCAGCTGTCCCCCTCAAAACTGTTTCTCTCTCACTGTGTTCCCTGCAAGTCTCGCCTCATTATTCTTCCCCCTGGTGGTTAGCATGAGTCATTGTTTCAAAACACACACGCATAGACGTTTTTACCCGAATGTTCTAACCACACAGGAAAAGGAAGAATAATTATAGCCGTTACTAGTTTGAGCGGGGCAATTCTAGCATGCACTTCAGTCACAGTCTCTCTGATTTGCTCTTTCAGACAGGAGTTTTGGCTCGGTCATCCAATCTGCAGCTTGATTGAGAATAAAGTGTCCATGATTGGTGATTCGGAGGTGTTGATATTTAAATAATGCTTTCTCAGTTTCCTCTCAGTTGGATGGAAATAATTTTAATGGTGTTTTATAATGTAAACTTGCTGTATATTAAACACACTGCGGTTTGACACCTGATCTAGTTACAGTTCAGGAAGAAAGGGAGCTTGCTTTACATTTTAAGCTCAATTCATGATTCTAGCACTTGTATTGTAAAATGTTATTTTAAAGTGAAGTCTATTGGACTAGAGAGGTAAAAGCATAGGAAGAGCCACACACATGGGCTCATTTGCCTAGGTCAGACTCCTCATTCAGACTAAACGTCCGTTCGCGCTTTACTGCTTTGAGAATAAACAGAAAATGGACTCTGCTTTTAGAGTAAACTGACCCAGTCCTGGTCTTGTGCGTGTGCTTCGTTCGTTCAGGTTTGGCTATACTTGTTGTGACGGCCAAATGTCCTCACGTATATAGTGAAATATTGTGACAACTCACAAAAAGGCTTCTTAATTAGCCGAAACATGTTTTTATTTAAGCCTAGTGTTTTGCACGTGATGGGTATGTTTAGGGGTTGAGTTAGGTGATGGAAAATATCATTGACCTGATATAAAATCAATTTAAGTCTAAGCTATGTCCTCACTAATATAGTGAAGTGAAGGCCAACTATGGTAACCCAAACTTGGAATTTGTCCTCTGCATTTAACCCATTCAAGTTAGGACAGTGAGTAGGCTAGTGAAACACACACACACACACACACACACACACACTGCAAACCATGGACACACACACACTGAGCAGTGGGCAGCCTTGCTCAAGTGCAGCTCAGATGTTTCCTGTCGGTATTGAGACCTTCGGGTAACAAGTCTGACTCTCTAACCATTAGGCCACAATTGCCCCTTATAGTGAAACAAACTTGTGTGTGTGTGATTTTATAAATATTTTAATATTTCCATAATTCTGAAGAACATAGGAATTAAAATAAAATAAAGGAGTCATAGAAAGGAACAGAGTAAACGGAAAATACAAGAAGAAGAATAACTGATTCTCAGAAATAGAATTACAACACGTGTAGTATGTATATATCAGTATTCTCAACAGGATTATAACACACACTTATGTGTAATTAGGTCTTAGTTCCTTTGTCTTTAGCACAGAATGTCCATTTCATAAATATAGCTTGTCCTTTGAACGTGACCGTTTGTTTACAAGTGTGTATCTGTGAGCTTGTGCTTAGTTGTGCAGCCAATCTAAAAAAATCTAACCTTAGATCAAACATCGGGGTCAAGCCATGACCTTCAAAACATCTCTAAATGTACTAGTAGTAGCCTTGTTAATACACCTCTGTCTATATACAGTAACAGTCTCTCTCCTGAGCTTTTCAGATGGAATAGACTGACTGGTATGTCTGGGAGAAAAAAAGGTGGCTGACAGACCAGGTCTATATGGAAGTGACAGTTTTCCTCCCCCTCTCTCGCTCTATCTTTGTCTTTCCTCTAGTGCTGCCAGTGAGTTTCAGCAAGACGTTTAGCTCCCTCTCTCCTTGGACAAAATCCTATTACTTCACCTGTCGTGTACAAACTGCTTTCTGCTGTAACATTGTGGTGTGTGTGTGTGTGTTGCAGGCCAAACACACTTATGAATAGGTATGTCTGTGGTGTATGTGGCCACAGGGCTCTGTGAATAATTCTGATTCATTTAGCTGGTTACATTGTAATTTCATTCACATGCCTTACAAACACCTGTATGAGTGCACACAGACACATCTGCATACGCACACATCAATTGTGCTGGGATCCGACAGTTCCTTTCCAGCTAAATTCTCTCATGGGTGCATAACGGCATTATTCAGGCCATATGTGTGTGGTTGAACCATCTGATCTCTTCTCTGAGATTCAGGAAGTGGTCACTGAGTTCTGCCTCGCTTAACGGCAGAGACGCGGCTGTTCTGCTGCAATCAGCTCACCGAAGCAACAAGCTATTAATAGAGTCATCCTTGAACTGAGAACGGATGGGTCTCCTGTCTAATGCTGGGATTGTTATTGAAGATTTTTCATAGTGATTTTCTTGCCTGTCTGATGGGCTCATTGGGGGATGGAAAGCTGTTTTTGTTTTTTTTCGTGAGGCAATATTAAGGTTTGGTAGGTTGGAGATCATACTAAAGTCCCCAGTTTTAATTTGCAGATTATTACTGGGGCTTTTGAAGCCAAAGGACTCCAATCGAGCCTCGCAAATGACATGGAGCTGTCTCTGAAAAGCTCACCGATTCATCAGAGGAGGCCCGCCCGCACACACAGACCCCTCATTTGCCACTTATGCTTTTCTGTAGATGCGCGCCTTTTCATTTCCCTGACGTTGGTTCTTAATTGCCATTTGTACACGCAGATGTTTCATATTTTCTGTGTGCTCTCAGAAGTGCAGTTTAAAAAATTATAGCGGTGCTGCACATTTGGGAACATTTTTTAATGTCAGTTGTTCTGCAGAACTCGGGAGAGGAAAACGTTTTACAATTGTCGGAAAAGCGACATGGTCATCTCACAGTTTAGGTCTCAAAAACAAAGACAAGAAAGGAGGAAAGAGCCACATTTGGAAATATTTTGGATTAGGCTAATGTCACGTTGCCATAAGGGGCCGTTCACACAGCGCGTTTTTTGTGCATGCAAGAAAGCAGTGCGAACTGCGCTTTCCAAGATGACGTGGAAGTATCAGCAAAGATTTAATTGATTTCCAGCCCTTGCATTAGCTTTACTACTAGATATATTTATGGAGATGAGAAATAAAAAAACGCCCTGTACAGCTATACTCAGCTGATGTTACGGAAATGCCGAAGCTGATCGGTTGGTTTTTGTCACATGAGATGTCTTCATCTCGCCGCGGCATAGCCTACATTTGAAATAACACATTTTACACACACAAAAAACGCGATAAATGAACGGCCACTAAAGTGGTATGTGCGGTTGTATCGGGGTAGTTTTACGAGTTCGAGTACAGAGCACAGTATCGGTGCATCCCTATTTATGTCATTAATATCAGTCCGTCAGAAAAGCAGTTCTAGGCTTATTCTTGGCTGAATAACTCTTAGCAGGTTTAAAAAGCCCTTTTAAAATTAAATATGAACACCGTTTTGGATTTAAATAAAATTAGTCAAGTCAAATAAAACCCATTTTATCTCCCGTATAGTTTGGTAACACTACTAAGATACCATTCATTAACATTACTTAATGCGTTATCAACACATTGAGTGAACAATATATTTTTAGAACATTAATGTTTGTGAATGTCATTTAATACAAACACTTGATGGTTCATGTTTGTTCACTTCATTCATTGTGTATTAAATGTTTAGATAAAACTTTTGATTTTAAAAATGTTACTAGTACATTTTGAAATGAACCCCAAGGAGAATATATGCAACAGTATATAGCCTAACTATTGTCATTTTATCTAATGTTATCTAACAAATGGAATCTTATTGTAAAGTGTTTTTTAATACTACAATTTCCATCTTTGTAACCGTGATATAGGCCTACACTTAATATATGTACATTTAATCTAAATTTTTAAGCTTTTGTACAGAAATTGGTACCTAGAACCGTGGATTTTCACTGGTATTGGTACCGAATACTGACATTTTGGTACCGTGACAACACTAGTCTATAGGCAACTTTCAGGGTTTTAAACCACTGTGTAAGGCTGATGAATTTCAGAGACTGTAATTGGGGGCCTCTGCAGACAGTCTTGGCAGGTGGACTAGAAGCCAACAGCATCTTCAGGGATGCATATGAAATTGTGTGTGTGTGTCCAGTGCAGTGGGCTGACTCGAAGTGAGCGAGAGGGAGAGATTACACAGTCTCTGCCTCCTTTGCCCTGTTCAGCATGCTCGTGTTAATTCGGAAACAAATTACATTTGGCTCAAAGAGAAAGAGGGCAGGACTGACAGGCAAAGTAAAAAGTGACAGGTTTCATCCTCTGATTCTTCTCAAATCAAGTTCCATATCGATAAAGCACTTATTTTGAATTATCAATAGTATTCTCCTGTTGTTCCTTATCTGGATATTTTGTTATAGATTTAAATGGTTTGTATTTACTATTTAATAAACCATTTAATTAATAACTTACTGTTCCAAAGTTACACTTTTGCTCTGTTTTGTAATAGTTGTCTGTACTTGCTCTTTATATTCAATATTGCGGCGGTACTACCAAAATATTGCTGACTCTCGCTCGAATGATAAATCGCTTATGCTTTTCCTCATTTGTACGTCGCTTTGGATAAAAGTGTCTGCTAAATGATTAAATGTTAATGGAACTGTAGCTTTTAGTAACTCTAGTCATCTGTTAAACCACCTGTTTACCACACCACCCCTGTGCTCATGTGGCTTTTGTTTGCTTATATTTTGTTATTGTGTGTCAGAACTAAATGCTTGGAGCTTACAAAGATTGATTTTGCGCCTGGTGTTTAGAAAGGATAAAACAAGAGAAAGAGAGGTAACTAGATGAAAAAAGATGATTTATATTAAGGATATCTCTCTCTCTCTCTCTCTCTCTCTCTCTCTCTCTCTCTCTCTCTCTCTCTCTCTCTCTCTCTCTCTCTCTCTCTCTCTCTCTCTCTCTCTCTCTCTCTCTCTCTCTCTCTCTCTCTCTCTCTCTCTCTCTCTCTCTCTCTCTCTCTCTCTCTCTCTCTCTCTCTCTCTCTCTCTCATTCTCTTTAGAGAGAGTAATTACTTTGCTCTCAAAGGACTTGTGTCATAATCTTTCAGATTGGATTTTCTGCCCTCCAAATTATTACACACACACACGCGTATAGAGAAGGAGAGAGGGATGTAAAAGAGTGGAGAATAGAAGTCTAATTTGGACCAGCTATTCAAGGTTTGGACTGGTGGACTGTCGTTTTGTGACTTTTATGTGTTGTTGGATGAGATCATTTGGAATTCTTTTGGTGTGTATAAATGTGTATAGCCTGCTATTTCGGTGTGCGGATCTGTTGCTTGCTAGCCTGCTATACACTACAATATATTGGGGGTGATTTTGGACTGATTTCACCCCTTCCGACAATCCTAGGTAAAGTCTCGATTATCTTGATGGTTCTACAGATTATTTAATTATATTTTCCTGTGGTGTGATGCTTGCCGCCCCGATCTCGAATCGTATTTATTCAACATGTGAAATACTTATGAACCGAAATAGTGCTGTGTGGGGGAACCCCGTGGACAAACGTGCACAAACTCTGGAGATTATCACATGAAACCAAACAATACCTAATCAGAAAGCGAGCTGATCCAAGACTCGCATCCAGCTCGCTCTGTAACGTGTAAAGTCCATTTTTCTTTCGTCCGCCATCTTTGTAAAAAGGCTGATTTATACTTCTGCGTCGGACCTACGCGCTGAAGGCTATGAGTCTGTTTTCATTTATACTTCTGCATCGTTGTCCGCATTGACGTGCAATTACACATGCAGAGGGAGCATGTGAAACCCAAGGGAGGGGTTCTAGCAGACCAATCACAGTGCTTGCATTTCGTGTAAAATTGCCGCATTGTAAAATTTTTGGAGCGGTGCATCCCAGTTAAGGTACGCAGCAGGGTGTACACACCCGTACACGTACACACAGCCTACGACGTAGCTACGGCGTGATTTTGGCGCAGAAGTCACATTTGATGCAAGAGATTTTACGAGATTTCCCGTATTCAAAGTCAGGACTCTGTTTGTGAATTGAATCTGTTAGTGTGTGGTATTGAGTGATACTCAACAGATCCTTTATAGCACATTTGTTTGTAAAACTCAACGGAAATCTCCAAGAAAACTCTTATCTGTCACTGCTATAGCCTCACATTTGTTTGTGCAAAAACCATGTCAATTTTTTTTTTTTTTTTTTTTTTTTTTTTTGCCAGAAAGGCCTAATGCCATTTTTTTGTGTGCAGTATGCATAAAACCGTCCCATATGATGATGATAGTGTGTGTCTGGAAGAACTCATTACTGGCTTACAATTCATCTGGAATAAAGTGGAATGGTTTCATTATTTTAGTGTTTTTAATTTTGACATTTATAAAATTTTATTTAAATCAATCCAGAGTCTGGGCAGAGTTGATATATTTTACTGAAAATCGCGTAGTGTATGACATTCAGACTATTTTTTTTTTTTTTTAGCTTTAGGCCATGTCAAACTATTTTTAGCTGATTTTAAAACACACATCATCATTAGTCTTCTAGCAACAAGGTGCATGTTTCTGCGTGAATTTGTTCGAACAACTTACTTGGTAGTGTGTGATCCTCAGTTGTTTAGTGTATGGTGTTCAGTTTTTCTCTGTATTAATTTATAAATTCAGCACATGTACCATGCCTTAAAATCTGTTGAGATTTGAAAAGTCAAGTAGTGTATTCCAGCCTTATTAGTTTGAACAATTCATGGAAAAAAGTCATTTGTTTGTGAATCAAACTACACTGGTTGCGTGTTTGTTGTGGGCAGTCAGTGAGGACAGCTAGTTTGTGAGATGTTGTGTATTTATTGTCTTTGTATTATCATCACATTTAAATCTAGCTGGAGTTGTGAGCTTGCAGTCTGACTTTATAGTCATATGTCAGTTCTGGCATTTTATTTTATTTAAAAAAAAAAAGTATTGAAAAAGAACTGGATCTTAATTCCTAACCCGACTCAGATCCACAGCTGCCAATGGAGATTAAACTGTTTCTCAGCTCTGCCACACCACACGCTTGCTTAACACAGGTTAATTAGTAATTAGCAAGGGCGTCCGATAGGTTATCTCTGCTTCTCTCTCTCCCCCTCACTCTCTTACATTCCGTTTTTCTTTTAGATATATTGCATATAGATTAATTGAATGATACACTGAAACTTTTGAGATATAATTTTTATGATGAAATAATAGAGAAAACCAAGCAGACACTGCAGAGACAGGAACAGAATGATCATGGGTTGTAATGTTTTCCTTCTCCCCTCTGGAGGATTGAACTAAATGTGATGCAGAGAGCAAGACATAATGCAAATATGGGGCAGAGAAAGCGAGTGAGGAGGTGTGCAGGGATGACTAAGGTAAGAAATGAAGTGCTGAATAGAGGATGTGTAAAGCTGCAGAGGAGGAGGGAGGTGCGGCAGAGGTGCCGCTGTGTGTCGACACCTGTTTACAGAACGAACTGAAAAACGGAGGACAGAGCAGAATACAGAAGTGATGTGGTGAGAGAGAAGACTGTTTTCTGATGCTTTTCTTCACAACGGTGACAGATGTGCTTACACTGTGGCGAGCAGATTGTTATTTCGGTGTGTGTGTGAGCGTGTTTTGTATCACTCCACTGGGAGGCCTCAGTTGGATGCATTACCTCAGATTTTTTTTTCCAACTCGCTGGATTAGCTGTTTTCAGCACTCTTGCTCCGCTCCACACATGAGTTCTCTCCTCTGTTTCTCTTGTGCTGTCCACAACTGATCAGAACCTCTACTAGTACGTTTAATGCAGTACTGCACTTTCCTCACTTTTTTATTTCTGTCTGCCCTCAGCTGATAAATTGATGTAAGCAAATACGGATGATTTTCTGAGTTCTACTGAACTAACTTACTCGGCTGCATTGTTTGGTCCTTGTTGTAAAAAAATGTCTTCATATTTTTGTAATGCACCAAGTAAGAAGGTCCCTGTGTGATTTATTATTATACTGAAAACAAATCAAATCAACAAATTTGCATTGATACCCTACAAACAACAGAGCATTCCACAAAACAGGATGAATTTCCACTTCATGCTGATTTTAATGTCTGCTGCCCCTCAGTTTGTGTGGGTGGGTCAAATCCGCTTGGGGTATTAACCGTCTGTTAAAATGTTTTTCCTTTGAACTTTTAAGATGAAATGTTTATGAGTGGTCAGCATGGAGCTTAACATCTAAGACTATGCAGCTTATTTGCTACGTTGTTTGACCTTATGGGCTTGTGTGTTGATTTGTAATGTCAACATCTACTGGTCGATTTGAATAAATGCTGACAGGTGCAGTCTGAATTGGCATGAATGCTGACTGCTGCATTTTGATTGGCTGTGGAGAAGCTGAGAGAGTGTCTGAATGCACCCTATCAAAAGACACGGCCTAATTTAGAAACCGACTCCAGACGAGGCACAGCCTACGGTTAAACTAGACAAACTGATCGCAGGTGCACATTTTATTCTGGATGCCCCTCTGTGATTTTTAGCACTTGAGCTTTTAAACTTTGACCTTCACATATCTTAATATTACAGTTTCTTCTCTGTCCCTCCCTCACACCACTCTTTTCCCATCCCAGATGAGTATTCCCATTTTCCTCTCTTCCTCCACTTCGTTATTTTTCTCAGCAAATTTCTGAAGGACGTGTGTGTGTGTTCTTGGTTATGCTGTTACCAGTACGTGTTAAATGTTCAGCAATGAAGAGTCGTGACCTTAGGAGCAGGGTGGAGTGATTGTGATGGAGGACAGCGAGTTAAGGAGAAGAGAGAAGGGAGCGGGTGGGTAGGAGGTATAATGTTGCGTTATCGTTGCTGCTCGTTTGTCTCTGTCAGGTCTCTTGGCTGCGTCCCTGAACTGCTCAACTCTCCGCTTGCTCTCACATTTAGGCTGTTCTGTTATACATCCCTACAGCTTAACACTGACACTCCTGCGCACACACTCCCGTGCACGATTCGTGAAAGGCATTGATTCTCTCTTTACCCTCTATTAGGACCCCCGTTCATCAAATCATTCAGTCATTCAGAAGCATTCCCATGAGGTATGTCTGATATGATGGTGGGTATTAAAGTTTTAACAATTTGTTGTAATAAAAAAAAAAATAAGGGCTAATAGTTATTATTATTAATATTGGCTAGTCAGTGTTTTTCAGCATAACGAAACATTGTTATTATAATTATCATTTATGTTAAGACTGATTAGCCAATATTATGTAATAATAATTAGTCTAATTTGATGGTGACTTATTAATTAAGAGTAATTACGCTCTATTAAAAATAATTTATTAATATTTAAAGGGGTTATGACGGATTTTTTATCATTTTAATGTCCCTTGAGGTTCACTTATGTTACCCCCAGCCCCCTATAACATAGAGGGTCAAAATGAGGGTTTAAAATTATTAATTTTCCACATATAGCCTATCTAATGATCTGTTTTTAAGGGGCGGCTCCTTTAAGGGTTGTCAGTAAACGGCCGCTCATTGCTAACATCATTGCATAGGGAATTCTATCAACGCCCACTCGCTATTGCATGTGTGTTTTGAAAACATTATCCATGTAAAACTGTAATTTACAGACAAAACATTATGAAATCGTTTTGTTTGAGATGCAGCTGCTCTCAGATCCATTACAGCTGACTGCTTCATTTATCAACAAAAGTTTCTTTGCACACTTTTTTACACAGTGCCTCGTTTACAAAACAATCTCCAGTCAAATTCTCTGAACAAACATTAGGGCTGGGACAATAAATCGTTGTCAATAACAATAACATTTAATTTTCCCAGCCCTAACAAACATACAATCCCCCTGACTTGGTCCAGGACGCCATTAAAAATAAACCATCCACTTGTTTTGTTTTTTTGACGCTGGTATCCCTTTGAAGTCTGTACAGAGACGTAAACAAGCTGGTTAAACGGGACGTGACAAAACGAACGTTCCTTTACTATTCTATTTACTCTTCCATTTGTTCTCTTGTCAGCAGACTCAAGCACTTGGAGTAAAGTGAATGGGCATCTGTATACTGTATCCAGTGCAGACAACCTCAGTGATTATTATGGTTTCTATTTACTTTTTATGTGACTGTCTCTCATCCGGTGTATGCAAGTGTCAGCCATTAAGCGACTGAATGCCAGTGGGAGGGGCTTATTGTGCGATGTAAAAGTATTAGTCGATGTCTCGCTCAGGACTCAGGAGGCAGTCATATGCAAATGTATTAGCATGTGACGTCACAAGTCCCCCAATATCCAAATGAGCTGTTTGTGGTAGGGGTGTAACGGTACATGTATTCGTACCGGACCGTTTCGGTACAGGACTTTCGGTACGGTTCACATGTGCACCGAATGCAATCTTTCACGTAAATTAGGCAAGATTTGTGTGCGGAACATACGTCAATTCCGAGTTTCCACACAAACATATTAAGTGTCGGAAGTCTCCGCGTTGCACTGATTAAATCTGATTAATCGTTTTTGTGATTCAAATACATGTAAAATATTACCATAACATCTGTCTTCCTGTGTGCGGAAATTTGTTTATGTTGCTGTGACAACGAAACACGTGCAAGCGCGCCTGTGTTAAGAGCGCTGATGCGCTCATCTGTGGACATTTCCGAATGCCTTTCTGTTAAAAGCGGGCTTTCCACACAAACAAACGTATGTGTGCCATTAGTATGAGAAAAAAAAATTGGATTTTAACTCTCGGGTCGGGCTCGGACATAAATATCGCATAAATAAAGATCACCACATACACGGCACGCTCGCTTTAGCCCAGCCTCTCGCTAGCAAGCGTCACGGCCAATATTGGTTTGAGAGTATTTTATTAGTGGAGAACTTTGCAGCAGTATTTTATTTCTTATTCTTTTTTTATTTTATATATTTTTTTATTTATTAGCCTAACGTTATATTTTATTAAAAAGTGTGTTTAAAAAATGTGTAAACAAATTGTTAAAAAAAAGTTTATAGTAAACAACCAGCAGTTTAATGTTTTGCATTTCTTTCCCTTACTGTACCGAAAATGAACCGAACCGTGACTTTAAAACCGAGGTGCGTAACGAACCGTGATTTTTGCGTACCGTTACACCCCTAGTTTGTGGAGCTTGATTAAATAAATGCTTTGTTTATTATGAGGACGTTTTAAGCTCCGAGTGTGACAGTTAGCTGCATTTTTTTTTTATGTGGGACAGCTATTCCTGTAAATTTCTTCCCCTCTTCTGTCTGAAATAAAATAGTAGTTTGAATTGAGCGATCATATGTGGAATGGTTGCTGTAAGTTATTTCATTTAACTTGTATAAATAACTGCAGCGGTCAAATTGTTTTCGTTCTGTCTTGTGTCTAGATTTTATTGGATTTTCCCTGTTGGTGAGATCACTAAAATGAGCAGATGTGTGACTCACACAGAGCCCTGTTTTTTTCTTTTTTTTGTCAGATGTTTGTGTGGTGGTAGGGTGGAATTTTCCAGGCTTTTTTGTGGTTGATCTCTACCCCCCTCAGACTCTCTCATAAACACAATATGCCACCATAAAGTCAAAGCATTTTCTCATCCTGTCGTCTTAAAACGATAGTATTTCGATCTTTCTCCTCTATCATTCCCCTCGTGCCTCCCTTCCTCCCTCTACAGGAAGGAAAATGGTGGCATCTCCTCCAGGCTGTAATTACTGTCTGGTTCCAGTATTCAAAGTGAGCAATTTCCCCCACCGCATCAGGCCGCTGCTCTCTGCCATGTCCAATCAACATCAACACACATACACACAGAGGAGAATCCTCTCTCATCTGCATGGAGAGAGAGATTGTGCAGGTGCGCTCCTGTGGAAGAGAGGGATTGATGAACTTCTGACGATATCTGATCATCCTGACATTGCTCTGTGTGTGTGGTGTTGTTGCATATGTATGTTTGCTGCGGTTTTATCAACGTCTGGTTTGTTTACAGTTGCGTGATGGTGACGGACAGCCAGCGCACATGTTCACCTAAGGCATTGTCACTTCTGGCTGTCTCATGAAGATGATATAATGTGATGTGGTGTGCGGCACTGCTGCTTTAGTACACCGTTTTGCACGTGTATCGTGCTCGGCGTCTCATGAGAGAGCATTTGGGATGTATGTGAAAAACTCCAAGTATCTGATCCACCTACACAGTCGGAGCTGTCGGATTACGCCGTGTCGTCGGTGTTGGAACAATAAGCCGTTAGAGAGAAACAGCATTGTTTTCCTATTTATTTAGGCAGGTCATGCCGCCTGTTCTTTGAGTTTGACTAATCGTGAGTCAGTCTTTTGAGGTCTCTTTCTGATGATTTATAACGCACACTGCAAAATTGTAGGATCGACGGCTGTGATTAATTGTGGGTATTGAATCCTGTACGGCATATAGGAATCACTTCTGGTGGTTGACATTTTGGCATCTAGGCCTATGGCTTGTAAAAAGAAACCTATCAAAAGTTTAACCTGTGTTAGCTGTTAGATTAGAAGCTAACAGTAGCAACTGCTGACAAGTTGTCCACTTTTTTTTTTTTTTTTTTCTTTCATGTTTTCTCTACTTAAGTCATTTAAACATTTTCACATGACCAGAGCAGGTTAAAGGATTAGTTCACTTTTAAAATGAAAATTCTGTCATCATATACTCACCCTGTTTCAAACCTCTGCTGAACACAAAGGAAGATATTTAGAAGAATGTCAGTAACCAAACAGTTTTTGGTTCCCATTGACTTCCATAGTAGGAAAAAAATATACTATGGAGTCAATGGGAACCAAAAACTGTCTGGTTACTGACATTCTTCTAAATATCTTCCTTTGTGTTCAGCAGAGGAAAGAAATTCAGAGGTTTGAAACAACTTAAGGGTGAGTATATGATGACAGAATTTTCATTTTAAAAGTGAACTAATCCTTTAATTCCTTCTCAGAGCTCCACAAAACAAGCATGTAAAGCCTCTCATGATGCAGATATACAACACTACCATTCAAAAGTTTGGGATTAGAACTTTTTTTTTTCTTAGATCTTTCATACAGCAAGGAGGAAGAATTAATTTTATCAGAAGTGACATGAAGACATTTATGATATTCAAAAAATGTATATTTTTCTGTTCAGGTTTCTGAAGGTTTCCACAAATATGTGAGAAAACCCAACCGTTTTCAACATTGATTAGTATTTATTGAGCAACAAATCAACCTATTAGAATGATTTCTTAGAATGAAGTTGTTTATTTCAGTTCTGAACGCAAACTGCAAATGTTTTTTTTTTAAGAGGGATAAGAATATGGTTTTAACTCTCATAAACTAAAATAACCAAACTGTCTGCATACAGAACTGGATTAAGCACTCAGTAGAGGAGTAACAACCAAATTAAGCTGCAGTGTGTATGTGGCCTGTTATTTGTACAGGACAGGATTAAGCACTTACAAGACGACTGACTCTGTCTTTACCCTGAGTCAGAGAAGTGAACTGATAGAGATTGTAAAAGAGTGGATTTTATTTTATTATTTTTAGTTGGAGCTGTGCTGTCAGAGAGGCGCTGTAAAGCTGGTAGGATTACTGAGGTAAATAAAGTGTGCTCTCATACAAAGCCCTGAAGCACAGCGTCAGGGACAAGGGCCACGATAAGACCCCTCCCCTACTTTAATTCTCTCCCGTTGTTTCATTTCTTATTTACATTACATACAGCCAGCTTTTCCCTTTTCCATGCCCCGGAGCACGATAACTGAAAGAGAGAATTATGAAGGACATAAAAAATGAAGAGCAGGAAGGTGGAAAAGCAAGAAAGAGGCTTTGCAGCGCTGCTTAGCATTCTGTTTGGCAAACATGAGCTTGAAGATGTTTTCAAGCTCTCATTTTTCTATCTGGCTTTCTGATTCGCTGAGGCCGTAGCTCATAAGCGGCTGCCAGAGGAGGAAGAGTGATTAGCCGCCTAGTCAGTTGAGGGATTCACGTCAGTTTTTTTATTTTTTTTTTATTGTGGTTTTTATTTATTTGAATGTCCCCACAAATTAGTGTCTTTATGTTTGCTGGTCAAAAAGCTACATTGGAGCTAATTGAATTATTAGTGTGGGAGAGAGAAGCCTTTTTTGTTTATTTCTTGAGATGTATAATTACACACTGTGCTCACAGTGTCAGATGGAGGATTCTCATTCTGAGGATTTTATTCTGCAGCTAATTGAATTATCGTCTTTGTTTTTTTTACCAAACATCATTCCAGTACATACAACTTTCTGTGATTATTAATGCCACTGCTGTTCTGATTATTCTGCTGTGTGCGTGTGCAAGTTAACCGAATGGTTCACCCAGAAATTAAAATTGTCATTACTTACCCACCATCATGTTGTTCCTAACCTGTATGACAAAATTAGGCAGAATGACAGTCTTCATCACAATTTACTTTCATTATATAGAATAGTTGCAGTTTAAAGTAATGACCCCTTTTAGGTTCCAATTAAAGTTATACAGGTTTGAAACTACCGAAAGGTGATTTAAAGTAGTAGTTAATCTATAAATACCTTTGTCAGCATTTAAAGTGTGACCCTCTTCTTAGTGACTTTAGCAGCAATATGTGTGTATGTGCAAAATCGTTTAAAAACAAAAAAAATGTTCTAAGTTTCTGAATGCATTGTAATCTGTCTCTCACTCTTGTTTTTTCAGTATAATTTTGTCGGGAGAATACTTGGCCCTCGTGGACTCACGGCAAAGCAACTGGAGGCAGAGACTGGTTGCAAGATCATGGTGAGAGGGAGGAGCTCCATGAGAGACAGAAAGAAGGTGAGATACACATAGAAACATTTGATTTTGAGATGAGATGCAGATGTACATTTATTGATATCAATAAGAACATCTGTAAAAAGTTAACTAACACCTAATTTATATTGGGCCCATTTAAATAGTATTGTGCCGTAATTTAAACAAATCGACCCATGCTTCAAGGTGGTTCCCACAGCAGCAACCAGCACTGTTCAAATTTGCCTGTGTTGCATGTTGATCTGATCTGCACTGTCCATTGGGCCATTTCCCATGCTGCATGGTTCAGTTTGATTGTGCCGTTCTGAGAAAAAATGGCACCACATAATCAAAAAGGTGGGGCACCAGCATGACAAAATTGACACACCAGTAGGACATGTTGAACAAGCATGGACAAATATGACCACTTAGTCACAATTTGGAGCTTCCTCAACCACCTCTTCCTCCTTCACAGACCGTGTTCTGCTGAGGTTTGCCATTTGGAACCAGTTTGTCCTTAATGAGCCAATTCGCTCATTTGTTCTGTCCAATGTCTTTTTTTCTCTCTCCAGCACACACTCACGGTTAGCTCGCAGCACTCCGGCTGAGGCCCAGTTCTATTTCAGGCCTGGCTGTGGTGTGGGTGTCAGAGAGAACATAAGCACATAGTAGACGCACTAGAAAGTAGGACCCAGATCTTCCCCTAGAGTCTCAGAAGACACTGTATGATCAGCAGAGGAAGAGTTAAAGCCTGAATCATGGAAAATGATGGCTTCAGGTGTGAGTTATGTTGCACAGAGACATAGCAGTACTGCCCCGTCAGCTCTAGCGGAGACTTTCTAAAGGGGTTGGGCGAAATGACAGTTGTACGTGTATCTGCTCAGCACTACATGCTGGAAAATCAGAAGAAATGGCTGATTCTGTAGTAAGCAACTGAGCTGATTTAATTCTTAGGTTCTAAGAACAACCCACAGAGACCTTTTTGCCAGGAATCAGCAACATTTGTCTGGTCTAGTCTTTCTCTTTGTATCTCTGTCAGCGTCCCAGTGGAGCTGTTTTATCAGGAAATCCCCATAACTGTGCATTAGCATTACCACACACACACACCTGGGCCCCAGCTGTGCTCCCCTCTGGAGAAGCCATGTGTGAACTAAAGGGCTTGATGCAGAAAAGGTTTAATCCTAGAAAGAAGTTATATTTCCTCTATTATAGTATTTCTGTAGTGGTTATGTCTTCAATTGCCCTGCTGAATGCTGTTGTCTGGATGACTAATCAACACAGAGATTGAGCTCTCCTGTTTCCTTAGAGTTTCTCAGAATAGTCTCCTGACTGACTCTGTCATATCCTTTTCCACCAAAATATTGCTGACTCTTGGCTGGAGTACCTGTGAATTTCCTCCAATCATCCCTTCCTTAGTCAACTAAAAGCTCTCATTTAGTTCTGCCTCTAAAGAATCAACAATCAGTGGATAGAACCAAATCTTGCCCGGCATTTATTTATTTTGATAATTTGTTTATTTTGATCATTTGTTTCACAAAGATGTAATCACAATACAGAAAAGATGTCGCTGCTTCCATTTCATCACAACTTTTACATTCAGAATAATTTAATTCAACAACTTTTTGCGGTTTTAGTGGCTAGATAGTTAGAACAGACAGTGATTTTTGTCAAATAAACCATGATGGTGAAGAGAAAAATACTGTTCTAAAAATATGATCTAACATCTGCATTTTTCAGCTATTGTCCTGTGTGTTTTCATGCTTTAATGTTTCAGGAGTGAACGAGAGACACGCACACCGGAACTGACAATTGCGAGTATAGTTGGACCTATCTTAAGAGGGAGACGAGTCTGGGCTGAGGGGGTTGTTTATTTAGCGTCCATTAGAAAAGCTGTTTTTGTGTTCTCAATAATTTAAGTGCTGCTGCCTCTGGGGATCTAGTAGAGCAATGGAGATGTAGAGAAATGGATGGAAAGGGAAAGGAGTGACTTATTCAGAGAAGAGTGGGAGTGTTTCTCATAACACAAGGTGTGTTTCCAAGTCATTTGTGGGGATGCGACAGTGCAATGAGTTGTTTGTGTTAGTGATGTGTTTAATGTTTGCTCTGAAAAGTAAAGGCATGGATCACCTGACGTCTCAGGAGAAAACGCTTCGTTAACCTTAAATCAGAGTGACATTTTATTTAGCAGCTCCCCAAAGGTGGTTTAACCCCATTTACCCTCTCAAGAACTGCGTACACACCAGTTCTCACAGCCTCAAGAGACACTACGTCCTCACGCTTGTTGTGTGTGCGTACTGAAGCTGAGCTCAAGCAGATGTAATGGGTGAGGACAGGACAGACAAACTCTGGATAATAACCTGTCCCTCTGTGTAGCCTTGTCCTCTGATCAAACGCTGTTCAAATTGAGGACTCTCAGAAACCACAGCATAGATCAAATGTAACAGACGGCCACCCTCACCGGAGCATCACAGAACCTCTCCAGAGAAACAAAATAGTCTCTCTAAAGCTTTTTTTTCTCCTCTGTCCTCCTCTCTTTTTAGTTTGTACTCTTTGAACTTAAATTGAGTCTCCTTTCCTTTTCTTTTTTTTTACACCTGAAGCACATCACAAATTTACAATACGAAATAAGTTCCTTAAAAGCGCAATATTGTGACAGTCGCGAAAGTAGCTTTTTTAAAAATATATTATGACTTACAGATCTGTTAAACGGTTTATCAAAAAAGATGTAGTTCTATCTAGGGGTGTGCCGGTTTCAGAATTGGTGATGACGGTTATGATGTGAGTCAAATGTGACGGTTCGTAACATAACCGTCGGGGTTTTTTTTAAATCCTTAAAAAAAAAAAAGCAATGAACATGCTTTGTTTTAAATAAATCACACACACTAAACAAATCCTTTTAAAAACGTAGGCTGCTTAAATTATATAAGAGCTGCATAAAAATGAATGAGTAGGCCTAAATTACAAATGATAAAATCTACATACCTTTATCAAAGAAAGAAAAAGTCGAACAACGATTGTTGTGATAATACCTTAATTAAACTAACTAAATACAGGAAACAAAAAAAGTGCAATGACATTTTAAATTCCTACTCTTTTTCGACTTCAAAGTTCCGTGACAGGAACACCAACATGTTCACTTTACTCGGTTTTAGTGACGATCTGACAGGGGTAGCTATGTTACCCGCAGTGCTAAAAACTCGCTCTGATGCTGTGCTTGTAGCACAAATACACATGTATTTACGTGCCAATTTTGCTAAGAGCGGATAGCGTGTGTCTCCCCACCATGCTAGTGGATTAGCCGTAGAGTCAATTGGTTCTTCTTGGAGATAGCGGGTTAACTCCGTGTCAGCGCGCGCTCTGATCGGTAAAGGTGCAGATATTTCAGACCTCCGTTAATTAGGGAGATCTCCAAGATTTCTCAAAGCCGCACCCGTCTAGAAAGGATGTAGCAAAGATATTTAATGCTAATGCATGAGGCATAGGCATAGTTTCATTCATTTACGATGAGATGCGCTCTAGTTCACAACGCAATGCAAGTGAACGCGGCGCGCCGGCGCCTCAATGTCACGGTTATTATATTGTCTGCTATATTATTAAATACATGCAATTGGTTGATGAAACATTTATTAAAATTAAGGTACAATTTGTACAAAACGAAATTCGCTTTAAGGAAAGGCTTACAAAGCAAAACTTATATGAAGTGGTAAAAATCATTTCTGACGATTTACAAAACAAAACTTCATTAAGTGGTAAAAACCATGTCTCCCGATGTATTGCGCATATTATGATCCTATCTAAAAAATTATTATTTTTTAGTTTTTTTTTATGTTTGTAAAAAATATTTTAATAACACGGTTTTGGCGGTTATAGAGTTCTAATGACGGTGTTTAACTATAACCGTCGGTCTCACGGTTATATACTAACCGTCACACCCCTAGTTCTATCCTGTGGATGTTGATTGTATTGAGGCAGATCTGTGGGGTTAATGCGTACTAAATGATCGGAGAACTTTTGATTTAAAAATTACGAGGTCATTAAAAATGAAGCATCCATGAATTAAGATACATTTACAATAAGATATATTTAGAAAATAATGTGGTAATTTTTTATTTCGTGCCAACTTTTTTAGAAGTTTTCGAAGTTTTGTGACATTTAAAGCATTTACATTAATGCGATAGTTAAACGAAAACACTTGCAAAACTTTATTAATAATTAACATTTGATGCACTAAACCTTTTATTTGCCCCCCCAAAAAAACTTGGCTTTTGGCAATTTCTTTTAGTGTGTGCATTTGTCTGAAGAACCATTTCTTAGGAATATCTTGTGTTAGTTTAGTTGTTTTGCTAACGGCATTGGCCAATGTTAGAATCTTCCTCATGTTCATTCAAAAGATCTTCCTTGAACCACTCTCCTAGTTTGAGCTTTTTTCCAGTCAGTTTTCCACTCCTGTTGAACAGGTGCCTGTAAACTACTCCTCCCGAGACAGCTGTTCAAGACTGTAGCTTGAGTTCTGCCCTGGTTGATATGAACAGTATTTATAGGGTCCTGGGATTATTTCCAGCCAGGCCAACCGACTGCCAGTGGAATCGAACCAGTGCCTTTGCAGGGTGAACTTTGCATGGTTTATTTTGCTCTTGTTTTTGATGCACATACAGTCAGAGTGACAATTTGGGACCATATGCACATGCTAAAGGTTCACAAACCCACTCGCATCTCCTGACAAGCTGCTTCTGGATTCATTCTTGTACTTTTATAGGTCTGTCATCACATGTGTCTCCTATCACATGTGTGTCACCCTTCCACTGGTTTCGTATGTCGGTAAACAGAATCTTTGCCCTCTTCAAAGGCTTTCAGGTTGTTCTACTTGTCTTGCGCTACCCGCCCCTCACCCACCTTTAGAGGACATGGTATTGACCTTGTTCCCTGATGGGTGGGGGTGGGTGGGTGTTTACAGTCCATGCCTTTCCTCTGCTACGAGCTGAAGGTCTATCTCCATACATGGATCCCAAAGCATTTAGTGTTCACTTTGAGAATAGTGCTGTAACTTTTGCTTTTAAGAGTACTAATTTCAATTCACGGCCGCTAAGGGGTGCCAAATCGTTTGATGTGGGCGGGGCCACTTTTACTAAGAGGGCTACAACTCTTGAACGGAATGAGATATTTTCACCAAACTCGGTACACGTGAATGGGCTCAATCTTTGGTCACAGTAAAGAAATAGCGCCACCAAGTGCCCAATTGCCATAACAATTGCCATGATTGTCTGATGACATTGGCCTATCTCAAAAAACATGGCTGCCATTGGCCAATGAAGTTTGAGCACCGATTATACAAGGTTAAAGGAGGCTGATCGGAACGAAACTCGGTGGGCATGTTCGACTAGATGTCTTAGAATTTTGAAAGTAATCATCCACTAAGTTTTATGCCTAAGGAATCACTTAATGAATGCTCAGATCTTCTTGAAAAGAATCATGTGACATATGACACTAAACAAGTATGCAAAACTTAATGTAGATCGGACAAAAGGTGCCTCTATAACAGTTAAAAAGTTGAAAGGCTATATTCCTATTATAAATTCCCTGAAATTGCCATAGCCACCAGAAAGCAGCAGAGGACCGCTCATTCTGCTCAATAATATTATTTTTAGAGGTTGACTGATTCATCGGTTTTGCTGATATATTGGTATCGATTGTTGTTTGGTGGAACTATTGTTATCGGCAAAATGCATACCGATAGTTTTGCAGCTGAGAAGTGTGCTGTCATTACACAGAGCGAGACTGGCCTCTAGAGGACAAATAAAAACTCTGGCAGCTGTGCAGAGAGCACAGAGAGCGCTGACACTTCAAATGCACGTTTAAAACACAGACAGCAAAACGGTTTGAATACAGAACACTACAGTCCATATTGCCATATTATAAAGTAATTTGTTGACTAGATGCTGCATTAGCAGAGAAAGAACAGCAGGATGATTGCCGTCGAGACAGAGAACTGACATTAGTAGTGGCTACCTTAAGCGGTTAAAACAATGTGACAAAAAACACACGCAAACCTGACCCAAATGTTTAATGTTCACTTTTATGCATTCATTAGCCGGTGAACTTTCATATTTAAAGCTAGTGACCTGATTGCTTTCTCAACATTGGTTTGTTCATGTAGCCGACAGATACATAAACAAATCAGAAACTCATTTGGTTTCAGTTCTTTTTTTTTATCGCTACAATACATATTGTTATTTTGATTAGATAATCAAGTGTTCTAAAATAAAGCAAATAAAGTGAGACTATGTAATATAGGCCTACATTTATGTAATTTTAATGCTCTGACCTTTTAATGCTCTGGCCATCTTTAAGCATGACTCTTTGGATTTATATGGAATGGTAACACTTTACAATAAGATTACATTTTTAATTTAAGCATTAACTAATGGTTACATTAATTAACTAAGGTTATTAAATGTTGTAGAAGTATTGTTCATCATCAGTTTGTTCATTTCAACATTTACTAATACATTTTAAATTGAGTTTTAATTTTAATTTTGTCTGTTAACCTTAGTTAATGTTCTATGAACTAACATGAATGATCAAGGTACAATTGTATTGCTCAAATATTAATACATGCTGTAAAAATGTATATTGCATAATGCATTTAGTTTATGAAAGCTAGTTAATACATCCCTGTTAACAAATGGGACTTTCAAAGTATTATCTATGAAATTTACGTATGTTTCTTGGTCATAGCTAAAGAAACTAGAAAGACTAGGAGTAAGCATTTTGTTGCTAATCACTTTTCAAATATCGGTCATTTTGTCTAAATTAATCACTACTTTTCTATTGAAGCATCAGTTGACAACTGATTGAATATAAATATTCAATATTGTATCATATTATATACAATATCTGCATCTACAACAAAATGTGCATGTAAGCATGCTAAGTGTATTGCGTGCGTGCGTGCGTGCGTGCGTGCGTGCGTGCGTGCGTGCGTGCGTGCGTGATCCCTAAATTGAGTCAGCCTAGACCCCATCAGCACCCATATCATAAAGGCCTTAAACTGCTTGAACCTTGATAATTGCTGCTCGTAGCTATATATTTTTTTTCTCAACATGTCTGTATCACAATAATATCTTTATCATGAATTATTTTTGCCATGATAATTGTGTAGTAAAATGTTTATATTGTGACAGCCCTAATGCACACATTCACAGTGTATTGTACATTGATCATTGCCATAGCAACAGTATCCATGGCAGTGCCTGGGAAAGCGGTGTCATAGGCACTCGACTCTGTCTCAGTCGGTGTATTAGTAAGCGTGTCAGGTGGACCCTTCTCCTCCCCGCTGAGATCCACCTCTCTGTGTTCGTTTGTGAAGCGGGCAATGCTAATTGAGGTGTCTGACTGAGCAATGATCTGAAAGCATCATTGGAAACATTGGGGGAGGGACAGATGCCGACAATGTACTTGCAATCAATGTGAACAAGAGCCGTTTAGGGCCGGTCAAGTGGTCTTTAAACGACTTCCCTTGGAATTCTGTCTTTGTATTACTGATCGTTTCATGCATAAGTGCTGTGCAATGGGAAGTGGATATGCTTTTAAAATAAAATGTTTTGAGCATTGCTCCATACAACTTTTTAACAACTTTATAGTGGATATTTTAATTTTATTTATTTAGATACGTTTTTATATGTTGCTGTAGATTTGCTTGATATGAAGATTGAAATGTATACCATAGCTTGGTGTCCCATATTACCCAATTTCTTTTTAAAAAATCATTTTTGAACATTATTTTGACCAGGTTCAAAAACAGTGCAACTAGTATGAACTGAACAGTCAGGCTCTTGAGAGGTGTTGAAAGCTTGGGTGGTGGGTAATTCTTGGCTTTGAAATAGGCCCACCCTCAAAAGCCTAAAGTTTTTTTTTTTTTTCAGAACAGTTTAGCACCTCCAACTGTTCAGACAGCTCTACTGTAGCATAATGGCTTTCTTTTGAGGCAGCTGTTAACCCAGGCCAATCAAACGGTCATGCACACCAACTGCAGACCATTTTAAATGATCACCGGGAGAATTGTGCTCAAAGAGCCTCATTGCGTTGCCCGTTCTGCTTAAAATTGAAATGTTTGGTCTCCTCTTAGATCAGTGCGTTAGTCTGCAATGGACTTACACTGATAAAAAAAAAAACTAGCTTTATGTATAACCTGTACATTTTTTAAGACTGAAGTTGGCTGATATGCAGAGATTTTAATTAATATTCTATAGGGATGCTCCGATCAGTTTTTGCAGCCGATAACGATTACTGATTGACCGGCCGATCCTGATCATTCAAGCTTTATTTAAATAATAAAGCTTTCTGTTGATTGTTAGTGTTTCCAAATAAGTAATATCACAGATTTAATTTACAGTAATGCTATGTTATTTGAATTGTGAATCAAATAAGCACAACAAATATTGATTTTACTATGAACATTTTAATAGGCCTTTTTTTATTGCTGCTCACAATACTTGGTGTGTTCTGTACAACATGACCATACAAAAAAATTAGTAGAAAGAATTTTTACTTTTTTACAGTCATTTTTCTGGTGAAATTGCATGTGGCAGCTAACTGACTAATTGTGAACGTGGTGGTAGTAAATATTCTACTCAGATTCCCAGCTTGTGTTAAAGGAGAACTCCAGCACAAAATGAACCTTTGGTCTAATTACACAGTTACCTAGTCAACCGTTATCTGAGATTTGTTTTCATGATTATCGAATGTAAATAGTTTTATCTCTAAAAACAGTTTAGCCTATAACGCTAGTATAACGCTAGTATATTGGGCATAGTGTAATGACAAATAAAAATCGCTTGTTAATACCACTAACAAGGCTCAAAATAGCCCCACACTAACACGGTAGCATAATGAGGGTCCCTACTTTCAAACCGAAGCATTGAGAACTTTGACAGTGTCCAGACAGTTTAATAATAAGATATTTTATACACAGTCAACTTCACGTATACAAGCAGAAGCCATCTTTGAATAACAGACTCGATCAGTCGATCAACGAAACGCCGATCTAAATGCGCTGAACTGTGTAGAATCTCATATGGTCCAGCGCATTTAGATCGGCGTTTCGTTGATCGACTGATCGAGTCTGTTATTCAAAGATGGCTTCTGCTTGTATACGTGAAGTTGACTGTGTATAAAATATCTTATTATTAAACTGTCTGGACACTGTCAGTCAACTTCACGTATACAAGCAGAAGCCATCTTTGAATAACAGACTCGATCAGTCGATCAACGAAACGCCGATCTAAATGCGCTGGACCATATGAGATTCTACACAGTTCAGCGCATTTAGATCGGCGTTTCGTTGATCGACTGATCGAGTCTGTTTTTCAAAGATGGCTTCTGCTTGTATACGTGAAGTTGACTGTATGTATAAAATATCTTCTTATTAAACTGTCAAACTTATCAATGCTTCGGTTTGCATGTTGGGACCCTCATTATGCTACCGTGTTAGTGTGGGGCTATTTTGAGCCTTGTTAGTGGTATTAACAAGCGATTTTTATTTGTCATTACTCTATGCCCAATATACTAGCGTTAAACTAGCGTTATAGGCTAAACTGTTTTTAGCGATAAAACTATTTACATTCGATAATCATGAAAACAAATCTCAGATAACGGTTGACTAGGTAACTGTGTAATTAGACCAAAGGTTAATTTTGCGCTGGAGTTCTCCTTTAATGTGCTCTGGGGTAATAGCTGCTGTTTGAAGAATAGCAGTCTTTAACTCGCTGTGAGGCTGCATTAGAGTGCGGGCTGTCATCTATGGAAAGAAAGTGTCACACTCTCTCACACTGGAAAAAAAAATCCTGTCATCACTGCTGCTAACCTCTCTCTCTCTCGTCTATGTTTCTCAGGAGGAGCAGAACAGAGGAAAGCCAAACTGGGAGCACCTAAATGAAGAGCTGCATGTGCTGATCACAGTAGAGGACACGCAGACTCGTGCTGAGATCAAGATGAGAAGAGCGGTCGAAGAGGTCAAGAAGCTACTGGTGCCTGCAGTAAGTTGCAAACACGTTTATACTTCCCGATTGTACTTGTGGTAGTGAAAGTGATACGTTACCAATGTTTTGACCTCTGAGATCATCTCCACAGACCTGCCCAAGGCTTGTGATTTGATCAACAGTGTTGAATCTGGCAAAATGCTCTATCCTGCTTCCTGTTCTGGATGTGACGCCTTTGTGCATATGGGGTAGATTTTAATCCCACCCTTGACCCTGGCGTCAGTCTTCTGCTAGATTTGATATTTTTATCTCAGGCTCCCAACAGAGAACAAATGGCTCTCTGCAACCTGCTTCCCACATATTTCCGCCCCATTCCACCTTTCTATTCTCCGCTCCTCCAACGGTTGCCGCAGGGGGTGGGAGCGCTTAAGTCAGGGTCTCTGGCTCCAGGCTGTTTTGCCTGCAGTGAACAGAATGGCTGGACAGCTGCAAGAGCCTGTTCCCTATCAGGCAACATGGTGGAAAGGCTTTGACCCGCTGAAACACGGCCAGAAGCCATGTGCCGTTCCACCTAGCCATGTGCTGTTCCACCTAGCCATGTGCTGTTCCACCTAGCCATGTGCTTCTCACTTCATTTCAGAGCGGGACACATAGTCCTAGACGTTCTCTGACTGCTCTCAGGCACTCGCTGTCTCCTTTTTCATTTTGCAGTTTTTTTTTTTCATCTCTCTCTTGACCAGAAACTCCACATTTTGCCCTTTATTTGAGAATATTTTTTCTCCTTTATGCTCATATCTCTTTTGTTCCGTTTGAGCGGGGAGGCCTTAAACCTTCCACACACATGCACATGAGTACACTCACACACACACGCTAGTCAGTAAAGAAAACAAACATACACGACTGGCTGAGTGTGTGTGAGTCATTCTGTACTGTGTGTGGGTGGGATATGAGTAAATGGCTACATGCTCTCCAAATTTTCGCACCGACCCTATGAACCCCTGAGATCAAAGTCATCTTCACTGTGTATATCCCTCTTTTGCCATAAACACACACACACAAACCATGCTCAGGGTCTCTGGAGGACTGTATTTGCTGTACTCCTGTATTCCATTCAATGTTACACCACACACTTGGTATTTTATACAAAACTAATATATTTTTTAAGCATAGATCTAACATACTGTACATATTTGTATTTGTTCATCTTTACATTTTTAAAAGGGGTAGTCTTACCAAAATTGAGATGTCATCACTACTCACCCTCATGTTGTTCTATACATGTAGGATGTCTTGTTTTGGACCATATAATGACAGTCAATGTGGTTCAGTAGTGTTGTGAGCCCCACTGACTTCAATTGTGAACCATTCACACTTCACATTTGAACCATTATTCTAAATATCTTTTGTATGAATGTGTGTGCTACATTTGATGAATTCTAAAACCCTCAAAAATGTTCAAAATGAGTATTAAAATGTGATGTTACCATGGCAACATGTCGTGGTATCATTGATATCGTCTTGGCATGTTGTGGTAACATTGATATCGTCTTGGTACGATATCAAGAATATATCAGTCGTGTCTATATCAGTCTATGTAAGTGACACACTTCCTGTTGCATTATGACCGTGACTTGCAGTAGTCAAAACCATGTGATCATGTAATAAGGGTAAGCTAATGATAGCAGAATTTCCTTTTTTTGGATGATCTGTCAGTCCATACAGATAAAGTTCTTAAACATACTTTTTCTGCTGGTTCTCTGTGTGGCAGATTGACTATTGCCCTTTATCATGCCAAGCTAAACTGGATTAAATGACAAACCGTCCATCTTAGCCAATGCAGTCTTAATGAAGGATATCTTTGGCTCATTTAGAGGCATGAAATTGTCTTATTAAATACATCATAAAACATACTGGGTCACAGTCTGTTTCCCCTCGACTCTCTTCGTTTTGTCATTTTGGAAAGGATTTGATTGGTTAGAGCAGAGAGAATGGGGGCAGTAGCATTTCAGAGCTCTCATAGAGAGGCTCTCTGCTTTATAAACATCTGCTATATTGATTTTTACCTACCTTGAGAGGCAGCTAGCACATTACCACATGAATTTGTAATCCTGGCTTGAGCCCTGAAGAGTTGCCACAGCCGAACGGTTCCCGCTCGCAGAGACCCAAATTGAAATTTTCAGCCTTGCTTAAAGAATCAGTTCCTCACAGCATTTGAATGATCGTCAGACTCTGAGAGAGTGCATGAACGGCGGGTATGCACACACACAGCCTCAGAGGCCAGGGTTAGAAGGGGGTGATTGAGAGATTCGGCTCAAAGGCCCTGTGAACTTTTCAACTCCCAGCGAGAGACAGAGGAAGGGAGAGACACAGAGAGAGATTTGAGTCGAAGGTGGGCTGGTAATGAAGGTAGTAGCGAGTGAGAGGATTAAGGCAGGAACGTAATGGAAGGAAAAAGATAAGGATCGTGCCACCCTTAAATATGCGGATCGCTTCCCACAGTTCTTCCGCTCCAGTCTCACTCGTCTTTTCACTTACCCCTAGCATCACACACAGCCTTTCTGCTGTCATTCAGATACCCACCAGCCTACTTCCCACTTACACTGACTGAGTGCTGTAATCCGGTTTTTCACATTGCAGTTATTTTATTATTTTATCATATTTGTGAATTGATTGATATTATTCATAGGGGTGCACAATATATTGGTATCCAAGGAAGAGCACAAGGAATAGGAGGGCTGATGATTCTTTTTAAGATGACAGTTCAAATTTATGATGTTGAGAATTGTGGAACAAATGCTAGTACCCTATGCTAAAGTGATGCTAGTACCCTACTGCTAAACAGAAAAAGAGGACTGTGTAGACTAATGCAGGTGTGGAGTATGGACACTGATTGTAGCTTGTAAGGTAAAACCCTCAGTTAACTTGCATCTTTAAAATCATGTTTTTTGTGTGTTTTGTTCCTTTACATTGTTCTCTGTCCAACTATTTTTGAACACAAGTTCACATCCTATGTGAACATCACTAACAAACACGTCTGTTATAATTATTCAAAGTTTCCTTAATTGTAAAAATACAGTTTGCACATTATTGTTATGGTCATGCATTAAATATGACTTAACGCAGTATTATGAAATGCAAAAATTAATTACTTATTTACTGTTAGGATGTGCAGACTCCATGTTTTTGCTAAATCCACAAGGAGCTGAGAATGGCATTGATTAAAAATGAATCGGTGATCTTATCTCTCAAATTGCATTTGCTAATTTCCATTTAAATGTGTTGGTTGTATGAGTAGATCTTATCATGCGTGTACTTTTAATGTACTTGTATCCAACAAGATTAGGCAACATCATCCTTTCCTGTATGCCAATTTGTCCTGTAATCGTTTGTCTCTAAATTTGCAGACTTGGGTGCTTGCTTTCCCAGTTTCCAAAGCTGCGCGGATTATAGCAACTGCACTTACAAAGAAGCTCTAATTTCGAGCAGATTCGATGACGAGTAGATGCCACAAACAGAGATGCGTTGTAGTCCAGGGACACGTCTACATATCAGATCCCTGTTAATTTAATTTACTGGTTTATACTTCAGCCCATTTGGAGATTATCGGAGAGAATAAAACTGTGATTCCTTCCTACGAAGTAATTAGCCTCTCAAATGTGTTAAAATCCTGACAGATTGGTTTTCTCGTTAGGGGTGTTAAACCCAGGAGAGCAGCCGCCCGTGATGGGTGTTGTGGATTTAGCTTTTTAGAAGATGCAATGTGTCAAAGTTACCATGAGAGATTCTGTGCTACAAGGTGACATTGCTCATTTTCCCCTCAAGGTGTGTGTTTGAGAGAGAATATGTCTAACAGACAGCAGAAAGTCACTTATCATTGACAATAGCTGTGTTGGTATTTAAGGTCAGTGTTAATCCTGCTGTTCCAACATTCTCAAAAACCCAGTGAAAGACCTTCTGGGAAATACTAGCCTGAGATATTCACCCTAAATAGCCCCTCGCTGCGAACTGTGCGCTATATACACAGAACAGTTCTTTAGCATGTCTGCTCCCAGTTGGTATTAGTGCACTAGGGAATGATGGGAAATAGAAGCTCACACCTATGACATCTCATTAAGAATCTAGGCCACTATGTGTCCATTCCCTTTACCTCAGCTAATTAAAGTGGCGTGTCAAAATATTTTTCTGGGTTATTTTAGTGTCAGCATGCTGGGTCGACAGGAGCGAGCAAAAGTTTAAAGTTTAACCCCTTCACACGCAAGTTTAAAATACTCTAGCGGACCCGCCCACCCCACACACACAAACAGTGCAAGTTTTTTTAAAGAGCGGATCACCTTATTTCCATAGCAACACGTCATGCTTGTCATTGGACCCCGCACCTACAATAGCGCTGTCGCTTTTGTTTGGTTTTTCCTTTTTTTTTTTTTTTTTTATATGTAAGCCATGTCATCAACTTCCTGATATTCTAATTCTCAAATACATCTAAGTGAATGTGTTTACTAACAGTTTATTTTATGGATGCCCCTGGCTATAAGGAACATGTAACATCTCTTTGTTTGTCAGGGAGGAACTTCCTGCTAGATTGTGACATCTGTAGTAACAGTTTTGCCTCCAGAGTGCAGTGGCTTTGAAACTTTACGTGGGTGTATATAGTAGATGTAGCCCAACAGTCTGGCCCTTTCCTTTATTCCTTCTTTTCTTATAGCTTTCCTTTTTTTTAACATTTCGTTTCAACTCTGCTTGCGCTTGTAGGCAAAAATCGACTAGAGAACCAACTTGCTGCTCCCCGTGTCCTCCATGATGCTTCCAATATCTTAAAAAGCCACAAAGGAAGGGGGAGGGAGGCTTTGCTCACACAACGCTCCCAGCATCGTTCTGTGAATGGGCTCGTCCTTGCCTGTAACAAAGTGACTGGGTTAGCAGTGTTTGCACTGTAGCCTGAAGCCCTGTTCCCTTCTCTTGTCTCTTCCTTTCTCACACACACACCCACTCTCTCTCACACTGTCTCTCTTGGCACATCTTTCATCCCGTGTACTCCAATAACCATAGCATTCAGTGCCTCTGCCAAGCACAATGAGTCCTGATCTAGAGAGGTTTCAAGCCTCTCTGAGTTGTCATGGGTGCTTTGCATTTGTAATCTTTTCCCAATTCAGGAACGCAGTTAATTTCACACCATACACCTGGTTATAGACCTCTCACTCACTCTTAGGCTCAGAGGAAAGGCGAGGGAGAGACAGATGGTGTATAATATACGACAGGCGCCGTGGTCTGTGGGGCGTAACGTCCTCGTCAGCCAAATTCTTGCCGTCAGCTCGCGGGCTGCGTTTCTTGTGGTACGCTGCCTGACACGACAACTGTTCTGGGCAGCTAGCTCTTCGTGATCAATAAACACCTTTTCTTGAGCATGCATAATCACTTTCACACCTCCAATCAAACCCATGTGACAACCCAGTACAAAATGCAATCTGGCTGCTTGCCATGGTTTTGGCATGTGGTGAGAATTTGTGTGTGGTGTCCATTTACTGATCATTTTTGGTTTAAAATGTATTTATTTATTTTTGCTCTGTTTTGAGCATCTAATAATGGCAGTGGTGTGCTGATTTCGTGTGAAGTAAAGGATAGTTCACACTAAAAAAAAAAATTTTCCTTTTGTTGTTCCAAATCTATATGACTTTGTCAGTGGAGTCAATTTTTTTGGAGAGAACTATTGCTTTAAGCATGCAGCTGCAGTTTTTAGTTTAGAATGGCTGAAATGAAACCATACTGTACTGGGTTCAATACGGCTTGAGTTTCCTTGGCCGAGATCATTGAAGATCTCGGAGGACAAAAGACAGGAAAAAATCATAGTGAATGCAACCACCTGTGACGACAGCCTCCCGAAATGTGTGCAAGTTGCCCTGCAGGTCAGTGCAACCCGTCTGAGAGTGCTCTTGTGTCCCTGTTTTCTGAGCATGTGTCGCATCTGATCAGACTCAAGCCCCAGCTGCAGGGTCTAGAGCGTAGGATCATGGGTAATGGGAACATCCTCAGCCGTGAGCTTGTAAAAGCCCCGTGCGCTGCCTCTATGACGTGGCTTATAGATAGCTGGAGAGACATCAGCGCTCATTGCTCCTCCTTGCATGAGTTTTGTTACAAACAGAACAAAGGGTCAAGGGACTTGATACTGTAGACATGCTTAAAGCACAGTGTTGTATTTTGCATATGCAGAGAATTTTAGAAGGGTAGAATAAACTTCTTAATTAGGGATTCACAAAATAGTTTTCATTGTTAATTTTATTTTGTCATATTCAAAATTGTGTTGGTCAATATTGGATATGTAATTGTTTTTTTTTCACCTTCAAATTGCAGTTGGTCATCTAAAAATCACTTAAAGTTATCCTTTAAAACACTAATAATTAGATTTATAACTGTAAAATGTCATCAATTTTTTTCTAAATTTCTAAATTCACTTGTAGTGTTTATTTATTTAGCTGTTTTACTGGCCATGATATGAAAATATCACACTATCTACAGTAGATCACATTATATGATATCAGTATTGTAAACCGCTTTGGCCAGATTTTATTTTTATCTTTTAGTGTAAAAAATACTTTGCCTTAAATACTGAAGCAAACTACAGTGTCCTCTTATAACTGACCATGTTAGTCCCGACTGAGTTATTTTGAGAATATGGCCAAATGGGACATTCCTGAGAGCCTTTTTGTCTTGGATCGCTGGCAAACTTTTTTTCATTTTACAATATCTGATGGTGTCGATATGGTAGCTGGTCCTGGCAGTGTGGACAGTTTCAGAACTAGAGGCCCAAGAGGTTGAGATTTCTTATCCTTCTGTGCTAGTCCTGCTTTATGGTATGCGCTCCCTTTTTATCTTCTTCCCTAAAGTAGCTGTCCTCTTCTACGTGTCGTGGTCTTCTTGGTTGGAGCCATGGTTTGCACCATGGGCTTACTGACCACCAGAACCGCAACAGGAAAATGCTTCTCTTGGGGTCTGTATGCTAATCCGTCCTTTGCTGGCAGCATTTTCAAACGCTCCGTTGGACTGGCAGTTCGTCAGACTCACTGAACAGAATGGAAACCGCAGACCCAGAATAGACTGGGATTTACTATGTGCCTATTTTCACCTGAGCACCTGCCATTTTAAAGGCACAAATTCAAGCAGCGATGTGCGAAGTGAACCACTTCACACAGTGCAATGGGATTTGTCTTTTAATTTTCAGCTTTAAAGTGATTTTCCTGGCTTAACAAGTGTCACTACAAATGAGACAGTAGTTGTGTAGAAAGAATACTGGCGTTTATTTACTGTCTAAAAAATTCACATAATTTTAGATGCTCTCGTCTGCTGTGGAGCTGTTTTGGTTGAAAAATAGTCTAATGTTAATCGCCTTTCTGAAGTGGAAATGATAAACTGATGCTGTAGGGAGCGTTTTATTTAACTGTTTTTTGACTGTTCTATTAGAGCGTCTTTATGATACTGATGCATAATTTACAAAGACAGGCATCATTTTGTGCTTTTGGGTTAATGCCACTTATTTCGGCTAGTGAACATGCGGTCTCGTTAAGTTGTTGTTCTCTCTGGGATTTCAATTGCCCACTCTTCACAGACTGCTATGGCCCTGTAAAGTGCTCCAACAGTGACCCTGAGGGCCTCCCAGTTATCGGCTAACTATGCATTTCAGAGTACACTGTGCTGCATAGCAGTGTGCAACAGCATAATTTAGCTGGGATAGAAGTGGTGCTACAGTTTTCAGTGTTCTCCCAGGTTTAGTTAGGAAGGAAATACAGATTAAAAGAAAAAGTTCAGTCTATTTGCATCAAAGCAAATACTGAACCAAACAACTCTGTTTCAGCTAGTATGAGCTAGTCATTTAGCCTGCACTTATGCCAGTCGGAAATTATCTGTACCTCCCCCGAAAAAAATAAAAATCAACAATAGGCCCAAGAAACAAAATACAGAGCAAAGGAAGAAATTCTAATAATTGAGATTTTTTTGTTACAACCCTTGTGAATGAAGATGCAAAGGTTTTTCTACAGCAGTTTTAATATTATTTATACAAAATAGAATATAATTTTAATATCAACCCTTTATCAGCAATAAAGTAAAATTAGGTGCATCCCTAATTTGCCTAATGCTGCCATCTCAACCCTTTTTCTCTTAACATTTTTTCAATCATAGTGTCCATTTCCATTCAGTGTGACAGACCTCTGACAGTGAAGGATGATATTTTAGCAATAACGGACTGTAGGTTTGTAAGTTGGTTGCTGAGATGACAACTTAAGACGGCCCTTGACAAAGAATCTGGATGGGTATTGGTTGCAATCATAACTTGACATAAAGAGGCCCAAAGTCAGCTTGTGACTTTGAAAAGTTGGAGTCCATCCCCAAGCTCTCCTTCTTGTAACAAGCTATCTGGATAAATAACATAAACCTCTTAGTTTGCAGCCCACCTCTTGAGGTTAGTCCAGCCCCTGACTCTTCTGAAAACAGTTGGCTGTAATCTCTTCTGGTTCCCATAAAAGACCCCCTGTGGATATCAGTCCAACTGCATTTCCTTTGAACAAGCTACTAATCCTTTTACTTTGGGGAGAATAGCTGCAGACTGAAACACCAGTGTTTGTGCTCTAGCCTAGTTACGGGGATGTTTTTGTGCCCCCTTTGGCTTTCTGCACTCCCACCCTTGTTACATGGTGTCTGGGCTAATTATCTGCTCATTCAGAGTCAGAAGAGGCCAGGGACCAGTAGGATCAGTCCTGGCATCTAGAGAATCCTCTCAAACCAATGTCATGGACAGAGCCAGGAATGATTCCTTTCATCTTCTTGCACTGTTTTCGGGGGGGCGAATAGGATTGTGTTGGGGCATTATTTAGCAGTTGTAGACAATTCCAAAATTTGGTTGCATGTTGACTTATCTTTGGCCACAGGACAAGTAGCCTGTCTGGTTTTAGTTTTTTTTTTTTTTTTTTTTTAGTTTTTTTAAATCCTGACCGGCTCCAGAAGCTTTTGGTTGCAATTTGGCCCAATATGTCTCCATTACTCTTCGTTTGTAATCTCCCATTGCCAGGGCACAGTGTCTCCTGAAGTCAGCAGAACACGTCATCAAGATTGTGTGTGGATTCAGTTACTTTCAAATGCAATATGTTTTCCAATTTTGTTCAAGCAAAACATCTTCTCACGCAGCATGCATTGGTATATTAGGCTCTGTGCCTTCTGCTTGCTAATATATTGGCCCTGACCCACAGAGCAGTTTGGCTATCACAGTAGAGACCTTGACTGCGCTGGCCAACACTTTTAATTTTGTGTATTCGCTTTGCAGCTGCTATCCTTGACTGTGAAGTAACCTCTTCTGGGCCATCGGGGAAGCACTGTTTTTAAATTAGCCTCAATATGATCCATCAGTCCACACTGCATGTTGGGGGCTGTCATAAGAGTGCTGCTTTTATTGGGATTTGCAGATTTATTTATTCAGGCCTTTTTTTCTCCGCTGATTCATTCCTCCCATTTGCCCCCGATGAACACAAGGTTAAGGGGGTTGTAAAGTGGGCAAGGTTGGGTCACAGTCCAGAGCTGACAGCCCAGGCGGCACAGAGCACGCGGATCAGCTTTGACTCTCAAATCTCAGAATCTGATGCAAATCCGGCAGTATTTAAACCTCCAGATCAGCCTTCCCAAATCCTTTCAAGATATTCTCGGCTCGATTGGGTGGCATTAAAGGATCATAGGAGCAGAACAAAACATCGTCTGGCAGCACGAGAGAGAGAGAGAAATAGGAAGAGGGGAGGGAAAATTAGAAAGCAAGAGAGAGAAGAGGGTGAGCCAGCTGAAGGTTTTACAATGTGTTGCACCAATGGAAATCATGGATCACTTTAATGTTCCCTCTGTTTTTGCACCCCTCCCTCCTCATCTTCTGTTGTGCTTTATTTTGTTTGTTCGCTCACTCTGATCTCTTTCCTCGCAGCCCTCTCTGGCAAAATCCAGCGTAATCCCGTATGGGTGCCTTTGTCCGGTGCATGTAAACATCTGTGCAACATTTTAAATAACAGCTATCACGCTCCAACCTGGCCTACATTTCATATGGTGGACATTTCACAGACCTTTATATTCGAAGCTATGCATATGACGCGCATCTTGCTTTATGGGAAGACTGCTCCTAGATCAAACTTGCAACCTTTTGCATTTTCACCCTAAATATTTAACTGACTACATGTAATACAATTAGGTTCACTGTGAGAATGCTTGTTTGATGGGTTTAATCCCCTCATTTTAATCACCATCCATTGCTTTTATGTGTGGATCCGAATTCCTGATCTTGAGTTGTGATAGTTTTTGCATTAAAGCCTTAGTTTTTATTTTTGTTTATTTATACATTTAAAATAATTTATACATTTATTTTACTTTTGTCACCTGTTTAGCTTTTCAGTTAAAGTTCCCAATGAAGTCCATTCAATTACCACTTTACTCTACCAAACTTTAAACCCTTTGTTTCATTAACAAACTGAATAAAGGAAGACATTAGTAGTTTTACTCTGAAACTGTCTTGAGCTCTGGTTTAGTTCCACTCAAACTAACTGTCTGAGCGTATGCTTGGCATTACCTCCATGCAGTTGACAGCAGAAGGGTGGTGTAACTGCTTGTCATGCACAGTAATCTCTCTTCACTGACTGGGTGACTGCTGAAGTTCATTCTGAAGCTCATGCTGAAGCTTTCACAACAGTCAGGATTTTGGAAATTATTTCTGAGGTGGATAAAACTGTCTGAATCATGTAGATTGTTGGATATTTGGTGGAGAGGGTGGAGTTGAAAGATATTTTTGTATTAAAGGGAACTTTGGTAGTGCTGGAAGTGACTAAGGTAATGCTACTAATCCAAGAAAAATTATAGCTCTTTCGTTTTTATTTTTTTTGTCTTAAATGTTTCTCTGGTCCACTTTTCTTATATGGTGGTCTGTGTTTTGAATTGTATTGCATTTTGAAAGGGAACACTCATTAAAAACCTGTATATGTAATGTTTCATTCCAATATAATTTAAGCATGCAAGATTTTCTGCTGGACATAAGCACTTGCTGGTGGACACCATAGATCCACTGTCTCAGACTGAAAAAGCAAATGGCCTCAGAAATGGCTCTTAACGATTTATTATGTAGAGGAAATGCTGTAGTTCTGTGCGTGTAGCAAAATGTATGTGCTCACAAGCTCTGCTTTCACAGTCTACCGTTCCCTGTCCTCCCCCACGGCCAATGAGAACCGCTTCACTCCGCTGCACTTACAAATAGACCCCATTGATTGAATCTGATTCCTGTGGATAGAGCAGGATTATTGAGCGGCCTTCCCTGATGTCTCACACCCAGAGTGTGTGTGGAAACGTTCTCTCGGTGTCAGCTTTTGTTGCTTAAATCAGAGGGATGTCTCCCCAGAGCCTCCCCCAGTCTGATGACACACAGCTCTCTGGAACGCACACTTCCTTTATTTTACTTCCTCGCCTGCAATCATTTTTCTTTTCTTTTTTACAAACATCCTGTGAATCCTTATATGTTGAGAGGAAAAATCAGAGAAAGAGTGTGTTATAAAAAAGAATGAAGGAAAAAATCTGACCTGACCTCAAACCGAAATGTCCACTCTACAGTGACTCTTGAGGATCAGCGTCATCGGCCCTTGAAGGAAATCTCTGCTCCACTAACCCCTGTCATCACAGACCTGTGGGGAGTTACTCTTACTGACCAGAGGCACTGCAGCCTCATTAAATACACTGCAGAATGAGCCAGAAACAAAGTCTTAGTTTGTGGGACGAGAGAAAATCGACTCCATCTGCTTTTACGGTCAGCACTGAGATGTTGTTATTTGGATTTAGAGCTGAGCCAACAACACAAAGTCCTGCTTCAGCAGAAATGAGAGCGTGATTGTTTATGGTGTTTTGAGGCTTTTTTGACTCGTTTATCCTCTTCCTCACCCCTCTTAGAGGGATAAATAGGCCCTGCTGCCCCAGACTCCGATTTCCCTCCTTGCACTTACCCATTGATTTAATCTGTTATACTACAAAGTTTTTTTTTTTTTTACCTTGGGAGTAATTTTTTTTTTCCTCCACTATAATAGTTTATATAGCGATGGTTTCTCATTAAAGTCAGCTTCAAACAGAAAAATTGTGATTGTCCATTCACACACACATAGTAGCCCAGATATTCTGCCTATTAACTTCTTTAGTTTTTTGTGGAAAGTCTGGAATGACATGAGGGCAAGTAAATGACACACTTTTGGCACTTATCGTATCTATCGATGTGGCTCTGTAGTGGTGGTGCATGCTTGAACAGGAAACCCTGGAGCAGATCTTTGCCCTTGTTGAATGGCAGACTCTTTGTCAGTTCAGACAGTATTAGAGCAGCTGTGCCGAAACTGAGATCTGCTGGCCAGTGTAAGAGTGAACAGACATCATTTGTAAGGCGGAGGAAGGATGTGTGACAGGAATGCTGCTCGGTCATTGGAAACTTTCAATGTGTGCATCTCTGTGTATGATAGGCTAGTGGTAGAGGATTTGATCTGGTCTCACAAAATTTACAGGACTAATCCTAGGGGAAATGTGTGAAGGACCGTGCTGAACACTATTTTATCACTGTGTTTTGTTAGGCTCCGTAGTTGTCAAGTGGACAAATGAAGATTTTTATTTTATTTTCTGCTCTCTGTTCGATTAACCTGGGTCTGTTTCTTTGTTCTGTCTTCACATGAGTGGCGTTATTGTAACAAGCGCATAGATGCATCTTCAATGGCTATCCATGAGCTCCTCGGTTGTGAAGGGTTCAAACAAAAGCTTCGCTTTCTATAAGAGAATGTTTTTGTGTGTCTATTGAATTACTGAAGTGCATAGGAATGGGTGAGTCATTCATGCGGGGGCATTCCGTAGCTACAGTGCAGTTTTTATTTTTCTCTGATTGAGGAAATTACTCAGGGTCTCTCTCAGCTTTGAGTCATGTGGATGTGTAGATTTTGACTAATCTAGAGTAGTGTTATTTCTGCAGTCAAAGTCCCTTAAGGGCAACTCTCACAATACCACTCAAATATGGTGTCTGTCAAAGTAGTTTGGCCTTTGATGTGTGCTCTCCTAAGTTAACTCTGAAACACCATGAAAAGTTAAAGGTATCCCAGTTCTCCAGTGTGTCTGTAGCTTGATATGTAAATCTGAATTCAGCTGGTTTCTCTCTCTCTCTCTTTCTCTCTCTCTCTCTCTCTCTTTCTCTCTCTCTTTCTCTCTTTCTCTCTCTCTCTCTCTCTCTCTCTCTCCCTCGCCCTCGCCCTCTTCTCTGCAGTTGGAAATACGAGTCCCTTTGCATTTTTGGGGATTTTGGGAGCTCTGTGTTGGTTTGGTTTACTCTTTCTCAGTAATCAAACGTGTGCATCCTTCCTTGTCCAGAAGCACTAGACTTTTAGTTTCTACTGAGAGTAGATGTTTACTGCGTTCTACTCCAACGCTAGTTAGAATTTTTTTTTTTTTTTTTTTTTTTTTTTTTTTTTTAAAGTAATGTTTGTTTAAATTCTAGGAATTTTGCATGTTTATAATTTTCACTTTGGTTATATATTCATTTTAAATAAAGTACATTTAAATACCAACCTGATTTGCATTAATGCTAGTTGGTGATTGAGTGAGTAATGAGCGTCTGTTTCTTTTCTTAGGCGGAAGGAGAAGATAATCTAAAGAAGATGCAGCTGATGGAGCTGGCCATTCTGAACGGAACATACAGAGACACCAACATAAAAGCGCGTAAGGAGAGACATTTACACCAACAGCTTAGACACTTAAACACACACTTGAACATCAGCACACCCACTAGACAATTGTTAATAAATTATATGAGTTCAGCTGTGATTGTGTTCACAGTGACTAAAGACACTTGTTTAAATGCTTACACATGCAAAATCACACCCGAATGTGTTGGCCATAATCCATCTCTTATATCCATCCTTAATCCGTGTGTAAATGGAACACACACACACACACACACACACACGCAGTGACATATATAGAATACTTTTTTTGTGCTGTCTTATTCTGACCATAAATGGGCAATTAAAAAAGCAGAGCACTTTAGAGTTCATCAGACAAGACGCTCGTGTTAATTCTAGAAAGAATCCTTACCCCTGCAGACTCCTCATGAAAACATCTAATCATCTGCCCACAGTCTAGTATTTCTGTCTCTCTTTATCCCTCCCTCTGTCTCTCCCTCTCTTTTTCTCTTCCTCCCTCTCTTTCTCCCACTTCCTTTCAAAGCTGTTCCAAATGCAATCACAGCCTGTGTAATCTTGGTGTGGCGTACACAATCATTTTGCTGCATGATTGTGATTTTTAGGTTGTCTTCAAGTCATAAATGTGTATTATTGCTCAGAGGTATTTGCATACAACTCCGCCCATGTCATACATATCCATTACTGCAATGCATATCCACATTGACATAGAGAGATTTGGGCTTGTATATACTGTTCTCTAGAGTAACATTTGCATGATTGTTTATATTATATATATATGGTGTATGTTTTTATGATTGTATGCATGCATATTTGGATATATATGACAGGGACATTTCTTTGGAAGAAGCACACCTGTTTGATTCTGTTTGGCTTCAGTGCAGAATGCTTACAAGCATTTTAATTTTCAGCCCGGTTGTGGTTATTTCCTCTCAACATCTGCACTAAATGTCCCAGTGGCATGTGGAGGTTTTGATTCATGTGGGAAAGCTTATGGCAAGTTCGTTGAATCAATTCTAGAAAGTCCACTGTAGAGTTATAACACTAAGAAATAACATCATGTTTTAGCTCATGACGTGGTGCTTCCTCTGCATGCCACACAGGACAGTATGTTCAGATGTGCTGCTTTAAATCAGTTACTCTGTTGTGCATTAGTGCCTGTGTTTTGATGATCGGTTTGCCCTGTTATGACCAATCATCAGTTTCTCCTTGTGTTTTAGTTTTGATTTAATTTTCTGTAATGATTTTGGTTGTGGGGTTTGTTTTAGTTTGCTTTACAATGTGTCTTTTGTTGTTGTTCATTGACCATCGCATGGACTAATTTTCCTTTATTTTTCCCCCCACCCTCTTTTTTCCTCTTTTCATGTACTTCTGTTTTCCTTTCCCTGCCTGTGCTTTTCTCACATCTGTTTTTATGCCTTCTGTCCATTTCTCTTTTCCCCCCTTCTGCTCTGAAAATTTTACACGTTCACACACCAAACCTCCTTCTACGGCTCTATCTCTCCCATTACTTTTCTCTCTGTGTCATCCTGTCTCTTTCTCTCTTTTCACTCTTTCTGTCTTTCACTCTTCCGTTTACGGCAGCCACCCTTGCGTTTTCTCTTGCAGCAGCAGCAGCGGCTGCTCAAGGCCAGCGTTTGATCGCATCTCCTGGGGGTCAGGTCCTCCCCCAATCTGCCCTCAGGCCCCCCACTCCGGCAGGGACCCCCATTATGAACCTCATTCGGCCCACTCAGATGGCCACTGTGCTACCCAACGGCACCCCTACATTGGTGCCCCCGTCGCCTGACGGGGGCATTATCTACACCACGCCCTACGATTACCCTTATGCCTTGGCACCCACGTCTCTGCTGGAATATCCCATCGAGCACAGCGGAGTCCTAGGTAAGCGGGCGTGGGGGCTTGGCACTTCACCCTTTGGTGCCCCGCAAGAGGGCTTTGCTGGGGTGTTTTACGGGGGCATGTTCGATGGGGCGTCTCCCGGCCCCATTCAGGACTCACTCAAAGGTAAATATGTAATGACTAGCTCATGCTAGCGGGCTGGGTAATTCAGGTGATTAAAGACTTAGCTTCCTAGGCACAAAAAAGAAAAATGTTATGCCACTGAGACGGGCTGGGAAAGGGACCACTTAAATGTCTAAAACTAGGTGTTCGTTTTTCCAAATTGTATTTTATAATTTTTTTTACTGCTGCGTAAGAAGTCTTTTCTCAGGACACGCACTCTCTATCGCAGACAGTGGCGACATGCTTGCTTGCACACATCTTTTTTTCGTCTCTCTCTTTCTTGCCGGAGGCTTTGTCAGGCAGGCTACTGGTGGATCCCCTTGGATTTCTCCTGGCTTTTGAAATCATTTCTCTCTTCCCTGCTGTAGCAGGCCTTGGTACCAGTGCCAAGCAGCAGAGAGAGAGAGAAAGAGCCTAGAGTCCCGTTGGGGATGTTCATTAAATTCTTCCACTATTCTCACTGTATCCAATTGTCTTATTTTTACCCTTGTGAACTTGAGTGCTCGACCCTATTCAGAGAGAATTACCCATACTTCCCTGCCTCGCGAGGGGCTTCTGCAAGCATTCGCAAAGAAGATAGATAATAACTACGACATCACAACCTCTTTTACAGACTCGACACTTACATCAAAGCAATGTAAACATTAACAAATCAATTGTTTAAGTGGACATGACAATCAATAGCATGATGAAGTCACGTGTGCCAGCAGCTGAATGTTACGCTTGAAAAGCTTCAGTTTGTTTTCGTCTTTGATCCTATGGAGGGATTTCTGAGTTCAGTTTACAGTTGGCACATTTTGGTCTTCTGCTGTTCTGACAGTGCCGGGGTTTCCTCTTTTAAACTTAAACGCTTACAAGCTTAGCAGCCTTTTATTTACTTATAGTATCGATCCAACTTCAAACCTCTCTCTCTCTCTCTCTCTCTCTCTCTCTCTCTCTCTCTCTCTCTCTCTCTCTCTCTCTCTCTCTCTCTCTCTCTCTCTCTCTCTCTCTCTCTCTCTCTCTCTCTCTCTCTCTCTCTCTCTCTCTCTCTCTCTCTCTCTCTCTCCTCTCTCTCTCTCTCTCTCTCTCTCTCTCTCTCTCTCTCTCTCTTTCTCTTTCTCTCTCTCTTTCTCTTTCTCTTAACTCGCTTCTGTGCAATCAGAAGTGATTTGCTGGACATCTGCTGTTGCATAGCATGTGGGCGTATACACACACAGTTCGAGGGAAACGTTAGCGCTTCCAGAATTTCTCCAGAGGAGACTAAAAGCATTTGTCCTTAGCAACTATTTTGTATCTCATGATGTGATTTGGTAGTCATCACACCTCATAGAGATCCACAGAGTCATACAGGATTACTAATGCTTAAATCAATAATACATATCCCCCCCCCTAACCAATCTTTGGTTAGTCGTGAATAGATTCTATCAGACAGTCTTTCCTCTCCTGGTCTCACTCAATATAATCATAAGACTGAAAAAGCTTCCTTCACCAATCTGTCTCAACGTCTGTGCATACCAAGAGTGAAACAAATCAAAACTGTGGCAATTTAATGTTACATCAACGCATCTGACTGTACAAAATTCCCTTGCTTTAATGCAAAATACAACCCATCAACCCTTTCAATTTATAACTAAATAACCTGTAAATCGAATTTGGTTTTATCAGTTGGGTTGCATTTTTAAAGCTGATCATATAGATTATACGAGTGATAATGCAAGCTTTATTCCCTTTTGTACATTGATATAGGAATATAGCACAGTATAATAATATCTGAGGTGTACTATTAGAAATTATAGAAATTATAAATAAGTAAATTTTATCTGTTACCACTGTTTATATTGTCCTTTTGAGTCTGAGACCAACAATATTAACTGCCAGCTCCGCATCTATCTGGTATTCCGTTCCAAGCACAATTAAAATATATTAATATTATTGATTGACTATAGAGAGCAAGTAACATATGACGTAAAGCAAAAAAACTTCATGTGTGAAAATGCTTTTTCACAATTTATAGAGATTTTTGCTTTTGCCGTTGAAAAGACCTTCACCATGGAAGGAATTGCTACTCCACTATCAAGTTGTTTCAGATCGATTTGTTCTGTGCATTATCTTTGAGATTGAACAAGGAGATAATGTAAATTTATTAATTTTATAATCACCGTGCTTAGAATTTTCCGTCTATTTTGGTTTTTGCTGGTCATCTTGTCTTTTTACATACAGTATGTAGTCTTGTGAGCAAAGCAGAGAGTTAGTGTTTTAGCCGGTTTGTTGAAATGTAGAAAACCAGGTGCTGTCACACAGTAATCACAGGGTGTCAAAACTTGATTACAATTTGCTATCAAATGATGCTGCTTCCACTGTAGTAATTTGTTTTTTACTAAAACACACCTTGTTTTATTTTTTCCCATTGCCCGCCCGTCTCAAATCTTATGAGTTAAACCAATTACTATGTAATTTTAAGTTGTAAGTTATACATTGATTAAATTCTGGGGTTTTTTGGTATGCATTTATTACACTTGTATTTTTTTATGAATTGTCTACCCAATGTGTTCATATTGTGAATATGTATTCTATGTAGAAACAATTTAAATTTAAATATAGATGAGAATTCATGTAAAGCCTGTTTCACAGCTAGCCTGCTCAAATTGAGACTATTTTAATGGATTTCTTTAATGAAAGGTGAAAATGCTCTATTTCTCTGGTTTGTACAGTTCTGCTGCAGCGTTTGAGGCTTGCATGGTCTAGCTGTGCTCCACAGGCTTTACATGTCTGTTTTTCTTCTGGGCTGAAACATTTCTAACCTTATGGACCTGTTGTAATCTAGGTGCAATGGCTACTAAAGTGCGGAGACATGATTCACGGGTCCATCCTTACCAAAGGATAGTGACCGCAGACAGAGGTTAGTTAGAAAAGATACTTCTACATTTTTTATTCTTTTTATTGAATAATCTCTGAACGGGGGATCGTATACGTTTATATACACTGCGTATCTTTACTGTGGAAATGTTTACACATGTGAAATGCCTCTGGAAACACTCAGGTTTATGGAAGCATGACTGTAACTGAATGAAATGCCATTTGTTTAAGTTTTATATATCAGTGCGTTCCTTAACTACACCTAGATCCAAAAAAATAGATTTTATTCTTTGTTTTGAGTTGCTTTGTTTTAAATCGTTTTAAAATACAAAGAAGGGACTGAAATAAGTTTCCGTTGCCAGCAAAGCCATTGTCGAAGTGCTTAAGTTATTACCTCACTATTTTTTATGTCTCAGGTTAATCTCATCGGATTTTGTTTGTTCATCTCTTTAAGTGTAAAATGTACTTCACACCCAGTTATCTTTTAGTTTTACTAAAGGTACAATTTCTTGAGTATTTTTTTAGCAGATGTATTATTGAATCCTGTGTATACGTTTACTGAAAATAAAGAGAAAAATCCAGTGATATTTTGCGACCTTTATCTGTTTATTTGCGCAACGTAGCACTAGCTCTCTGATTCCCCCATCACCACTAATTACACTGTTTGTAACACGCATTTCGACTCGACACTAAAATGTTACTAGTTTTTTTTTTTTTTTTTGGTATGTGTTTCTCGTTTGTCTGTTATACCTCTCTGCTTTTGTTTGTGGGAACATGGGGCATTTTAGCGCTTTAAATACATGTAATAACGTTCTGATTGAACTCTGATCATGACGTTAGTGTGTCATGATCATAACGAGGTTTAGCCTGTGTTTGTCTCTTGGCCATGGATTTGGGGGTTAAACAAAGATTGCATTCATTTTGCTGTTAAAATGATGTCATTCCGGTCTCTTCTTGCTAACTAATATCTTTTCTACCTTTTTTTTTTTTCTTGTTGTTTTTGTTCCTAACCACCTAGCCGCCACCGGCAACTAACAAATGACCTCTGAACTCTGAACTCTTCACCCAATGATGAGCCGCCCAAGCCTGCCTGCTGATCAGATTAACTGGTAATTGCCTTTTGCTAGCCTGGTGGACGCAGAGAGAGAGGCACCTGTCCGAGCAGTGATCCTAACACAAACCAACATAAAACACAACAACCCTCCATACCAACACGTTGTGTAGCGATAACAACTATGATACTTTATTATTTTTTTATTATTTTTATTATTTCTTTCTTTTTCTTTTTAAACCTCAAATGACTGGGTGGATGTTAACAGTGATGTTGCGTTACCCAAAAATCTGCACTGAAGTTTAAAAGCAATAAAGAAGCGTCTTCTGCTAATTCAGCCCTTAAATGCATTATACTAACAAAGCTCCAGTAGAAAAAAAAAAGAAAAAAAAAAGATGACCCCAGTTTTATCAGTTATAGCGCTAAACGGGGCGTCAGGATCCAGATTATGTCTATACGCTACCCCACCCATTTAAACTGTCACTATGAATCAACAAAAGAAAAAGAAGGAAAGAAATCTACACTCACACCAACTTGTGTATTTCCTGTCCTTCTCTGATGTAATCCTGTGTTTTTCATTTGATTAGTTTTACTGTGCTGACACATTCTGGGTGTGCCTGTCCAGCTGACTTAGAGCATGGCTACAATGACAGACTGCAAAAAGCTTGTTTTGATTTTTCTGTGTTCTGTTACTTCTCCCTGTTTTATTTCTTATGTTTCCATGTATCTTATTAGCGTTTGGCAATACTTGCAGATTTATACGTGCTGCTCATTGCAGTATCTGTGCCAGCTCAGTAGGGGGCAGTAGGCAGAGTCAGGCAGGGCAATAGCAGGAGAGATTGGGGTGAAGTGTTTTTGGAGTCTTTAAATCTAGGATATTCAGGGTTGGACAGCTGGGATATGAACCGGAATCAGTTTACCGAACTATGCCAATCCCAAAAATCTCAACCCCTCCCTACATACAGTGCCTGAACTTTCTACAAATCTTTCTTTGAATGAGCTGTGAGATGAGACAAAAAAAAAAAAAAAAAAAAAAAAACGACTAAGTATTACGTGTGCGCATTTAGCCAAAGGGTTTCCATTTAATGAATTTCATATATATATACAAGTATGTATCTAACCGCCAAGGGTTCTGTCATGCTAGTCTAGGGTTTGAAAAGGTTTGGTGCCATGCCTGTATCTGTATGTTATAATAATGAATCAAAAATGGATGAAATGGTGATGAATTGTACCACAAGACGCTAATTTCCTTGAGGATGTACAAAAAAAAACACTAAGGAAGATGAATGAGGTAGATAGAATGGGGGAGGGCATTACCTCACTGCTGTATGTACACACTTTTCTTTCCTTTGTTTCTGCTGATTTATTCTATAGAAAAAAACCTCCCACCTTCCAAAAATTAGTCAGCTAAGCTGAAACAAAATGCAAGTGTTCTTGTTAATGCCCTTATTAACTTCACGAATGAGAAGCAACAGAGTTATTTCGGTTAATTTCAAATGCCCGTATCAGATAGCCCATCCACAATGTGTCCTGCACACCCCAGCTACTGAGCCCACTCTCATTTCTATACTCCCCCTTAAAAAAACATAGGATGTGAAAGCCATGTCTGCCTGTTCGAATTGCTTTATACATACATGATATATATATATATATAAAATGTATACAAATGTAGATAATTCATTGCATATTAAAATACAGAAAGAACAAAATTAGATACTTTTACAGGGTGCTGGAGAAATATATATTTTTGGCAATTTTAGCTTTTTATACTTAACTTGCAGTTACAAAATATGAAACGTAATACAAAAAAATAAAATATATATATATATAAAAAAAACGTTTGTAGAATAGTACAGCGAAAGGTGGTAAAGAAATGTTGTGTGACTTTGGATACTATTGGCCAGGGGGGGGAAAAGCAGACCAAAATAGTCAAACCTTGGAATGTTGGAGGAATTGCGTGACGTGAGAGGAGGAGAGTACAGTTAGAGAGATAAGTGCCTTACCGACGGTCGTTTCTTTTTCCGAGTGTTACATTCTGTTCAATAATATCCAGCACCAACTAGGAGAGCGCAGAGCGAGGGAGGGTTTGTGAAGAGGGAGCACCCCAAGAGTTAAACCACAAGGCTGTTGCAGTGTTGTGCCACTGAATCTATTCTATGCAAAGGAATAGCAGTCATTTGACCAGCTAACTATGTGCCATGATTCGTCTTCCCAAAATTAAGTTGAAGTCTGGTTGTTTTCCCTTTAATCCCCATTTGAACAGTGTTTTATTTTTTCTTTGTTTTATTGCATTATTATTCTTATATTATGAGGACAAAATCAGCAATGCTGTCTATGTATTTGGTTACTGTGATTTTTGTCGAGAACAACTGCCAATCATGATGTGGAAGTCTGCCAGGTGTTTTAGAAGCGAGATTTCTAAAAGAAATCATTTAATTGGACTTAACCTGAAACCTCCTCTTGTTTCAAGACTTGCAAACGGAAAACGTTCAATCATTGCCTCAACTTTTGTTCGCAATCGTGTTTGCCGAAACATACTTATTTTTATGCCAAGGAAGTCATTTTTTTGCTTTTTGTTTTTAAGGTCCGGGAGAGAGTAGGGCAGAGGGAAAGAAGTATTTAGCTCATTTTGGGAATGGCCTTTTTGGTATTCCACAACTGAAATATGTAGCTTTACAGTGCACAGATTTGAGGAAAAATAAATAATCCAGGGGGAGAGAAAATATAGCAATTCATAAAGTGTTTGTGAGAAGAAGGTCACAAGGATATCCGTCTGCTGCCGCATCCGTGCCAAACCCCGAACAGTCACACAAGAGCCACAGTATCAAATCACAATCGAAAGATCAAATCTCCCCCGAGCAGTTTTCAATCGTTGAAACAACCGGAGGTGTTCGTCAGATTGAATAAGATCACGCTCAACTTTGTGTCCTGTAACCCTGGCAGGCTCTGGTTTTAGTCTTGTTCTTCACTTTTGTTACACAAAAAAAGGTCAATGTCTTTTTTTTCTCTCTCTCTGTCTCTTCTCAGTGTTAGATACATGTTTTTTAAACATTAAAATAATGAAATGCAATATTAGAGAGGAGCAGAGATGACTACAGAGAAATGGACAGTATTAAATGAATCCCCTCTGCCATGTTACTACGTGCTGTTAATGTTTTGGACTTGGGTTAGTCCATCAGGTGTATGGAGAAATCTCTTGTGTTCTCTTCCGCCTGCCTACTACATGTGTAATAATGTAAATTACAGCCATTGTTACAGGTTTCTAATGTATTTTTCTAACTTCATTTTCTATGTACAAGTCATTTTTTCTGATCTCCTTTTGTGATGAAACCCACTACACGTTTTTTTTTCATGTCCTCTCTTCTCCTCTGCCCTCCCTCTCGGCCCACTCTACTCAGATATGTCTCTCTCATTGGGAGCGTTGCCTTTTTCCTACAGTTATTTTGTTTTCTTGCTGATTCTTTAGCTTGTTTAACTCATTAGCAACTTATTAGTTCCTCTTGTCATAGGTATTTTTACATGCTTGCATTTAGTTTTTATGGTGTATGCTGTTATTTTTTTCTTATTAACCTCCTTGGCATTTATTTTAATAAAACATTCTTAGTAAGAATTTTACTAACTTGCTGATATTATTTTGTGTTGTGTTCTTTTTTTTAACCAGTTTAATGAATCTACTACCTTGGTCTGGTTCACGGACTAACACGATTAAATCTGGTGTGTGAACAGCCTCACAGTTTCTCACATATAAGCGCACACCACTCACTCACTCACTCTCTCACTCACCCAAACAAATGCATTTTTCAGAGGTCCATACACATTTACAGTTCTCACACACTCAGTTTCAGGTAAATGTGCACGAGGCAGTCCGTCCTTCACTCCGCTCCTGCACTCTCTCATCTTTGTCGCTGTAGAAATCTTCCCAAGCTTGTCTGCCTCACTGTTCACGCAGTTTATTGGTGCTACTGGTGTTTCCTTTTCTTGTTTTGTTTAGAAAAAAACCCGCTGCTTTTAATAGAACTGGGTGTAAATGGGATTTAGATCTATGTAAAGTTAAAGCACACAACTTTGTTACAAAACCCGACAATAACTGGAAGTATTTGGTTTTGTAGGCTCTGAACAATTTTTCTATTGAAAAAGTCAATGTCCAGCAATAACCTGGCGAGCCTCAGGAATCAGTGCATTTACTGCCGCTTGTCGAATGTATTGTTTTTCAGTGACTTCTAATGCTCCCATGTCAGTGCAAATGAATGTCCATCAGTGCACCTTATCTCCACATCCTGATCCTTCATATGTAACGGGTCATATGGAGTTTTTGGAGGTCGTTTGACCTGCAGGAGGCGTGAGCTTGTGTCTGGAGGGGCTGCTGGCCGTTTGCTTTCACACCTAAGCGGACAAAAGTACTAACCCTTGTAGGAACCGCTTGGGTCTTGTTGCCATGGAGACTAAAGGCAGTGTCCTCACTGAAAGATATTTGGGATAAGTGAAATAAAATTTTCTTTTCATCTATACAGTATTTTCTAATGGGAAATGTTTTGTAAACAACCAAGCACAATATGTACTAATGTAATTTTTGTTTTTTGTCCTCATGCTAAATTTTTTACTTATTTGAAATGCATTGCAACTGCACAAATAAATAGTGTTTTAGACCATTTTTATCCCACTGAGTGAAGCTCCCGAATGGAAAACATGCTTTATGTTGACTGACTGAATTTGTATTAATCTTCATTTTGAAGAGCATTCAACAAAGCCGTACTATTATATTAATAAAGGGAAGGTTTTTCAAGCAAAAAAAAAATGCCCTCAGGGAATTTTTCCTCACAGGTCATAATCACCAGCTTCTAATTGGTTAATTATTAATTGATGCACCTGTACTTTAAGACAAACTGAATGATATTTGACGTATTTGTAGTTTATAGGAGCATATACAGGAGTTTCTGTGTGGACATGTCTGTGCTGTAGCACGTTTCTCAATGGCCTGTTAGCACTAAAACCTTATGAATAAAAAACCTTCAGTCCAAGAGTGTTTGCTTTTGTTTTTAAAGAGACTTTTTTGCTGAAATGTCCCACCAAACTTTCCAGTTTGTTTGATATTCTGGTTTTCAAAAATGGTTTGTCAGATTTATTTCTGATATGCTATTCAGTAAAACTTTTGTCCAATTTTCTAATGTGTGTATAATAAATATATATTTAATATATTAATTGAATTAGTATAATGTATTTTTCTGAAATATTAACCCTGAGTATATATCAAAGTGTATCATCAAATGTTCATATAGTTTTTACATTGTGTAAACAGTATGAAATGAAACAAGACACACTTTTATTCATGTAATATGTGAAATAAAGGGCTGTGTTTCCTGTATACAGTTTGATTGCTCGTAAGATGAGACCGTTTTATTTAGACCATTCTTCACTGAGGACATCATTGCAAGCTCACTGCAGTTTTGAGTTTGTAGCCTTGTGCTCAGGTAAGTTACATTCAATTAAAGAAACGGCAGCCAGTTTAAATGTCACGGGTTTATTTGCTGTACCGTGTAATGAAGCAGATTCTGTGAAGTCTGACCTGTAGGGCAGAAACAGATGGATGGTCTTTGTGCTTACTGTGAACTTGATGCAGACTCCAAAATGCAATCTAAATATGATCTACAGTCCTGGTCAGGATTATTGGCACCCTTGCCTTGGTAAATATAAACAAAGAAGCCTGTGCAAATCTGCATTGGTAATCCTTTTGACCTTTTATTTTAAAAAATCCAACCTTTCATTGAAGTCAAACAATTGAAAATGGGGTGAAATCACATGAAATGTTTTGTCTAAAACACTTCTGCCACAATTAATGGCAAACGTGTATTCAATACTTTTTGCCAAGATAACCGCTCTGAGTTTTCTCCTATTGAATGCGTCAATTCTGTTTAAATCCCCTGTTATTTTATACTGTCTATTAAAGCAAAATGAAGTGGAACTAGAACATGGAGCAAATGTATTAACCAAAAATGAAAATGGCGAGATCAGAGACCATTCCTCCATATCTCTCCAGATTCCCAGATCCATGTTGATATACCGTACTCTCCGCATGAGTCTTCTATCAGGTCTGGGGACAGGGGTGGTCATGGCAGAACCTTCATTTTGTGCTCGGTGACCCATTTTTGTGTTGATTTTGATGTTTGTTTTGCATCACTGTCCTGATGGAAGATCTAGCCATCAGGTGGGTTTGCTGCCAAAAAGCCATTTTTTTCTTTCTTTTTTTCATCTGACCACAGAATCCAGTCCGGTTTGAAGTTCCAGTCGTGTCTGACAACTGAAGGGGGTTTGTTTTTGGATGAGAGCAGAGGATTTTTCTTCAAACCCTTTCAAACAACATGTGGTGATGAAGGTGCAGTTGGGGTTTAGGCTTTCTGACCCCAAGACTCAACTATTTTCTGCAATTCTCCAGCTGTGATCCTTGGAGATTCTTTGGCCACTCAAACTTTCCTTCTCACCGTGCATTAGGACGATATAGACACACGTCCTCTTCCAAGCAGATTTGTAATATATTTAGTTAATGGAATTTTTTAATTATTGCCTTGATGGTGGAAATGGGAATTTTAAATACTTTAGCTATTTTCTTACATCCACTTTCTATTTTTTTTAAAGCTCAACAATTTTTTTCCGCACATCAGAACTATACTAGTTGATTTTACTCATTGTGATGGTTGATTAAAGGAATCCTCATATGTATATTCCTGTGAAACAAGATGTCATGGCTAGACAATTTCATGTTCCATAGTCAGCCTGGTGTGCTAAAAATAAAAAGTAAATATGAATGGGAATACTTCAGAGATACTTTAATCATAATAATGTCTAGGGGTCGCTATAATTGTGGCCAATGCGTTTTGAAGAAAAACATTTGATAACACTAGTTTAAGGTGCAATTCTCACTATTAACAACTGCAGTTGCTTATTATCATGCATATTGCTAGGATATTGTCTGTTTATTAGTACTTATAAAGCACATGATGATGCCTCATTCTGTATGACCATATTCTACATCTCTTGATCCTACCCAAACAACGACTAACTATTAGTAATTAGGAGTTTATTGAGGCAAATGTCATAGTTAACAATGAGAATTGGACCCTAATCTAAAGTGTGACAACCCCACCCCAAATAATCTATAGCCCCCTTTTGAATCATTCATGTGCAGTTACAGTAGGTCAGATCAGTGTGAAGCAAGGTTCGATTCTCTAGGGAGATATATTGCATGAGATGAATAAACCCAAAAGGTTTAAAGAAAGATCAAAAGGATAAACAATGCAAAAAAAAAATTCACAGCCTTTTTTTTTTTTTTTACCAAGGGTATTAATTGCCAATAATTCTGACCACAATACTGGGACCCCCGTCTTATTATATTCTATATATACTGATAAGATGTCAGACACTTTTTGCATCTTTTGGGTTTAGCCACCTCATGTAATATATCCAACGCATTCTCATCCTAGGGCGTCATATACTGACACTTTTGACATTTCGAATTGAATCTTGCTTCACACTGATCTGACCTACTGTAACGGCACATGAATGATTCAAAAGGGGGCTATGGATTATTAAGTCAAGTTTAGAATGGATTTTAAACTATCTTTCTTACTCAAACTACAGTACGTCTCTCAATCCATTGGCTTGTAGGCTCTGCTCTGGCACCCCATTGTCTCTGGCTCTGGGTGAGAGTTTTTTGTAAAGACGGAAGTCCGTTTTGGCCAGCAGAAGTCGAGGGATCAAAAGAGTGTTTGTAACTGGAGCAGCTGGCAGCTTTATCAAAGCAAGAAACAGAGAGGAAGAGAGGGAGGTGTCGCAAGTAACAAATGTCCCCAGTTCCTGCAGAATAAATCAGGAGCATTCATCAGGACACAGCTGTGTGTGGTGTGTGTATTTCTGTGTGTGAAGGAGAGGGATGCTCTGTTCTATGTGTTTTTGGCATCTCGTGGAGGTTGATGAATAGTGTCTTGTGCTTCAAGTCTCAATGACCAGCTGGTGTGTAAGAACTTTCTACCATTCCAAATCCTGTTTATTGAGAGAAGCAACATACAATTTGCTTTTGCTGCTGCTGCATTTTCCTTAATGCAATGATCACCTCATAATCTGTCAGAATCGGAATGGTCGAAATATTCTAAATAATGATTAGGGGTTTATTGGAGAATTAACGATAATTATTGCCAGTGATCTGACACGGTGTAGATATCAACTAAAACTGTTTTTGTTTATTTAAAGATGACAAACTAAAATGGAAATTAGACGTTTTGCCTTAAGGCACCAAAATGAAATAAAAGAAGTTTAACTAATTAAAATGGCTAAGACTAAAACTGAAATATACATTAAAGCTAAAAAGAAATAAAAATGACAAAAACACATTCAAATGAAACAATGGAAAAAAATTATTAACAAATCTAAAATAACATTGATCTTATATGAACTGTTTAACACAGTCTCACCCCAAAACGTCACATACTGACGCGTCTTGACCATTCGGCAACATACGACGAAAAAGGTACCCTTTAACGTCCATATGTGACGATTCGGGAATGGTTGGGTTTAGGTATGCGGTAGGGTACCGCTAGAAGGCGCTGCTGGTGCGCTTATGTCTGCGTCTCATATGGACGTTAAAGGGTACCTTTTTCGTCGTATGTTGCCGAATGGTCAAGACCCGTCAGTATGTGACGTTTTGGGGTGAGACCGGGCTGAACTGTTACATTTGTCTCTCTAGGCCATGGGCTGGATTCACACAAAAAATAATATTCTGTCATCAATTACTAACCCTCATGTCAATGATCACCAAAAAATGTATTTTAAATATCTTCTTTTATGTTCTACTGAAGAGAGAAAGTCACAGGTTTGGGTGAGTAAATGACGGCATTTTCCTTTTTCTTTCATTTTTGGTTAATAAATTTGCTCCATGTTCTGGTTCCACTTCCTGTTTCTTTAATAACAGTATAAAATAACAGGGAATTTAAACAGAATTGACTCATTCATCAGAGGCCTTTATATTAGCTACCTATAAGCCTACATACACACAGCATTGATCATGTCGTGCATATTAATCAAAATATTGACAAAAAAACAACTTACTGCTCATATAGCATTTTCACATAGGCTACTCGCTGACTATAGCGACTTGTTCGCCAACATTGACTTCTTGAAGCAGTCTGTGAAGAGGATGACTGAATGATTGACAGGAGCTGTTGTGGGAGGTTTCAAAGTCCAAAGCCAAATTTTTTCACACGGGGAAGAATTGAATTACAAACAGTCAACTAGATGTTATTTTTCTGTGTCCGAATGGTGTTAGTTTTCAGAGGTTGAGAAGCCTGTGATATGATTCGCTACAATTCACACTACGCCGACTTCCTTTCTGTAAAGCAGACGGACTGCGCATTAACATCTGCGCCTCTCTCTCTTCCTCCATCTCGCTCGCTCTCCATCATTTCCCTTCATGATAAATGGGCATTTTGTCCCTGACTGTGTGCTTCCTCTATTCCTCTAATTAATCTGTTTGGTGGGTGTAAACATTAAACTCCATACTCCTGTATCTTAGATTAATCTCTCTTGTCAAAGATGCTTCTGTACAGAGAGTTCTGGAGAGAAAGTGTTCCCAGAGGGCAGACAAGGTTTTAGATGTTCAAAAGGACCATTCATACAAGACACGCTCTTGTGTTTAAAAAAAAAAAAAAAAAAAAAAGGGAAAAAAAGCTGCTAGATGGAGTGAAATGGCATCTTAAAAATGTGGCACTCATGCGTAAGATCCCGGGCAGCTATTTTATATGCAAGTAGCCTATCTACTTGAATGGGAAAGACCAAAATCTCCAAAAGAGCTGAATTTAAATAACATTTCAAATCTTCAAATAAAACTAATTGCAACTGATAACTCATAAATGTTACTTCTTTTCATCAAATCATGCTACTGGTCAGGCTGGTCCATATAAAGATAGACTAGACTTTTTCCTTGTTGTATTAAGAATAAATTTACTCCAAATTGATGCTGTCATGCACTCTAGTAATACTACAGTACTTGCATTTGTGATACAGAAATATCCCAAATATTCTAATATAAATATTAGAATATTTCTGCCAGTTAAAGCCACAGTATGCAAGTTTCTCTGCTAGAGGTTATTGCTTATTCAAAACAATAGCAAAGGCGTAGCTTGATGGTGAGTGAGCGTGGGATTTGTCGTCTTCACCTCCACAGCCGATGGAAAGCAATACGATGGGACTCAAGGCAAAAATCATGTTCATGAATGAGCTAATGTATTCATGTTTTATTAACGTTACTCTGGTATGAAGCAGACTACGACACACTGGCCTCGAGTTCCAGAACATAATAAGAAAGAATGACGGCAGTGAAGGGCGAGAGAGAATCAAACCTGGGACATTTTACGTTGCAGTTTTATATTGTGCTTATATGCCGTAGTTGGCCACTGCCTCTCCTTTCGTTGTGTTGTTTATGTCTATGTCTATTGCAATTATTTAACACATTGTCATATGAACAACAAGTGAGTAAACAGAAGTAATATAGATAGCATCACAGTGATGGTTCCCGATTAGTTTAGAATCGGACACAAACGAAAAACTCAGTAGTCCAAGGACAAAGTTTCTTTATAGGAAAGTCTGTTCACTCGCCAGCCATATTTGCAACACCTGGCAGCTTTTTCGGGCATCCAAGATCAAGGCTGCACCCGAAATCGCATACTTCCCTACTATATATTAGGCGAAGAACAGTATGTGTCAAAAAATATACTGTATGTCGAATTCACAGTCCTCATAAAGGAGTAGGCAAAAAGCACCCGGATGACCTACTACTTTCTGCAAGATTCTGAAGTGTGGATACGATGGACACTTTACTATCATGAGTAAAGTGGAGGCCACGGGAGAGGATTTGTGAAGCGCATTGAAGCGACGCAACTGATGCTGGTAAGTCACATGATAATGACAGCATGGCGGATGTAGTACGTCCAAATTACATTCATACTTCACACATTCATACTATATGGAACATACTTTTTTAGCTGTCGTGAAGTAATTATTAAAAAATAAGTACCTACTCAAGAGAGAATGCGATTTTGGACGCAGCCCAAGTCCATCTACTTGAATGGAGGAATCCTGAAAACTTAAAAACTGCTTGCCACACTCACAATTATATATCTAAAGTTAGCTAAGACTAACTAATGAACGGGTTCGATGCTATTTCGTGATTTCACTGACGCATTCAAATGAACTGATTCAGTATAGAGTCATTTTCTTAAGAGTCGGCCATCATGTTAGTTGAGATATGCAGAAAACACAGGTACGCGCTGATGTTATTAAAGATGATGACGAAACATATGCACACGCACATATATTTTTACGACTGGATTGAAATCGAATGTTGCCTCACTCCATGAAAGAACCTTTATCATTTCCTTTCTTTTGTTTTTCATAGGCCTAGTGGAAAGGTTCTTCAGATTATATTCTTTTCGCTGAATTTGTCTTTTTAGTAGAAAACCCCAAAATGGTTCGACTGTTACCAAAACTTTTGGAACCTTTTTTAAGAGTGTGGTTAGTTTTGAAAAAGCCTTGACAACCACAAGCACATGGTTTTAAACCAAGATGACATTGACCTGTGAACTGGAGAGTCACACAGATCCGCTATCGCCACTGTGCCCTTAAGCAAAGACATTCATCTGACCGCCCAATTACTCCAGAGGGACCATCCCTGCATTTAGTGTGCTGTCGAGTCAGATAAAACACTACTAATGGCATTTATGAGGCAGACTGTTGTTTAACCTGTTGATATGCTGTGTGTTTGTCCTTCATACCTTGTCTTTTTCCCTCATTCTTTTTCCAGTAGGCTACTCCACCTCCCTCTCTTTCTGTTTTCTGGTGTAGAGAAGCCTCTCTTTTCATCAAGGTCCAGGCCAGCTCTTCGAAAATTTAATTCGATGTGACAGGCACATCTATTTCTCAGCCAGAATCACTGTAGCGCTTCGGTCCAGATTACATGCTACTCTCCACAGGTGAGCCGTGACCTACACAAAGCAAACAGCACGAAAGGCATCCAGCTAATCATCAAATGTATGCCTCACATCCTCCTCGTGATGGAAAGCACCGAGATAGTGAGGAAAGATGATTGGGAAATAATTACACAGATAAAGGATTTTTCCCCACTTGATTTGATTTCAGGAGGACTTTGTGACATCACAATTTAATTTGATTGTAGAGGACATTGTGAAATCATAATGACCAGCACTAATTACTGCAGAAGGGATCAGAGCATGAGTTGCTCGTAGGAGTAGTGTTTAGAAAGTGTTTCTTTACTAGTTTCATTTCTTTATATTTTTTATATATTAGGGCTTCCAAAGATGATGTGCTAACTGGTATCATTTAAAAATGTTTAACGGCGTTACATTTCTTTGTACAGTCTATTGTTATTGCAAATAGGTTATTGGTATCAAGGTGTCATGATGATTCAAAACTACAACTCAACACAGTTTTTGGCCATTTTCCATTTAATTGATTTTGGAGCAAATGAAACATGTATTTTATTTGAGTTAAGTGTAGTTAAAGGCCGTTTAACACCTAGGATGATAATTATAATAATGCCAATAACTATAAAGTTAACATTTTAATAATGATTCTAATTCGAGAATAGGGAAGTCCACACCACAGCTAAAACTATAAAGATCACTTTCAGATTTTTTTTTCAGGCTGATGAACAATTAAAAACATTGAGATCCAATAAATCCACAAGACCTCAAGCATTTAAAGTGACAGACGACATAAATGCCCTGCGTATAATAAACAGAACATTATGATATTGTTGTAAACGCCAATATAGCTGTTGTTTCAGTTATCGTCCGTGGTCTGAACAAGCATTAATAATATGGAGCTCACATCATGTCAGAATAATCATAAAAGCTGTGTAGATATAACACTGTTCTAATGTCATCATTTAGTTGGTTCAAGAAATGTTGCTCTATGACTTCATTCGACAGCATTATTACATAACTACAGTGCAGCATCTGTGAATACTACTGCCTTTGTTTTCCACTTGACCTTTTGAAACGTGCAGAGAAATACCCGTCTACCTTCAACAAACTGAGTCAGAATGTACAGGAGAGATTCTCTATCCGAGAGTCTGACGCAGTCCGGCCCGAGGCACAGTGTGTGTGTGTGTGTGTGTGTGTGTGTGTGTGAGAGAGAGTAAGAGTCCTATCATGCCTGTGTGCTGAAGGTAAGGGTTATTCCAGTCAAGCACTGAAGTCACTGAGGGGCTTGTACATGTCAGTTCTTGTCGGACGCGGCAGATTTTCACTTTCTCTCTTCCCCTCTCCCTTTCTTCCCCTATTCTTCCTGCCGACCCGCTTTTCTTTTCTTTCTGTCTTTGTCTCTTTCCATCTTTCATCTCCCTTTGAGTCCTGCTCCAGTAGACCTGCAGGTTTTAATGGCTCTGTGAAACAGTATAAAAGCAGCGGGTGCATTGAGTCATTTTAGCCTGAGGACTCAGACTGACTCTGTTTGTTTTTCTATTTCAGCCGTCACTCCGCATGCCTCCACATTCAAAGCTCCACATAAATGCTAAAATACAGAAATAAAACGGTCATGGTCATTTTATTGTGCACGGAATAACCTTCGCCTGCATCCTCATATCAATCAGCTTAATGAGGAGCTGAGACAGCAGCACCGCGTGGCAGTAATAATGGAGTAGATTCTGGATTTGATGGTCAGAAGACAAGCTGAGACTGCACTGTTCTATGGTCAGCTACATCATTAAACACACGCATGCACTCAGCACTTAACGCAACTAATTTGACAAAATTGAAAGACTAATAATGATGTTTTTCTAGACACATCTTATCACATCATATCCTTCCAGGAACAGAATCTGGCACAGTCAGTGGAGTCAGTAGGTTATTAGAGTTGCGTCCAGTACTAAACTTTGTGCACTTATCCACCTTATTTTTCAACATGATTCATTAGCTGCTATAGTTAAGTGCAGTAAATGATATTTGTGCCACGAACCAATGTGTTTGAGATTCAAATTAAAAATAATATGATATTAATATGAATAGCAAATACCCGTTTCTAATAATAAGTGTATGACGTATTATTTTTATACATCTAAAATAACTAGTGGCTGACATGAAGCCTAAGTTAAAAATGGCAGAACCAGTTCTTGCATTAAAAATAAGTTTACTTTTGACAGAGCACTTTTATGCTGCATTTGAAATCGAATGCTTCCTTACTATAGTATGCGAAAAACAATACGCCAGCATAGTAGGCTATATCTGAATTTAGAGGTTTCAAAAAACAGTCGGTGTAAAGTACCCGGATGACCAACTACTTCTGGCGAGATTCTGAAGAGCGCATACAATGCACTCTTTACTATCCCATGAGGCAAAGGGAGGCACAACATGGTGAGTGTAGTACGTCCGAATTTCATTCATACTACCCATACGCTATATAGTACAAGTAAGAATTCAAATGTAGTCTACCTACTCAGACAGTAGTATTGTCATGGAACACTAAAACTTGTTTTTGTGGTTTGAAGGGATGGCATTTCAAATGCACCTGATGTGTTGCCAATAGCTTTAGCATGTTAGCAACTTTTTTGTTTGTTTCATGAATAATGATTAGAAACAGAATAATACAATTTTAACCAGTTATCAACATTTAAAAATAATAGTTTCAATGTGGGTTATTGTGTTTGCATTGTTGTGGAGCGCAGAATTTGGTTTGCTCACGGTTTGCTTTTATCAAAACCAAACGAAACAAACACGAAACATTCTTGAGACAAAAATTTTCCTGTACGCTTCTGTTCATACACTGGAGGTTTACCGAAAATGTGTTTGTGAATTTAGAAAATTTAAGGGAGTCAGTTCTGTTTTTTAAGTTATAAAATGCGGTTTTTACTCTCGTTAATAACCGAATAGTTTGTAAACGTAATCGTGTGGAGGAAAACGCAAGTTATAGAGGCATTTTTTTAAAAAGTGGAACTTCATTTAACTTTTTACGGGCTACGTTTTTAGAACGCAGTGTCAGCGCTGCAAAAGATGGCCCGCCACGTCCATTGGAATCAGAAATTACTGAAATTATTTGAAACTATCTGTTTAAAAAAAAAAAAAAATGCTTTAAAGGGTTAGCTCGCCCATTTAAGACATGAAGTTGAATGCAATCCTTACCAACACTATACTGCATACACACTGACCCACTCTATGGTCACCTCCCTGGTCAGAGTTCTGGCCGCTGGAAGTTTTTCAAGAAAGTAGTCCTGGTTAGTTTCCGGGGCCACAGAACTGTGCGTTTTTACGTGAATTTTTTTTGCATTTCAAAGCTTGATTAATTTACATCACAAAAAACACTCCAGACAAAATTCATACTTTAGTTTTAATCGGCACTATTTTCTTTCCATTTCTATCAATCCGCGCTGCTGTCAACGTCAACAGTGCGCACGTTCCAATCAGCTGTTGATAGCGCGACTAACTGACAACATGTCTGACTACGAAACTTCTGATGATGAAACCAATTTTAGCACAATGTCAGACGGAACAGATGACGATGAAAGTAATTTTAGCACAACGCCAAAGTATGAACTCAATTGTGTGTTAGTTCAATCAAATAGTTTTCTCAGCAAATTGTAGCCTACCTATATCCCTATATACTGTTTTTATATTAGACTTCTTTTCACGTGATTTCCACTGGAGTCTAAACATCAGCTTGTTTACCGTACAGTTTAGACATGGGATCATAAAGTAAATTAGTAGATAGAAATTGGTAGAGTAGATTAGTAAATAGAGCTTACCCGTGCTATTGGTAGCCTACAGCAAAACTCTTAAAAAAAATTTTTTTTCCCTCCTTGGTTGGGGATGTAATCGTCTTCGCTGAAGTGAGCACTGCACACACGAAAATCCTTGATTCTGGATATTTTAGCTCCCGCAGAGTAGCGGATGTCAACTAGCCAAAGCGGTCTCATAGCTACAGCTGATCGGATCGTGCGCACTGTTGACGTTGACAGCAGCGCGGATTGATAGAAATGGAAAGAAAATAGTGCCGATTAAAACTGAGGTATGAATTTTGTCTGGAGTGTTTTTTGTGATGTAAATTAATCAAGCTTTGAAACGCAAATAATTTTTTCACGTAAAAACGCACAGTTTTGTGGCCCCGGAAACTAACCAGGACTACTTTCTTGAAAAACTTCAGAACTCTGACCAGGAAGGTGACCACAGAGTGGGTCAGTGTGTATGCACTATAGTGCTGGTAAGGATTGCATACAACTTCATGTCTTAAATGGGCGAACTAACCCTTTAAAGGGTAACTCTCGCCAAAATTGATCCTAGGCTATTTTTGTTAATCTACCCGAGTCAAACATTTGTGTAAAAGCTTAATCAGAATGGAAACTCCACTTTTAAGTTTGACCGTACTTTCTTTTTCGGTCAAAATGCCTTTTGAATGGGAGTGCTAGGGACACTACAATGAAAGCATCAAAATCGCTATTTTTAAAACACTAAGGAGGCTCGACACAACATAAAACTGTGCTTGACGTATCATCTACACATGAACTCGAGCATTGACAACATTGTTTGTGTACACAGAGTTTACTAAAAAGAAAGGTTTTGTACGACTCACTTTATCAGTGAGTTTTTTCTAGAGTTTGTTCTGGAATTTTGTCAGTCAAAAGTAGTCGATCTCCGAATGCAACATAACATAAGGAGAGTAAAGATGAAAAGCTCCTAAAGCTTGTTTCCATATAAATTGCCATGAGCTAAGTGTCTAAGTTATCATGATTTTCATTGGAATTACAAGTTCATGACATTTCCTCATATGGAGTCAGTTCATTACATTGCATTCGGAGATTGACTACTTTTGACTGACAAAATTCCGCCGGACGGTAACACAGTGAGTTGTTCAAAATCTTTCTTTTTAGTAAACTCTAAACTCTGTTTAGTAAACAATGTAGTCAATGCTCAAATCAATTACAAATGATTTACTTTTAGCTTCTGACCAAGGCTGTATCTCAATACTAGTTTTACTCGATCTTAGCGCTGCGTTTGACACTATAGATCATAAAATACTCTTAGATCGACTTCAAAATTACACTGGTGTTCAGGGACAGGCATTAAGCTGGTTTAGATCGTACCTATCAGACCGTTACCATTTTGTCCATTTAAATGGGGAAAAATCAAAGATAACGTCAGTAAATTATGGAGTGCCGCAAGGATCTGTATTAGGCCCCCTGCTATTCTCAATTTATATGCTGCCACTTGGTAATATTATAAGAAAACATGGAATAAGTTTCCACTGTTATGCTGATGACACTCAATTATATATTTCATCTAGACCAGATGATAACACTAAATTATCTAAAATGACAGAGTGTGTTAAAGATATAAAATATTGGATGACGTGTAATTTTCTTCTATTAAATTCAGATAAAACGGAGGTATTACTGATTGGTCCAAAAAACTGCCCACAAAACCTCTTACAATACAACCTTAATCTAGATGGACGTCCTGTTACTTTATCCTCTACAGTAAAAGACCTGGGTGTTATACTAGACCGCAACTTGTCTTTTGAAAATCATATTTCAAATGTCACAAGAACAGCCTTTTTCCACCTTAGAAACATTGCTAAGCTACGTAACATGCTATCAGTTTCTGATGCAGAAAAGTTAGTTCATGCATTCATGACCTCGAGACTAGATTACTGTAATGCTCTATTAGCTGGTTGTCCTGCATCCTCAATAAACAAGCTACAGTTAGTCCAAAATGCAGCCGCTAGAGTTCTTACTAGGTCAAGAAAATATGATCATATAACACCAATTTTATCATCTCTACACTGGTTACCTATTAAGTTCCGTATCAATTACAAAGTATTGTTACTGACCTATAAAGCCCTAAATGGTTTAGCTCCTGTGTATTTAAGAGATCTTCTATCGCCATATAATCCATCGCGCTCTTTAAGATCACTAAATTCGAGGCTTCTGGTCGTACCTAGGATATCTAAGTCCACTAAAGGAGGGAGGGCGTTTTCACATCTAGCTCCTAAACTCTGGAATAGCCTTCCTGATACTGTCCGAGGCTCAGACTCGCTCTACCAGTTTAAAACTAGATTAAAGACGCATCTCTTTAGCCAAGCATTCACATGATGCATCTCATACCTTTTATACTACAGTTAAATCAGATCAAATGCATTCATATTATGAACAGCAGCTACGCTAATTATTTCCCATCTGCCTTTTTTGTTGTTATCTCGGGACGCCTGTCCCGAGATAACTCAAATAGAGTTCGTCAGCTCCAGTTATGTATCCAGCCTCTCATGGAGACTTCAGATGCCCCAACGCCTGTGATGAGACGACTCGACGCCTGTGAAGAGACGACCCAACGCCGGCGATATGTTATGCCCTAAATTTCATGATTAACTAACTGTATTTTTGTATGTATATTTTTGAAATGCATTTTCTGTAAAGCTGCTTTGAAACAATGTGTATTGTGAAAAGCGCTATACAAATAAACTTGAATTGAATTGAATTGAATGTAGAGCCCCTGGTGATCCTTCAAGCGCAGTTTCATGTTGTGTCGAGCCGCCTTAGTGTTTTAAAAATAGCGATTTTGATGCTCTCATTGTAGTGCCCCATGCACTCCCATTCAAAAGGAGTTTCCATTCTAATTATGCTTTTACACAAATGTTTGACTCGGTGTAGATTAACAAAAACAGCCTAGGATCAATTTTGGCGACAGTTACCCTTTAACTGATCTCTCGCAAAATCGCAAATGTTTAGAGACTTCAGATAGAAGTCTCTCTCTCTCTCTCTCTCTCTCTCTCTCTCTCTCTCTCTCTCTCTCTCTCTCTCTCTCTCTCTACATCAACAAGCATTCATTCCCCATCTCAGAAGCGATCCACCAGAGCATGCCAAGAGATGGAGAGAGAAAGAGAGGGAGAGAGAGATGAACTGCTGTCCTCATTCATTCTACTCTGTTGCTGCAATGGCCCGTGTCATGTTTGACTGGATCAGTTTGGGCCAAAGCAGACTGCAGTGATTTGAATTGAGCTGTGTGTGTCAGCCAGAAAGACCAGGGAAAGCTTCCCTGCATAACAGAGGACAGATTGTGCATTTGAGGAGAGGAAATAACCATATTTCATGTAGAGATGTCATAAGAGACATTAAATTGTTACAAGAAATCTGTCAAAAGTGTACTTGGAAACATTAGGCGGTATACGATTTGCATTTGGTTGTATCACCCTATTGTTTTCCAAATCCCAGAGAGACATTTTAATGTAGACGAGTCTTTTCTCTGCCACTTGCAAATGCTATTTCAAGTCAGCCTTTGGTTGTGCTTGGCCTATTCGTGACCTATAAATCACTCGTGTTAGTGAATATCTGTGTGTCAGTGAAATGAAAATCTTCTCTCTGTCTGTCCTGAACTAGAGGACACTTTTGATGAACGTTGGGAGTCTTACCACAAACCCATTAGAAATTCTCCTGCTGGTTTAAATCCAATAATTTGTGCTCATCTTCTACAGATCAGCAGTGGGTTTTCCTGCAGCCGCCTGCTGTTTCAGAGGCAGATTCATTATCTGTTGTTTGGACAGGGATTATGCTGATCAGGGCAGCTTAAGGCCCCATATATAAAGACTCTTAATAAAATTTGTCAGTCGGGCTGAAATGCCATGTTATTTTATGCCACACAAGCACATGTTTCCATAAAAACTCACTGCACACCATTGAAACTGCTAGAAAATGATATTATATATTGTTTGTATTTCGCTTCAGTCCTCCATCTTCATACAGAGCCTGACTGCTTTGCGCTGCGACATGTTGGGTTAGTGCAACATACACTGCATGCTGTAATGCTGAGACCTGTGTAACAATGCAGCTGACAGGAGTGATACAAAGTGAAAGACATAGGCCTAATTGCTCAAAAACTGAGCTATGTGTGAAGAAGAGAGAAGAATTTGTCAGTATGGAAACAGATTCTGCTAATGTTCCCCAGAGGGGTGTTGTGTTTTAGTCACTCAGAGTCAGAGAATGACAAACTTCTCAGACGTCTGCTGGTTATTAATGTCTTTAAATGTAAATGTGCTGATGACTGGACTTCAGTCATCTATCACTCTGATCACTCTGATGTGTCAGCCACATTTTGGACAGCACTGAGTTATCTCTGAGTATTCAATTAATTATCTGGGTTGCGTTTCTCAAAAGCATTGTGAGCTAAGTTGATTGTAGAGACCATTGGTGGCAATGGTTCGGTCTATAGGCTTTCAATGCTTTTGAGAAATGCAGCCCTGGACAGCAAATGCTCTGTTGAATATAAAGGAACTGTTGGTGTAAAACATTTTTTTTGTAATGAAATTAATACTTTTATTCAGCAGGGATGCATTAAACTAACCAAAATTGACGGTAAATACATTTAAGTGTTACAAAAGATTTATTCTTCAAATAAATCCTTTTCTTTTGTACTTTATATCCATCAAAGTATCCTGGGAAATTGTATCAAAATTATACTTGAGCACCAACACTGAAGACTGGAGTGGAATGGGGCAATTTTGCACCAGTCCTCTTTCATTGCTGTCAATATTCTGGCGACGTCTGACCTGAATTGCTTTCTCAATGTCATGCCGAAGCATCTGAATCGGTTTGAAGGCGTTCTGTTATTGAATTACTTCTGTGCTTTGTTCGTTGTCTTGTTGCTTCAGCCGACTTCAGTTGAGTTTCGCTTGGCATTCATTGAGCATTCTGTGCTGTGCTCTTGCAGTCATGTTTGCAGGACGCCCACTCTTAGGGACAGAAGCAACAGTGCTGAACTTTATTTACTGACAATTTGTCTTACAATGGACCAATGAACATCAAGACTTTCAGAGATACTTTCATAACACTGTCCTGTCCTTTTTGTTTAAGGCACGGTTCACATAAGGCAGTGCTTCTTGTGAATAGCGAAATTGTATTGATTGTGTTATTTGTTTAAGCTGACTTTATTTATCCATTTTGTGATATAGTTAAAGAACAGATTAAATATTATATAACAACTAATTTATGCAGAAACCCTGGTAAGGGTTCACATACACAAGTTCAAAAGTTTGAGGTCAGGAAGATGTTTTGGTAACACTTTACAATCAGGTCTCTTGTTAGAATTAGTTAAATGCCAAATAGGCCATTCCAGGATGGCACACTAGTTTTTAATAATAGGAGAAGATCCACCAACATGTTCTTTATACCAAATGTTAATAAATAAAATGTTAGATTTTAAAAATGAAGGTGAATGTTGTAATTAATATTAACAAATGCTGAAGAAGTGTTGTTCATACTTTGTTTATGTTAACTAATGCAGATAACTAACGTTAACAAATGAAACATTGTAAAGTGTTAACGTTTTTAATAATACTATAAGAAGTGTTCATGTGTATATTAATCAAGGAAATATGGACAAAATGTATCATGCTTTTCACAAAAATGTCATGCAGCTCAACTGTTGATGATACATTCAACATCGGTGATAAGAAATGTTTCTTGAGCACAAAATCAGCATTTTTTAAGGATTTCAGAAGGATCACTGAAGAGTGGAATGGCTGCTGAAAATTCAGCTTTGCCAAATAGATTACTTTCAATTACAATAAACTGCAGAAAGTTTGAGTTTTTTACTATATTTTTGGTCAAATAAATGCAGCCTTGGTGAGTATAAAAAAATGGAAGTTTTTTCATCAAAATTGAAGTTTTGTTGCTTTTAGTATGAATATGTTAGCCTTACTGTTATCTATAAGCTAGGTGCTCCAAAACAAAGAAAAAAATTGCATTTAGAAGATATACACATTCATAACTTACAATCTCTCTCTTCTGCCAATATGGATCAAGGATTTTGTTGATCAAGGATCAGTCTGGACTTCAGCTTCTCATTAGATTTAATATCCAATCGAATGCTCTGTAGAATCTGAAGCCCCGCCCCTACATTATAAATAGACACTGAAGCTGCGGCTGAAATCGGTGAAATCGGTCACTACTATTTTTTACATGGTGAATGACACATAGTGTACCATATAGGGGATAGGGAATGATTCAGACAGTGTAAATATGGCTTCCATGGGGCGAATGAAGTCTGGTTTCATGTTAGTGTCACGCAAACCGCCACAGCGCACACACAGTCTGCTCTGGTCCAGAGACACGATAGCACAGAGCAGATCATACCAGAAAACATATCGGACCCATTTGAATTCTGCACAGAATGCTATATTTTAAAGCGATATGGAGGAGATTAGAACACTGCGGCTTTAACAAGGCTCTGTGATACAAACTAAACGCTATTGGCTATTTTTAAAAAATGGGGTAGCTGCTCGATACGTCCAGCCCTGTCTTCCTGTTTCAGCTGAAATTTTGTCAAAACATTGAATAATGCTGTGCCTTTCAAGGCACTTCAGTGGGCCTTTAAAAAAAAATCGCACTGATCCCAATCGTTTAAACCGTAGTGTACTTTTCCTACGACTGTCCCAGATTTCAAAAAGAATTGGCAAATGACTGTCCTCCATGATCGAAATAAAATCAGCACATGATCATAGTACTACCATTCATACTGCTGACCGGTGTTGACACTGAGCTTGTTAACGTGATACTGGAATTCAACACTGGTTTCCTGCCAGTACAGCACCAAAGGGGAATCTCATTTTTCACGGTACATCCATTTTTTTTTTTTTACTTCACAGAGTTGAAGCATCCAGATCTAAGATGCACTCAGTGACTGCAGTCTCAAACACACACATATGCTTATGCACTTAGAAACAACCATCATCAACCGTACATAGCGTATTTCCATCTGTGAGTGCTGGTGTGTTTTTCCACTTTGGCTTTTTTCGTTATAGTGTCTTGAGAAAATCTGTTTGCCTGTGAGGGCAGCTTTCACCCAGAACAACAGAACTCCAGCTAATTGCTGCCAGTGCCCTCAGGCTCCAGGAAAGAGAGAGAATATAGAAAAAGAAAACCGTATCAGTGAGAAATATCAATGGAACAGGTGAAGAGAGCGAGAGGGAGAGAAGTGAGAAGAAAAGAAGCAGATTGTTTCTGCAAAAATATTAATGAAAAGTGGGAATAGAAAAGCAGAGTGGGTGGAACATGATCAATACAGTGTCATGACACCAGTCTGGAGGAAAGAGTCAGTGACGCTCACTCTGAGGAGGAGGAAATGAGTTTTGGTCTCAGCTGAAAGAAAAAACAACCAGCGCTCCAGTGTTGTGTACTAAAATATACCCGGTCTTCACTGATTCATCTTAATAATTAAGCAGAGTTATGGACTGGCAAAGTAAAGATTGAAATATGCTTAATTAAATATTGATAGACAAACAGTCTCTGATGCAGTCATTGTTTTACTTGTGGATGAGGCAATGCTAAAATAGAAGTTGTAATTGTTATTTAAAGAAATGGTTCACCAGAAAATTAATATTCTGTTTTGTTATTATTACCTCTCTTGCCATTCCAAACCACAAATGTAGGTTTTTCATTTATTTTTCATAATTGTATTTGTAGATCAGCATAGGGGTGGGTTATGTACTTATTTCATGATATAAATTTTATTTCACGATATGACAATATTTTCTATATTTTTGTTATTAAAAATAAGAACAAAGAAGCTAATTAAAAACAATTAAGACAAATGCAATATAACACAAATTCAAATGAAGTTTTGTAGGTAATAGATGTAACGTATTTAACGTAGTTAGAAATAGTACAGAAATTGAATAAGAAATGTATATCTAATTCATACGGTAAAGATATGCAGTATTTTGATTAAGGCTACAAAAGTTATTCAGTCAAGATATTCAGTAGGTTATTTTCTCTTTTGTTTGATTGACATTAATGACACAAAGAGCAGCAGGTATATTAGGCAGGTATATTAAATTTACTCACCCTCATTTTGCTTCAAACGTATGGCTTTTCTGTGTTATTTTGAAGAACACAAAATAATATTTTAAAGGATGTTGGTAACCTAACATTGGAGCCCATTGAGTACCATTGTATTCACTGACCGAAAACAAAAAAACAAAAAACAAATCTAAACCACCTATATTTTTGTTTCACTGAAGAAATAAAGACAATTTTGGGAACAATACAACAGGAGGAGGGTGAGTAACTGATGGCAAATTTTCATTTTTGGGCGAACTAAAATTGAACTGAAATTAGAACTGAAATCCATTCCACAAATGTCTCCCCAAAATTAGCACTAAAAAATGCAAAGAAATTGTAGCACATTCTATCATGCTTTATAATCCAAGTCTTTTGAAGCCATACATTTGGTGAGACAAATTTACTGCAAGTCGTAATTCACTGGTACCTTGTCCTTCTAGCCTACATCCGTGTTCAAAATGGTGCTTTGCAGATGGTTGCTACACACAGAAAATCAATGCCATTTTGGCATCAATGATGCTGACATGTCATTTTAAAAGTCACGATGTAACAGAAGTAGTGACAGATGCTTTCTTCTGCATTGTGATGGACATTCGTCAATGAATGGTTCAATGAATCGGTTGTTGATTGGATGGAGGCAGATCTGAGTGTGAGCTTGCAGTTGATTTTAAGAAAGGGTTGAGTTATGACAATTTAATTAAAAATTAACAGAGTTAAAAACAAATTAAAAAAATGAAACCGCATGGATCAATAAGATCAAAAACATGCATTTAGACGGGGTGAATTTTCAGAAGATAATCATTGAATAAACATTAACACACAATAAACCTCTAATTTACAAACTTTTCTTGCCACAATTTTCCATACGTGTCTGTTACACTGTTAAAAGCAGTAGTGCCCGATGGAGTTTTTATCCTCAGGTTCTCATTTTGAATTGATCACAAAATATATAGTGATTCGCTAAATTTATTAGGATAGTCTCCCCTCTCATTCCCACATCTGAGGCTCAAAAATCCACAAGGTATGACCGTGAATGTGTTTGTGTGCGTGTCAGACTCAGCCCGGAGGACACGACAGGTTCCTGACAGCACTGGGACACAGCTACCATTTTGAATACATATTTATTTCAAGCTTTGTTGGTATGAAAGACGAAAACACACAAACAAAATCAAACATGGTGAAGGTCTGGCCCTGGCACCTTGGCGGAAAGGGAGCTTCTGTGTGTGTGTGTGTGTGTGTGTGTGTGTGTGTGTGTGTCAGACTGCAGCTTACAGAGTTTGACACGAGGACCACTGCTGACGCCACTCTCTGTCAGCCAAGTAGGTGCTGAGGCGTGCAGTGGTGTTTCTGTGTGTGTGTGTGCACGTCTATTTATGTATTTCTTCTCCCACTTCCTGTCTGTCAGAAATGTGTGTCTCCTATTACCTGTCTGTCAGATATTACTGTGGAGTGTGGAAATGCCCACCTGACTCACCGTCTGAGACGGTCATCTCGAGGTGTGTGTGTGTGTGTGTCTGTGTGTGTGTGTGTGTGTGTACGTGTTTACTCCTCTCACTCGTTCTGAGTCAGCTATGCCATCTGCACCGGGCACCAAAAATGATCCAGCTCCTCAGTACCTCCTCTGCTAGGTCTAGTGACAGCGTGCGAGTGCAGTTAAGAATGAATCATGGCCTTGTCCTGTTTAAAAATGATTTATGTCAGCGAAGGATAGCAACTCTCGGAGCAGTTGATTTCACATTCAAGAGGGAAAACTTTGTCCTCAATCAATAGTCAATTAATAATCTGCTCATCACATTTTCCAACTTGCCGACATCCATCATCAAAACCTCAGACGACAAGTAAAGTTGATGACATGATGAAATGTCTTTGGTAAACACCGCTTGATTGTGCAGGAGAGCAGAGGGAGAGAGAGGACAGGAGATGAATGGAGAGCTCCACTCTTTGCCAGAGACGATTGACCTTGCCGGCTGTTTAACTCATTTCTGCTTTGTGTTTGCTTACAGGATGAGGCTTAATGCTTCTTACATTGTTGTTGACTTTCTTCTGAAGCATTTATAGTGCTTTCATTGAAGTTTAGCTGCTATAGCAGAAATGACAAATTATCATTATTATTATTTTATTACAGTATCTGAATGTATACTTTTTAAATATATATTTATATAATTATTTATTTATTTAATTTTATTTATATTATATATATACAGTGGGTAGAACAAGTATTTGATACACTGCCGACATTTGCAGGTTTTCCAACTTACAAAGCATGTAGAGGTCTGTAATTTTTATCATAGGTACTATGATAGTGGTAGTGACGGAATCTAAAACAAAAATCCAGAAAATCACATTGTATGATTTTTAAGTAATTAATTTGCATGTTATTGCATGACATAAGTATTTAATACATCAGAAAAGCAGAACTTAATATTTGGTACAGAAACCTTTTTTTGCAATTACAGAGATCATATGTTTCTGTAGTTCTTGACCAGGTTTGCACACACTACAGCAGGGGTTTTGGCCCACTCCTCCATACAGACCTTCTCCAGATCCTTCAGGTTTCGGGGCTGTCGCTGGGCAATACGGACTTTCAGCTCCCTCCAAAGATTTTCTATTGGGTTCAGGTCTGGAGACTGGCTAGGCCACTCCAGGACCTTGAGATGCTTCTTACGGAGCCACTCTTTAGTTCCCTGGCTGTGTGTTTCGGGTCGTTGTCCTGCTGGAAGACCCAGCCATGACCAATCTTCAATGTGCTTACTGAGGGAAGGAGGTTGTTGGCTAAGATCTCGTGATACATGGCCCCATCCATCCTCCCCTCAATACGGTGCAGTCGTCCTGTCCCCTTTGCTGAAAAGCATCCCCAAATAATGATGTTTCCACCTCCATGCTTCACGGTTGGGATGGTGTTCTTGTTCTTCATTCTTCCTCCAAACACGGCGAGTGGAGTTTAGACCAAAAAGCTCAATTTTTTGTCTCATCAGACCACATGACCTTCTCCCATTCCTCCTCTGGATCATCCAGATGGTCATTGGCAAACTTCAGATGGGCCTGGACATGCACTGGCTTGAGCGTGCACTGCAGGATTTTAATCCATGACGGTGTAGTGTGTTACTAATGGTTTTCGTTGAGACTGCGGTCCCAGCTCTCTTCAGGTCATTGACCAGGTCCTGCCGTGTAGTTCTGGGCTGATCCCTCACCGTCCTCATGATCATTAATGCCCCACGAGGTGAGATCATGCATGGTGCCCCAGACCGAGGGAGATTGACCGTCATCTTGAACTTCTTCCATTTTCTAATAATTGCGCCAACAGTTGTCTTCTCACCAAGCTGCTTGCCTATTGTCCTGTAGCCCATCCCAGCCTTGTGCAGGTCTACAATTTTATCCCTAAAGATCTTACACAGCTCTCTGGTCTTGGCCATTGTGGAGAGGTTGGAGTCTGTTTTATTGAGTGTATGGACAGGTGTCTTTTAACGAGTTCAAACAGGTGCAGTTAATACAGGTAATGAGTGGAGAACAGGGGGGCTTCTGAAAAAAAAAACTAACAGGTCTGTGAGAGCCGGAATTCTTACTGATTGGTAGGTGATCAAATACTTATGTCATGCAATAAAATGCTATTTAATTATTTAAAAAATCATACAATGTGATTTTCTGGATTCTGTACCTATGATAAAAAAACAGACCTCTACATGCTTTGTAAGTAAGAAAACCTGCAAAATCGGCAGTGTATCAAATACTTGTTCTCCACACTGTGTGTGTGTGTGTGTGTATATATATATATATATATATATATATATATATATATATATATATATATATATATATATATATATAGACTAAATTTAATGGGAAAAAATGTAAATAAGTAATTATTTAATTGAAATGGGAAGATTTTTCAGTGTAGATGTGTAAAAGGACTTAATCAAAAAGCATCAATTACGGCAAGATAAATCTCACATAACAGAACCATTATGTCAAATTAGGTAAATAAATTAGATTAAACATTTGATTAGCTAAATTGATGAAATAGCAATAAAGTCAATTAATAGTAAGGTAGCTTGGTTCTACCAGACTCTCGTACATTTCATTTGTACAGAGAGTCTGGCCTCTCTCCATTGACAAGCGGTAACTTCTTTGAAGGCGGGTACTCTGTTGAATCTGCCCGGAGCCACATCTGAGATAACCAATCGCTAACGTTTGGTCGTGACGTATGACGACTCAAACTAACGCACAACCTCAACATCATCGTTCTCAACCACTCCCTCTGTTCGCTGATTGGACCGGTAAAAAATTGAGCGGAGAAAACCCAAGAATATACCACAATCCCAGACATAATACTGAAGGAAAATGAAAATTGAGCGGAAGTACGTAGGAGGGCGGAGCCAGGCTAGGGTTAAGGTGACCTTGGGTTGATAAATATTTGTGTAATATTTATACATTTAGCTTGTTTTAAGTCCAATACAATCATACCAGAGGTATAATTATTACTCAAGAACTGCCTGGGTTAAAATTTCTCAATAGTAAAACTTATGTATCCTTTTGTAATCAACTAAAATTGCACTTCTGTGCTAGTGAGGGTAAAACAAGGAGCAGATTTAATTTGGTTGAAATTGACCTCGAAGCAGTGGTGAACTAACCTTTGCTGCGGCAACTTCGTGTAAACATAATCATGCACTAACTACTTAATGCTATAAAATTCCTGCTCGTAAACATGACTGTTCAACAAACAAAGATAAACACAGGGATAATTATAACTCAAGTATAGCGCTGTTATAGCTCGATGGCGTGTTTCAAACTGTCAATTTCAGATCAATGATTAAACAAAAAACAATCACATTATGTCAGGCCAATAATTCAACCATTTTGTCTCAATTTACAGGTACATCTTTATAATATATCTGTATAACTACATCTGTAAAAGTATACCTTTTGACCCAAGAGATTTGAATGGTCATGTTTAGGTGTGTGTGAATTTGTCATCTCTATTCTTCTTCACAATTAGCTCATTTTAATGTCACTGAATGGAAACTGAAGTGAAGGAAACTAACAGTATTTGGAATTAGAGTGGATATGATGTGCTCGGACAAGTAGACGACCACAGAGAAATGGTCTATTCAACAGCTATACAATACAGCTTTCATTCAGTGCACACACATTGACAGACATTCTTCACAGTCCAAGAGTCTCAGCGCTTTCTTGTGAGGTTACTGCATGAAAAGCCTCTCTAGCCTCTCTAAAAACACACTCTTTTTGTGAGAAATAAAGGTATTTTGGACCAGTGTGCAGACCCTCAGGCAAGTTGATGTGACTAGAGAAAACAGCAACACTTTTGTCTTGTTTGAAAAGATTCTGTCAGTAAGATGAAGGAAAAGCAGCTCCCAGCTCTTTAGCATTGAAACACTCTAATGGAGAAACCATTTTGTTTCCATTGAACCATTTCGCATCAACAAGGATTTTATTAACGGATTATTTTATCATTACTGTTGCTGACTGTGATCAGACAGCAAACGCAACACAAGACACATTACGTATCTTTTAAAATAAAATGCTTTAGCATTTGTAAGATTCCTTTGAAATAACATAAAATAATAAGAAAGTTGAAACGTGTTTAATAGCCGAAAATTAATCTGATTTAAATCATCTGTAAATAGGCCACATGTTCTTGTTCATCCTCATTTCTGCCTTCTGAAAAAAACATGATGACAGTAAAAACACCTTCAGCTCTGCGGAATGAAACTGCTTACATCTGCTGGTGTCTTCAATCCTTTCCCTTAAAAACGTCCCACACTGACACAAAACATGAAAAGAAATGTTTTCCTATTCACAGCTGTCAAATCCACATCGGATTGTAATCTCGTTTCTATTGTCTGTCTGGCTGATGTGTGTCTTGTCCCCGTTCTCACCCGATGCCACTTTTGTTGCGAGTTCATTTCACATCAGAGGCATTTTAACTGTCTTTTGCTGGAATTTCTAAGGTCCACCTCCTTGAAAATCTCTTACCATCACCATCGCTGCAACAAGAAATGCGCTTTAAACAGCACATGGACCATCTTCAGTCAACCCTTTCCTAATCTGTGAATTGAGAGGGAGAGGTGGGGGGGAAAAAACGCTGTAGTGATCTGAACAAATGCAGTAAATGGCAGCAATCACAGCAGCGTCATCAGAACAGACTTTTTTATTTTCCTCTCGCAATGAAAGCGGCACTCTGTAATTACCAGGACAGCAGATGCACAGATAGGAACCTATGCTGTAATTTTACCCAATTTAGACAGCAGCCTGCCAGAGACCTGTAATTTCTTTCTCCTTTAGCTTTATGTTAATGCATCAGAGCAGCACACGCTTAAAGAGCAAACTGTTCAGCTTTACACACACACGCACACACCTACGCCCTTCACACATGATCGATGAAATTTTACTTTTTCTTTTCTCCATTCTCTTAGGGAGAGCATAACTTCTACAAGAACGCAAGAACTCGGCTCATTCAAAGGCCAGTTTATGGCAACGTGAGCTGGCAAGGACAATCAGAAGTGAACAGCATTGATGGTGGCTTGTGTCTTATGAAGAATTACACCGTGACACCAGACGCGATCAGCGAGATGCGACATGACCAAAGCAAATAGAACCCATTATAATCAGTGATGCTGTCTACACTGGATGGGGTGCGGCACAACGCAACATGACAAATGTTCGACAGTAATTTGATGCCCCGTTCTATTTCTGATGTACTCCAAGGACTCTCACTACTTCTGACGCAAAGAAAGAATGGATTTATAATGGTTACCCTAACCCTAAGTGATCAGTCAGGAATATGTGCATATGTAAGAGCACTGAAAGCTATCTTAACGCTAGATTATTGACTGTTGGTGGGGGCAATTCCCAGGGGCATTAAAAGCCTTAGACAGCTAATGGAAGTTGAATATCAGGGCCTCCAGTAGCTTTTTATAATGTCAGCCTAAAACGTTTTTCCAAATTTTTAGTTTTTTTTGTTTTAGCCAACTTGCTCTTGATGTTTAAAGTAGGGGTCTGTTGAGAAGCAGAGTGGGCCCAGGGACTCCATGATCTGGCTCTAGCCTCATTGTATACATGTCTGCGGTCAGAAACTGTATGAAAAGAGTCACTATGTAGTCTGGCATCACATCTGGCAGGCTTGACCTCATGTGAACCCCAGACACATTCTTGGGAAACTGAAACAATGGGTTGAATAAAGAGAAATTTGACGTAGCGTTGGCTGTTAAATGTTAGTCTGAATATTTATATGTATGAAAATTGGATATTAGTTTTTCCACACAAAACAAAAGTGACAAATAAGACAAGGTATTAAATTGTTTGCAAGTGAAGTCAAACCCCATTTCACATGGTCTTCAAATTACAGTTTAAAAATTTAGGTTCAGTAAGATAAAAAACAATACGTTTTTACAAAGAAGTCTTTTATGCTCTCAAAGGCTGCATTTGTTTGATCAAAAATAGTCAAAGTAATAGAACCCCCCTTCCCCCCACCAAAAAAATATTGAAATGTAAAATTTGAAGCACTGCTGTAGAGCACTGCATAATCTGTTATAGGTGGCCATGAGCATGGTGTTCTCCCTCATCTGTGCACGCCACCTATCTTTTCTGCGTTCTCACCTGAACACAGAGAGGGCAACAACGGGTGTGATGACACGTAGCTAAGAAACGCGTCATATTTCACAGCTTTAACGCAAGTCTAACACGGTGGCCTGCTCATTATGAGAACATAATTAATCGCCATTCACTTTCAATAAATTGGACAGGCAGCTCGCATTGATCCCTGGAGCCTCTAAGTCTCCACTTGGGGAAATTTAATACCCCCAATGGAGAGTGAGAGAGGGAGAAAGAGAATGTTCATGATTTGTTAGACAAGGATGCGGAGAGAACCTGATCTAACCCCATTTAAAGACGTTCTCATTAATCAGAGCATAAATCCGGCGCGCTCAGGCTGCAGACAGTGTTAGCGGTGTCACATTTTAAAGGACAACATTCCCCTCTGAGCAGAATTATAGTTATTTCAGGTTCAAGCATGAATCGAAGGCTTAGAGATTACAGCTCATTAAAGCAACCAAACTGGGCCTGTGATGCATGGTGCATTGAAGGGGTTTTGCTTGATTTTCTGCTGGTGGATAAATCAGAGCATGGCTTGAGAGACTCATTTGATACCACATTAAGAAGGGAAATTGTTGTGCGGCGCATCGCATGTAGCGTTAATCCATACATCTGCTAAGAGATGCCTGGATCTGTTTCATAAAGACAGCTACATTTATCCAGTGGAGAAGTTGAGTCTCGAACACACACACACAGGCCCGCCGAGAGGACTTTTTTTCTAGAAATTTGGCAAATCTTGAAAATACTTCCCTACTTCGTCCCAGGGTTTCTGATGTATTCGGTGGGATTATAGATGCAGGACGTATATGTGTTTGTTAGTGTGTGAGTGTGTGTGTGTGTGTCTGCATGAAGCTCTGCCTGCCTGCACGGTTGGCTGTATTGAAGATAAGCTGCTTTTCTTGATAGCGTTCTATCCTGCTTTAATTACCGAACTCCTGAGGCTGCGGACGGCTGGTCTGCAGTCTGTAAAAACAGGAGTGGCTCTGCACTCTAATCTCAGGACTAAAGAGACACTGAACTGAACTGGCCAACTGAACTGAACTGCCCGACACACTACTATGAACCTGGCTTGATTCCGCAAACAACTAACCATTTGCTAAGCTCCACCTTACAGATGTTATGTGCATGCATTTGCACCATCATTTTCTCAAACAAGCTTTTGTTTTGTCTTATGTAAGTCTAAGGAGTATCTGTGTGTTTGGATAGTTTTAAATACAATTTTATGGACATGATATCAAAAATATGGAAAAAAGTTGTTGTCAAGTCACTTGGACAAATGGTACTGAAAGAATACAAGTGCTGTTTTTGCTAGTTTCTCTTTCAAATGAGGCTTTCCTCTTTTCACTTGACTGTTAGAGAAGAGTTTGCTTTGATTCTGATTCGCCATCTTTGCCGTTTATAATTGTGATAATGCATAATTTAACAATTTACTTAAAGCTGCAGTCCGTAACTTTTTTGTTGTTGTCCTGAATAACTACTGTACACAATAAGTGTGTTTATTTGGACTATTTTGGACTGGTACAGAGTAGCCCAGTACCTGCGTGACTCGTCATAGACATAAACAGAGAAGTAGCTCCGGCAATGTTCTTCCGCAAGAAGACAATGTTCTTCCGCAAGACGCATGCAGTTCTGTTTATTAACCACTAGAGCACCAAAAGTTATGGACTGCAGCTTTAAAGAAAACTAAAATTAAATCGAATCAATGTTTACCAAATTTTGTTTACATTTTATTGATAATCACACTGTTCATGGAAATGTCAGTTAAAAACAGGGGACGGAGCATAGCAAATCATCAGTTCACATGAATCATTGAAACAATGTGAGTTGTCCTTGTTAGAATCAATAGCAAAAGTGTAAAGTGCTCCCTTAGTATTTTATTAACAAAGTTTGGGAGAAGCACGTTCAAATGATCCTCGACAGTTTTTTTCTGCATCCTGATTATTTGTGAGTGTGGACTTGTGAATATTGTATGCACTGCATGTTTTATCTCTCGAAATGGCTTGACAAATGCAGTTTCCTGTCGTGTGAAGACCTGAAAATGTCCTATTGAAACAGGAAATATGGGCTCCACTCCTCGAAGGACATCAAAATAAGCAGTGGGCTTTTGATATTTCACTCCTTGCTAAATGGCAGATTTGATTGGACAAAAGCCAGGGGTGGCGTCAATGTTTTTGCTCAATGTTCAATGTTTTTGTTTCATTTAAGATAAATATTGCACATTTTAGATGAGTTTAGTGCATACTTTTTAAGCAAGTTTTGATGTGCTTTTTTCAGAGGCATGTGGTGTAAAAACTTTCTTCCAGCAAAAATCCTTTGGGGCTATTTTAAGGAAGGGGAAGAGCACTTAGATGTGTGTGTGTGTGTGTGTGTGTGTGTGTGTGTGTGTGTGTGTGTGTGTGTGTGTGTGTGTGTGTGTGTGTGTGTGTGTGTGTGTGTGTGTGTGTGTGTGTGTGTGTGTGTGTGTGTGTGTGTGTGTGCGCTTCAGACCACATTACGGTTGCCTCATGGTTGTCATGAGAGGCTGCAATTTCTACCCTTGGGAGAATTTCTTTCAGTTCAGTTTTTCTCTCAGCTAGTCTTATTCATTGTACCTCTGACTCCTTTATACATTTACACTTTCTATCTCTAACTCACACACACTAAAACACTTTGTCTCACTTACTTTTCAGTCAAGAATTTTGACATTTTCATTTCTGCAGCCTTTCTCTTTGACTATCAGCCTCCTCCATTCAGCCTCCTCATTCTAGTGGCCTGTAACGCCCCAGGCTCACAGAAGACTTTCATCTTTGCCCAACTAAAATCCTTATTTTCAATCATGTTTGTATTCGTATTTCAGCTTTTAGTCACAGCGCTCATGCATATACTCTTCCTTTGTGCACATATGGCTGTTTTGACTTTGGTTACAATCATGACCCAAAGGACCATAAGGTCACAAGGTTGTGTGTGTTTTGTGCCTTCAGTGATTTGCCCCAATTACCCACTGCCAAACAGGATGCCACCCAAATGACCTCTGTCCGCTTTAGAGCTGCCACTATATTGGTTGTTGCCAAGCAACCATTAATAAAGTGGTTCTCAGTTTGTGTCTGTGAACGGTGCAAAATGAATTTTTAGTGTGGCACTAGAAATGTTGGTCTATACAGCAGCTCATTGATTGGCACTTTTTTTCTGGCTTGTTCTCTGACATTCATATTTTACATTTAATAGCACCTTTTTACCAAAGTGACTTAATTTGTTGCTTTCAACATACTGTATACCATTGTGTTCTTTTTTTGATTTTTGAGAAATCTAACAGAAATTTTAAGCTATTATATTGCTAATGTTTTTTCAAATTAATTTATCCTCATAACACAACAAAGAGATTTAACCCACGAAGAGCTCAACTAAAAGTGATTTTAAAAGTATTTTACTAAAAGTAATAAAACAATTTTATAAATATTGTTTATAAATATAGTTTTATTTGCTTGTTTAGTTTACGTATTCATTTTGTTATTTTCATTAATTGTCATTTATATTAGTTTGTGTTGTTTTATCTAAATTATTTTGTATTTTAGTTTTAGTAATTTTGTATTTCAAATTAAACATTTGATTTCAGAGTAGTTTAAGTTAAAGTTTTCATGATTTTATTTTTATTTCAGCTTTCAATTATTAGAAACTAATGTATTTCAATTAATCAAAACTATTTAAATAGTTTAGCTTTAGTTAACAATGACAACACTGTTTCCAAAACACACAAAAAGCAGACCAGTTGAAAAAACGTCCTGTAAATTCATCTGATGACCGTTGCATGTACATGCCCTCATACTCCAAACCCATGAACAAAACCATGTTAAGTATTAAAAAAAAACTTGACCCAAATACTGGTTCACTAGCAACAGGGATAAACATGGTTTGTGGTGACTGCAATGTTGAAGAACCACCACTTTTTGATATGCCATTCTTTTCTGATTTATTTTTATTCACACATGATTTTTTCATTGCACATTAATAATCATGGCAATAAACAGAACAGGTTGTACGCATGAAGCCGTGCTGCGGTGAAATGAGCTTGTACTTCCTGATCTTTGTTCTCAGCAGCAGTGGTTGAACGTCTGGACTCCAGACATTGAGTGGAAAAGGAAAAGAGGGAAGGAGGAAAGGAGGAAGGAGGGGGTTAAAATTAGGAGTGCCCTGGTAAACTGTTACCCCGGGTAACAGGGTGAGTGTTTAGTCCAGTACTGGAGCTGTGGTCACTGCAGACATAGTGTCATGATGTTCTGCTCTGTGGTCGATTTGGTTCAGCCATCAGCATCAGAAGCCTGTCAGACAGCAGGAAATGACTAACATTGGTGAGGAAGATTTCCATGTGACCCTCACAGGGACATTCCTGGATATTGATAACATCTGTGGGAGGAGAGAGAGATTATGTTGAACATGTCATATCATATGACATTTATGGAATCTGATGTTTTGTGTGAGTTGGCAGTCATTGCCATCTCATATGCAAGACATGTGTGCCTTACTGCTAATTTAAAAGAGTTGTGGCACAGACAGTATGTGTGCAATGTGTTTGTCTCGCTAGTGCTTAACTTTTGTTGTGAGTGAGTCTGATGAATGTATGACCAGCTGCATCTATGAAGCCAAACATGCAGGGAGAAGATGAATCACCTTCCAGTTGTAAACATCTGCACACACAGCAGCAGTTCTTCCTCGTCAAACATGTGTAAGGGACGGCAGGGTTAATGCATTCGTGATCTTTTCTAATGATATGGCAAAATTTAAGTCTTGATATTATACAATTTTTATGTAAAATTTTGAAAGAAAATGGATTTATTCAGTTTGAGCTGAATAATTAGAGCTGTCTCAATATAATATTTTCATAATTTTTTGGGATCTTTTACCGCAAATGTGTTGCTGCGTAACATTTAAAATGACATATTTAAAAAATAATTTTCAAATTCCTCTTTATTAATCCTTTTAATTAAATGACCTCAACATTTTGCAGTGCATAGCGATAGGTATCTAGGAAGGTTCTGTGCTGGTTCAATGTTTTGGGGGAAGAAGTCCAAAGAGACTGTTCCCTTAGGCATCCTTCAGCCCTGTTGTACACTATACAAACATGTTCACCTCATTCTACTTATCATGGATTCCTGCAGTGTTGCTTTATTAAAAGCCCTGACTGGGTGAGATGGGAGAGGCTGTCCAAGACGGATTTTATTTTTATTAATCTATATTTCCTCTGTCAGAGCTGTAACTGCCGGTCTGGGCTGTTGTCAGAGCATAGAGCAGCTGACACTTCTGGTATTGTGCTCCTCTCAATGGGGCGAGATCAGTCAATAGTGCTCGCCGAATATTACCCAGTAAAACCCCTATAGACAACCATTTATTATGGATTCTCTCTTTCTCATTTTCCCTTCAACCTTCTCAATTGTCTCTATTGTATGTAGGTCTCTGAGATATTGATTGTGATGTCAGGAGTAGAGTCACTTAACGCCATCATTGTCCACAATAATCACAGTGAACTGAAGTCTTCTTCTCACCATTTGGAAGTTAAATCATGACACAGTGTTACGTATAAAGATATCCTATAGCTTCAAAAAACGTTGAATGTAGTTTGCTTTTACTGTGTTTATTCCTTTTTAGAGCGTGACAGCACCTGGTTGCTGTCTTATTTTGTATCGAAAAGAGCAGCATGAACTTTATTCAAAACTTCTCCTTTTGTGTTCCACAGATGAAAGAAAGTTCGTTTCAACATGATTGCTGAACGCTGTGATTGACAAAACATAATTTAAGAATTACAGTGAGTGTGTAATAAAACAAATGAATCATATCAAACTGATTTTAGTTTTTATCTGGATGTAAATGTTGCCTGAGAAATGAAATTTGCCTGTCGACTGGTGGTGCTAAATTTGCTGGCAGATTTTCCTAAAGGCGCCGCAGTCTAAATAATAAGGACACAAATTCCACAAGAGTGCTGAACAGACTCAACCTGAACAAAATGTGGAAACAGTACAAAATTGAGTTTATGATCCGTGAACAGTGGGCTGGATGGGGTTGCCATAGCAATGCTGATTGCTCCAGACAACTTGAAACTTAAACATATAAAAATGTATTATAGGCTTGTTTTTCTGTTTTAATTTATTAAAAAAAAAACTGAAACAGATTTAACAGAATCAACTCTGTTTCTCAACTCTGTTCATGCTATGCCTTTTGTCGCAGTCCTGTGTTTTAAATTTATTTGTAAAATAAATGTGGATGTTGTCTCCAAAGCACGTTCTGTGAATCAGGCTCTCCGGAGCGCCATGAACGATACATGCTGTCTGGACTTACATGATGAGAAAACAAGATGTCTGAAATGAGCACTTTTTTATTCAGAACTACCCACAATCCCCCCTGCCTCAACCGCACAGCTAAAACAAGAGTTTCATGTGGTTTATTGTGTCATAAATTGAAGGTCATTTAGGACAGAAGAGTCACACCCACATAAGGGGATAGTTTGAAAATCCCCAGTCTCTGTTACTGTTGCTATAGACAGAATAGTTTTTTTTTTTTACTAGGCCACATCAGAAGAAGAGATTTAAAAAAAAGATGTGTTTTCCAAACCTGTTTGACACGAAAAGAAAAGATTTTGAAGGATTATATGCAGTGCTGGGTATAACTGATTACATGTAATCTGGATTAATCAGATTCCAAAATTAAGTACTTGTAAATAGATTATATGTGACCCTGGATCACAAAACCATTCATACAGTAAGTAGCACGGGTATATTTGTGGCAATAGCCAACAATACATTGTATGGGTCAAAATTATCGATTTTTCTTTTATGCCAAAAATCATTATAGGCCTATTAAGATATTTTTAAGATATTTTTTCAAAAAAATATATAAGACATTTATTTTTTTGTGAGTGAATGCAGCACAATCGCAAACATAAATGGACAACTTTAAAGGCGAATTTATCAATGTTTCGATTTTTTTGCACCCTCAGATTCCAGATTTTCAAATCAAAAAAATGTCCTATCCTAAGCTTTCATATGATGTATAATTCTCAATTTTAAAAAAAAAAAACCCATGTGACTGGTTTTGGTCCAGGGTCACATATTACATATTAAAATAATGTTAATATACATTCTGTACATATAAATTTAGAAGTTCTTCCATGTTTGTGTTTACGAAGTGTTTTGTCAACCTTGCAACATTGCATATCTAATTAGCTCCTGACGAACACATTAATTATTATTTGAATTATCACTCTGTGAGTCATTCAACATTGTTTTACTGTCTCTGGAAGGCTTTTGTCTTTCAAACAAATGTACAAATTCACATAATTTCACATTTACTCCAACTTTTATTTGTCAGCTGAACCACTTTGACCTAATATATTTACTTGAATAAGCCCTTAGATTTTAAGTTAATAAGTTAGGTCAAAATTAATTCAATAATAATAAAATGAAATTCACAGTTTTCTGATGTCGGTTAGTGGTCACATGAGAAATTGGCCTTAGTAAAAAAAGTTTTAGTATATGTTTTATTTTGATAGTTTTTATTTTTAAATTATTATTTAATTACTTAATAGTTTTTCATTAAACTCACAAACCCCAGTCTGGGAAACCCTGGCGTAATGTGATATTTAATGCACTTTTAATGGACTTCATGTTGTTGATAACAACGAATGGAATATATTTTCTCTCTCTTTGTATTTTATCAATATGGTACAATATTATCCTATTCAAATCAATGAGATAAACAAGTTAGGTCAAAAGTAATTTAAAAGAATACATTAGTACTATTGTGAAATATTGAAATTTAAAATAACAGTTTTTTTATTTTAATATATTGTACACTCTAATTTATTCCTCTGATGCAAAGCTGAAATCATCATTACTCCAGTCTTCAGTGTCACATGATCCTTTATTCTAATATACTGATTTGGTGCTCAAGAAACACTTCTAATTATCATCAATGTTGAAAACAGTTGAGCTGCTTACTATTTTAGCGAAAACCGTTATGCTTTTTTTTTTAGGATTCTTTGATGAATAAAGATTAATAATAATAAAAAAAATCTATATTTCTCCAACTGGCGGATGCGATGAGTCCTGTTTTCCTGTGACAACTAATGCCTGACAACTTTTCTGATGCTATATTTTGGTTCTTTGGTGTCTTTTTTTTAAGCTTGTAATCTCTAGCACCCATTCATTCTTGAAAATATTTCTGTTTGCGTTCAACATAAGAAAAGAAAGTCATGCAACAGAGTTTTCATTTTTGGATGAACTAACCCCTTTAATTAAAACTCGAATAGTTTCCAAACCAGCTTCGCTACACGCTGGTACATACCAAACACATAGTGCGTTAGTTCAAGACATAAATCCTCTTTGCACTGACTATCACAATGGTGCTGGTCATGGACAGATGACCCTGCTGTGTGTTACTGAAAGAGAACAGAACACACACTACACACCATGTGTCTCTCTCGGCACGCCGCCTCTCATCTCGCTCCCTTCTGTCCATTCCCTCTCTCCTTTCATCTCTCCCTCTCTCCTCTCACACCTAGACGTTTCCTCCGCTCGGCATTCCTCCGCTCTCCACTCGGAGATTACTCTGCTCTCGCATATGCGAGCACCGGGAGGGGTTCTGCCTCTCTTCAACTCTCCCATCCTCTAATCTCCTTTCCCTCCCTTGCATTCATCCTGCGTTTTCCACTTCCCTCCTCTCCCATCCTCATGGTGCGAGAGACTTGGGCTGGCTGCAATGTGTCAGTGTTACCCAGCATGCCTCTGGCAGTACTGACGGTCCTCACTTCGGCCAACAAACAGGAACAGGAAGGAATCCTGGGATGCGGCCAGACCGTCCACTCGGAGGGGGCACATCCGTCACATCCCGTGCACTTACCCCATGCTTCTTCCCTTCTGTCTGCCTCTCTCTTTCTCTCTCTAATGTGCTTTTCACATAAAAGAGCCACACGTCTTTTTGCTTTTATCTGATCCCAGTTGGGTTTTTCGATCAAAAAGAAAGTAAATTCTTATCTTGTGATTGGGTGTGTGCCCCCGAAAGTGTGAGAGTGAGAGAGAAATTGAAAATCCATGTCCATGTCTGAGAGAACAATAACAATATCAAGAGCTTACATGGTGTCTGGACATGTCTGACAGGCACACACAACACCACTCACCAAAAGGCAATATCACAGCCCCTGAGATTAGCAGTCTCAACCGCAGGGAGAATATGTGTTGCGGTCGATAGAAATATCATCTTCTGCAATCCTTTATTTCTTTCTTTGGTATGATTCAATTGGTCATTTCTACACATCTTCAAATCTTCTTTATCTTACCCCATTTGTCTGTAAGTATAGAGAAATTAGACAAAGAACAGCATGAGAAGCACGGGAGAAGAAGCTCTCTTTTAAAGGCTTGTGTACTGACCATCTGACATATAAACACACTTTCAAACTCAAAGCCAGGTGAACTTTCATTCTGTGTTTGAAATGAAACTCCAACCTACTTCTTAGTGCATACTGTGCAGTGCATACTGCCTGCTACTATTATTTTTTAAATAGCTGTAAATCAGAATGAATTATGCAGCTTTTCAAACTGCAGAATGTTACATTGTTGGCACATGGCCTCGTTATATGTATAGTTAGAAGTCATGTCTGCTTATTTCTGAAATTGGCCTCAACTCTTGGTTGCCTCATCAAATAATAATAAAAAAGAAATGACAAAAATTGTGGCTGATATTACTTCTGGTTCATTTGTCACATCTCATGTTGAGTGCATGCATTGTGGGATACATTATGTAGGTCAATGTAATAGATCATCTTAGTATGCCATGCATACAGAAAATGAGCTTATAATGGAGAATGCTGCATGATGTTGTTGTTGTCATATTATATTAATTTAGTATCATAATCATAAACACACCGGTTTGTAAAGTGCAAATAATTTACTGACACTGCACTTTGTTATTGTTCCAGTTATTCACTATCTGCTAATGAAGTCAGAAGTCTCACAGGAAATAGTTTACTTCTGTATTTAAAAAAAATTAGGTGAATATACTAATATTATTGGAAAATGTTTCACTACTATATGCTAAATACTGTGCATACATTGTTTACTGTGTGGTTTTCTTAAAAGCATTATTTCAGGACACAGTAGGCTTCCTTGTCACATGATATGATCATGTTGGATGTGTAGACATTCAGTTGTCATCTTGGAAAGAGATAGTTATTTTGCATTTCAGTTTTGTGTCTTAAAATGTCTTAACGATTGGCAGTCTGATCACTTTAAAAAAAGAGATCAACTATAATTTCATCACTCTGGAAACCGAAGGTCAAGATGAGCACATTGCATGGTGGGACAGAGCATTAAACTGCTGTATACTGCACATTTTGACAACCTTACTGACTGAGTCACTCTGTTTAACCACCGTTTCACTTTTGCCCTTCCTTCCTCTTTATCTCTTTTGTTTCTCTCTCTCAGGTGGTAATCATCCAACCCAATCTCACTGCAATTCGTACCAATTTTACGAGGTGGCTAATCCGTACCAATTCATACGACCTCACAAATTCGTTGCCAAATTCGTATGAATGACCAACCCCTGACCCCGCCCCTAAACCTACCCATCACGTGGGTTTAGACAAATCGTACGAATTCGTACGATTATAACTCTTTATAACTCTATAACTCTTTCATACAACAAGTTTTAGTCTTAACTCTTCATTTATAAAGGGTTTCCCTACTGAAGAAAAAAAAAATATATATATATTTTTTAAACTGGTCTAAGGTGGTTTTTAGCTGGTTGGAAAGCTATAAACCAGACCAGCTAACTCCAGTAAAATGAGTTTAAGTTGTTTTAAGCTGTTTTTTTTTTCTCCTGCAGTGAAAGCAGAGACACCACTTTATTCTTCCCAGACTGAGGTTCCACAGATGTGTTCGCTAAAATAATTAGAATGAAAAGAATGAATAACCTCAAGTTCAGAAGAATCAAGTTTTATCCTGTCTGACATCAGAGGTGTATTTATTTGGAGCGGGATGGTGTGTTCAGGCTGGCATGAAGTAATGAATCTAGCATCGGTGTAGGGAATCATGCCACCTGCTGTCCGTCCAATCTGGCCTCTCGTCTGCAGAAAGAACAGATAATCAAAGAATCACTCCAATCTAAACATACATCATGACAATGTCACGCTGACGCAAAGCTTGGCTAAAATTAAAAAGACGAATGCGAATAGAGACTTTTCATATCCGCTAAAAAAGAAAGAAAATATAGTGCATTTCACCCCATTTATTTTAAGGGCAAATCTCCTCTTCTTTTGATAGTGGCTTTTTCATGCAGCAAGCTGTTCTTAAGCACACAGTTCACCAAAATAAATGCCGGTTGAGGTTAAATCATTGGGAAAATTGCTCTCATAGCGGGAAGCGCTTTGCAAAATGTCATTTCCAGTCTATTTCAGAGGCGTATGCGTCACCATTCTCTCTCTCTCTCTCTCTCTCTTTCTCTCTCTCTCTCTCTCTCTCTCTCTCTCTCTCTCTCTCTCTCACACACATGCTATCTCCATTTCAAACTCTCTCTTTCACTTTTTCTTCAAAATGCTTTATACATTTATAGGATTTCTTGTTGTTGTTAGTGTGTGTTTTACATGTGTTGGTTTGTGGTTATTAGATGCACTTGTGTTGTCTTCATGGCCTTATGAATTACATGAATTGTGTAATGTGCATCCGTCTCCTGTTGGCACACGGTTGCTGGGTTGCCAACACACACACACACACACACACACACACACACACACACACACACACACACACACACACACACACACACACACACACACACACACACACACACACACACACACACACACACACACACACACACAACATTAAGTCACTTGTTTCTCTTTCTTTGCAGAATTGCTGAGTGTGAGTCATGACACTGAGTGGCTCATTTTGACTCGGCATCCCAATGAGCAGCAGTTCTGCCCAGGGTCACCAAACACCTCCATAGAGCTATGTCTATAGTTCTGTTCCAAAACCTAGGGAGGAACCTTGCTGCATACTGTCTACTTAGGTAGCTGCCTAATGTTCATGGAACCACAAGTGACGGATGCTATAGCCTACATAGTAGGCAGCACATAAAGTACATAAAGTTTGATATTAGCATGTTGCTAAGCTACAGCTTGATACTGTAATAGCATAATAAAAAATAAAATAAAAAAAATTATGGTTCCGTTCCGTTCCGTACCTCATACGGTACATTTTCGGTCAGCAAATGAAAAAAAAAAAAAAACATGTTTTATTTTTGTTAAACTGTGGTTTACTGAACAAACAGACTAAAACTTGCATGCTTTTGTAACATTTACAGGTAAGTATACAAGCGTGAGGTAAGCTGATGAAAACGCATTACAGAACACACACATCTGACTGTAGGAATATGAAGTCTTGGCTTGCCATGTAGGCTTATGATTTAGTTTAAGCACATCTAATATTTCAGACAACTTGGATTGTGCACTTATTGTACTGTACTGTATTGTATTGTCGGGAACAGTTGCGTCCATCCACAATTTTGAGGGTTTAAACTGGAGTACATATGCGAACCGGATTAAAATAACCTTAACCTTGTTACACACCCTTAGTATGAATGTATGTATATGGTACTTATACATGAAAATTAATGTCAATATTATTAGGTTTAAATCTAATATTTTTTATTATTATGTCTTTTGGCATTATGGGATTGTCTTCTCTATGAAGGATGATGCCTCTGATTTAGCTTCTGAATCACTTGCATTCTGACAATTAAATTCAATGCTTACGAGCATCACATGGTTTCTCATTCCTCTCACGCTGCTGAGAGATCCACCCAGCCAGTCAACCTCAACAGAGGGTTCCTACGCATTTATAGAGGCAAACAAACTCTCCTGAGGAGAAAACTAGAGAGGGTGGCATTTATTTCCTTGAGACAAACTGCAAATAAAACCCACTCATTCATTTCAAAATGGGTGTAAAACCAGTTAAAACCAACCATGTGTTGACTTGAGTTTCTGCAGCCTTCAGGCCTGGCTGGGCTTCATATTTTAGACTGGTTTCACTTGTCACGACTTAGAGAGGCATTTTGAAATGCATCACCCTCCATTATAAATGATGAAGTCGAATCTGAATAATGAATTGCAGTGCCTTTGCCATCTGCAATGAGAGAGAGAGAGAGAACAGCAAAAGGAAGTCTGAAGTCTGTGGTTGGTGAAGTTGATGAAAGAGGAAAAAACTGTGTGTGAAAAGCACAAAAGACCTCAATTTGAAGAGCAGATGGGGATACATTTTCTTCCTCACACTGTTTCTCATAAGCACAATGGAAATGATATAAACAAGAACCAAACTAAATCAAGTGAAACTGAGCTACGAAAAGTGCAAGACATCTGCACACCTTTCTGAAAATGTATTCTCCTTCCCTCGGTGGGAGTAATAACTCTCAGGAAGTATTTTGACAATATTTTGGTGTATTGCTTTAGTGTCTGGATTGTAAGCTTTTATACCCTGCTCTACATAGCCTACTATTACATTGCTGTGACCAAAAAAAAAAGAAAGAATGTGAACTTATCTTTAAACATTGTTATACAGTACACATTTGTTCTTCTCTGGGTATATATAGCGTAAACTCAATGCACTGCACCAGTCTTTTCATGTCAATGGAAACTGGTTACCTTCTTAAAGCTACACTCTCTAACTTTTGGCTCTCTAGCAGTTAAACAGAAATGTGTCCTGCAAAGGAAACCTGTTTTGGCCGTGCTTCAGCTCTGCTCCTCTACATGGGTGAATGTGTTTCAAGGCACCGGTATTGACATGGATAAAGGAAATGTCATCAGTGTGGATGGACAAAAGTTTTTTGGGGGGTACATTTTTCTTGTTTGTTTTGAAGCTTTCAGCTTCATACCCACAGCTGGAGCTACTTTTCTCTAGTATGGATTTGACGTGAAATGCACGGGTGAATGACGCTTGTATGCAATTAATCGGCCTACTATTATAAGTTACATAGTGTAGCTTTAAATGAGAAGAATTTGAAGAATCTCGCTGGACTGTGTTTCCTATCATGCACCATACAATGAATAAATCATGCAAATCGCAACCTCATTATTTACTGTTTTTATTCTTTATTATGTGCGCTGTTGTTGCCATATTGGTTGTTGTGTCATGTGGTGATAACTCAGAGTTAATCTCTTCCCATAATGACCAGATTTTAAGCGTCACTGTTATTCTGTTTGGTGTGGAATATTAATGATTATGTATGCTGGAATTGAAAGTCTTAATATATATATTTTTTTGCATGTCTCAAAATTGCATTTAAAATCCTTACTAGTGATACATTTTTTTCAATCAGATAGGATTTGAACAACACAAACAAAAACAAAGCTACAGCAGTGATATATACTATATGTACTATATATATATATATATATATATATATATATATATATATATATATATATATATATCACTTAACTGCTAGAGAGCCATATATATATTACATATATAGTATATATCACTGCTGTAGCTTTGTATTTTTGTGTGTTGTATATATCAACACGATCTCATGAAAGTGAATATCTATAACACGAATGTTATTTCTCGTGCCATTTATACAGCAACATTTTTTTTTGCGTGCATATGCTACGCACTGAAAACCCTTGGTTTAAAAAAACAAAACAAAACAAAAACTATTTTTGGCATATAATGGCACGAGAAATAACATACGTAGTATAGATATACACTTTCATGAGATCGGGCTATGAGATACACTGTATATATATGCAATTATATTCATAGATAGAGTCGTCTGTCAAATGCAAATGCATACAGTACATACATACTATACTGATGAAAAGTCAGTCAAGATGTTTTTATGTTGTTGAACAAAAAGTAGCTTATGCTCACCAAAGCTGTATTTTTTTGACCTGCAAAAACAGGTTCATCATATATATACTTGGTATGTTTATATATTCACAGTAAGATTTTTT